>NC_092415.1:96199911-96824911 GCF_040894005.1 Engystomops pustulosus | reverse complement strand
ATGGACAGGAAACAGCAGGAACAGCATGCATGGATGCCTCTGAGGTTGCTTAAATGCACCATTATGCCAAAATTATGGGCAACAGCATGGCCATGACAGAGTGACAGAATGAAGCTAGATAGCATCTAAAACATCCAATAATTGACCCTGACACTATAGGGGACGGCATGCAGAGGCAGCGGCAGCAGCGGCAGGCTAGAGAGTGGCATGGCGACATACCCTAAATGGACTCAGGCTTCAAACCAATGGGTGGCAGAGAGGAACCAAAGGAGGTGAGCAAGAAGCGCTCAAATAATATCGGTACATGATAAAAGTTTGCCAGTATATTTTGTGGATTACACAGCAGGGTGGCGACAAAGTTAACATGGAAGCCATGAAAACAACCCAAAATTCTGCCTGACACAGCTCGTTTGATAAGGGGACCATGTATGGAGGCAGTGAACTAGTAGTAGATTAAAGGTGCTGCAGTTAAAACTATGTTAGTTGGATCTTGGCATGGAGCTGGCGCTCCGCTGCCAGGCGAGCTTTCGCCAATCCAAGCCCCTGTCTCTAGGCTACTCCCCAAACAGCACTTCTAAGAACCTTTTGTATAAGATCAAGTGTAGTAGCGTTCTTATAAGTTTAGGATATGACGGGTGAGGGGAATGTAAACAGATGCGCAAGAAGCGCTGAAATAATATTGGTAAATGATAAAAGTTTGCCAGTATATTTTGTGGATTACACAGCAGGGTGGCGACAAAGTTAACAAGTTTGATGTGGAAGCCATGAAAACAACCCAAAATTCTGCCTGACACAGCTCGTTTGATAAAGGGACGATGTATGGAGGCAGTGAACTAGTAGTAGATTAAAGGTGCTGCAGTTAAAACTATGTTAGTTGGATCTTGGCATGGAGTTGGCGCTCCGCTGCCAGGCGAGCTTTCGCCAATCCAAGCCCCTGTCTCTAGGCTACTCCCCAAACAGCACTTCTAAGAACCTTTTGTATAAGATCAAGTGTAGTAGCGTTCTTATAAGGTTAGGATATGGCGGGTGAGGGGAATGTAAACAGAAGCGCAAGAAGCGCTGAAATAATATTGGTACATGATAAAAGTTTGCCAGTATATTTTGTGGATTACACAGCAGGGTGGCGACAAAGTTAACATGGAAGCCATGAAAACAACCCAAAATTCTGCCTGACACAGCTCGTTTGATAAGGGGACCGTGTATGGAGGCAGTGAACTAGTAGTAGATTAAAGGTGCTGCAGTTAAAATTATGTTAGTTGGATCTTGGCATGGAGCTGGCGCTCCGCTGCCAGGCGAGCTTTCGCCAATCCAAGCCCCTGTCTCTAGGCTACTCCCCAAACAGCACTTCTAAGAACCTTTTGTATAAGATCAAGTGTAGTAGCGTTCTTATAAGTTTAGGATATGACGGGTGAGGGGAATGTAAACAGATGCGCAAGAAGCGCTGAAATAATATCCGTAAATGGTAAAAGTTTGCCAGTATATTTTGTGGATAACACAGCAGGGTGGCGACAAAGTTAACAACTTTGATGTGGAATCCATGAAAACAACCCAAATTTCTGCCTGACACACCTCGTTTGATAAGGGGACGATGTATGGAGGCAGCTATATGGACGACTTTTGGAGGTAGCAATGGAGACAACGTGTGGAGGCTGCTATGGAGACAATTTAATATGGATAGTGCCTGTATGTGGCAGTCCAAAAAAGTTTTCAAACCAGAGGAGCAGGTAGGTGGCCCTCCAGAAAAATGAAATAGATTGAGTGCCTGTATGTGGCAGTCCAAAAAAGTTTTCAAACCAGAGGAGCAGGTAGGTGGCCCTCCAAAAAAAGGAAATAGATTGAGTGCCTGTATGTGGCAGTCCAAAAAAGTTTTCAAACCAGAGGAGCAGGTAGGTGGCCCTCCAGAAAAATTGAATAGATTGAGTGCCTGTATGTGGCAGTCCAAAAAAGTTTTCAAACCAGAGGAGCAGGTAGGTGGCCCTCCAGAAAAATGAAATAGATTGAGTGCCTGTATGTGGCAGTCCAAAAAAGTTTTCAAACCAGAGGAGCAGGTAGGTGGCCCTCCAGAAAAATTGAATAGATTGAGTGCCTGTATGTGGCAGTCCAAAAAAGTTTTCAAACCAGAGGAGCAGGTAGGTGGCCCTCCAGAAAAATTGAATAGATTGAGTGCCTGTATGTGGCAGTCCAAAAAAGTTTTCAAACCAGAGGAGCAGGTAGGTGGCCCTCCAGAAAAATGAAATAGATTGAGTGCCTGTATGTGGCAGTCCAAAAAAGTTTTCAAACCAGAGGAGCAGGTAGGTGGCCCTCCAGAAAAATTGAATAGATTGAGTGCCTGTATGTGGCAGTCCAAAAAAGTTTTCAAACCAGAGGAGCAGGTAGGTGGCCCTCCAGAAAAATTTAATAGATTGAGTGCCTGTATGTGGCACTCCCAAAAATTGTTTAAAACAGAGGACCGGGTAGGTGGCCCTCCAGAAAAATTAAATGCATAAAGTACTATAGCTAGAGCCAGTGGGCCCTGTCAAAAAATAGCCAGTTTCCTCTGCTTTAGTGTACAAAGAGGAGGAGAAGGAAGAAAATGAGGAGGAAGAGGAGTGCATAAATTATTCAGGTTGAGCTTCCTTCACCTGGTGGAGATTGGAAATTATGAGAAATCCAGGTTTAATGCATCTTAATAAGCGTCAGCGTGACAGCGCTGTCAGTCGACAGGCGTGTACGCTTATCGGTGATGATGCCACCAGCTGCACTGAAAACCCGCTTGGACAACACACTAGCGACAGGGCAGGCAAGAACCTCCAAGGCGTACAGCGCCAGTTTGTGCCACATGTCCAGCTTTGAAACCCAGTAGTTGTAGGGAGCTGTGTGATCATTTAGGACGATGGTATGGTCAGCTACGTACTCCCTCACCATCTTTCTGTAAAGATCAGCCCTACTCTGCCGAGACTGGGGACAGGTGACAGTGTCTTGCTGGGGTGACATAAAGCTGGCAAAAGCCTTGTAAAGCGTACCCTTGCCAGTGCTGGACAAGCTGCCTGCTCGCCTACTCTCCCTCGCTACTTGTCCCGCAGAGCTACGCACTCTGCCGCTAGCGCTGTCAGAAGGGAAATAGTGTTTCAGCTTGTGCACCAGGGCTGGTATTCATGCATTCTCACACTCCTTTCCTCTCCAGGGATGAGAGTGGAAAGATTTTGCTTGTACCGTGGGTCCAGGAGAGTGAATACCCAGTAATCGGTGCTGGAATAAATTCTTTGAACGCGAGGGTCACGGGATAGGCAGCCTAGCATGAAATCTGCCATATGCGCTAGAGTACCAACGCGTAAGAATTCACTCCCCTCACTGGCCTGACTGTCCTTTTCCTCCTCCTCCAACTCCTCCAACTCCTCTTCTTCTGCCCATACACGCTGAACAGTAAAGGACTCAACAATGGTCCCCTCTTGTGTCTCGCCAACATTCTCCTCCTCTTCCTCCTCATCCTCCTCCACCTCCACCTCCTCCGATATGCGCTGAGAAACAGACCTAAGGGTGCTTTGGCTATCAACAAGGGAATCTTCTTCCCCCGTCTCTTGTGACGAGCGCAAAGCTTCCGACTTCATGCTGATCAGAGAGTTTTTCAACAGGCCAAGCAGCGGGATGGTTAGGCTGATGATGGCGGCATCACCACTGACCATCTGTGTTGACTCCTCAAAGTTACTCAGCACCTGACAGATATCAGACGTCCACTCCTCATTGTAGACTTGAGGAAGCTGACTGACCTGACTACCAGTTCTGGTGGAAGTTGATATCTGGCAGTCTACAATCGCTCTGCGCTGCTGGTAAACTCTGGATAACATGGTTAATGTTGAATTCCACCTCGTGGGCACGTCGCACAACAGTCGGTGAGCGGGCAGTTGGAGACGGCGCTGCGCTGCCCTGAGAGTGGCAGCATCTGTGCTGGACTTCCTGAAATGCGCACAGATGCGGCGCACCTTCATGAGCAAATCAGACAGATTGGGGTATGTCTTGAGGAAACGCTGAACTATCAGATTTAACACATGGGCCAGGCATGGCACATGTGTCAGTCTGCCGAGTTGCAGAGCCGCCACCAGGTTACGGCCGTTGTCACACACAACCATGCCTGGCTTCAGGTTCAGTGGTGCCAGGCACAGATCAGTCTGCGCCGTGATGCCCTGTAATAGTTCTTGGGCGGTGTGCCTTTTATCGCCTAGGCTCAGCAGTTTGAGCACCGCCTGCTGTCGCTTAGCGACGACACTGCTGCTGTGCCTAGAGCTAGCGACTGATGGTGCCATGCCCACGGATGGTAGTTCGGAGGAGGAGGTGGAGGAGGGGTGGGAGGAGGAGGAGGCATAGTAGGCCTGAAAGACCTGGACCGAGGTAGGCCCCGCAATCCTCGGCGTCGGCAGTATATGACCAGCCGCAGGGTCAGACTCGGTCCCAGCCTCCACCAAGTTAACCCAATGGCCCTGCCCGGCAGCACTAGTCCACGGGTCCGTGGTCAGGTGGACCTTGTCAGAAACGGCGTTGGTCAGGGCACGGATGATGTTGTCTGACACGTGCTGGTGCAGGGCTGGGACGGCACATCGGGAAAAGTAGTGGCGGCTGGGGACCGAGTACCGAGGGGCGGCTGCCGCCATGAGGTTGCGAAAGGCCTCGGTCTCCACTAGCCTATAGGGCAGCATCTCCAGGCTAAGCAATCTGGAGATGTGGACATTAAGGGCTTGGGCGTGCGGCTGGGTTGCACTATATTTCCGTTTCTGCTCCAGCGTCTGGGGTATGGAGAGCTGAACGCTGGTGGATGCTGTGGAGGATCGTGGAGGCGACGATGGGGTTTTTGTGCCAGAGTCCTGGGCAGGGGGCTGACTATCAGCTGACACAGGGGAAGGAGCAGTGGTGTGCACGGCCGGAGGTGAACGGGCTTGGTGCCACTGAGTGGGGTGTTTAGCATTCATATGCCTGCGCATACTGGTGGTAGTTAAGCTAGTAGTGGTGGAACCCCTGCTGATCCTGGTTTGGCAAAGGTTGCACACCACAGTCCGTCGGTCATCCGGTGTTTCTTTAAAGAACCTCCAAACTTCTGAAAATCTAAACCTCTTCCAACCTGTTCTGGTCGAGGACTTTCCTCCATCTCAGAAGCACTGTGTTCACCCGGCCTCTCAACCCAGCTTGGGTCTGTCACCTCATCATCCTCCGATCCCTCAGTCTGCTCCCCCCTCGGACTTCCTGCCCTGACAACAACTTCACCACTGTCTGACAACCGTGTCTCCTCATCGTCCGACACCTCTTTACACACTTCTTCCACTACGTCAAGAAGGTCATCATCACCCACAGACTGCGACTGGTGGAAAACCTGGGCATCGGAAAATTGCTCAGCAGCAACCGGACAAGTGGTTTGTGACTGTGGGAAGGGTCCAGAAAACAGTTCCTCAGAGTATGCCGGTTCAAATGCCAAATTTTCCTGGGAGGGGGCAGACTGGGGGGGAGAAGGCTGAGGTGCAGGAGCTGGAGGAGTGCCGATTTTGGTGACATGGGTGGACTGCGTGGAAGACTGACTGGTGGACAAATTGCTCGAAGCATTGTCGGCAATCCACGACATCACCTGTTCGCACTGTTCTGGCCTCAACAGTGCTCTACCACGAGTCCCAGTAACTTCAGACATGAACCTAGGGAGTGTAGCTCTGCGGCGTTCCCCTGCTCCCTCATCAGCAGGTGGTGTCTCATCCCGCCCAGGAACACGGCCTCTGACCCCTGCAGTAGTTGGACGCCCACGTCCCCGCCCTCGTCCTCTACCCCTAGCCCTCGGGTTAAACATTTTGAAAATGAAAGTTATAACTTTAATTTTTTTTTAACTTTTTTTTGTGTTTTTTTGTGTTTTTTTTTTGTGTTTTTTAGTTTTTAAAACCAAACGATGCTATCCTATTGCTATGGCTATTTTCTAGCCAAGTATGAAAGCACACTGCTATGCCAGATGAGATGACGCTGAGTTATGAAAAAATAAACGTAAAATAAAAAGGAAATGGCAGACTGTGCCTAATTGAAATCAAACCCCTAATAAATTTTCCCACTTCGGTCTTTGCGATGGATATGTGTGTCACTAAGCGCTAAACACAAAGGTCGCAAGTCTCACTACAAATTCTTCACAATTTGGTAGTAGATGCACTGCAGCAAGGACAGCCACCAGCAGATCAACCAGAAATAAAATATATATAACGCTATTGTAGGCGTAAGTAAGCCGTTTGGATTCTCCTTTGGCTATTTTCTAGCCAAGTATGAAAGCACACTGCTATGCCAGATGAGATGACGCTGAGTTATGAAAAAATAAACGTAAAATAAAAAGGAAATGGCAGACTATGCCTAATTGAAATCCAACCCCTAATAAATTTTCCCACTTCGGTCTTTGCGATGGATATGTGCGTCACAAAGCGCTAAACACAAAGGTCGCAAGTCTCACTACAAATTCCTCACAATTTGGTAGTAGATGCACTGCAGCAAGGACAGCCACCAGCAGATCAACCAGAAATAAAATATATATAACGCTATTGTAGGTGTAAGTAAGCCGTTTGGATTCTCCTATGGCTATTTTCTAGCCAAGTATGAAAGCACACTGCTATGCCAGATGAGTTGACGCTGAGTTATTAAAAAAATAAACGTAAAATAAAAAGGAAATGGCAGACTGTGCCTAATTGAAATCAAACCACTAATAAATTTTCCCACTTCGGTCTTTGCGATGGATATGTGCGTCACTATGCGCTAAACACAAAGGTCGCAAGTCTCACTACAAATTCCTCACAATTTGGTAGTAGATGCACTGCAGCAAGGACAGCCACCAGCAGATCAACCAGAAATAAAATATATATAACGCTATTGTAGGCGTAAGTAAGCCGTTTGGATTCTCCTATGGCTATTTTCTAGCCAAGTATGAAAGCACACTGCTATGCCAGATGAGATGACGCTGAGTTATGAAAAAATAAACGTAAAATAAAAAGGAAAGGGCAGACTGTGCCTAATTGAAATCCAACCCCTAATAAATTTTCCCACTTCGGTCTTTGCGATGGATATGTGCGTCACTAAGCGCTAAACACAAAGGTCGCAAGTCTCACTACAAATTCCTCACAATTTGTTAGTAGATGCACTGCAGCAAGGACAGCCACCAGCAGATCAACCAGAAATAAAATATATATAACGCTATTGTAGGCGTAAGTAAGCCGTTTGGATTCTCCTATGGCTATTTTCTAGCCAAGTATGAAAGCACACTGCTATGCCAGATGAGATGACGTTGAGTTATGAAAAAATAAACGTAAAATAAAAAGGAAATGGCAGACTGTGCCTAATTGAAATCCAACCCCTAATAAATTTTCCCACTTCGGTCTTTGCGATGGATATGTGCGTCACTAAGCGCTAAACACAAAGGTCGCAAGTCTCACTACAAATTCCTCACAATTTGGTAGTAGATGCACTGCAGCAAGGACAGCCACCAGCAGATCAACCAGAAATAAAATATATATAACGCTATTGTAGGCGTAAGTAAGCCGTTTGGATTCTCCTTTGGCTATTTTCTAGCCAAGTATGAAAGCACACTGCTATGCCAGATGAGATGACGCTGAGTTATGAAAAAATAAACGTAAAATAAAAAGGAAATGGCAGACTGTGCCTAATTGAAATCAAACCCCTAATAAATTTTCCCACTTCGGTCTTTGCGATGGATATGTGTGTCACTAAGCGCTAAACACAAAGGTCGCAAGTTACACTACAAATTCCTCATAATTTGGTAGTAGATGCACTGCAGCAAGGACAGCCACCAGCAGATCAACCAGAAATAAAATATATATAACGCTATTGTAGGCGTAAGTAAGCTGTTTGGATTCTCCTATGGCTATTTTCTAGCCAAGTATGAAAGCACACTGCTATGCCAGATGAGATGACGCTGAGTTATGAAAAAATAAACGTAAAATAAAAAGGAAATGGCAGACTGTGCCTAATTGAAATCAAACCCCTAATAAATTTTCCCACTTCGGTCTTTGCGATGGATATGTGCGTCACTAAGCGCTAAACACAAAGGTCGCAAGTCTCACTACAAATTCCTCACAATTTGGTAGTAGATGCACTGCAGCAAGGACAGCCACCAGCAGATCAACCAGAAATAAAATATATATAACGCTATTGTAGGCGTAAGTAAGCCGTTTGGATTCTCCTTTGGCTATTTTCTAGCCAAGTATGAAAGCACACTGCTATGCCAGATGAGATGACGCTGAGTTATGAAAAAATAAACGTAAAATAAAAAGGAAATGGCAGACTGTTACACTACAAATTCCTCATAATTTGGTAGTAGATGCACTGCAGCAAGGACAGCCACCAGCAGATCAACCAGAAATAAAATATATATAACGCTATTGTAGGCGTAAGTAAGCCGTTTGGATTCTCCTATGGCTATTTTCTAGCCAAGTATGAAAGCACACTGCTATGCCAGATGAGTTGACGCTGAGTTATTAAAAAATAAACGTAAAATAAAAAGGAAATGGCAGACTGTGCCTAATTGAAATCAAACCCCTAATAAATTTTCCCACTTCGGTCTTTGCGATGGATATGTGCGTCACTAAGCGCTAAACACAAAGGTCGCAAGTCTCACTACAAATTCCTCACAATTTGGTAGTAGATGCACTGCAGCAAGGACAGCCACCAGCAGATCAACCAGAAATAAAATATATATAACGCTATTGTAGGCGTAAGTAAGCCGTTTGGATTCTCCTTTGGCTATTTTCTAGCCAAGTATGAAAGCACACTGCTATGCCAGATGAGATGACGCTGAGTTATGAAAAAATAAACGTAAAATAAAAAGGAAATGGCAGACTGTGCCTAATTGAAATCAAACCCCTAATAAATTTTTCCACTTTGGTGTTTGAGGTGGATATGTGTGTCACTAAGTGCTAAACTCAACGGTAGCAAGTCCCCCTGCAAATTCCTCACAATATGGTACTAGCTGCAAATAAAAAAAAAAAAAAGTATAACGTTATTGTAGCCCTAAGAAGGGCTGTTGGGTTCTTGTAGAATCACTCCTGCCTAACACTATTCTAATTGAACAGCCTAACGCTTTCCCTGACCAGCAGCAGCTCTCTCCCTAGCGGCATCCAGACACAGAATGATCAAAGCAGCGCAGGCAGGGGCTAGTCTATTCCAGGGTCACCTGATCTGGCCAGCCAACCACTGCTATCGACGTGTAAGGGTACCACGTCATGCTGGGTGGAGTGCAGAGTCTCCTGGCTTGTGATTGGCTCTGTTTCTGGCCGCCAAAAAGCAAAACGGCGGGAGCTGCCATTTTCTCGAGCGGGCGAAGTATTCGTCCGAGCAACGAGCAGTTTCGAGTACGCTAATGCTCGAAAGAGCATCAAGCACGGACGAGTATGTTCGCTCATCTCTATTAATCATGTAATTCAATCAAGGTGCAATATATAATTTTAGCAGGAAAAATCAGGTAGTTAAGTTACTGATAATGAATATGTGTTGACCTTGTTGGTAGATTATTAGGAATAGTCAGTTGGTTCAAATCACTTTTAACACAGATCATACCTCAACTTTGACATTTCTCCAATGCCCTGGGGCCTCCAGTAAGTGGGTATATCTTGCAATGCTGACTTCTGCAGTACTTTCCCTTAGCTCAGTCCCTTAGTCTCCTCTTTTACAGTTCCCTGCTGTAGCATCAAATTGACATAGGGCCTTTTTCAAAGGTCCCCAGTGCATGTTTTTTGCCCGGCAGGGCGATCTCCTTTGCTGTGTAGGATGCCTCCGCACTGACCTGGTGCATATCATTTTGACCATCAAATTATACAGAATATTTATCATATATGTCACCTGTGAAAAATCTATGTATCTAAATAACTATAATATTGACATTAAAGAAAAAGTTATAGAATAAAAGTTATTATCATACCTTTTCTTGAATTATAAAAGTTAAAGTTACATCTCACCTTAAAGGAAACCTACCACTTGAAGTGGCAGGTTTCAGATGGAAATACCGAGCACCAGCTCACGGTGAGCTGGTGCCTGAGCTTATTTTTGTTAGTGTTTTAAACCGCGGTATCGTGGTTTAAAACACTTTTTAAACTTTAAAGCCGGCGCAGGGAGGTACGCGTTCGGCGCTTACCATGCGCACGGCTCTCCTTCACTTCCTATGTAGCCGCGCGCACGGTCGTGCGCATGGTAAGCGCCGAGCGCGTACCTCCCTGCGCCGGCTATAAAGTTTAAAAAGTGTTTTAAACCGCGATACCGCGGTTTAAAACACTAACAAAAATAAGCTCCGGCACCAGCTCAACCTGAGCTGGTGCTCGGTATTTTCTTCTGAAGCCTGCCACTTCAAGTGGTAGGTTTCCTTTAAGAAAACGTTTACATAGCTTTGTATGTGGAAATATAAAATAAGTTGCCAGGAAGAAAGACAGAAGCTCATACCCATCAGATCCATCCAGGAGAAAAGAGGAGCAATGAGTCACAACAGCTTGATGTCCATCCACAAACTTTGAGATTAAAGCAGAGGAGAACTGTTGGAAAATGATGACAAGCAAACATCCAGCTTTATCTATAGATTGGGTCATACAGCTTTTTGAAATTCAATAGTTATTACATATAATCACAATTGAGGAGACAAAGCTGACACATTTCTTTTTTCTTTACATCAAAACCAACCATTCCCACCAACATGGTATGGTAATAAGACCGACTGGATCCCTTCTGGGAAACCCTCACAGGGGGAATGGCTCACACAGGCTCAGTTACAATAGGTAATCATGGATCATATCATCTCTTTACAATAGACCCGATGGTAATCCAGGGACTGCCATCAAACTTCCCCAGAAAGCATCAAACTTTTTAATCACTCCTCTGTTCTTATAAACTGCCATTTCTAGTCTTATATAATTGTTTATATGATTCTACAATTCTATGATAGTAGATATAGTGGGTTGAATCCAATGGGATGCAATTAGCTTACACATTTGTTACAATATGTGAGCCACAGGGAGTGTGGTCAGGCCCTTCATCACATGTCTTCCCACGGAAGCCTAGCATGCAGGTTATCAGTGAGTGTTGAAGAGTAATAAAGCAAACCTTTCAGATTGGTTCCAATACAGTATTCTAGGAGGACTGCAATTGCACAGAGCTCCAAAGCATGTGTACCAGGTCTGCATCATTCAGACCACATTTTGGGTGATTGGCTGAGTCTGGCACACCTATTTTCTTTAACAACACAGGAGATTTATATACCCTATGAATTATTAATAAATGTGAGTACCTATTTGCCTCTGATAGGGACAACTTAGGAGTCATTTCTAGAATAGCAGACTACTGTTCATCCGACATTGGTCCTACATCTACTCCCCACTTGGGGAAATCTCAGGTGCTTCCTGATCTAACAATCCTATTACTGAGAAAGTTGTACCATGCATTCCATAATTGGAGGTATTGATAAAAGTACTGATGAGGTTGCCGTAACATTTCAAAAGACTTAAAGAGGTATTCTCGTCTGGGCACTCACATTCAGTTTCACTAATCTTCCATATATAAACATTTCTTTAATTATATGTTATTAAAAAAAATGTTCCCGTGTGAAGATAATTTCACATAAATAAAGTCATGTTGTCCCTTAGAAACCAGATAGCTTCCTCAGATACGACCACGTCACACTCTAGCAGTGGTGGCCAGACTTGGGCTATAGAGTCCTGCTGGACCACCAGGATTCAGCAATCATTACCACAGGACGGCTGTGGGGCATGCAGTAACTCCCGGACATTTCATATACAAAACCTTTTTGTTTCTTTGTGCAATCTCTCAGGCAGAGGTGGCCATATCCGAGGAAGCCATCTCGTTTCTAAGGGACAAAATGACTACATTTATGAGAAATTATCTTCACACAGGAACATTTTTTTTAATAACATCTAATTGAAGAAATGTTTATATATGGCAGATTAATGAAACTGAATGTGAATGCCCAGACGAGAATACCCCTTTAAGTCTAAACTGTTCACATTGTTAGACCTTAGTCACATGAACTCCTATGGCTAGTGATGAGCGGACTTGATGTTTGCATACCTGGTACAGCCTGCGCAAACCGTTTTGAAAGATTTGTGGCTGACAGGCCAGTCAGGCAAATTGACGCCACTACATTCTACTAACCTTGTCTATTATTGGCCAGGGGTACACAGTCAATTCTGCAATATGTTAAAAAGGTCCAGGTCTTGAAGGGCTAAAGTGAGCCTTGAACCCAAATGCAAAAATAAGCTCCACTCTTCTCTACTTGTGGACTCCTGCTAAAAGCTGCAACTGCATAATATCCCTTAAAAATACATTTGCCTATGACAGCTAAAGATAGCCTCTTCAGGCAGACTTGTAAGCATCAACTTGTTGGACAGGTAGTTTTACTGCCAATTCATAAATCCTATACACTACAACGCTAGTGCCTTAAAATGCACATGTACAACATGTAAATGCAATGTGGCACATCTGCGTAATATGCTACATGCAAGGCTGCCATAACAAAAGTGTTGCAAAATGCTCAACTAAGCTGGGAGTAGTTTAACAATGAACTAAAATTTAGGTGACGAGATTACTTTCTATGTCAAAATAAATGTTACTTACCTCCTCATCAATTTCAAATATAGGGCAAACTAAATGAAAATAAAAGCAAATGAATTACTTTGTTCTTTTTAGATGAGCAAAAGTTTTCCCTATATGCAATCTAGTGTCACCCAGTCTACTGTTATTAGTCATAATAATTTATTCTGCTTTGACTTATTTGCCATTTTAGCATAATTTACTCTGACTACTGAAAGCAATTAATTAGCAATTTACTACAAAGGTGTTGCTTTAGTCCTGAAAAATGTAAAAATCTAATTACTCTGTGACCATTAGTACATCATTATTAAGCCACTTACTTTTTCTATGTGCAATTTAAATTCTATTGATTTAAACAGAATATATAATACTAAATAGCATTATTTTAATTTTTAATATAATGCAGTGTTTGCAGTGTTTGAAAAAAATACAAATGGTCCAACCAAAAAAAAATGCCCATAAAACTAATCAGCTTTTTAAATTCCACTGTAAACTTTTGAAAATGAAAAAAAAAAAATACTGAGTTATTAAAATCAAATTAAACTTTAAATCACGGCTGTTTTGTCCTATAATGAAACACTGGACAGCAATTAAATATTTATATTAATTGCGGCATACTAAGATACCATTAGTGTGTGTTTATTTAACTGTAATTATATTTTAATTTCATGCGCACAAATTACTGGGTATTAATTATTACAGTAAATGTGTGAGCAGCTATAAATATTTTATTAGCTCTACCTATTGTGAAAATGGACATTTCTCCTAATGACCTTGACTAATTATTATAGCACTACAAAACTTTTATCAACTTCATTTATAGAATTTTTCATGGTATTTATTTGTGCTAGTCAAGTATTTAAGCAATGTTACCAGTATATTGGTTACTAAAACCAGTTTAAATGAGAGGTGAACTGTTTGCTCACAAATTTATACATTAATTTCAGAAGACTATTGAAACATCTATTGAAACATCTGTTCAAGCTTTAGTTCCATCCTCAGTCTGTAAAGTAAGGGAGAAGATGATATGTGTAATTTTGTTGTGAGCTAGCTGGTATTTGTTTAGATGTCTTTATTTTGGATTCTTTGATCCTTTGCGTGTTTTCTGACCATATGTTTTGCTTATTGATTCTGTACTGCATTGTCTTCTTGTTTCAGACCTGTGTTTGTTGATTACTCTTCTATGTTTCTATTGTCCAGTCTTTTGGGCAGATTTATCAAGTGTCTGAAAGTCAGAATATTTCCAGTTGCCTATGGCAACCAATCACAGCTCCACTTTAAAATATTCATGAGCACTGGTAAAATGAAAGCTGAGCTGTGATTGGTTGCCATGGGCAACTGGAAATATTCTGACTTTCAGACACTTGGTAAATCTGCCCCTTTGTCTCCATGTTTGCACATTGGCACAGGAAGGTACTGTGAACCAGTTCTCACCTACTGCTTAGCATAGTCAATTGGGTAGGGAAGGGGATTTTGCCCTGGCATTACATCTATTCAATACAATAAAAAAAGCTATTTAATATATTCATGTACATAGATTTTACATAAATGGGAGAAAGAATGTTATAAAATAAATCAGCTCCATGTGAGCATACCGTAAAATGCTTCTTTAAAGTAGAGCACTCAATAGTATTCAGTTTTGCACTTCAATATCCCATAATGGTTTATTTTAATAAGTGAGGGAATCTCCTCTGGTATCAGGTCCCTTAGCTGATGTCACACCCAGGAAGTGTCCACCACTTCAAGTGAAGTATTGTTGTAAAACTTACTATTAGGCACCTACTTTTTCTATGGGTAATTAGAATTGTACTGATTTAAATGGCATATATAAAACATAATAGTATTATTTTAAATATAATACAATGTCAGAGAGAATATGAATAGTCATCAGAAAAATATGCCTTTTAATTTCACTCATAAAAAATATACTTTAAAACATTAACAATGCTGTCTGTACACATCAAGTCACACTAACATTATTTGAAATACATGAATAAAACACATATCTACTTTATTCTTGAAACAGCACAAAACAGATTTAGGCAGAGCTGTGTTTAAGGTTTGACCTATTAGGAGAAAAAATATTATACCCCCTGCAGTTCAGGATATTGCATATCTTATGTACAGAAAATTACTTGTTCTATTTTTAAGTGCAGATGAAGAAAGATACATTTGCATCAACAGAAAAATCATTTTAAAAGACAGCAGGAATCTTTTTGCTATGAAGTTGTGCAAAGTAATATTTACTTAGTGGTTTTGCTGACTACTTCAGACTATAATTGTTGTTATTTCCTCCACAAAGCTTCTAATATATCAGTACTAGGTATTGGATCTCCACTTCTATGGACATAAAACTAAATTTTAAAAGAGTGTAATATATAAAAACATATTTTTATATTTTTCATAATTTTTAAAAATGTTCATAAATATACATATGGTAAATGTTGGTTAGTAACCATTTTGGGTAGTGTGACTGTCTAAAAATCTATTCTTAAATCTATTTTTCAAAAATTGATGTAAAATTGTGAATTTCCTTTTACATTTTCATTAAATTTCCATTTTTTTCATAAACATAAAGCATTTCAGCATTACAAAATCTCATAGCCAGATGGCAAAATATTTCACAATTTAGATCCAACCATAGATTTTCTACCTTATATTTTCTTTCCATGATTTTAGAAGACTGACATCTTGCCTTAGCTCTAGTAGGGGCATTTAGTGATATGTTTTATAACAGCCTCATGGCTCCTTACAGATAGAGGGTGTGAATAATCCATGACATCATTTATTGTCAGCAGTGGATACAACGATCTGTCTATGATGAAGTGACATGACTGATGTTTTGTGTATTTTTTGTATAGTATTTTTTGTATTTTTGTATTATATTTTGCGTATTGTTTATTAATATTAGACATGTTAAAATGTATAAAACCCTCTTAAAAAATTTCCAAAAATATGTTTATCCCTTCCCAACAATTAACTCGACTTGGGAAACTATGCTCATAAAGCTTAAAGGTGTATAGTAAACATTTTGATGCTACAAGTTAATGACTGCTGGTGGTTCTATGCCATATGCAAATGGTGTGCCTAACCCATCTAACTGTGCAAAGCCACTGTCATGTCTGTGCCAAAACGCCGCACTATCCGTAGGTGGCTTTAATATGTGTGTGTACTGTGCCTTAATGTTTATGTCTGCCACACCCCTCAGATTCTGTCTTGGAAGAGTTAATACTTTGAACCTGTAATTGCTTGCTCCTTCCACCTGAGGCAGAGCCTAGTTTCTTATAAGTGCCCAGTTTATCCTTGACTCCTGGCTGGTTAATCTTTTTTCTGTCTCCTGCAATCTCTAGATCTCTAGTTTCAGTCACCTGTGATATCTAGTTCAGTTTTAACCATTTATCTAGTGTTGGTGGTTGCGCAGTTGCTGGACAGATGCTGACAGCCACCTCTCCAGTTATTATTTTGTTTTTCCCAATTTTAGGAACACATTACATGTTGCCATAAACTTTTTCCTGGAAATATAAATTAAGAATTGAAAAATCACTATCACTTCTTATACCCTAGTTTTTACAAAAATTGTTTTCAAAATTATGCAAATCAGCCCGAGCGGCTAATTTTATCATTTTTAAAGCTTTTTTTTGTGAAATAAGGACATAAAAATATCAACACAGCAGCATGTTCTTCATCCTTCATGCTTCTAAAAACCATATTTCAAATACTACCTGCCGGGTCTGGTGGTTTACTGGTGCAAAATCTTTAGACAGGTTTCCTCAAGTGGAATACCTTTAAAGTAAGGCAGCTTTTAAAATTATATCTCTCAAAGATTTTTTAAAGGGGGCAAACAGCATTTTTACCCACAAATGTTTCATTCATTTTTCTTGATAATGGTGAGAATACATTTTGTCAATTATTTTAAGGACCGGTACCATTCTTGGCATCAGACAGGGTAAGTTTTTCTTAAAAAATGTATTCATGTTCAGTAGTGACCTAGTTTTATTACACTGGTTGCTGCAAAAACAACATTTCAAAATGTGTTCATTCTAAAACACCTTTGAATGTTGAATGGGTGTTGGTTAATTTTGTATGTCCTTTTTATTTTCAACTTTTTTCTGTAGCCACACTATGGGAATGCATGAATACCAAAATTTAGCTGCATACTTGGTCAAGGCGTTACAGGTCCTCTGGGTCCCAAATCCCATCTTGCATAGTAACACTAGATTCCAGTCACACCGTATGTCAGGCTCAAGAGTTGTGGATTCTTTGGACCACGGCAGACGATGATACAAGCCACTACCTGGGACCGGAGTCTAAGTGGTACCCGGTTTTCATCAGAGCCCGCCACAAAGCAGGTTAGACAAGCTGTGGTGTGGTACCACCAGGTCGTTCCTCAGGCGTGGTGGCCAAGGTCGAGGTACAGAGACGGCAGAGAATCTCGAGGTCAAAGTCCAGGCGCAGGGCAGGCGTCAGAGATGCAATGTCAGAGTCCGATCCAGGGTCAGCAACAGGAGGTCCAAGCAGATGGGTACGGGAACACGGCACACATGACAGCAGCACGGAGGAACACTGGTACTCAGGAACACGGAGGAGTTCATGTAACATAGGAACACCGAGGGACTCAAGAACGCAGGAGACACGGGAACGCAGGAGACACGGGAACGCAGGAGACATAGGAATGCAGGAGATACAGGAACGCAGGAGACACAAGAACGCAGGAGACACAGGAACGCAGGAGAAACAGTAATGCAGGTAAATCGCAGGAGACACAGGAACGCAGGTAAATCGCAGAAGACACAGGAAAGCAGGAAAATCGCAGAAGAGCTTTCTCTCAGGTTGTGAGGCACAAAGATCCGGCAAGGTAGTAAGGAAGGTGCTGGATTTTTAAAGGGGAAGTGATTAGCCAGTGCACCAATTGGCAGAAGGGTCTCAAACATATGCTTGTATGTTTTTCAAAGAGGTAAGTTAATGCTCTATAAATACCATTTTTGTTGTTATTTACAGATATTTTGGAGGCTTAACTAAGTTTCTTCTGCAAGACAAAATGCAACACTCTGAAACAGTTCTGTTTGTCTTGAGGTTTTTGTATATTGTATGTTTTTTGAGGCTACATATGTATGTGGTCTTTGTGTGTATATATTTGGTCTATTTTTTTTGTCTGCGGTGGCAAAAAAGAATTTCAAAGTTTTATTGTATCATATTGTTTAACCCCTTCATGCACTGTGACGGATATTTCCGGATATTTCATGGGCTGAGCCCTCTTCATACAGAGATAGGCTTTGCTGCCTATCGCAGCAAAGACCCATCGATAACAACCGCGGTTGGTGCTTGCACCGATCGTGGGTGTTAACCTCTTCTTTGACACCAGGAAAGTTGCCGGCGGTACTGAAAGCATGGCAGCGCATGGGCACCGCCATGTTACCTCTGATTGGCGCTCCCCCTAACGTCATCGGGGCAGGCGATAGGTTGCCATGAAAGCCTTGGGTCTTCATCTGACCCGAGACCAATAGCTTCTGCATATTTGCTACAATGAGCCAGTGGCTCGTTTTAACGTATACTGTGTAGAAATGCCATATACTACAATACAGTTGTATTGCAGTATATGGTAGGAACGATCTGACTATCTAGGGTTAATGTACCCTAGATGGTCTAAGAAATAGTGAAAAAAAAAAAGAAAAAAAAAGTTTCAAAAATTTAAAAAGTTAATAAAATATTAAAAGTTCAAATCACCCCCTTTCCCTAGACTGATAAAAATATAATAAACAGTAAAAATCACACACACACACACAGGTATCACCGCGTGCCAAAATGCCCGATCTATCAAAATATAATAAAGGTTACGGCCGGCGGTGAGACGGAAAATGGCACTCAAATGTGAAATGCGACTTTTACACCTTTTTACATGACATAAAAAATGTAGTGAAAAGTTCTCAAAATGTCGCACAGTCCTCAACATGGTAGCAATGAAAACTTCAGTTCAGGGGGCGTGGCTAGCTAATGGCGGGTTAGGACGCACGATTGCAGTGCTCTGCTCCGTGACCCAGCTAAATCAAGGCAGCAGGCTAGAAAAAACTCTTACCCCGGTCATGATGGTGGGGAAAGGTGGCAGGAACACAGGAAGATCCCGTCCGAGGAAGGAAAACGGGAGCCTGGCTTCTTTCTTCGAGCCGGCAGGCCCCGCAAACGAGAAGCTCATGCCAGTCAAGATGGCCGACGGCACTGAAGAACTCGGCGCTTCCTGCCCAAAGACACTGGGGCAGACCTCACAGCTTGAACCTGCTACTCCTGCAGGAGGAATCTCGCAGCTTGAGAGAGGAGAGACAGTAGCGCAGAAGGAGGCAGCACATGGCACCCCAACACAGGTAGGCTCGGGGAAACGAGCCGCAGCGGGGGAGGTCTCAACCCGCGGCATACGCGCCACGTGGGCTGCCATGACGGCTCCATCGGGAGCACGCAGCCCTAACAGCCCTCCGGAGAGCAGCTCTGGGCCCTACAGTCCACGGCCGAATAGTGCTGGTCCCCCCTCACCTAAACCCTGTGTTGATTGGGAAGGAGCCCATAATACTCCACACGGGGAAGCCGAAGCTGGGCTACCTTCATCAAGCCCTGGGGCCCACTCTACATCCCTGGGGGCCTCTCCCTGCTGGGCATCTGCTCACAGCCCTGCCTCCCCCCTCAATCTTCCGACCGCTGGCGGCGGGGGACAATGGCCTGGTGCCCCCTCACCTCCTATGCCTACACATGATGAGTGGGACTGGAAGACACATATAATGGCTTTGCCTACTAGAGAAGACCTACAATCCCTTCTGGGGAAAATGGAGGCCTCACATAGGAAAGATATGGAGGACATTAAGTCAGAGATTAAGCATGTGGGCCACAGGGTCCTAGAACTGGAGGAACAGCAGGAAGGCCTGCGTGATGTTATTCATTCTCATAAAGAGGTTATAGTACAACATACATCGCAAATTGCTGACATCATGGATCACCTCGATGACATAGAAAATCGTCATAGACGAAATAATCTGAGAATACGCGGCCTGCCGGAAGAAATCCTACCACCGCAGTTAGAAAGTTGGGCCCAGAAATTCTTTGGCAACTTGCTACAAATGTCTCCTAATAAAAAGATCGAAATTGACAGAATCCACCGCACACTTGGCCCACGTTCCTCAGATCCTAAACGAGTGCGCGATGTCATTTGCCGTATTCATTTCTATAAGGATAAAGAGCGTATCTTGCATCGTGTCAGAGACTCTGATGGATCACAGCACGGTGACTCTTCTATACTGATCTTGCCAGACCTAGCTAGACGTACGCTGCTTCTCAGAAAAGCTCTAAAGCCACTACTCCAAATGCTCAGAGACCGTGATATATTATACAGATGGGGGTATCCCTTTCAATTGCTGGCTAAAAAAGATGGGAAGAGCGCATCCTTCAGACGGCTGGGAGACCTCCCTGGATTCCTAGGAACTTTTGGCCTCCCAATGGTGGCTCTACCAGATTGGCCATGCCCAGTTTCCCTGCCGGTTTCCCCTCCAAGGGAACAGTGGAACAAGGTCCCGCCGAAACAACAGCGAGATCCCAAGAGACCCAGAAGTGCTACCCCCATGGGCTTATCCTAAGTCAAGAAGCGTCAGTTGCCTAGATAGTCCTCTAGAAAGGGATATCAGTTTATTTTTCCTGTAGCCTCCCTAATTATAACACCTGGAAGAGGGAGAAATACGGGTTATGGTTTTAGGAGTTATAATTCAAAATGTCAGAGCCGCTTTGCTGTAACTAATGTTTGGCCTGCTGCCTATATATCTGGCCTGAGGGGCCACGGGTTTACTTACAGGGTCAGGTGCTAATGCACGACCGTCATAAGCTTTAGCCTAAGTTCCCAAGTAGGGTTGGCGACACCTAGTGTTGTCTAGTGTAAAGCACTGTAGTTTAGTATAGTCTATAGAACCAGTCAAATCGGTTCAATTCCCAGTCTGTAGAGTGGGAAGTAGATACGTAAGAGTTTTGGTTTTGTCGCAGTTCATAGTATCTGTGAACCCCGGTCTGTCCTTGTTTGTACTGTAAGTCTGTGTCTAGTCCGTGTCTACCCTTTTCTCCCCCCCCCTGTTTTTATTTCTTTTATTTTTTCTTTTTGTTCCTAGCTCCAGCTCCTCCCCAGCTGACCCAAAATGTCCAACCTCTCATTTGCCACATTTAATGCCAGGGGCTTGAATAGCCCAGGGAAAATGGGGCAACTATTATATAGTTTCCATAAGAAACGTGTGCAAATAGTCATGTTTTAGGAAACTCATTTTAAGACCTCTTGTATACCTACATGTCGTAACAAATTCTATAACGTATGGTTTCATGCACCAAACCCAGAGCAGAAGTCCAAAGGGGTCTCCGTGGCGTTTCACTCCTCCTTCTCACCGCAGGTCTTGGACTCTAAGGTAGACCAGGAAGGCAGATTTCTTTTTCTCAAACTTTCTGTTGCAGGCTCTATTTACACCTTGGCTAATGTCTATTTTCCCAATGTAGGACAAATTGCATACGGTATTCGTATTCTGGAGGACTTGGCAGGTTTTGCTGGGGGTTCGGACATCATACTTGGCGGGGATCTGAATGTACCACTTGATCCAGACCTGGACACATCTGTAGGTAAGTCCTCAATCTCGTTTGCAGCCACCCGTAGACTAAGGCAGGAGATCGCTAAATTAAACCTTGTGTACCTTTGGAGGATCTTACACCCAGCGCAAAGGGATTACAGCCACTACTCTAGCATCCACAACACATATAGTCGTATTGACGTACTATTGGTCTCTCATTCCCTTCTTGATCTCGGCCCTACATGCTCTGTTGATTCTATAATCTGGTCTGACCACGCTCCTGTGCTGGGCGCTATAAGACCCTACCCTCAGAAGAGGAGGACTTTCTCCTGGAGGCTCAATGATCACCTATTAAATGATGCTCTATGTATGGCTGAGATCAGGGCGGCTGTAGAGAATTTTAAATCAGGCAACACAATAAATCATACTAATGCCCCGATTATGTGGGAGGGACTGAAATGCGACTTACGAAGAATATTCATGAGTCATGGGGCCAGACTTAAGAGGCAGAATGCCTTTAAACTTAAGACCTTGTTGGCTACCCTGGCCTCCCTTGAAGCTGCAAACAAAGCTCATAAGACTGATACTCTAAGAGCAGAACTGTCTTCCGTTAGGCAACAAATTTTGCAAATTTTAGATCAGAAGACACTATGCGCTAGAGATCGCCTAAAATTTGGATTCTTTGAATATGGCAACAAATGTGGGAAGTGGTTGTCTAGGGCCCTACATCCCAGATTACTATCCTCACGGGTCATGTCTATCAACTCTCCCACCAAGGGTACAATATTCAACCCATCTGGAATACTAGAGGAATTCAGGGGATTCTATGAATCTCTGTACAACCTGCCAACTCACATAGACGCAGATAAGAGAGAGGCCATCACTGCATATCTGGAAAAATATGCCCCTAAGCGCATATCACAGACGTTAGCCCAGGGTTTGGAGGGCGAATTCTCATCTGAAGAACTCGCTCAGGTGATAAAAGAACTAAAAGTGGGTAAGAGTCCGGGACCCGATGGTTTCTCCCCGCGCTTCTATAAATTGACGAAAGCAGATATAATAGACCCCCTTCTGGCTTCATATAATGCAATTGCGAGAGGGGCCACTTTCCCCAAACAATCTTTAATGGCACATATTTCTGTGATTCCAAAACCAGGAAAGACACCACCCATTGTGCCAACTTTAGACCCATTTCCCTAATAAACATAGACATAAAAATATACTCTAAAATGGTGGCGCAGCGTCTGCAATCACTGATTCCAGGGCTCATACATAAAGAACAGGTGGGTTTTGTCCCATGTAGGGAGGCCAGGGACAATACAATCAAGACAATGTCTCTGATGCACGCCGCTCGAAGACAAAAGATCCCTATGTGCCTACTGTCTGTCGATGCCGAAAAGGCATTCGACAGAGTAAGTTGGAGCTTCATGGAACAGACCCTTAGACATATAGGTCTTGGGCCCTCTATGCTAGCACGTATAATGGCCCTTTATCAACACCCGACAGCGATGGTAAGGGTGAATGGAGATCTTACTGCCCCGTTTGACATAAGTAATGGAACTCGTCAGGGATGCCCCCTCTCACCACTGCTCTACATCCTAGTGATGGAATCATTAGCAAATGCCATTAGAGGCAACGAATCTATTAAGGGTTTGCATATAGGCGGGTTCCACCACAAAATGGCCATCTTTGCTGATGATTTATTACTATTTATTACACAACCACGAACGTCTCTCCCTTCAGTAATGGCTGAATTCAAAATATTCTCTGAACTTTCCAACTTTAAAGTTAACCTTACCAAATCAGAATTACTTAATGTAAACCTACCTGACACTTTGAAAGGGGATATTAAGAGCAAGTTTCCCTTTCGATGGGCTGAAAATGCCATCACGTACCTGGGGATAAAAATCCCAACAGACCTGTCTAGTCTCTTCCAGGTTAATTATCAGCCCCTCTTAATGTCACTAGAGAAGGAGCTCCTAGCCTGGAAGCGGTTGCCGCTCTCCTGGTTTGGGAGGATAAGTGTAATTAAAATGGACATACTGCCGAAACTGCTATATTTCTTCCAAACAATCCCCATACTAGTAGCTACTTCTTATTTTAATAGACTTAAAAGGGTAATCTCGGACTTTGTATGGGGCTCCTCCAGACCCCGAATGGCACTCAGCCTTCTCACCAGGCCTAAAGAGCTAGGGGGGGCAGGTCTGCCCGATATGGGTCTATATCACGAGGCCTCTATGCTAGCTTGCTCGGTAGATGCAGTTTTGAGCGCGTCCTCTAAGCTTTGGGTGTCACTAGAAGCTTCTCTAAATCCTGCACCCTTGGTGGCATCCCTTGGGCTTCCCGCAACAAATCGCGACACATCCTCTCCTCGCTCACCCCTATATAAAGCACTCCTGGGTAGTTGGGACAAATCGAGGAAACGGCATAACATGACCTCCATACCGGGTCCCCTGTCACCAATCTTTTTAGATCCTAGGTGCCCCCTCCGAGACCTTAATCCTAGTTTATTTGGACTTCCTCTGAACACAATGGTACAAGTACGACACGCACTAGACGGCCGTGACATACACTCCCTGGAAGGATGGTTCCCTGCAGGCATGAGAAGTAGTAGGTGGTTCATGACTAGTCAATTAAGCAGTTTCTTACTATCATTGGGCCCCACACAAAACCTTACAAGGGAATTAACATTTATAGAGCAAATTCTTACGGGCAAAGATGCTCCTAGACATCTGATATCTGCATTATACGGGTGGCTGCTGAGAGAGAGGACAAAAAAAGAGCCGGTCCTATACAGACAGGCTTGGGAGAAAGCATTAAGTAAAACATTTACTGAAGAGGGCTGGGATAAGGCGGCTGTCTTGACCCATAAACTCTCTTTCTCATCACAGTTACAGGAGACAAATTTTAAAATTATGGCCAGGTGGTACCGAACTCCAGCAAAATTACATAAGATGTTCCCAGCAGTACCTGACACCTGTTGGAGATGCAACAGGGAGCATGGATCTATGTTGCATATTTGGTGGTCTTGCTCTGCAGTTAGAGAATTGTGGGAAGCGGTTTTTACACAATAAATTATGGTCAGACACAATTACACCATCACCAGAGATTGGGCTTTTATCTATGATACCCGGCTCTATTTCCGCAACAAAAAAGGGATTCCTGAGACATTGCATTTCTGCCACCCGTCAGATTATTCCCAGACACTGGAAGTCGAGTGTATGTCCATCAGGGGCCCAGTGGGCAGAAGCCTTGAACCATATAATGAGAATGGAGGAGATGAGGGCCATGGAGGGACTGGCGGATTCCCAGATGGATAAATACACTAAGATATGGTCCCCGTGGATCGACTTTCGTAGCTCGGCTGAATTTGCGCTCTGGATAACAGGCAATGGTACTACACCCTGACACATATGCATGCACTGCTTAGGTGCTACAGGCAATGAAGAATTTGGTGTGAGTTGGTTTCTCCTTTTTTTTTCTTCCTTCTTATACTCCCATTCCTCTTTCCTTGTGTGCTCCTTCCCGTCCCCCACTTCCCTTATCCCTCTGTATCCCTGCATGTTCTTCCCCATGTCTTCCCGTGACGTGTATGTTTAATGTGGTTACTGTTGATACTACCCGTTTGGTAGTGGCTTAGACTCTTTTCATACCTTCTTCAGGCAATGCAGTAAGGACTTAATCCTCATATTGGAATTACTAATGTGGTCGATACCGAGCGAAGGGTCATATATTTGCAGATAAATACTGGATCCGCTATATTTGTACTTGACTACTTTACAACATGTATGCTGCTTTATTTTATAATGTCTCATTGACAATGCCTTGAATATTGTTTTTCGTTGATTTCAATAAAAGCATATTGAACAGAAAACTTCAGTTCATTTCGCAAAAAAATGACCCCTCACACAGCTAATAACTTTTCACACAGTATGAACAAGTTATTAGCGTCAGAAGATGGCAAAAAAATTTTTTGTACACATTTCTTTAATTTTTAAAAATGTATTAAATCGCAATAAAACCTGTATAAATTTGGTATCACCGCGATCATACCGAACCAAAGAATAAAGGTGTTATTTGGAGCACAGAGTGAAAGTCTTATAAACTGAGCGCACAAGAACGTGATGCACATGTGTTTTTATTTTTTAATTTTTTCACATTTTCAATTTTTTTACTGCTTCCTAGTACACGACATGTTATAAGAAATAACATCACGGGAAATTAAAATTTGTTACGCACAAAATAAGCCCTCACACAGCTCTTTACACGGAAAAATGAAAACGTTATGGAGTTTTGAAGGTGGAGAGCGAGAAATGAGTGAAAAAACTTTGGGCATAGGTTTCCTTTTTTCATTAGTGAAAAATATATTTACATATTCCTTACCCAGAATTCTCAGTGAAGCATGCCTTTAGTACTCCTTACACCAACAAAGGTAGCATGCAAAGGCATTATCTGTAAAGTGTAGCCTTCATTTGAGATCATTTTTAATATTGTTTGGCTGTGAGCATTAACTCCTTTAAGTTCAGTTTGATGTTTGAATATAGTGGTTATAGCATACTACAGCCAGGGAGAGAGCAGGGAGAGTTAACACTTCTCCTAATTGAAGGAGAAGAGGCAAGTAAGAGGGGCACTTAGCAGTCTGTTTCATTACAAACTACAGAGAATTTCTTAGTGAAGTATATTAGAAAAATGTTCACAACCTCTCCCAACCCCCACACACAATATCAAAAATTATCTGATATGACCCTTTAAGGAAAGACAACCATGTGCTGCTCACATTGCATCTTAGCTCTCTTCAGTGGTAGTTCAGGACAGGGAAGTCTAAGAATATTTGGATTATATATCCTACATAGAGAATAATTCACCAAAGCTTTGTCACATTTCGGGAGACATGTATCATTATTGTTAGTCATATTGTCTCATTTTTGTAATTTGTCGTTTTTATAACTTTTATGCGACTTTTCACCTGTGGTTTTTCAAGTGCTCCTTGGTCTGCACCTTGTGCAGTGTGCCTTATGTATCTTTGTTTTCCAGATGTTCTGTGCAATTTTTCAATTAAAGGAAACCTACCACTTCCGATGGTGCTTCTAAGCTGCAAATGCCGTGCACCAAGTGCTCCTAATGTGCAATATGAGTTGGGGATGAGCTAAAGGGGGGCCCACAGGATGAGATGAGAGGGGCAACAATATGAGGAAGAGATGAAAGAAAGGGATATGAAGGGGCGATGGGACACACAATATGAGGAGGAGATTTGGGTCCACAATATGAGGAAGAGAAGAAGGAGGCCCACAGGATGAGCAGGGCCAAAATATCAAGTGGAGATGAGGGGTTCACAATATAAGAGAGAGATAACAGGATCCACAAGATGATGGTGAGATCACAGTATGAGGGGGAGATGATGAGCACCACAAGATGAGGGGGCGAAAATATAAAGAGGGGATGACATGCCACAAAATTAGAGGTAGATGATGGAGGCCACAAGTTGAGGGGGAGAGGACTGGCTGCAATATAAAGGGGTGATATGGGGCACCATTTGGGGGCCCATCATTTCTCCATCATATTAAGGGGGGATAATGGAGGACCACAAGATGAGGGGGAGATGAGAGTGGCCTCAATATGAGCCATAAGATGAGGGACATTATATGAGCGGACAGATGAGGGGCTACAATATGAGGGGAAGCGATGGAGCACAAAATGAGGGGGAAATAAGTAGCTATAAATGTGAAGGAAGGTGAGGGAGGCCAGAATATAAGCGGGAGATGAGAGGCCGCAATATGAGTCGGGTATGAATGGCCACAATATTAGGGGCACAAGAGAGTTATCAAAAATATATCAATTGTTACAAGCATTTTAGACAAAACATAATAACACTTGGGTGATTATGTTTTGCCTAGAATTATGGACTTTCACACTTGGGTAATTATATTTTCCCTAAATTGCTTGTAACAATTGATATATTTTTGATAAAGAAAAATTGCTAAACAGCAATTTAAAGCGTGGTGAGAATTTAATTCGTACTTTAAGGATTACTCAGGGCATGGATACCCACTGAAACGCTCAGGGATTATTCCTATAAAATATTTTTTATGCGACTAGGGCACAAGAGAGGTCACACTATAAGGGGTTGAGGGGCCACAATATGAGTGGGAGATGAGGAGCCAGAATATGAGAAGGAGATGAGGGTCCGGGCCACAATATGAAGGGTCAAAAATTAAGGTGGAGATGAGGGGTCGTGCCTTATGTCTCTATATTTACACAATGGGGCACATGTATCATAGTTTGGTCTCTCTGAGGTGAATTTTAGAGACTTTTGGCTGCTAGTTTTTGCACCTTATGTATGATCCTGTCTTTTTACTTGTGATACATGTTCAGTTTTTCCTATCCTGGCAGGTGCCAATTTTGGCTTCTTTTTGAGACTTTTTGTTGCAAATGTCTCAAATCCACATCGACAAAAGTCACGTGAGGGGGTTATATACAGGAGTGGACACTACTGATAATTTGGGATTTAAAATGTTTCATTTTAAATGAGTTTTGAAACTAATTACAACAGCTGAGGAGAGTTGATTTTCCTAAAAACATTACTGTTAACATTTGAATGTACAAAACGCATAGTAAATGCAATGTTAACACATGCATTAACGTTTATATTGCGTTTTGGAAACACAAATGTTAACAGCAATGAAATAAGACAAATCACATCTCCTAAGCTGTAATTGTAATTAGTTTCAAAATGCATTAAAAACGCTATTAAACCGCTATGTGTGACCTCACCCTTAGAAGTAACCAATTAAAAAAAAGCAAAAATGTTAAACATTTAAAGCATGTGAAATAATTCCAATTTACATGTAAAAATCGGGTCCAAGAAAAAAAAAACTTCCTTTGCACCTTCCCTGGACAAGGTGCAGATTTGCGCCTAAAAAGTCGCAAAAAAGGTGAAAAGTCGTACGGAACATCTGGAAAATTAAGATACATGAGGCACACTGCACAAAGGTTCAGACGGAAGGTGCACAAAAGTCACAAAAAAAGTCGCTAAAACGAGTAAAAAGTCGCAAAAAGACAATTTGCCTAGCTGAATCTATGATACATGTGCCCCAATGAGTTGCACAATGAAAAGCATTTCAAGCCCAAAATGGAAAAACCCTTGTTGCTACTAACCAAACATGAGCATTTAGCTCTAATCATCAGTGTTCACTGAGGAGATTCTGTGGATGCTTTGTAAATCTATTTTAAAATGCAATTCTTATGGACTTGGTCTTGGGCTGCGTTCACACTATGAGGGTCATTTATCACAATAGTCAGGGAATTTGTGCGTCTCTTGGTTTTTTACTTTTTGGATTTACCTTAGAGGTTAATATATCGGGCAGCAGAGCGGTGGGTTTTGTGACTTTTTATCAAAAAGTCATAAAAAAGTCTCAAAAAAAGTAGCAAACTCTTCTGCAACCCCTTCTAATGTTTTTATTATTGTGGTGAAGGACTGCAGTTTATTTGTAACTTTTTAAACCACGATTTGTGACAAAATTGCGACTTTTTCATAGATTCACATCTGGATCTTAAAGTAATATCAGACATAAAACTGCACAGATAACTTTGATAGGTGAGTGGAAGATAACAGATTTAGGTGAAAATTTACAAATGTGCCAAAAATTTTTGCAAACATAAAAGAAAAAAAAATCCTAAGATAAATGACCCCTATGTGTATGAATTGCATTTTAAAACATTGCAAACACAACAGGAAAATGCAATTTAAAATACATGTGCGTTTTTTACCATCATTAATACTGATGGTAACTTTTGTGATACACTGTGCATTTGCTATACATTTTAAAACTCCATTAAAACGCATTATGTGACTTCGCCCGAAGACTGTACAAGTAATATTTTCTAATTGAATTTTTTTAATGAAGTCCACATATGTATCATATGCCACAATAACATTTAAAAGAGTCTACCTTTTTGTTATATATTCATATGTAAATAGATAGATATGTAAAGCGTAATTTCTAGAAATAAAAAGGGTAGAAAGGATTGAAGTTATCTTGACCTAAAAATTAAAACAAATATAATTTATTTCTGTCTATATATCTATCAGTCTACCTACCATCTTTTGATGTTGAAGATATGTTTATTTCAAAGTAAAAGTGAATAAAGCCAAAATGCTTGCCATGCTTCGGAAAAGCCTTAATGATATTCAGTGCAGATTGAAGACAGAATATATAAATAAGTAAATACCAGAAGTAACAATCTGATTTAAAATTCTACCACATGATGTGTGAAGCAACTATATTTACAACCTTTCAAATTACAACACATACCAAAACTTTGAAGAAATAAAAATGGACAGCATGTTTGGTGGGAGGATGCATTAATTAGATTTTTTATGGGGGAGGAAGGTAGCTAGATTGAAAAGTTTACCTCTTTCTACAATTTCATTCTGTTGGTGTACATGATATTGAATAAAAAAATATTATTCATTCAACATTACCATAAAGAAGGCAGGGATGTTCAATCTTATGAAAAGCAGCTAAACAGATCTGCCTATGCATAGTCCTGCAGGAGAAATGTTATCAATCACACTATAGCATAAATTCTGATGTCACAAAACTAGATTGTCCACCAATGCTTCTCAGGTTCAAATGTATTTTATGCAATATTTCTACATTTATGTCAACAAAAGTTTTTGAGAACATACTTTTGTAATGTCAAATGTTATCGCCTGCTAAAATTTCCACTGAAAAAGATTGGACCTTAATTATATATATATTAAAGAAGGAAAAAATGCTATTTTGAACTACTACTTGAACTTTCAAGATTTGGATGTGTTTCTTGATAATTGTAACTGTTTATTATTGTAAATAACTTCTTACACAATAGCTTTGCCAAATTTTATAATTATTCAAGATTTCAAACAGCACATTTAGCTTGTTTATGTACATACGGTAAAGTAAGTGTACTGTAAACACTGTGCTAGGAAAAATGTTATGTGTTACTAAGTTTTGAGTAACTTAAGTCACTAAATATAGAGTATAAAAATAAAGAGATGTTGCATATTAGGGATATACTGTGTAATGATGACACAATGGTGTATGTAACATTAGTAACAGAGCATAAAAGAATAACAAAATGTCCTTGAGGGTCAATCTGTTTATTAATGATAGAAAAGTTTAAAGTATTTTTAACTGCAATAAATATTCTTTGCTTTGTCCACAACTGGACCATAAAATATTATTTGGGTATTGTTTTGATATTGTTTGTGGTGAGACCTGAATAAATCACTCTGGTTCAAATGTGTGTCTTGGAAACAAAAAATATCTGGCTTTGGGCAAACTGTACTAACAAGTCCAATTGTGTACACAAAAATAAATAATAAAATATCCGGGAAAGATGGAAAATGTAGCATACAAAATATGGAGGAGGCACTAATACGGCATACTCCCTTATATGTCACAAAGTCACAGAGTCAAAGATATAAAATTAGTGCTCTACTCCTTATACTGTTTGTCAAATGGCGGGAGCCTCTCACCACCTCTTCATGGACTGGAAATAAAAGATATCCCCGACTCCTTGCATCGCCAATCATCCTCCTTTAGTAGGTTGAAACACAATCCTCGTCTCGTTACCGTGTCCGCGGTGTGTTCCCGATCCTACATCAGGAGGTATGCGAAAGGATAGTGCAGATTGCCAGGTTCCAAAGGGAACTAGTATTTATTATATATACTCACACATTGCAATTTAAAAGCGTGCATATAGTAAAAGCATAAGACGCCTAAAACACCTCGCCCGACTTAGGTTTCGCCTATTCAGGCTTCTGCCCCGGAAGCAGCCTGCATAGGCGAAACCTGGGTCGGGCGAGTTGTTTTAGGCGTCTTATGCTTTTACTATATATCAGGCTCTAAATGCACCCCCTCCAATCTACGTAGCACACCCGTGGTACCACATCCTTTTAAATAAAAGTCGACAAATTGGCATATTTTCTCGCAGAGCCCTGGTGGTATTATTTGTACCATACAGTGTTAGAATTCACTACCAGTCGTAGTACTATTTGCATCCTACAGTTCTACATTACAATACCAGTCATCATACTGTACAGGTCTTAGTACTATTTGCTTTATAAAATCATACAACACTATGTCACAGTACCAGTTTTTTACTATAATCATCATGCAGTTCTATGTTACAGCTAGTTTCAGTACTATTTACATCATGCAATACTACATTACATTACCAATTTTAGTACTATTTTCATTTAAAGAATCATACAGTATTGCTTTATTGTACTAGTCTAAATACTATTTGCATAGTACAGTTCTACATTACACTACTAGTCTTAGTTATAGTTGCATCCAAGGCTACATCTGCCTTGAGGAGAGATGACAATCTTGCCTCGGGAGGCAAAATGTAGAGCCCCTTGGGGAGCAGAAAAAATTGCCGAGAGATTGTCATCTATAAGGTAAAAGATGTAGCCCGAATCACAGTGTGCCAGTGATCCTGCCTATCTGAATGTTAACAATAGTTTTTTTTAGTATTTAATGAACAGGATGTGGACACCTTTAAAAGATTTGTCACATTTGTTTCTGTTCGCCTGCCAAATATAGCCGGGAAATAGAGGTGGGCTACTGAAGGAAGAAGGGGAGGGGGGTTAATTTTCACCTCAGGCAGCAAATGTGCTAGAATCAGCCCTGGTTGCATCATACAGTTCTAGGTTACAGTACCAAACTTAGTACTATTACCTCATACAGTACAGATACTACAGATCTACATTACAGTACCAGTCTTAGTAATACAGGTTGTCCCCTACTTAAGAACACTTGACTTACATACGACCCCTAGTTACAAACGGACCTCTGGATATTGGTAATTTATTGTGCTTTAGTCCTAGGCTACAATAATCAGCTGCAACGGTTATAACAGGTATCTCTAATGAAGCTTTAGTGTTAATCCTGATTCTTATGACCACCCAACATTTTTAAAATCCAATTGTCAAAGAAACCAAACAAGTTCTTGCTGGGATTACAATGATAAAATATACAGTTCCGACTTACATACAAATTCAATATAAGAACAAACCTACAGACCCTATCTTGTATGTAACCCGGGGACTGCCTGTATTTGCATCATACAGTCTTACGTTACAGACCGATTTGCAGACTTATGTTACAGTTGCCATTTTATTACTATTTGCATCATAGAGGGGCATATTTATACAAGTTGAAGTGCAAATTGCACACCTGTTTTCAAGCTGTGCTACAACATAAAACATTACCATACGTAGTGAGGAGATGATAGCTATGTATGATTGATAACACGGTTTAATACAAACATTTTCCACGTACCTAATAGAAAGGTTGTCTCTTATTGTCTAGAATAGGTGCTTTGGGACCATAAGTCCAACTTTTACTGAAATAGTGTAGTACAGTGTGAATGGTTTGCAAGTAAAAGGGAGTGTTCATGAGTTCAACAACTTCTGAGACAACCGGACAAGAAGCGGTTTTCAAGTGGCTTGTTAGAACACGTTTAGGTTGGAGAATAAATGGTGCTTTCAGTAGTGTTGAAATAACCCACATTCCCGTCCCCTCCAGCAAAAAGGCAATGAATTAGGAAAGATGAGGTGAAGGCAAGAGGGCATATAATACCATCTCAAACATGTTTTAATTGCTACCTCTTGTTACCTAGTACAGCGGAACATTTAAAGGAAACCTACCATTTCAAATGGTAGGTTTAAGCTGTAAACACCGAGCACCAGCTCAGGGTGAGCTGGTGCCGGTGCTTAGTTTCGTTAGTGTTAAAACCGCGGTATCGCGGTTTTAACACTTTTTAAACTTTATAGCAGAAGCCGCTTCGGCGCTGCGCGCGACCGTGCGCGCGCAACGCCTGCGGCATTTCCTATGTAGGCGCGCGCACGATCGTGCGCACGCAGCGCTGAAGCAGTTTATGCTATAAAGTTTAAAAAGTGTTAAAACCGCGATACCGCGGTTTTAACACTAACGAAACTAAGCACCGGCACCAGCTCACCCTGAGCTGGTGCTCGGTGTTTATAGCTTAAACCTACCATTTGAAATGGTAGGTTTCCTTTAAAAAAACATTGTCACCATTTGTGTATTCAGAGGGTTTCGTTTAGGTCGCTGCCCCAATTTGTCATGTGTTTCATCTGGGTAACAAGCATTTTCTCATCTAATACATTATAGACAGAGGTAATACATTTGAAATTCCTAAAATTAAACTTAAACTAAGATAACTATGACTGTTAGAGTCAATGGAGGGAGAGCCAAAGCTCAGGATACGTAGGATGGAATTAATTTTGTGTGCTGAGAAAATTCTGTTGGCAAAACACCATATTTCACAGTTAGATGCTCTATTTGCACTTTTCCAGAAACAGTTTGAATGTCATAAATGGAAATTGATCCTCCAACTCTGCAAACTCAGGTCGGGAATGTGCATTTCCAGGAATTCCAGGGGGTTCGATTAAGCAGAGCCTTCCAAAATGAATCTAAAATTATCTGAAAATATCTTTAAAACCCCCTGTACAAGAGGCAGTTGATGTTTGTTAGGGGCATACAGATTTACCAATGTTAAATCTAAGTTATTTACTGTGCAGATCACCACTACTTACCTGCTCTGAGGATGTGTAACCCGATTGTGGTACCTGATGTTGGCAGCAGGAGATAAGGTCTGGAAACATTTTCCCGCATTTCAACAGATTAAGGCTACATGCACACTGCCGTGAGCCCGCCGCACCGTAGCACGGAGGGCACACGGCAGCGTGGGGAGAGGAGGAGGTGAGCGTTGCTCACATCTGCCCCTCTCCATAGGAAGTTATGGCGCATGGCGCCGTAATACGGGAAAAGCTGGGACATATCCTATCTTTTCCCGGGCTATGGAGAGGTACAGTGCCGCGCATGTGCTGCACCGTACCGCTCCCGTACAGGGCCGTGAGCCCATAGAAGTGTTTGGCGGACGTATATCGGACGTATATACGTCGGCCGTATATACGTCCCCCATACATGTGTGTGAATGCAGCTTAAGGCCAGAACAACCCAAATCACAAAAAATACTATCTACAAACAATGACAAAATTCACAGAAAAAAGAGACAAAAAGGTTTTCAGGTACAGTAGTTGTACTGTAACCTATAGGGGTATATGAAGCATATCATGAAATAGAGTTCCATCACTGGACAGCTGCTCAAAAAGTTGAGTAAGAACCGAAAACCTACCAGCAGCAACAATCGTAATGCACTGTCACATGTAGCAGTTCCTTAGTAAATTTGCGAAGTATAAAGTCTTCTTGGTGGTGGTCAGAGTTCTTTGTCCAGTAGATCTATAAGTTTAGGAGATTCATAACTTCTTCTGTTTAGGTAATCACATGGACTCTTGGTATTTCACCAAATGTTTGTTGGAAATACCCATCTGTAAGAGATTGCTGCTGAGAGATCAGCATATATTTTACAAGAGTGCTGTTGTTTCCTGGAAGGCCAGGAGTTTCTCTTTGCTTGGGGACTCTATAAGCCCTATCCAAACACAGCTCTTGGTTTTCTATGAAGCTAGATTGAAATGGTGCAACCATCATCTAACTCAGCTTCAGAGAGCTTCCAACATGTTTTTAAGCATGTTCTCTGAGACAGTCTTGTTGTAGGTTTGGAATTCAGCAGAGGTGTCTCCTTCATTGGAGTTAGCTCCATTTGTTGTATAGCTCCAGCTTTCATGGTTCAGTCTGTGGGTTCAATTGCAGATTTTGCCGCTGCTTCACCAGACTTCCTGACAGCAACAGTGTGGAGGCCGCTCCATTTGCATTCACCCAAGGAGATATGTCGGCTGCTGAGGCAGTCCTTGAGATGAGTTGGGGTATGTGCACAGGTTTCCCCTTATTCTGTGCAGCGGATGCCATGTTAGATAGGCTTGGAGATGGAATGTCCGACCACCTGGAATTTTGAATGGTAATCGACAGTAGGCAGTATATTCTGCTTTAGTGTTGATTGGCTCTGAGTGGGACTCAGCAGAGACCTCTGTAGTGGAACCTGATGGGTGTACTCTTGATGTATAGTAAATGTTTTTAACCATGTAGGGCCAGCACCATTACTGCCATGGCTCTGAGTAGATGGAAAAAACTACTGTGGAATGAGCTTACCCGGCTGGTTGATGATTTTTTTGCCTATATGCTAGCAGTAAGTCACCCAATAACCTTGCAAGAGGTGAGCTAGATTGTAATGCTGCCCTAAGACAGAGCTGAGGCTTCACACTGCAATAGTCCACATTGGCCAAGCCACTCCCCGTCTTAATACTATTTCCATCATAAAGTTCTATGTTACAGTAACAGTCTTAGTACTATTTGCATTGTGTTACATTTCACTAAAGAACTGTTTTCAGCATACAATACCAGCGAAAAATAGAGGAGTACAACTATTCCTTTAATAAAATGACTTGTGTCAAGGTTTAGTTCATATCTAGAGATGAGCGAGCACTAAAATGCTTGAGTGCTCGTCACGCGAGTTGAACTTTTCCCGATGCTCGAGTGCTCGTTTCGAACAACGAACCCCATTGAAGTTAATGGGAGACTCAAGCATTTTTCAAGGGACCAAAGCTCTGCAATAAAATGTGTCATTTTATTGAGAAATGAGGAAGTCAGTCCTGTTTCTTCATTTTTTTTATTCAATGGATTATTCATAGAACTTCAAAAAGGAGAATGACCCGTGTTAAACATCTGCAATGTGTTTTTTACACATATTGGGGCAGATTTACTTACCCAGTCCATTCGTGATCCAGCGGCGCGTTCTCTGCGCTGGATTCGGGTCCAGCCGGGATTCATTAAGGTAGTTCCTCCGCCGTCCACTAGGTGGTGCTGCTGCGCTGAAAAGCATCGGAACGCGCTGGAGTTCACCGAGCCGGGCTAAGTGAAGGTAAGTGCAAGCTCCGCTACAGATATTTTTTTTAAATGCAGCGGTTTTTCCGAATCCGTCGGGTTTTCGTTCGGCCACGCGCCCCGATTTCCGTTGCATGCATGCCAGCGCCGATGCGCCATAATTCGATCGCGTGCGCCAAAATCCTGGGGAAATTCAGGGGAAAACGGTGCAAATCGGAAATATTCGGGTAACTTAAAGTGACTTAAAATCCAGTTGTGTGCTGTCAGTGTAGGTTAGAAACTAGGCATACAAGAACCCAACCGACTTTCTTAGGCCTACAATAGCGTTATATATATATATATACACTCACCGGCCACTTTATTAGGTACACCATGCTAGTAACGGGTTGGACCCCCTTTTGCGTTCAGAACCGCCTCAATTCTTGGTGGCATAGATTCAACAAGGTGCTGGAAGCATTCCACAGAGATTTTGGTCCATATTGACATGATGGCATCACACAGTTGCCGCAGATTTGTCGGCTGCACATCCATGATGCGAATCTCCCGTTCCACCACATCCCAAAGATGCTCTATTGGATTGAGATCTGGTGACTGTGGAGGCCATTTGAGTACAGTGTACTCATTGTCATGTTCAAGAAACCAGTCTGAGATGATTCCAGCTTTATGACATGGCGCATTATCCTGCTGAAAGTAGCCATCAGATGTTGGGTACATTGTGGTCATAAAGTGATGGACATGGTCAGCAACAATACTCAGGTAGGCTGTGGCCAACGAAGCTCAATTGGTTCCAAGGGGCTCAAAGAGTGCCAAGTAAATATTCCCCACACCATGACACCACCACCACCAGCCTGAACCGTTGATACAAGGCAGGATGGATCCATGCTTTCATGTTGTTGACGCCAAATTCTGACCCTACCATCCGAATGTCGCAGCAGAAATCGAGACTCATCAGACTAGGCAACGTTTTTCCAATCTTCTACTGTCCAATTTCGATGAGCTTGTGCAAATTGTAGCCTCAGTTTCCTGTTCTTAGCTGAAAGGAGTGGCACCCGGTGTGGTCTTCTGCTGCTGTAGCCCATCTGCCTCAAAGATCGACGTACTGTACATTCAGAGATGCTCTTCTGCCTACCTTGGTTGTAACGGGTGGCGATTTGAGTGACTGTTGCCTTTCTATCAGCTCGAACCAGTCTGCCCATTCTCCTCTTACCTCTGGCATCAACCAGGCATTTCTGCCCACAGAACTGCCGCTCACTGGATGTTTTTTCTTTTTCGGACCATTCTCTGTAAACCCTAGAGATGCTTGTGCGTGAAAATCCCAGTAGATCAGCAGTTTCTGAAATACTCAGACCAGCCCTTCTGGCACCAACAACCATGCCACGTTCAAAGGCACTCAAATCACCTTTCTTCCCCATACTGATGCTCGGTTTGAACTGCAGGAGATTGTCTTGACCATGTCTACATGCCTAAATGCACTGAGTTGCATCCATGTGATTGGCTGATTAGAAATTAAGTGTTAACGAGCAGTTGGACAGGTGTACCTAATAAAGTGGCCGGTGAGTGTGTATATATATATATATATATATTTTGTTGATTTGCTTGTGGCTTGCCTTGCTGGCACTAGTAGTGCAGCTAGTACCATATTGTGAGAAATTTGCAGAGAGACTTGCGAACGTTAAATTCAGCTCTTAGTAACACACACATCTCAAACACCTAAGTGGGACAATTTATTAGGGGTTTGATTGAATTAGGCACAGTCTGACGATTTTTTTTTTTACTTCTATTTTTTTTATAACTCAAAGTCATCAGGCACAGCACAAAATCCAGTTGTGTGCCCTCAGTGTAGGTTAGAAACTAGCCATAGCAATAGGATAGCATCGTTTTGTAAAAAAAAAACACAAAAAACACAAGTAAAACAAAAAAAAACAAAAAAATCCAAAAAAATGTACAGTTTACACTTTAATTTTGAAAATGTTGAACCCGAGGGCTAGGGGTAGAGGACGAGGGCGTGGATGTGGGCGTCCAACTACTGCAGGGTCAGAGGCCGTGGTCCTGGGCGGGGTGAGACACCACCTGCTGATGAGGGAGCAGGGGAATGCCGCAGAGCTACACTCCCTAGGTTCATGTCTCAAGTTTCCTGGGACTCGTGGTAGAGCACTGTTGAGGCCAGAACAATGCGAACAGGTGATGTCGTGGATTGCGGACAATGCTTCTAACCATTTGTCCACCAGTCAGTCTTCCACGCAGTCCACCCATGTCACCGAAATCAGCACTCCTCCACCTCAGCCTCCTTCCCCCCAGTCTGCCCCCTCCCAGGAAAATTTGGCATTTGAACCGGCATACTCTGAGGAACGGTTTTCTGGACCCTTCCCAGAGTCACAAACCACTTGTCTGGTTGCTGCTGAGCTTTTTTCCGATGCCCAGGATTTCCACCGGTCGCAGTCTGTGGGTGATGATGACATTGTTGACGTAGTGGAAGAAGTGTGTAAAGAGGTGTCGGACGATGAGGAGACACGGTTGTCAGACAGTGGTGAAGTAGTTGTCAGGGCAGGAAGTCCGAGGGGGGAGCAGACTGAGGGATCGGAGGAAGATGAGGTGACAGACCCAAGCTGGGTTGATAGGCCGGGTGAACACAGTGCTTCCGAGACGGAGGAGAGTACTCGACGAGAACAGGTTGGAAGAGGCAGTGGTGGGGCCAGACGGAGAGGCAGGGCCAGAGCTGGTGCATCAGCGCCAAATGTTTCACGTAGTGAAGCTCCCGTGGCGAGGGCTAGATTTTCGGAAGTCTGGAGGTTCTTTAAAGAAACACCGGATGACTGACGGACTGTGGTGTGCAACCTGTGCCACACCAGGATCAGCAGGGCTTTCACCTCTACCAGCCTCACCACCACCAGTATGCACAGGCATATGAATGCTAAACACCCCACTCAATGGAACCAAGGCCGTTCACCTCCGGCCAGGCACACCACTGCTCCTTCCTCTGCGTAATCTGCTGCCTCTGCTAGTCAGCCCCCTGCCCAGGACCCCGGCCCAAACACCTCCCGTGCGAAAACCACACCTTCACCTCCACGGCCCTCCACAGCATCCACCAATGTCTCCATGCATAGCGTTCAGCTCTCCATACCCCAGACGCTGGAGCGCAAGAGGAAGTACAGTGCAACCCACACGCCCAAGCCCTCAACGTCCACATCTCCAAACTACTTAGCCTGGAGATGCTGCCCTATAGGCTGGTAGAGACCGAGGCCTTTTGCAACCTCATGGCGGCGGCCGCCCCTCGGTATTCGGTCCCCAGCCACCGCTACTTTTCCCAATGTGCCTTCCCAGCCCTGCACCAGCATGTGTCAGACAACATCATCCGTGCCCTGACGAACGCCGTTTCTGACAAGGTCTACCTGACCACGGACATGTGGACGAGTGCTGCCGGGCAGGGCCACTATATATCACTGACGGCACATTGGGTTAACTTGGTGGAGGCTGGGACCGAGTCTGACCCTGCGGCTGGTCATATACTGCCGACGCCGAGGATTGTGGGGACTACCTCGGTCCAGGTCTCTCAGGCCTACTATGCCTCCTCCTCCTCCCACCCCTCCTCCACCTCCTCCTCTGAATTACCATCCGTGGGCATGGTGCCATCAGTCTGTAGCTCTAGGCACAGCAGAAGTGCCATTGCTAAGCGACAGCAGGCGGTGCTCAAACCGCTGAGCCTAGGCGATAAAAGGCACACCGCCCAAGAGCTATTACAGGGCATCACGGCGCACACTGATCTGTGGCTTGCACCGCTGAACCTGAAGCCAGGCATGGTTGTGTGTGACAACGGCTGTAACCTTATGGCGGCTCTGCAACTCGGCAGACTGACACATGTGCCATGCCTGGCCCATGTGTTAAAACTCATAGTTCAGCGGTTCCTCAAGACATACCCCAATCCTCAAGACATACAACCAGTCTGATTTGCTCACCAAGGTGTGCCGCATCTGTGCGCATTTCAGGAAGTCCAGCACAGATGTTGCCACTCTCAGGGCAGCGCAGCGCCGACTCCAACTGCCCGCTCACCGACTGTTGTGCGACGTGCCCATGAGGTGGAATTCCACATTAACCATGTTATCCAGAGTTTACCAGCAGCGCAGAGCGATTGTAGACTGTCAACTTCCACCAGAACTGGTAGTCAGGTCAGTCAGCTTCCTCAAGTCTAAAATGAGGAGTGGACGTGGATGTCTGATATCTGTCAGGTGCTGAGTAACTTTGAGGAGTCAACACAGATGGTCAGTGTCGATGCCGCCATCATCAGCCTCACCATCCCGCTGCTTGGCCTGTTGAAAAACTCTCAGGCCAGCATAAAGTCAGAAGCTTTGCGCTCGTCACAAGAGATGGGGGAAGAAGATTCCCTTGTTGATAGCCAATGCACCCTCAGGTCTGTTTCTCAGCGCATATCGGAGGAGGTGGAGGATGAGGAGGAAGAGGAGGAGAATGTTGGCGAGACAGAAGAGGGGAGCATTGCTCAGACCTTTACTGTTCAGCGTGTATGGGCAGAAGAAGAGGAGTTGCAGTGAAGGGAGTGAATTCTTGCGAGTTGGGACTCTGGCGCATATGGCAGATTTCATGCTAGGCTGCCTATCACGCTGAACAGTAAAGGTCTGAGCAATGCTCCCCTCTTCTGTCGCGCCAACATTCTCCTCCTCTTCCTCCTCATCCTCCTCCACCTCCTCCGATATGCGCTTCTTGCTCACCTCCTTTGGTTCCTCTCTGCCACCCATTGGTTTGAAGCCTGAGTCCATTTAGGATATGTCGCCATGACACTCTCTAGCCTGCCGCTGCTACCGCTGCCGGTGCATGCCGTCCCCTATAGTGTCAGGGTCAATTATTGGATGTTTTAGATGCTATCTAGCCTCATTCGGTCACTCTGTCATGGCCATGCTGTTGCCCATAATTTTGGCATAATGGTGCGATTAAGCAGCCTCAGAGGCATCCATGCATGCTGCCCCTGCTGTTTCCTGTCCATTTCCATGGTGTTTCCAACCTTTTCTGAGGTTTCCAGGTGTTTGGCCAAGCTTCCCTGTGCAGACCCTTGGTCCCCTTGAAAAATGCTCGAGTCTCCCATTGACTTCAATGGGGTTCGTTATTCGAGACGAGCACTCGAGCATCGGGAAAAGTTTGTCTCGAATAACGAGCACCCGAGTATTTTAGTGTTTGCTCATCTCTATTTATAACCCAAATATTTTTTATTGCTGAAGTGAATAGGAAGAAATCAGTGTAAAATCCACATAGTTTCTAGAGTGATTTCTGGTTCAATCCCAGGGTGTCCATTTTGGGGGATGTATATACCCCAAATTGCAGTTCTATTTTGTTGCTGAAGTGAAAAAGAAGAAATCTGTGTAAAATCCCATGCTTTCTGTAGTGATTTCTACTCCTATCTCAAGGTCAGTTCTTGTGCTTCTGTATACCCCAAATTTCAAGTTTTTCTGGTTGATAAAGCAGATCCCTGTTAAATCAACATGATTTGATTAACCAACTTGTCACACAGAGAGGTGGCAGGTGGAGCAGACAAAGGTCGCAGCACAGTAAGAACTGCCAATGTCATCTAGCAGAAGTGTGTTGATCAACAACAGGTTGTCGATTGGTTGGCTCGGTCATCTACTTCCTCCCAGATGACATCTGACAACCACAGCCAAGAGTCCCCTGGATTCTTCAGATGCAACACTTAGTTGGCATTGCCCAGGAGCAGGTCAGTGGCGCTCACCTTTCCTCAATTAGCCTCTGTCCTGTTCATTTCCCTCAGCCAGAGATCTACTAAGTGGTCTGGCTTCAGCGGCACTATGCAGCGAAGACGAACTCCTTGAGGACAGTCAGCAGCTACTTGGCAGTGAAGAGGTGGGGCAGACTTCCGCTGCTTTTTGCAGTAGGCGGGAAAGTAGAGATGTAGAGAGTGGCATGGGAGGTTATGTTGCACTTGCAAATAGTCAGGCTGAGCATACTGAGAATAGCAGTGAAACAGATACACAAATCAATGATGATGTAGCCGATCGCTCTTGGGAGCTGGGTAAAGCCAGGGATTCATCATCATCGTCAGGAGAAGAGGGTCAGCTAGCGAGGCAGGCAGGAAGTTGCTGTCACCGTGAGTCAGCAGGGTGGCAGCAGTGTGAGGACGGGAGCCAAATGGCCACAGGGTACAAACCCCACTAGGTCCAAATAAGCAGTGGCACAGGGGCTCAGCGAGGCTGCGACGTTAGTAGAAAACGTGATACAGATGTGGAGGTCCATCCTGCCGCTGCAGCAGCAGCACCTAGTAGCACACATGCCATCTCAGCCAGTCAAGGCTCCAGCACCTCTGCCAAAGGGAGCTCTTTGTCTTTGACATCATCTCCCAGTCCAGATGCTCCTCTCTACTCATGGTGGCAGGCGATTAAAAAGAGACAACTGTATTCGTCAAGCTATCCTAAGGTGCAGAAGCTGACCATACTCTTGTCCAAGTTTTTGGTACTGCAGTCACTCCCTTTTCAAGTCATGGACTCGGAACTGTTCAGAGAACCAATGGCTTGTGCCGAACCGAGGTGGAGAGTTCCAAGCCAAAATTCTTTTTCCAAAAAGGCAGTGCCAGTCCTTCACAAATGTGTAGAATAGAAGGTGCAGTGGCGTAACTACCGCCGTAGCAGCCATAGCGGTTGCTACGGATCCCATGAGGTCAATGGGCCCGCGCTCCAAGGACTGAAAAGCCTCAGTATTCATAGCCAAAAGCAGGAGTGGATACAGAACACAGAGCACATGCAAATATCTGGTCATCTCTGTTTTGGATCCACTCCTGTGTGTTTATGGCTTTAGCAATTCTGATGGATTATTGACCGTTTGAAAGCGGACACTGACAGATGAAATGAAGGGCAAAATGATCAGTGACATCAATGCAAAATGACTGCCAACACACTCTTCACTCTTTTGGAGGGTTTCTACATGTTTCCGTATTTAATAGAACAGGTTCTTTTGTAATCTATGGAATCATCTGATGACACTGTAAAAGGAGTGCACTCTTTGATGTCAATCTGTTAACGCTCAGCGTCCAATATATCGGATGCTGAGCAAAGTGCCTTAACGATCAGCGTCCGATATATCGGATGCAAGCGCTTCTCCATTTTTGGACATCTCCTGACAGGGTGACATGTCGGTGGGAGATATTGGCATAGCTTGCCGACACCCCACTAATGATATCACATGACCTATTTGATTGGTCCTGTGACATCGATCACCTCCATTGGCCAATCAATTCAGATTGCCCAATGACAGCGATCTCTGATGCTGGGGGGCTGATCTAGCAAGCACAGCCCTCTCTAACAGCGCAATTTTGGTGTTGAGTTGTTAGAGAGAGTTGTGCTAGAGAGCTGTCCCTGTACTGTACCACAAAACACTCAATTAACCTCCCCTCTGTACGTTTTCCCTATCCCCCACAACCACACTTTTCAGTGCAATCAGTTAGGAGTTGGAGGAGTAGCGTTTAGGAGTAGTGTGTAGGAGTAGCGTTTAGGTGTAGTGTTTAGGAGTAGCCTGTAGGAGTAGCATGTAGAAGTAGCAAGTAGGTGTAGCGAGTATGAGTAGGCGTTGTGTGGAGGAGAAGCGGTTGTATGGGGGAGAAGGCGTTCTGAGAAGGAGAAGGCGAGCGTGGTGGAGCAGGCGTCTGTGTAGGAGATGGCTTTGTGAGCAGGAGGTGTGTGTGGTGGAGCGGGCGTTGCGAGGAGGAGCAGATGTTGTGAGAAGGAGAAGGCGTGTGGAGGAGCAGGTGTGTGGAGGAGCAGGTGTGAGGAGGAGCAGGTGTGTGGAGAAGGCGTTGTGAGGAGGAGAAGACGTTGTGAGGAGGAGAAGGCATTGTGTGGTGTAGTGGAGTAGGTGTAGTAGTGTAGTTGAGTGGTGTAATGGAGTAGGTGTAGTGTAGTGTTGTGTAGGTTCTATACTATCCCCCACATCATGTCCCAGAAGACATACACTGATTTGGAGGTCTATAATTATATGGCCTCCGATACGGAGTCAGCTAGTGGTCACGAGTGTCCATTTTATTTGTCCACCTCGTCCTCACAAAGCGACTCTGAGGAACCCCCGAGAAGGAGCTTACATAGTAGTGCCGAACTGCCCGGGACTTCTGCTGGAGTGGCCAGGACTTCTCCTGGAGTGCTCGGGTCTTCTGACCCCACATGAGTGACCCCCTGTAATTATGCCCATCAGGTCCCTGATTTTACGGCCAGTCCTGGGATACGCAGAGACACAGCAGGGCTCGGGCCAGTGGACTTTTTTAAGTTCTCTTTTAGTGAGGACCTAGTTGGTCTGATGGTGTCCCAGACCAATCTCTATGCTGCACAATGCATTGCCCAAAACCCCACTTCTTTTTATGCACAACCCTACAGGTGGATCCCTGTTAGTGCAGCAGAGCTGGAGAAGTTTGGGGCATAGTACTTCTTATGGGACTCGTCAAAAAGCCTGCTATCAGAGACTATTGGAGCACAGAAATACTTTACCACACGCCGATGTTCCGCATGACGATAAGTAGGATGTGCTTTGAAGCCATTCATAAGTTTCTGCATTTTGCCGACAATGCACAGTGCCCACCCAGTTATGATAGGTTGTATAAGATCCAGCCCATATTAGATGATCTAAATGCATATGAAGGGAAGGATTACAAAATAGTGCCCCCTGAATGCCCCCCCCCCCCCGTTCCTGGGAATCGCTGGGAAAGTAGTTTGGGATTTAGTGCACCCACAACTGGACCAGGGCTAACAACTCTACCTGGGTAATTTTTATACCAGTGTTACCCTGTTCAAGTGCCTCACTCCCAGACAAACTGCGGCATGCGGCACTGTATGCACAAATCAGAGAGGTCTCCCTAAGTTCCTGCTAGGTGAAAAGCTCAAAAGGCATGAGAGCCGAGCACTAAGCAGTGACTCAGTATTGTGTGTTAGGTACAAGGACAAGAGGGACATCCTTGTACTAACAACAATACATGGGCACACCACCACTCCTGCCCCTGTACGAGGTACCAGTGCAAGGCCCCAAAGCCAGACTGTATTTTGGATTACATGGAGTACATGGGAGGGGTGGATTTGTCGGACTAGGTGCTTCAGCCAAATAACGCCATGCGGAAGTCGAGGGTGTGGTACAAGAAGCTGGCCGTGCACATCATGCAGATGGCATTGTATAACGCTTACGTGCTGCATCAATGTGCTGGCCAGAGGGGAACTGTCCTGGAATTTCAAGAGGTGGTAGTGAAGATGTTGATTTTTAGAGACCAGAAAGGGGAGTGCTAGTACGTCTGGAAGCGAGGCCACATTATGGATTGTACTAGGGCAGAACTTTCCAGGAGAAGTTCCCCAAACAGACAGCAAGGGAAGGACACAGAAGAGATGCAGGGTGTGCTCAAAAAGGGGCATAAAAACACAAACCATCTACCAGTGTGACACATGCCCTGAGAAACCAGGGTAATGCATGAAAGATTGTTTCCGCATATACCACACATCCCTGGATATGTAATTGTACCCTGATGCACACAGCTTATACATCATGCCGCATGCCGCACCTTCCCTGCTGAGCTCTGACGTGTGCCCAGTCTGTATATTATTGCCACATATGGGGTATTGTCGTACTCGGGAGAACACACATCATGATTTTTGGGGTATTTGTCTCCTGTGGCAGGAGTTGGGCACAAGATGACATAATGGATATTTTCTACTAAGCACTATCCATTATGCATCATCCTTGTGGTCCAACTGTGGGGTTAAAATGCTTACTACACTCCTTAGATTTATTCATGGAGGGCTGTAGTTTTCAAATAGGATCAGTTTTCAGGGGTTTCTACTGTTTTGATCCCTAAGGGCATCTACAATTGTTTTATGATGTAAAAAAAATAATTAAATGTCTGTGCTCCAAGTGCCATTCTCTTAAGAGCCCTGCCGTGTCTCCATCTTGTAGCCTATTGCCACACATGGGGTATTGCCATACCATTAATAACCCGCAGAATGATTTTTGGGGTGTTTATCCACAGTGGCATTTGTTGGGCTGATTTCATTTGTCACTACAATGACACATTTGAAAAAAACAATGCAATTTTTACACTGACCCACTTTGTATTACATTTGGGCCAGCATCTTAGGAGTTACAATGCTCATACAACCCTAGAACAATACTTTGCAGGGTGCCTTTTCCTAAAATGGGGTCACTACTCAGGGGCTTCTATTGCACGGGCACCTCAGGAGCACCCGAACATCAGTCTAGTGAAAAGGGTGCTCCAAAAGCTGAATTTTGCTTGTCCCTTCTCAGCCCTGCCATGTCCCCAGCCTGTAGACTATTGCCACACATGGGGTATTGCCATACCCATAATAACCTGTAGCAGGGCCGATTCTAGCATATTTGCTGCCTGAGGCGAATATTAAAATGCCCCCCCCCCCCGCTCCCTGTTAAGTAAATCCTGAAACTTTACTAACAATTAACATCCCTACAGACAACGCACTGACACTGTCTGACTGACTACAGGTTCTGGGAGTCATTAGTGGCATCTAGTACCTTATAGATGACAATCTCTTCCATCAGGAGTTCTCCAATCCATGACGTATCACAGCTGAGTTCACAGCCGGATATCTTCAGCTCCATGCAGCATCTCCACACGGCGTCCCTAAAAATATCACAGTCACTTACAGCATGAAGTCTCCTGGATAACAACACTGCGCTCCTAAATAATATATACCCCTCACAACACAACTGACCACATTATCCACATATATATTTATATTCTACTGGAATTATAGCATGCACAGCACTCCAATTAATATGCAACACCTCTAATTTATCAATACAGCCCCCCGCCCAAAATTTGGTTCACATGATGCAACGTAATGTATTGTATCCTATAACTAATATATCCCACCCTGTTATTATGTTACATGATTTTACATACAGTGCTACCCTGATCAAATATATAGCACCCCCTAATTAATATATACTATACATATATATTTATTTTTATATAGTCCTGCTCTCATATATTTAAAGGCCTCGTTATTCACCCCCCCAATTAAATTATATACAGCTCCCATATACAAATCCCCTACAGCTTAAATAAAATCTTGCCCCACATATACAGTCCCCTCCCAGCTTAGAAATATACTGTATCCCATATACAGCCCCAGCTTAGTAATATACTGTATTCCATATACAGCCCCAGCTTAGTAATATACTGTATCCCATATACAGCCCCAGCTTAGTAATATACTGTATTCCATATACAGCCCCAGCTTAGTAATATACTGTATCCCATATACAGCCCCCTCACAGCTCAGTAATATACTGTATCCCATATACAGCCCCAGCTTAGTAATATACTGTATCCCATATACAGCCCCAGCTTAGTAATATACTGTATCCCATATACAGCCCCAGCTTAGTAATATACTGTATCCCATATACAGCCTCAGCTTAGTAATATACTGTATCCCATATACAGCCCCAGCTTAGTAATTTACTGTATCCCATACACAGCCTGAGCCTAGTAATATACTGTATCCCATAAACAGCCCCCCAGCTTAGTAATATACTGTACCCCATATACAGCCCTCTCAGCTTAGTAATATACTGTATCCCATACACAGTCCCAGCTTAGTAATATACTGTATCCCATACACAGACCCAGCTTAGTAATATACTGTATCCCATACACAGCTCCCCAGCTTAGTAATATACTGTATCCCATATACAGCCCCAGCTTAGTAATATACTGTATCCCATACACAGCTCCCCAGCTTAGTAATATACTGTATCCCATATACAGTTCCCCCAGCTTAGTAATATACTGTATCCCATATACAGTTCCCCCAGCTTAGTGATATAGTGATATATAATATATACAGCCCCCCCAGTATAAAATGATTCTGGCCCCATATAATATATACAGCTACCCCCCCCCCAAGTATAAAATAATTATAGCCCAAAATAATGTATATAGCATTCCATCCTCCCCCCCCCCAGTATAACATGACACCAGGTGGAGTGACGTCATAACGCCTGTGTTACTGCTTAGAACGGAGCGACGCAGTTGCCGGAAAGGCGCTGCGTCACTCCGCATATAAATTGCGCCTGTGTCTTAAAGAGACAGGCGCGATTTATTTAGCTGGTGGGTGTTTTGGGAGTTAATGGACGCCCGAATCGCCCACTTTAGAGCGGCGAATTTCGCTGTCCTTTACAGGGATCCGCATTCTGCCGCCTGAGGCGAGATTTTCATCTCGCCTCATGGCAGATGCAGCCCTGACATGCAGAATGATTTTTGGGGTGTTTATCCACAGTGGTATGAGTTGGGCTGATTTCATTTGTCACTACAATGACACATTTGAAAAAAGCAATGCAATTTTTACACTGACCCATTCACTTTGTATTGCATTTCAGCCAGCATCTTAAGGCTTAAAATGCTCATACAACCCTAGAACAATACTTTGAGGGGTGCCCTTTCCTAAAATGGGATCACTACTCGGGGGCTTCTGTTGCACTGGTACCTCAGGGGCACCCCAACATCAGTCTAGTAAAAAGGGTGCTTCAAAAGCTGAATTTTTCTTGTCCCTTCTCAGCCCTGCTGTGTGCCCAGCCTGTCAATCATTGGCACAAGTGTAATATTGCCGATATTGCATTCAATTTTGACCTGCATGTTGGGGATTAAAATTCTCACAACAACCTCAAATGAATTCTTTGAGGGGTCTAGTTTCCGAAATGGTATTGCCGTGTGCCCAGCCTGTCAATTATTGGCACAAGTGTTATATTTAGAGATGAGCGAGCACTAAAATGCTCGGGTGCTCGTTATTCGAGACAAACTTTTCCAGATGCTCGAGTGCTCGTCTCGAATAACGAGCCCCATTGAAGTCAATGGGAGACCCGAGCATTTTTCAAAGGGACCATGGTTCAGGAATAAAATGTGTTATTTAATTGAAAAAGAATGTCTTCTGATAAGTTAGCAGATGTATGCAAACATCTGCAATCTATTCTTCACTGTTCCGCGTGTATATTATCTCCCGACAAGTTAACAGATGTGAAGAACAGTGAAGAATAGAATAAAAACAGTGAACACAGGATCATTTAAGTGAAAAACGCAGTGAAAAACACAGTGAAGAATAGATTACAGATGTTCGGCACATCTGCTTACTTGTCGGGGTGATACGCTGTCCCGGGATCCGCTCCTCTTCTTCCACTGAAGTCTCCCCGTGCTGCCCGATGTCTCCCCGTGCTGCCCGATGTCTCCCCCGTGCTGACCGATGTCTCCCCGTGCTGCCCGATGTCTCCCCCGTGCTGCCCGATGTCTCCCCGTGCTGCCCGATGTCTCCCCCGTGCTGCCTGATGTCTCCCCCGTGCTGCCCGATGTCTCCCCCGTGCTGCCCGATGTCTCCCCCGTGCTTCCCGATGTCTCCCCGCGCTGCCCGATGTCTCCCCCGTGCTGCCCGATGTCTCCCCGCGCTGCCCGATGTCTCCCCCGTGCTGCCCGATGTCTCCCCCGTGCTGCCCGATGTCTCCTCCGTGCTGCCCGATGTCTCCCCGTGCTGCCCGATGTCTCCCCCGTGCTGCCCGATGTCTCCCCCGTGCTGCCCGATGTCTCCCCCGTGCTGCCCGCTGTCTCCCCCGTGCTGCCCGATGTCTCCCCGTGCTGCTTGATGTCTCCCTGCTGCTTGATGTCTCCCTGCTGCCGTTCCGCGCGTATCTTCCGACAAGTAAGCAGATGTGCCGAACATCTGTAATCTATTCTTCACTGTGTTCTTCACTGTCTTTTTCACTTAAATGATCCTGTGTTCACTGTGTTCACTGTTTTTATTCTATTCTTCATTGTTCTTCACTGTGTTTTTTTAATTAAATGCTCGATCTCGAGCAGGGGAAATACTCGTCCGAGCAACGAGCCGTTTCGACTACCTTAATACTCGAACGAGCATCAAGCTCGGACGAGTATACTCGCTCATCTCTAGTTATATTGCCATACTCGGGACAACCTGCAGAATTATTTTTGGGGTCTTTGTCTAAATTTTCATGGGTTTGGCACAATGTATTAGGAACTAAAATGACATTTTTGCAATAAAAACAGAATTTTTACTATGCGCCATTTACTTTGCATTCAATTTTTACCTGCATGTTGGGGATTAAAATTCTCACCACAACCTCAGATGAATTCTTTGAGGGGTCTAGTTTCCAAAATGGTATTGCCGTGTGCCCAGCCTGTCAATTATTGGCACAAGTGTGATATTGCCATACTCGAGGCAACCTGCAGAATTAATTTTGGGGTCTTTGTCTAAATTTCCATGGGTTTGGCACAATGTATTAGGAACTAAAATGACATTTTTGCAATAAAAACACAATTTTTACTATGCGCCATTTACTTTGCATTCAATTTTTACCTGCATGTTGGGGAATAAATTCTCACCACAACCTCAGATGAATTCTTTGAGGGGTCTAGTTTCCGAAATGGTATTGCCGTGTGCCCAGCCTGTCAATTATTGGCACAAGTGTGATATTGCCATACTCGGGACAACCTGCAGAATTATTTTTGGGGTCTTTGTCTAAATTTCCATGGGTTTGGCACAATGTATTAGGAACTAAAATGACATTTTTGCAATAAAAACACAATTTTTACTATGCGCCATTTACTTTGCATTCAATTTTTACCTGCATGTTGGGGATTAAAATTCTCACCACAACCTCAGATGAATTCTTTGAGGGGTCTAGTTTCCAAAATTGCGACAACTTTGTTTTTTTTTTTTACTGTACTGTTTCTTCAGGGGCTCTTCAAGTACACTGTGGCACCACAAAACATTTGAAGCCAAATTGTGCTTCCAAAACCCAATAAGACTAACCCTGTTTTGGACATCGCTGTGCGACGAAACAGCAATTGACTTCCACATGTCTGGTATTGCCGTACTCGAAAGAAGCAGGGCAAATATTTTGGGATATGCCACAACTTCCTTCGAAATGTGTTTATTTTAGCGCTAAATGAGAAAAATCGTAACCAAAAATTTAAATTTTGAAATTTCCAATCCATTTTTATTTGCTTCTGAAAAAAATATTTAAAGGGTTAATAGACTTTTCAAATTCTTATTTGAATAGTATGAGATGTTAGGTTTATAAAATGGTGTTACTTGTGGGGTTATATAGTACAAAAGCCTCGGTAGGGCGCTTCCAAACTGAATTGGTCACCAAAAATTTCACATTTTTCAACTTTCAAGAAAATCTGAGAATTTGCAACTAAAACTTAAAACCTTCTCACATCCAAAAAAAAATGGAAACGTAAAACAAATAATAGAAATAAAAAGAAGACCAATGGCAAAATGTTTCTACTAGAGATGAGCGAGCACTAAAATGCTCGGGTGCTCGTTATTCGAGACAAACTTTTCCCTATGCTCAAGTGCTCGTCTCGAATAATGAACCCCAATGAAGTCAATGGGAGACTCGAGAATTTTTCAAGGGGACCAAGGCTCTGCACAGGGAAGCTTGGCCAAACACCTGGAAACCTCAGAAAATGATGTAAACACCATGGAAATGGACAGGAAACAGAAGCGGCAGCATGCATGGATGCCTCTGAGGCTGCTTAATCGCACCATTATGCCAAAATTATGGGCAACAGCATGGCCATGACAGAGTGACCGAATGAGGCTAGATAGCATCTAAAACATCCAATAATTGACCCTGACACTATAGGGGACGGCATGCAGAGGCAGCGGCAGGCTAGAGAGTGTCATGGCGACATACCCTAAATGGACTCAGGTTTCAAACCAATGGGTGGCAGAGAGGAACGAAAGGAGGTGAGCAAGAAGCGTTGGAATGATTTCGTATGTCAACAAAAGGTTGACGGTATATTTCGTTGATAACACAGCATGGTGGCGACATAGTGACCAAGTTCCATAACGTATCTGGTGAAACACCCGAAAAATGAGCCTGACACGGCTCGTTTGATAAGGGGAAGACATGTGGAGGCAGCCATGGAGACGACTTCCATGATTAAGAGTGACAGTATGGGGCATCCATATTGCAGCTATGATTGCAACTTCAGGTCTCCAGCATGGCGGCGACAGATGGGCCGAGTTCCATTATGTATCTGGTGAAACACCTGAAAATTCTGCCTGACACAGCTCGTTTGATAAGGGGACGATGTATGGAGGCAGTAAAGTAGTAATAGATTAAAGGTGCTGCAGTTAAAACTATGTTAGTTGGATCTTGGGATGGAGCTGGCGGTCCGCTGCCAGGCAAGCTTTCGCCTGTCCAAGCCCCTGTCTCTCAGCTCCTCCCCAAACAGCACTTTTAAGAACCTTTTGTATAAGATCAAGTGTAGTAGTGTTTTTATAAGTTTGGGTTATGGCGGGTGAGGGGAATGTAAACAGATGCGCAAGAAGCGCTGAAATAATATCAGTAAATGATAAAAGTTTGCCAGTATGTTTTGTGGACAACACAGCAGGGTGGCGACAAAGTTAACAATTTTGATGTGTAAGCCATGAAAACAACCCAAAATTCTGCCAGACACAGCTCGTTTGCTAAGAGGACTATGTATGGAGGCAGCTATATGGACGACTTTGGGAGGCAGCTATGGAGATGATGTGTGGAGGTAGCAATGGAGACAACGTGTGGAGGCAGCTATAAAGACGACGTATGGAGGCTTCAATGGAGACAATTAAATTTGGATAGTGCCTGTATGTGGCAATCCCAAAAATTTTTAAAAAAGAGGACCGGGTAGGTGGCCCTCCAGAAAAATTAAATACATAGAGTACTATAGCTTGAGCCAGTTGGCCCTGGCAAAAAATAGCCAGTTTCCTCTGCTTTAGTGTACAAAGAGGAGGAGAAGGAGGAAAATGAGGAGGAGGAGTGCATACATTATTCAGGTTGAGCTTCTTTCACCTGGTGGGGAATGGAAATCCTGAGAAATCCAGGCTTTATTCCTCTTGATAAGCGTCAGCCTGTCAGCGCTATCAGTCGACAGGCGTGTACGCTTATCAGTGATGATGCCACCAGCTGCACTGAAAACCCGCTCAGACAACATGCTAGCGGCAGGGCAGGCAAAAACCTCCAAGGCGTACAGTGCCAGTTCGTGCTACATGTCCAGCTTTGAAACCCAGTAGTTTTAGGGAGCTGTGTGATCATTTAGGATGATGGTATGGTCAGCTACGTACTCCCTCACCATCTTTCTGTAAAGATCAGCCCTACCCTGCCGAGACTGGGGACAGGTGACAGTGTCTTGCTGGGGTGACATAAAACTGGCAAAGGCCTTGTAAAGCGTACCCCTGCCAGTGTTGGACAAGCTGCCTGCTCGCTTACTCTCCCTCGCTACTTGTCCCGCAGAAGTATGCCCTCTGCCGCTAGCGCTGTCAGGAGGGAAATATTGTTTCAGCTTGTGCACCAGGGCCTGCTGGTATTCATGCATTCTCACACTCCTTTCCTCTCCAGGGATGAGAGTGGAAAGATTTTGATTGTACCGTGGGTCCAGGAGAGTGAATACCAAGTAATCGGTGCTGGAATAAATTCTTTAAACGAGAGGGTCAAGGGATAGGCAGCCTAGCATGAAATCTGCCATATGCGCCAGAGTCCCAACGCGCAAGAATTCCCTCTCCTCACTGGCCTGACTGTCCATCTCCTCCGCCTCCAACTCCTCCAACTCCTCTTCTTCTGCCCATACACGCTGAACAGTGAAGGTCTGAGCAATGCTCCCCTCTTCTGTCTCGCCAACATTCTCCTCCTCTTCTTCCTCATCCTTCACCTCCTCCGATATGCGCTGAGAAACAGACCTGAGGGTGCTTTGGCTATCAACAAGGGAATCTTCTTCCCCCGTCTCTTGTGACGAGCGCAAAGCTTCTGACTTAATGCTGGCCAGAGAGTTTTTCAACAGGCCAAGCAGCGGGATGGTGAGGCTGATGATGGCGGCATCGCCACTGACCATCTGTGTTGACTCCTCGAAGTTACTCAGCACCTGACAGATATCAGACATCCACGTCCACTCCTCATTGTAGACTTGAGGAAGCTGACTGACCTGACTACCAGTTCTGGTGGAAGTTGAAATCTGTCAGTCTACAATCGCTCTGCGCTGCTGGTAAACTCTGGATAACATGGTTAATGTTGAATTCCACCTCGTGGGCACATCGCACAACAGTCGGTGAGCGGGCAGATGGAGGTGGCGCTGCGCTGCCCAGAGAGCATCTGTGCTGGACTTCCTGAAATGCGCACAGATGCGGCACACCTTGGTGAGCAAATCAGACTGGTTGTATGTCTTGAGGATTGGGGTATGTCTTGAGGAACCGCTGAACTATGAGATTTGACACATGGGCCAGGCATGGCACATGTGTCAGTCTGCCAAGTTGCAGAGCCGCCACCAAGTTACGGCCGTTGTCACACACAACCATGCCTGGCTTATGGTTCAGCGGTGCAAGCCATAGATCAGTCTGCGCCGTGATGCCCTGTAATAGCTCTTGGGCTGTGTGCCTTTTATTGCCTAGGCTCAGCAGTTTGAGCACCGCCTGCTGTCCCTTAGCGTCGGCACGGCTGCTGTGCCTAGAGCTACCGACTGATGGCGCCATCCTCACGGATGGTAATTCGGAGGAGGAGGTGGCGGAGGGGTGGGAGGAGGGGGAGGCATAGTAGGCCTGAGAGACCTGGACCGAGGTAGGCCCCGCAATCCTCGGCGTCGGCAGTACATGACCAGCCGCAGGGTCAGACTCGGTCCCAGCCTCCACCAAGTTAAACCAATGTGCCGTCAGCGATATATAGTGGCCCTGCCCGACAGCACTCATCCACGTGTCTCTGGTCAGGTGGACCTTGTCAGAAACGGCGTTGGTTAGGGCACGGATGATGTTGTCTGACACGTGCTGGTGCAGGGCTGGGACGGCACATCGGGAAAAGTAGTGGCGACTGGGGACCGAATACCGAAGGCCGCCATGGGTTGCGAAAGGCCTCTGTCTCTTCCAGCCTATAGGGCAGCATCTCCAGGCTAAGTAGTTTGGAGATGTGGACGTTGAGGGCTTGGGCGTGTGGGTGGGTTGCACTGTACTTTCTCTTGTGCTCCAGCGTCTGGGGTATGGAGACATTGGTGGATGCTGTGGAGGATCGTGGAGGCGAAGGTGTGGTTTTCGCACGGGAGGTGTTTGGGCCGGGGTCCTGGGCAGTGGGCTGACTAGCAGAGGCAGCAGATGACACAGGGGAATGAGCAGTGGTGTGCCCGGCCGGAGGTGAACGGCCTTGGTTCCATTGAGTGGGGTGTTTAGCATTCATATGCCTGCACATACTGGTGGTGGTTAAGCTGGTAGTGGTGGAACTCCTGGTGTGGCACATGTTGCACACCACAGTCCTTCGGTCATCCGGTGTTTCTTTAAAGAACCTCCAGACTTCCGAAAATCTAGCCCTCGCCACGGGAGCTTGACTACGTGAAACATTTGGCGCTGATGCACCAGCTCTGGCCCTGCCTCTCCGTCTGGCCCCTTCTTCTGCCTCTTCCAACCTTTTCTTGTCGAGGACTCTCCTCCTTCTCAGAAGCACTCCTATCAACCCAGCTTGGGTCTGTTACCTCATCATCCTCCGATCCCTCAGTCTGCTCCCCCCTCGGACTTCCTGCCCTGACAACAACTTCACCACTGTCTGACAACCGTGTCTCCTCATCGTCCGACACCTCTTTATACACTTCTTCCACTACGTCAACAATGTCATCATCACCCACAGACTGCGACCGGTGGAAAACCTGGGCATCAGAGAAGAGCTCAGCAGCAACCGGACAAGTGGTTTGTGACTCTGGGAAGGGTCCAGAAAACAGTTCCTCAGAGTATGCCGGTTTAAATGCCAAATTTTCCTGGGAGGGGGCAGACTGGGGGGAAGGAGGCTGAGGTGGAGGAGTGCTGATTTCGGTGACATGGGTGGACTGTGTGGAAGACTGACTGGTGGACAAATGGCTAGAAGCATTGTCCGCAATCCATGACATCAGCTGTTCGCATTGTTCTGGCCTCAACAGTGCTCTACCACGAGTCCCAGTAACTTGAGACATGAACTTAGGGAGTGTAGCTCTGCGGCGTTCCCCTGCTCCCTCATCAGCAGGTGGTGTCTCACCCCGCCCAGGACCACGGCCTCTGACCCCTGCAGTAGTTGGACGCCCACGTCCACGCCCTCGTCCTCTACCCCTAGCCCTCGGGTTCAACATTTTCAAAATTAAAGTGTAAACTGTAAAAATGTTTTAATTTTTGTGTTTTTTTTTTTTTTTTACAAAACAATGATATCCTATTGCTATGGCTAGTTTGTAACCTACACTAACAGCACATAAATGGATTTTGTGCTGTGCCTGATGACTTTGAGTTACAGAAAAAAATAAAAGTAAAAAAAAAAAAATCATCAGACTGTGCCTAATTCAACCAAACCCCTAAAAATTGTCCCACTTAGGTGTTTGAGATGTGTGTGTCACTAAGAGCTAAATATGAAGTTCCCAAGTCTCTCTGCAAATTCCTCACAATATGGTACTAGCTGCACTACTAGTGCCAGCAAGCCCAGTCACAAGCAAACAAAAAAAAAATTAAATATAACGCTATTCTAGCCCTAACAAGGGCTGTTGGGTTCTTGTAGACTCACTCCTGCCTAACAGTAAGCTAATATAACACCCTAACGCTATCCCTGCAGCAGCAGCAGCTCTCTCCTAACAACATCCAGACAGAGAATGATGCGAGCAGCGCAGGCAGGGGCTAGTCTATTCCAGGGTGACCTGATCAGGCCAGCCAACCACTGCTATTGACGTGTAAGGGTACCACGTCATGCTGGGTGGAGTGCAGAGTCTCCTGGCTTGTTATTGGCTCTGTTTCTGGCCGCCAAAAATCAAAACGGTGGGAGATGCCATTTTCTCGAGCTGGCGAAGTATTCGTCCGAGCAACGAGCAGTTACGAGTACGCTAATGCTCGAACGAGCATCAAGCTCGGACGAGTGTGTTCGCTCATCTCTAGTTTTTACCACATTTTTCAAATTTCAAGAAAATCTGAGAATTTGCTACTAAAACTCAAAACCTTCTCACATCCGTAAAAAAAAAATGGAAACGTAAAACAAATAATAGAAATAAAAAGAAGACCAATGGCAAAAGGTTTCTATCAAAAAAAAATTGTGGTTTGTCTTTTTGTGTAAAAAGTATAACATTTGAAACTTTAAAAATTGTAATTTTTTAAACATTTTTCCTAAATTTGTGAATTTTCACCCCCCAAAAAGGAACGGATCACCAAAATCATACTAATATCACAAACTTCAAAGTCTCCCGAGAAAAAATATCTCAAAATCACAAGGATATCTTAAAGCGTTGAAAAGTTATTACCACAGGAAGAGACACTGGTCAAATTTCTAAAGAAAAGGACCAAGCCTTAACCTACAAACAGGATGTGTCCTTAAAGAGTTAAAGTGGGATATTGGCCCTCTGCTCAGTCCTTTCGAGCTGGTACTGACGTTACCTTGTCAGGCTGCGTTCCCGCTTCACTTATTTGGTGAAGTTGGCCTATGTAAGTGTCCATGGAATTGAAGAGTGAAGTAATTCTAAGAACGGTGGCTGTCATGTGCATGTCATACTAAAACCCAGCATTGTTTAAAGACCAAACCATGCTCCCTATGCATATTTGAGCATGGCACAATGATCTAAAATACCCTAAAGTTGCTCTGCACTCAGGAAATACCTGCTTTTTAATGTGATTCGTCATGAGTAAAATTTTTTTTAAAAATTCAGCAAATCGGGTCGAAAGGAATTTTAACAAATTCGCCCATCTCTAATAATTATACAGCCACTTTAAAAATGAGGGATAGTAATAAATAGTCAAGTGACTCACAATGCTGCTGCTGCAATTTAATTGTGTCCAGACTCCCCAACATGTGATTTTCACCCACATTTCTTCATGGATTACCGTATTTTTCGGACTATAAGACGCACTGGACCATAAGACGCACCTAGGTTTTAGAGGTGGAAAAATTAGAAAACATGTTTTTTTCCCCAAATAGTGTGCTAAAACATTTAATAAAATAACAATAAAGTAGCGGCGCCTTACGGGGCGGTGCAGCCATGTTTCTCTTTGGAGAGGGGTAGGGGCGAGCAGCCCTCACCCCCTCCTCCTCTCCCAGGCATCAATGTGTGCCCGCCGTGATACGTATGGCGGGCACACGTTCATGTGAATGTAGCCTAATGGGACTGTGTAGGGGATACTTTTATTAGGGGTCATTGTGTGACATTTGGTGAAGTACTGAGTTTGGGGAGAATTAATAGGGAGACTTTATTAGGGGACATTTTATGGTACACTGTTACCTGGTGCTAAAGGATGACTCCTGTGCTGACACTACGAGTGTTCTGTCAGATTCAGCTCTATACAGAACACTTAGTGGTCGGGGGGAAGTGATAGAATTATGCTGACACCTAGTCATGGGGTCTCAGGAGTTACCAGGGCTGTATAGGTATCAGTATATGTGACAATGGTTAAAAGAGCTTACAATCTATGAGGTGGGGAGGACAGGAGGTGACAATGCTTGTACAATGGTCACAAGAGCTTACAATCTATGAGGAGGAGGGGACACAGGAGGTGACAATGCTTGTACAATGGTCACAAGAGCTTACAATCTATGAGGAGGACACAGGGTGACAGCGCTTGTACAATGGTCACAAGAGCTTACAATCTATGAGGAGGAGAGGACACAGGAGGTGACAGTCCTTGTACAATGGTCACAAGAGCTTACAATCTATGAGGAGGAGGGGCACTGGTGGTGACGATGCTTGTACAATGGCCACAAGAGCTTACAATCTATGAGGAGGAGGACACAGGAGGGGACAGCGCTTGTACAATGGTCACAAGAGCTTACAATCTATGAAGAGGAGGGGCACTGGCGGTGACGATGCTTGTAAAATGGCCACAAGAGCTTACAATCTATGAGGAGGAGGGGGACAGGAGGTGACAGTGCTTGTACAATGGTCACAGGAGCTTACAATCTATGAGGAGGAGGGGCACTGGCGGTGACAATGCTTGTACAATGGCCACAAGAGCTTACAGTCTATGAGGAGGAGGACACAGGAGGTGACAGTGCTTGTATAATGGTGACAAGAGCTTACAATCTATGAGGAGAGAGACAAAGGAGGTGACAGTGCTTGTACAATGGTGACAAGAGCTTACAATCTATGAGGAGGAGGAGGACACAGGAGGTGACATAGACTGTAAGCTCCTGTGACTTTATACAAGCACTGTTTGGGAATTTTTCAGTTTTACACACCTGTGAGAGCAGCACAGCAGGCACATGAGCAGAGACTCCAGTACTGGTCACATTTCCTGTTTTTGATGTTATTTGATGCCCCTGCAGCAGAGCAGCTGGGACTCTGGGAGAAGACAGTGACCTGCCCGGTATCAGTCACAGTGAGAGCTCCGTGCTGAGGGGGCGTGGCTTCTGCTTCCCTTCATCACATAACCTGGAAGTGGTGTCTCAGTCAGTTTGCACTGCACCGATCACTGAGCTCCGCTTCTCACAGAAACTAGCAGGCGGCAGCTGTGTGTGGAGCCGAGCTCAGCACTGCCCCTGCGCTTACTGCCATGTGCCGTCCTCCATTCCCTCCTGCAGTGGAGGGCTGACACGCGGGCACATCTACATTCGGACTATAAGACGCACCACTGTTTTTTCCCCATCTTCTGGGGAAAAAATGTGCGTCTTATAGTCCAAAAAATACGGTACCAGTTCTTGTGTATAAGGTGGCAAACTTAGTAATACTTGCATCATACAAATCTACATTACAATACGAGTCCTAGTACTCTTTGCATCATACAGATTCAGCCGTAGTACTGTTTTTATGATACGGTATTAAATTACAGTATCTGTCACAGTACTATTTGCATTTATAGCATCATACTGTACTATTTTTACTGTACCGGTGTTAGCACTATTTAAATTGTTAAACAGTTCTATATTACAGTACCAGTATTAGAACTGTATATTGCCAAAGGTAAAATTTTACTGTGCCAACCTTCGTTCTATTTGCCTAATACAGTGTTATCTTACAGTATCAGTTTTAGTACTTTTTTCATCATACATGTCACTTTACAGTAGCAGTCTTAGTACAACTTGCATCATTAATATTACATTAAAGTACCAGTTGTAGAACTATTTTCTTTATACAGTTTTAACTGTATAAAGCACCAGTCTGCGTACTATTTGCAACATACAGTTCTATGTTACAGTACAACTCTCAATTTTATGAGAATCATACCCTGTTAATAATACCCAGCTTAATACTGTTTGCATCTTACAGTCCTACGTTACAGTACCAGTCTTAGTACCATTTGTCTTATACAGTGTCACTTATAGTACTAGTCTTAGTGCTACTTGTGTTATACAGTGTTACCTTACAGTACCAGTCTATTTTCCAGAACTATTTTCATCATACAATATTAACAATAACAGTTTAAATACTGATGCAGAAGCGAGGTGGCATATGTGCTGCTCACCCCTCCCTTATAAAGGAAAGGCAAGTGGCTTGGCAGGGTTGCCCGGCTCAGTCACTTGGTGGTGAAACACTGTGTGCTCACAGCACCATGACCTGGGACCATAGACCACTGTGAGGGCTGTGATCTGGCTGCAAATTGCCTGGCCGGAACACAATACTCTATATGGTCCTGTATAATGGGGTTTTATGTTGTTTTGGTTACTTCACTCATTGTAGTGTAATAAGAGGTCCTTCTATTGGAGTAATTGTATAATGTATTAAAATATTTTATTTAATTAATATTATATTCTGGTATATTAGGTGCCCAAAATCCTTATTTTGTGTATCTATCCATGAATTTTCATGATTTTAAATATGTTTTAATGTATCTACAATAAAATAATTTCATATGTATTTCATTGGAGTTTTGTTTTGGTAAGTATTATAGATTCCAGGTAAGACAGAATAAATACAGAGTTAGTAAAGAAATTCATTAATAGATAAGTGATGGATAATTTCATGGAATGTATATTATATTTTACTTAATAGTAGACAATTGAGAAACAGCACTCTGGAAATTCCACTGAAGAACAAGGGATTATTCAACCATAATAGTGCGACGTTTCGCCAATTCAATCAAGGCATTATTTGAATGCCTTGATTGAATTTCTTTACTAAGGCTACATTCACACGATGTATGCCCGCCGTACCGTAGTAGGGAGGGCATACATTGGCGCCGCTCATCCCCGCCCCTCTCCATAGGAAGATACAGTGCACGGCGCCGTATCATGGGAAAAGTTAGGACATGTCCTATCTTTTCCCGGGCTATGGAGCGGTACGGTGCCGCACATGTGCTGCACCGTACCGCTCCCGTACAGGGCTGTGAGCCCATAGAAGTGTATGGGGGACGTATATCGGCCGTATATACGTCCCCCATACATGTGTGTGAATGTAGCCTAACTCTGTATTTATTCTGTCTTACCTGGAATCTATAATACTTACCAAAACAAAACTAATAGCGCTGCTTCTCAATTGTCTCCTATTGCATGTTGGGGTCGGTGTCAGACCTCTTAAGAAGACCTGCACCCGAATCATTCTATACACGGTGCCGCTCTACACATTCTGTTTTGGATTATATTTTACGTAAGTTACTTATCTTTGTGCATCAATAGGATTTATAAGGGTTAAGCTTATGGCAAAGGAAATATTCATATAGGGCAAAAATACATTTTAGATATCCTTGTACCCTAAACATGACTCTCATCACTAAAAGAAATGAAAATACCTGATCATAAACATTTTAGACATAGAGGAAAGCATAATGACTGTAGGCAGACATATACACAACAACATCGATTTATACTATCTTTTTGATGAAATTCACTTGAAAGGTGCAACATTTTATGCTGATATGCATTGAAATCTAACTGGTGTAAGCGACTGTCTTCCTCTAATTAAAACCCACTTCTCAAATCTTCAGACACATGAAATGATCTTTCACTTGAATCTGAATCAAAGAGTATGTGTTGCATCATTTCTTTCAGATGTGGAAAAAACAACATCTGTGCTTAATGGGTATAATAGTCATGCTTTCACACTGAACAGTAAATTTAGCTTTTTTATTGAAGATTCTTGTCTAATCCTTTTTGTAAAGCAATCTATGTAGCAAACTTACTGTACATATTGACCAAAAATAATTTCTAATAACATAAAATATTAATACACAGGTTTTACATAACGTTCATTTAAGGGCAAATTAACTTAATATCCAGTACATAATATTTTAAATAGTGCATTATTTTCTTTCTTCTTTAATCATTAAAGATGTGAGAATTATTGTTTTTGCAATATTGCTTACTGTTTGAATGAAGGCTACTCAATTTTTTCTACTTCTTTTTCACCTGGTAATGAAAGGGCAAACCTTATCAATACTACAAGCATTGGAGTTTGTAGGTAATCTTGCCAACAGGGCAAATTTAAAAAAAAATGTAATAAATATAAATGACCCGAAAATATTTATAACATCTATGCAGAATTACAGCATCAATACTGTACTCAAAAATTCAACAATAGAACTAAGCTACATTTAGAAACATAGCAGATAATACATTTTGTAAAAAAAATACAGCGCTCAGCTCCTTACACAATCATAGCACCAGAACAATGATCCAAAAAGATATGAAGTACCTGCACTTTGTTCATCCCTAGACGACATGACATGGTAGCTGAAAGAAGCAGTTGCGTGAACTAGAGGGTCCGTACCAGCACATCTCTTATTATAATTATCAAAGGGTGTAGTGAGCATTTTTTATCCAGAAATTAAAGCCCTGCTGAACAATGAAAAGTGAAATTTCCAGAAATACTTAATTTCAGTTCCAGCATGCTATGCTCACTTGTGTCAACTGAAATGCGTACACCAAAAGTGTTTGTCATGAATAACCCTGTGTTTCTCTATAGAGTATGTGTGCCTGTTTACGCATTCTGGATACAAGGTATTAGGTAATAAAATGCCATTTAATCTTAATTTTCACTTCACACCTTTTTTTAATTTGCACATTTTGGAGCCTCCCCATGAGAGATTTCTTGAGGAGTGTAAATTTTAAACTGGGGTTATATCTTTAGGGTTGCATTTCTAAAGCCATCTCAGAGCTTCTGTGACAGAGGCGTAACTAAAATTAATTGGGCCCCATAGGAAACTTTTGTGTGCGGCCCCACAATGTGTACATTCTGATGTGCCAATAGACCCGGCATCAATGTGAACAGTTACCCCTTCAGGAGGAGTGAACACTCATTTTATTTGGAAACATTTAACTAACATTCTACATAAATTTACACTAATGCTAAATCAAATGTTCTGTTTAAATTGTGTCTTGAAATACACTCAGGGTGCAGTCACACGTTGCAGTTAAAACTGCATCGCAATCAGGTTTGAGGGGGTTTTAGGTGCAGTTTTGTCAATTTCCCAGGTGAAAGACATGAACTGAATGAGTGAATTTGATTTTGAAGGAGAAAGCTGCTCCACAAATGTCTTTCACCCGTTGATTTGATGTCTTTTACTTGTTAAAATAAGTAATATCACCTAAAACCAACCCAAAACTAATTGTGATGCAGTTTAACTGCAACGTGTGACCGCAGCCTCACCGGCCACTTTATTAGGTACACCTGTCCAACTGCTCGTTAACACTTAATTTCTAATCAGCCAATCACATGGCGGCAACTCAGTGCATTTAGGCATGTAGACATGGTCAAGACAATCTCCTGCAGTTCAAACCGAGCATCAGTATGGGGAAGAAAGGTGATTTGAGTGCCTTTGAACGTGGCATGGTTGTTGGTGCCAGAAGGGCTGGTCTGTGTATTTCAGAAACTGCTGATCTACTGGGATTTTCACGCACAACCATCTCTAGGGTTTACAGAGAATGGTCCGAAAAAGAAAAAACATCCAGTGAGCGGCAGTTCTGTGGGCGGAAATGCCTGGTTGATGCCAGAGGTCAGAGGAGAATGGGCAGACTGGTTCGAGCTGATAGAAAGGCAACAGTGACTCAAATCGACACACCTTACAACCAAGGTAGGCAGAAGAGCATCTCTGAATGCACAATACGTCGAACTTTGAGGCAGATGGGCTACAGCAGCAGAAGACCACACCGGGTGCCACTCCTTTCAGCTAAGAACAGGAAACAGGCTACAATTTGCACAAGCTCATCGAAATTGGACAGTAGAAGATTGGAAAAACGTTGCCTAGTCTGATGAGTCTCGATTTCTGCTGCGACATTCGGATGGTAGGGTCAGAATTTGGCGTCAACAACATGAAAGCATGGATCCATCCTGCCTTTTATCAACGGTTCAGGCTGGTGGTGGTGGTGTATGGTGTGGGGAATATTTTCTTGGCACTCTTTGGGCCCCTTGGTACCAATTGAGCATCGTTGCAATGCCACAGCCTACCTGAGCGTTGTTGCTGACCATGTCCATCCCTTTATGACCACAATGTACCCAACATCTGATGGCTACTTTCAGCAGGATAATGCGCCATGTCATAAAGCTGGAATCATCTCAGACTGGTTTCTTGAACATGACAATGAGTTCACTGTACTCAAATGGCTTCCACAGTCACCAGATCTCAATCCAATAGAGCATCTTTGGGATGTGGTGAAACGGGAGATTTGCATCATGGATGTGCAGCCGACAAATCTGCGGCAACTGTGTGATGCCATCATGTCAATATGGACCAAAATCTCTGAGGAATGCTTCCAGCACCTTGTTGAATCTATGCCACGAAGAATTGAGGCAGTTCTGAAGGCAAAAGGGGGTCCAACCCGTTACTAGCATGGTGTACCTAATAAAGTGGCCGGTGAGTGTAGATGTCAAAAGCATTGGGAACAATTCATCCCCAAATGCAAAAGTGTTTAATTTTACATGATTTCATTTGGAAAGTAGTAACATGTGTTGTTGCGACTCCCTCAATGTAAACAATTCAAAACATGTACTCGTTACCCATCACACGTTTCACTTGAACCCCTCCTTGTCCCGGTTGAAGTATGTTGCAAAATGCACTTAAAATGGAACGTGTGAACACAGCCTCAGGTTGGGGCAGCCGCGAGTTAGCTGCAAAGACGGAAGCTGGCTGATGGCCACCATAAACGTGAATTATGAACAGATCCTGTGTGGTGAGCACATTGGCCCAGATCTATTATTGCGCCAAAGTTTCTGTCAGACTTTGCACTGAAAAGAACATCTTTGGAGCTTGCACATGTGTTTAAGTAGTGCTTTTGTGCTAGTTTTGTGTTGTGGATGCACTGTGTAAGACAAGACAGAAAAAAATGTGTTACTACTAGTCAGTAAAGGTGGAGGGGGTGGCTCTCACACTGCAGCCTGGCCCAGCAGACAGAGGGTTTATAGGAAGTGTGGGTGTGGCCTCCAGTGAGTGGAGAATGCTAACAGCTCCAAATGAAAAAGGATCCTTGATTTGGCCGTGCAGAATGTATAACATATCTGGCTGCATTCAGAGGCCCCGCAAGACCCCAGACAGTTATAACTAAGCCAGTATCTGCTGGCCACCACTGCTATTTACTCTATCTGCATCCTCTGCTGAGACAGTGTTACCAGCAGGCCCCTCTCTGTGCGGGCCCCATAGCAGCTGTTATGGCTGATATGGGGATAGTTCTGCCACTGCACTGTAATTTGGTATAAAGTGGTATATAGGCAATCTTAAAATCAGTAATCTCTGCATAATAACTAGAGAGCAGAGGTTGAACACAGGTTATACGGCAGATAGCATTTTTGTAGAAAAATAGCAATTTTCAATGTGCACCAGACATTCCACATAAACTTTTTGAAAGCTCCCGAGCGGTCATGTAGTTCACTGTAACTAAGTATAAATTACTTCAGGGGAGTAGTTTTTAGTCAATAATTGTTGTTTTATTTATTATTTATTTCAGAGTAATTTTCAGGGCTATGTAGTTCATTAAATTCGGTCTCAAATGCATATAGTACTCTTTTACTCTTGGTCACTGTCTTTTTTTCAAGCATAGGTTTGAGACTAATTACCAGTGTAAACAAATTGGAATTTGGTGATACAAATATGAGGGATTGACACTGGGTAATGAAGGACTAAACCAATTAATAGCAAAAACCACACATTTATTGTTCCTAGCTGTTGTAATGATGAGATTAGTTGAGTTACAGGCTGGGGAGCCCAATACACCATCCCTGATGGTCCAGGCGTCAAACCAGCACTTCTCGTTGGACACCAACATCTTCTGTTCCAGTCAGCTGAGACTGCAGGGTCAGCTAATAAGAATAGCAGTGTGATGGGGGCTTCCCAGAGTGGCTAAACAGACATAAAAAAGGGGTCAACGAGCTGGACAACTGTCAAAATTTTCATGTTCACAAACCAATGTTAACAAAGGTCATACCTAATCAGATACTGATCAGGTATCATAGGAGATCTGCCAATGCAACTTAAAATCTATTCCTTTAAAAACTGCTAGTCAAATGCTAAATAGCCGTTATTCCCCTTCTGACCACTGTTCCCATATTCAGAGAAAATTGAATAGCTTACTGTTTGGTATATTTAAAATGAATATACATTCAATGAAGCACCTGATTTTTCAGGACTTTTGGTACCTCAATGACTTAATGTGACAAGCCACCTGAGAACCTGAAACAATTTGCATTGTGTAATGATGAGTTGAGGTCATTACCTATGTATAGGTGTGGTTCCATATTTTGAAACAAAAGACAACATATTCTACCCCGCCATAATAATATGGTGTGGATGTGTTAAAGAAAACCTACCACGAGGATTATACTGTCAGAAGAAGATTATTATAATAATTTATTTATAGAGCATCATTAATTCCATGGTGCTGTACAATCAGTAAGGGAGTCACATACATTACTATAAGACAAAAACAGGTGCAAGTACAAAATGCAAAACTACAGTGACCAGGACACAAGTAGCAGGACCCTGCCTGTGAGGGCTCACAATATAATTGGGGGGGGGGGGATATAGACATGAGGTGAGGGAGCAGTGCAGTTATTGTACATAATAGGCAATCCTGAACAGGTGGGTTTTCAGGTTACATTTGAAGACTTGGAAAGTGGGGGACAGTCTGACACATTTTGGTAGAGTCCAGAGTATTGGAGATACATGGGAGAAGTCCTGGAGATGGTTGTGATAAGAGTGGATGGTAGTAGAGTGAAGCTGAAGGTCATGTGAGAAGAAGAGATAACATGTGGGGTGGTATTGCCTCATGAGTTCAGAGATTTATGGAGGGAACGGCTTTGTAGGTTATGGTTAGTATTTTAAATTGAATTTGCTCTGCAATGGGTAACCAGTGGAGAGACAGGCAGAGAAGAGATGCAGAAGAAAATCGAGGAGACAGATGGATTAGCTAGGCAGCAGAGTTTAGGATAGATTGGAGTGGTGTTAGTGGTGTTAGAGTTAGCTGGGGAACCGCAGAGAAGAGTGTTGCAGTAGACCAAGCGAGAGATGATGAGGGCATGGACTAGTAATTTTATAGACTCTGTATTGAGGAAGGGACAAATGCGAGAGATGTTCTTGAGATGGAGGTGGCAGGTTGTAGTAAAGGCCTAAATGTGAGGATTAAAGGATAAGGCAGAGTCAGAGAGGGCTCCAAGGCAACAGACTTTACTGACGGTTGACTCCTCTTGCGTGCCTCTGCCCTAATCTTTAATTTAATAATCCTGGAACCTAACCTAACTTGTTAAAAAACTTTATTTTAGTAATATGTGAATTTAATGCAGCGGGATTATTTTCAATCATGCACAATGTTTGAATTTTTAAAAATGTATTATTATAATAAAACTTACATAAATTTGGTATCACCATGATCGCACCGATTCCAAAGAATAAAGTATCATTTGGAGCGAACAGTAAAAGCCATAAAAACTAAGCCCAAAAGAAAGTTATGCAAATGTGTTTAACCACATTTGGAATTTTTTCCAGCTTCCCAGTACACGGCATGGAATATTAAATACCGTCACTGAGAAGTACAATTTGTTACACTAAAGGAAGCCCTCACATAGCTCTGTACATGGCAACATTTTAAAGTTATTGATTTTTCAAGCGAAAAATAAATGGAAAAGGTGGTGATGCAAAAGGGGTTAATATTTTAATGTAATGCAGGTAGCATATGCCAAAAATATTACTATGCTTTTTCAATAATTGTTTTTGCATTGCTTCATGAGTAGAAAACCATTATTTTCTTCAATTATATTGTAGAAACAGTTATTGCAACCTGGTTCTAATCGGTACAAAGTTTAAAGAATATAGCTGTTCGGCTTTAGGCTCTCTGTGTATAGATACTTCAAGAAATAATTCTGACCATCCTTTGTATTTGATTTGAGACATGCAGACTTTCAGCTTGATTTCTATAAAGCATACATTTCTTTTCCTCTGAGAATGTCAGGAAAAGGTTTTAAAGTATAATGGAGTTGGAAAAGCGTACTATTCTCAGAGATCAAACTATAAGCAACCCAATAGATGCTGTTTTCAGGATGCAACTGATATAGCTTTTTATTTCTCTCACTCTACAATGATTTCAACTAAACTGCAATTGTCACAAGTTATGTTTTAAAGATGTCCACTGCTCTAGATATCTTTATATCTTATATGAAATGGAAAAAAGAAAAGATACACTTTTCAACTATGACAGATGCTTATCATATTTTTACAGAGACCAAGAAATTCACCAAGAAAAAACAAGATGTCCAAATCTTGAGCGATAAAAAATTATGGATTTTTTTTCAATATGTAAGAAGAAACCCATAATAAGAAGCAAGAGAATATCAATTACACAGTGTATCCAATCAATAGCAAAAAGCAAAAAATGTGTCAGAGGACTGAATTAATTGGCAACCAGTAATCAGTACTAGGTAGATTTATTTATTTATTTATTTATTTTTATTTTATTGTACAAAAAGATATATGGTACAAAAAATGATCTTAAAAGCATAAGTACATATACAAAATTTCACAAGGTACCATTACAGCCTGGATTAAAACATGAAGTATCTTTAAACCCCCTAACCACCCACCCACGATAACCTATACAACACTCAAAGCAGATACAGCTTTTTAAATTCATTACCGCCACCCCCTACAAATTGGCACTTAATTACAGTTAGTGGTTTTTGATAAAACAATAACCCTTCCCAAATAACACATAAAAAGAGAAGGAACGAGAGGAAAAAAAAAAAAAAAGAAAGAAGGGGGAAGGTAGGTAGATTTATAAAGGAGTTCCTAAATGCTGCTCCTGGTTTGGCTGTCAATTACTCAAGCCACAGCTGCACACAAGCTGAACTCTGAATGACATACCCAGCTTTCCCCAAGAAACGTTTCCTGAAAGGCAAAAGATTACATTACCATCTTAACATTTTCTTATATCTGCAAAGTACTTCCTTTGATACAAATAGTTCCACTGCTTAAAATTATCACAGCATTTTCAGTCTTTTCAGTTAGATTATTTATATTGTGGCTGTGATCTGGTTATCCCTAGGCACTTACAGGGTAGTGGCAGTGACATAAAAAATAATGTTTTGCTGCTTTTGCGGATGACCTCATTATTATTACCACTAACCCACAAAAGTCCCTAGCAGCTCTCTCAACCATTTTCTACCAGTTTTAACAACTATCAAACTTCTAAATTAATCCAGGTCCACAGCCCTAAACATTTCTTGCTCCAAAATAATTATTGGAGTCAGTATATAAGCAATAAGTGACAGGAAAAGAAGACCTCTCTGGGTCGCTGACTCCTATATAAGATAATTTTCAGCAAAAATAGAGTACAGTTAAAACTTACATTTTATTTATCAACAATTTAAGAGAACGTATATCGTCCACATTTAAATAGTGAACCGCGTAAAAAAAAACATGCATATAGGTTTCTTTAATCATAGAAATATTTAGTGCTGTGGGATTATTACCTGCACTTCTTATTTCAAACAGTGCAACTACAAACAACACCCTACATACCCGAAAACACTGTGGTCGTGGATCAACAGAATAGGGTAGATCTTACCAGTTTTGTAGTGGTGCATTTACACTCCCACAGATAGTGGATCTGAATTCAGACCATGGGTTTGGTCATCCATCTTTTCAAAGGGTACGGGCAGATGCAAATGTGATGCTCCTTTCCCTATGTCCCCTTATAGCTCCCACCCTAACAAGGACGGTCCCAAAGAACTGTTCCTAATAGGTCAGTTGCATCTCCCTTCCCTGACGCGTTTCCACATAACTTGTTTCATCAGAGGGATCATTAGGAGTGCTCTGAAAATTGAGCGTGTTCAAAAACATGGGATCAATCAAAATGTAAAATCTTTCAGACATAAAGATCCCATAAAGCTAGGGTTTAAAGGCTTAAAAAGCTTACCGAATCCTATTTTGTTGCAACGGATGGAGTGCCACCCCGTTGCCGACTCACACCAGGAGCCAGGCTATCGCACCCATGGTGAAGTGGCGTGTGATGCCGGCTCACCTTGTGCAGGGTTATTTGAACCCCATAGTCCCGCCCTCAGGTGTGTGACGTCTCTTACTGTGGTCATGTTTCTTACGTTTTTAGACTTGTGTCCGGATAGCCCCTCTCTTTGAATCTAGTTCTCAAATCATCAGCATATTTCTTGAAGTCCCTTTTATTGCTACAATTTCTTTTAATACATAGATATTGGCCTTTTGGTATGCCTTTACGCTGGGCTAGCAGATGATAGCTGTCCCAGTGTAGGAGTGCGTTCATTGAGGTTGGCTTCCTATAGACAGATGTCTCTAGGGTTCCCCTCTCACCCCTCTTAATCAGCACGTCCAGAAATGGTAAAGTCTCATAATGTATTTCACATGTAAAATACAAACTTATTTCATTAGTGTCCAGCTGTTTCACAAAATGCCGAAAAGGCTCAGGATCCCCCTTCCAGAGGATGAATATATCGTCTACATAGCGTAAAAATAGCTCGAAACCCCCGATACCCTTTGGTGGGTTATCTCTAAAGATATACGTACTCTCCCACCAGCCCAGGAGCAAGTTGGCATAAGTTGGTGGTAGAATTTACGATCGAAAAGGAAGAAATTGTGTATGAGGGAGAACTGTAACAGTTTCATCACCAATTGGTTATGTGGATGATATGGCATCCCTCTACTGGAAAGAAAAAATTCCACTGCTTGTAGACCTTTGTTGTGGGGAATGGAGGACTATAGTGCCTCAACGTCTATACTCACTAACCATGTATCATCATCTGTCTGTATGCCCTCAATACATTTCAAAAAATCTGTTGTGTCTTTAATGAATGATGGCAATGTTAGTACAAATGGTTTTAATACTTTATCAAGGTATATTCCCACATTTTGACTTAAAGTGCCCACCCCTGAGACAATTGGCCTGCCCTTTAAGGGGTTGGTCCCCTTATGAATCTTGGGGAGGGCATAAAAAGTAGCTATAGTAGTGTGTTTTGGCAGCATAAAGTTGAATTCAGACTCACTGATGATTTTATCTCTGAGTGCTGTTGATAATATAGTGTTCAGTTCTTTTCTGAATTGAATTGTAGGGTTTCCTTCTAAAGTCCTATAGCCTGTTGTGTCACCCAAGAGTTCTAGACATAGGGTCCGGTAGTTTTCTGAGTCAAGAATCACAACATTTCCCCCTTTATCCAAGGGTTTTAGTCTTGACGCTTGAATCTTTTTCCAGCGTACATAAGGCGGTCATTTCGGCCCTACTGAGATTAAAACAAGTTTTCGGGTTTGATATCTGTCTCAAATCCTTCTCTACCAAATCAACAAATACGTCAATACTGCCTCCCTGCAAAGATTTCAATAGGTGTTAAACTAGTGTGCTACATTTTTCAAGACACCACCATCCCATCATGTCTCCAAATGAAGCGGTTTATTTGCATTGCTCTCAAATTCCAGAAAACTTCAGGAAATGGCTATTTGATGTAAAACTGGATTATTCTATATCCCCCCATCGCTTGGGTAACGTAAATCCATATCACCTCAGAATAATCTGAAGTAACTCAGGTACTTAGGTCTAGCTTTGGGCCATCAGACTGCATTACACTCCAAAAAAAAAGTTTTAACTTAACTTCAAGATGGTAAAAACTTTGTATATTCTGTGGAAAATAGACAATATTCTGGAGACTCTCGGAAGTTGTAACAAAGCTGTACACTCTTACCTCCACTTATGGTAGGACTAGAGATGAGCGAGTATACTCGTCCGAGCGGGGCTGGAGTGGGCATAGAGGAGCGGTGGCTGGAGCGGGCATGGAGGAGGGGAGCGGGGGCTGGAGCGAAATGGATTGGGCATGGAGGAGAGGAGCGGGCGCTGAAGTGGAGGCTGGAGCAGAGCAGGCTGGAGCAGGACCAACAGTCCAACCCTGATCACATCACAGCCCAGCCTGAGCACAGAAAGAACACAGTGAAGAACACATTACAGATGTTCCGAACATCTGCTAACTTATCGGAAGACATGCGCACCAAACGGTGTTCTTCACAATAGTATGTTAAGAACATAATGTGTGAAGAACACATTGCAGATGTATGGAAATATCTGCAATGTGTTCTTCACACATATTGTTCTTCATATATTATTATGAAGAACACAATAGTGTGTTCTTCACTGTGTTCTTTCAATGTGTTCTTTCAGTGAAAACATCTGCAAATGTTAGGGTTGGGTAACACAGAAGACAGGGGATTGTGTGCCCAGAGCTTGTTCCAACCTCTGTCCCTTCCTATAGCCCCCCCACGCTAAACCGTGGGGCGACTACTTGAAGACTCGAAATACGCTGGATAAGTGTGGGAAGGGAAACACAAACAGACTGACAAACATAAAACACAAAAGAATGGTAAACTAGCCGGAGTCACAACGAGAGGGTACATCAAGAGCAAAATCAGTAAGCAAAGAGTCAATGTCAAAAACTAGGTCACAACAACACAGATACAGATATAGAGCAAGTCAACCTAATGCAGCGAGTGATGAAGGGATTTCAAACACTGGCACATGTGACTAGTGAAGCTGCAATTTATGCAGCCAGAACCCCACCTCCAGAACCTGATAGGAGCTGGAAGCTTCTGGGAATTAACCCCTCAGGGTGCAGAACAACCAGGCACCATGCAGAGGTACCACAAGTCCCAGCAGTTCCGAACACAACTCCTAGACAGCGCGAGATCTTATCAGCCGCTGCCCGGGACGAGAGGTGGAGTTTGCGCGGATACGCGCCGGGGGTCGGAAAACGCTGCTGGCACCAGCAGAAGAACCAGAAGTCCCAGCACTCTCCCTAGCGAACCTGACAGCAAACTTCTGCAATGGGTTCTTCTTTAGTGTTCTTTCAATGTGTTCTTTCAGTGAAAAATGCTCGAGTCTCCCGTTAATGGGGTTCGTTATTCGATACGAGCACTCGAGCATTCGACCCGAGTAACGAGCACTCGAGCATTTTACTGCTCGCTCCTAGATCCACAGAATCAGACACCATGGTAATCTTCTTAGATTTGCTACCCATGGCATCCTTACTTCTAAAATCAACTTTTAAAATAATGGTAATTAGCCTGGGCATTACCAGACCCCCATGCTGCGGCTTAAACTGTCTCCCCCTCCCCCTATGCTTCATAGGTTTTCCCCCTCCCTCTGGCGGTAACAGTCTGTGAAGATATAGTATGCAAAGGGTTTGGCAATGTCCCACAAAACCTTTCTGACTCATAAGCATAATTTTAAAAGTTGATAATAGAACGAAAGAGGTTATGGATTCCTCAGAATTTTCCCCTATCTCTGCCTGATGTAATCTCACTGCAGTAGAGAAAGTCTCAGCACAAGTGTGTGGAAGGAAGTGCTCCTTTGACACTGTAACAGACTGTGAAGCTGTTCTTCATTTCATAATAATGATATTAGAAGTACGGAGACCATGGATTCCTCAGCACTTCACCCTTCCTCAGCCTGGTGTAATCTCAATACAACAGAGCATGTCTTAGCATACCGTGGGATGGGGGAAGTGCTACCTACACACTGTAATAGCCTGTAAAGCTAAGGCATGAAAGGGGTCTGGTAGTGTCCCATAGCACCCTTCTGGCTGATAAGCATAAGTTTTAAAAGTTGATTTTAATTTGAAGGCGGCCATGGATAACAAATATAAGAATATTACCACAGTCATAATGCTGGGATCTATGGGTAAGTGCCCTTGGTTTATCATGCTTGGTTTTGATGGTAGACTTCCTTTAAGTAAACATTTATCACATCTGTTTAAAGAGAGTATATACATTGGCATAACAGAAGCCCCGGAGTAACATTTGCTTAATTTTAAAAGACATGTGTAGAAAGGTAGAGTGTTCATCCACTTGCCCAACACCACACAGATGCAAGGATAATGATCTCAAAGCAAGGTGCTTGATTCATAAGAAAGCTAATATCAACCAGCACTGATGATCTTATATTAAAAATGTTCTCCTTTTTTGTTGATGTATCAAATATTGCAGCAGGAAGACAGAGGACAAGAATACTCATCATGATTAGCCAGCTTTTGTGGCATTTGGACGTTCTATATCATTCTGCGGGTAAAGTTTCACCCTGTGTTAACACATGGTGATAGAGCAGTGGAAAATGCTGTCACGGAGAACTGATTCACAGGGTCATCATTCGCAAGACCTCTCACAGTGATTGTTGTGATTGGTCAGTCAAATCTGACTGACCAGTCACAGCTAAAAAGTTTAAAGAAGGAAAGCATCTTGCCTCAGAAGTTCTGATCTAAACATTTGTGCCCTTCACAGTTATAACTCAGCACACACACCTCCCTACATACTTGTTAACCCCTTATGTTGCATATTTAACCCTTTTAGAAGCCGTTACCTGCTACCTGCTACTTGCTTACAATTTTATACTATAAAACCCATAAAGGGTTTTTTTAGGTATTTTTGCTCAGAATGACGTTTACACTTTAAGGTGTTAATCATAGTCTACATCATTGCTTTGGTCCATTAACATGCTCCATAGAACCTCTTGTTCCTGATAGTTATAGTATGTGTTTGATACATCAACAATAAAGGATTACATTTTTAATTCAAGATCAATGGAGTGCTGGATGAAATTTGTTTTCTTATGAACTGCATCCATGTGGTAGATTTCCTTTAAGTGTCATAATAAAGTTTGGCATGTATACAGTTTATTTTTACATTGTTACTGAGTGTGTTGGTGTTAAAATTAAGCTAAATATTACATTCAAACTGTAGAACATTGATTGTCAATGTAATGACAAAAATAAATGATTGCTAGAATGCAATATATGAACTCATCAAATTACTCATCTTTGAGCAATAATGACCATTTAATAGGGGTAAGCTGCTGGAAATTGCTTCCTGGCATAGATATTCGGAGCAAACACACAGCCAACTTGTCTCATTATCTTTATCATTAATTGTGGAGCTAAAAGCTTCAGTTAATGAAAAACAGAAGCTGCAAAAACAATCCGATCCAAAGAGTATATTGACTGTAGGGAGATAATATATATTGAAAAACAAGTACTTTTCTAATGACCATGCTCATATTCTCACTAATGTGATGTGTAACATTTATTCAATAAAAATAGCAATATTGTAGGCACTTTTAATGGTATCAGCATTGTCTTGTAAATCTGACTCTGGCGCTATTGTGATTTTACATGTGTTTGATAAAGTATTGTACATAAGCTTTCATATCTAAAAAGTCATTGATAATAACTACAGTAAAAGTGCATTATGTTCATACACAATGTATTGCTGTGCAATACTTCTCCATCTCTGTATGTGGCAGGTGTAATTGTAAAATTAGGTGTTACATTTTTAATGTAGCTGCAGTTGCTGAATGAGCTGTCAAGTGTTCATGCTATGCATCACCAATGAGACAAGTGGGTGAAATCAAATTTTAATTAGAGTAGCATACATAATGACTACAAATAGTATAATTACTTCCAGTCTAAGTATTTTACAATGGTTGCTTGTGCACTGTATGAAATGTATTCAGATACTATAGTGTCAAAAAAGTAAAAACTACTGCAATGTTAATATTATACACCTTTAGAGAAAAGAATTAGTGAGCATTAATACAGCTTAGACATGAAGTAATTATACAGAGCTACAGTGTTCATATTTTCTTATGACAACATAAACGTTTCCAACACAATTGTTTATGCATGGAAGCCATGGCCATGTGTCAGACATAGACATGTAGATCTTCAAAGATAAAGTATCCACATCATGAACCACTGCTTAGTAAAATTCCAAGGAATTTTAGAACAGCTTATCTCTGGCATTTTTACAGAATTTTAATTTTGTCTGCAGATTTATATGAAAGAACCTCCCATTAATGGAAAAAATGTAAAATTTTAAGTTCATTTTATAATAATGATATCAGTATTAGTATACTTTACTAAATATACTTTATACTAGATAATGTCACTTATGAAACATTTCAGTACATGTTTTTCTCCCATCCTGCTAAAGTAAGACAGTAAACATCCGATTTCTTAATATTATTACTGACTCTTGAAATAGTTAAAAGACTAACAAATAATCTATATTTCCAGTAGCTCATCCTGTTTTTTGTCCATGGTCCCTTAAGACCAAACATATGAAAACTCTGTTACTTTGTGCTTTTAAAAAGTGATAACTCTAAACTATGTGGCTAACTTCATGAACACCTGCCAAACATATTTTGGACATCATTAACCCCTTAAGGACGCAGCCTGTTTGCAGGTTAAGGCTCGCAACTTTTTTTGGAAATTTGACCAGTGTCTCTTCCTGTGGTAATAACTTTTCAACGCTTTAAGATATCTCTGTGATTTTGAGATTGTTTTCTCGTGAGACATTGTAGTTTATGTTAGTAGTGTCATTTCGGTGATCCGTTCCTTTTTTGGGGGGTAAAAATTCAAAAATTTAGGAAAAATTTGAAAAAAATGACTATTTTCAAAGTTTCAAATGTTATAATTTTTAGACAAAAAGTGATACCACAAATTTTTTTTGATAGAAACCTTTTGCCATTGGTCTTCTTTTTATATCCATAATTTGTTTAACGTTTCCATTATTTTTATGGATGTGAGAAGGTTTGAAGTTTTAGTAGCAACTTCTCAGATTTTCTTGAAATTTGAAAAATGCGAACTTTTTGGTGATCAATTCAGTTTGGAAGTGCCGTATAAAGGCTTATGTACTATATACCCCCACAAGTAACACCATTTTATGAACCTAACATCTCAACCTATTCAAATCAGCATTTAAGAAGTCTGTTAACCCTTTAATTATTTTTCCGGAAGCATATGAAAATGGAGTGGAAATTTTGAAATTTCAATTTTGGATTTCAATCTTTCCAATTTAGCCCTAAAACGGATACATTCAGAAGGAATTTGAGGTAAATATATATTCCTAATTTCTTGCCCTGCTTCTTCCGAGTACGGCGATACCAGACATGTGGATGTCAGCTGCTGTTTCCCCGCACATCGATGTCCAGAACAGAGTTAGCGATACCGGGAATTTGGAAGGCCAATTTGGCTGCAAATATTTTGTGGTGCCACAGTGTAATTGAAGAGCCCCTGAAGTAAAAGTACAATAGAAAACCCCCCAAAATGTCACCATTTCGGAAACTAGACCCCTCAAAGAATTTATCGGTGGTTGTGGTGAGCATTATAACCCCCGACACGCTGGTCAAAATTGAATGCAAAGTAAATGGTGCAGAGTAAAAATTGTGTTTTTATCTCAAAAATGTCATTTTAGTGCCTCATATACTGTGCCCAACCCATGCCACTTTAGACAAACACCCCAAAAATCATTCTGCGGGTTGTCCCGAGTACAGCAATACCACACATGTGCCAATAATTTACAGACTGGGCGCACAGAAGGGATGAGAACGGAAGGAGTGAAATTTTGATTTTCCAGCTCCGTTTTCACATGTTTGGATTTGGAGTGCCATGTCATGTTGGCAGGGCCCGTGAGGTGCCAGTGCAATAGAAACCCCCAATAAATGATACCATTACGGAAACTAGACCCCTCAAAGAATTTATCGGTGGTTGTGGTGAGCATTTTAACCCCCGACACGCTGGTCAAAATTAAATGCAAAGCAAATGGTGCAGAGTAAAAATTGCGTTTTTATCTCAAAAAAGTCATTTTAGTGCCTCATATACTGTGCCCAACCCATGCCACTTTAGACAAACACCCCAAAAATCATTCTGCGGGTTGTCCTGAGTACAGCAATACCACACATGTGCCAATAATTTACAGACTGGGCACACAGAAGGGATGAAAACGGAAGGAGTGAAATTTTGATTTTCCAGCTCCGTTTTCACATGTTTGGATTTGGAGTGCCATGTCATGTTGGCAGTGCCCGTGAGGTGCCAGTGCAATAGAAACCCCCAATAAATGATACCATTACGGAAACTAGACCCCTCAAAGAATTTATCGGTGGTTGTGGTGAGCATTTTAACCCCCGACACGCTGGTCAAAATTGAATGCAAAGTAAATGGTGCAGAGTAAAAATTGCGTTTTTATCTCAAAAATGTCATTTTAGTGCCTCATATACTGTGCCCAACCCATGCCACTTCAGACAAACACCCCAAAAATCATTCTGCGGGTTGTCCCGAGTACGGCAATACCACACATGTGCCAATAATTTACAGGCTGGGCACACAGAAGGGATGAGAACGGAAGGAGTGAAATTTTGATTTTCCAGCTCCGTTTTCACACGTTTGGATTTGGAGTGCCATGTCATGTTGGCAGGGCCCGTGAGGTGCCAGTGCAATAGAAACCCCCAATAAATGATACCATTACGGAAACTAGACCCCTCAAAGAATTTATCGGTGGTTGTGGTGAGCATTTTAACCCCCGACACGCTGGTCAAAATTGAATGCAAAGTAAATGGTGCAGAGTAAAAATTGCGTTTTTATCTCAAAAATGTCATTTTAGTGCCTCATATACTGTGCCCAACCCATGCCACTTCAGACAAACACCCCAAAAATCATTCTGCGGGTTGTCCCGAGTACGGCAATACCACACATGTGCCAATAATTTACAGGCTGGGCACACAGAAGGGATGAGAACGGAAGGAGTGAAATTTTGATTTTCCAGCTCCGTTTTCACACGTTTGGATTTGGAGTGCCATGTCATGTTGGCAGTGCCCGTGAGGTGCCAGTGCAATAGAAACCCCCAATAAATGATACCATTACGGAAACTAGACCCCTCAAAGAATTTATCGGTGGTTGTGGTGAGCATTTTAACCCCCGACACGCTGGTCAAAATTAAATGCAAAGTAAATGGTGCAGAGTAAAAATTGTGTTTTTATCTCAAAAAAGTCAATTTTGTGCCTTATATACTGTGCCCAACCCATGCCACTTTAGACAAACACCCCAAAAATCATTCTGGGGGTTGTCCTGAGTACGGCAATACCACACATGTGCCAATAATTTACAGGCTGGGCACACGGCAGGGGTCAGGAAGAAAGAAGCACAATTTAGGTTTTCAAGCTTCGTTTTCACTAGATTGGTAATGGGGGGTACCCCCGAGGTACCAGTACAATAGAAACTCCCAAGTAGTGAACCCATTTTGGAAAGGGCACCCCTCAAAGAATGTATGTAGGCTTGTATGATCATTTTAACCCCCAACACGCTGGTCAAAATTGAATGCAAAGTAAATGGTGCAGAGTAAAAATTGTGTTTTTATCTCAAAAAAGTCATTTTTGTGCCTCATATACTGTGCCCAACCCATGCCACTTTAGACAAACACCCCAAAAATCATTCTGGGGGTTGTCCTGAGTACGGCAATACCACACATGTGCCAATAATTTACAGGCTGGGCACACGGCAGGGGTCAGGAAGAAAGAAGCACAATTTAGGTTTTCAAGCTTCGTTTTCACTAGATTGGTAATGGGGGGTACCCCCGAGGTACCAGTACAATAGAAAGCCCAAGTAGTGAACCCATTTTGGAAAGGGCACCCCTCAAAGAATGTATGTAGGCTTGTATGAGTATTTTAACCCCTAAGGTGCTGGCTCAAATGTAATACAAAGTGAGTAGTGCAGAGAAACAGTTGTATTGCAATTTATCAAATATGCCATTGAAGTGACAAAAGTATTTTGCCCAACTCATGCCACTGGGGAAAAACACATCAAAAATCATTCTGCGGGTTACCCCGGTTAGGGCAATACCCCATAGGAGGCAATAATCTGTAGGATGGTGACACGGCAGGGCTCAAAAGGGAATAACTTGTTGGAGCACAGACATTGTACTTTTTTTTTTCTTTTTGGCATCATGAAAGATTTGTAGATGCCAATAGGGGCCAGTACAGTAGAAACCCCTAAGAACTGACCCTATTTTGGAAACTACACCCCTCCATGAATTAATCTAGGGGTATAGTTAGCATTTTAACCCCACAGGTGGACCCCTGAAAAAGTGCAAAATGGATAGTGCATAGTAAAAAATATCCATTATGTCATTTTGTGCCCAGCTGCTGCCATGGGAGACAAACACCCTAAAAATCATGATGCATGTTTTCCCGGGTAAAGCATACGGGACAGTAATCTAGAGGCTGGGCACATGGCAGGGCTTAGAAGGGAAGGTGCGGCATGATGTATAAGCTGTGCGTCAGGGTAACAACAGGGTACTCTAAAAATCCAGGGATGTATGATAAATTCGGAAGCAATCTTTCATACATAACCCTGGTTTTTCTGGGCATGTCTCACAGTGATGAATGGTGTCCTTCCGAATGCCATTTTTGGAGCACACCCTGCACCTCTTTTGTGACCTTCCCTTGCTGGCTGTTTGGGGAACTACTCCTGGAAAGTGCTGCCCTGGTACAATACGTGATGTGGCCTCACTTCCAGATGTGCTAGCACTCCCCCCTTCCTGGTCTCCAAAAAGAAAGTACTTTATTACCATCTCTTGAAATTCCAGGAAAGTTCCCCTCTGGCCGGCATATCGATGCAGCACATAAGCATTATACAATGCCATCTGCATGATGTGCACGGCCAGCTTCTTGTACCACACCCTCGACTTCCGCATGGCATTGTACGGCTGAAGCACCTGGTCAGACAAGTCCACCCCTCCCATGTATTTGTTATAATCTAAAATACAGTCTGGCTTGGGGGTTTCTGTACTGGCACCTCGTACTGGGACAGGGGTGGTGCTGTGCTCATGTATTGTGGTTAATACAAGGACCTCTCTCTTGTCCTTGTACTTAACACACAATACAGAGTCGCTGCATAGTGCCCTGCTTTCGTGCCTTTTAAGTTTTTGCCCAAGCAGCGACTTAGGGAGACCTCTCTGATTTCTGCGTACAGTGCCGCATGCCGCAGTATTTCTGGAAGTGAGGCACTTGAACAGGGTGGTGCTGGTGTAGAAATTGTCCAGGTAGAGGTGGTAGCCCTGGTCCAGCAGTGGGTGCACTAAATCCCACACTATCTTCCCTGTAACACCCAGGAAGGGGGGGCATTCTGGGGGCACTATAGAGGAGTCCTTCCCTTCATATACCCTGAACTTGTATGTGTACCCTGATGAACTTTCGCACAGCTTATACATTTTCACACCATATCTTGCCCTCTTATTGGGCAGGTACTGGCGGAATTGAAGTCTCCCTTTGAATTGTACCAGGGACTTGTCTATGCTCACATGTTTGGCGGGAGTATATGCCTGGGCAAACTTGGCACTAAAATGATCTAATATGGGCCTGACCTTAAATAACCGATCATAACTGGGGTCACCTCTGGGTGGGCACTGTGTGTTGTCAGTGTAGTGCAAAAACTTATGGATGGCTTCAAAGCGCATCCTGCTCATTGCCATGCGGAACATGGGGGTGTGGTACAGTATATCTGTGCTCCAGTAGTCCCTGATTGAAGGCTTCTTTACTATCCCCATAAGGAGTATTATGCCCCAATACTTGTACATCTCTGCTGCAGTGACAGGGGTCCACCTGTAGGGTTGTGCATAAAAGGACGTGGGGTTTTGGGCAATATGTTGTGCAGCGTAGAGATTTGTCTGAAATATAATAATATTTAGCAGCTCCTCATCAAAAAAAAACTTAAAAAAGTCTACAGCTCTGAGCCCTGTCGTGTCAAAGTTAATGCCAGGATGGCCCAAAAAGTCAGGGACCTGAGGGGTATAATTATCTGGGGCTACCCATGTGGGGTCAGTGGAAGCCCCAGACGCTTCTCCTGCAGAAGTCCCAGAAACTTCTCCTGCAGAAGTCCCAGGCACTTCTCCTGCAGAAGTCCCAGGCACTTCTCCTGCAGAAGTCCCAGGCACTTCTCCTGCAGAAGTCCCAGGCACTTCAATTGCAGAAGTCCCTGGAACCCTACGGCGCCTTCTTGGGGGTCCTTCCAGGTCACTGGAAGATGAGCAGGAGGATGATGATAGGTAAAAGGGACCATCATCCCCACTAGCTGACTCGGTGTCAGAGGCAAGCATGTTATATGCCTCCAACACGGTGTACGTCTTCTGAGACATTGCACACAAAAAAAAATAGAGAACAAGAAAAATTAGATAATGTGCACCAAACTACACGGATAAACCGTCTAGCAGGCACACAAAAAAAAAATATAATGCACACCAAACTACACGGACAAGCCGCACAGATGGCACACACAAAAAATAATGTGCACTAAACTACACGGACAAGCCGCACAGATAGCACACAAAAAAAAAAAGATAATGCGCACCAAACTACACGGACAAGCCGCACAGATGGCACACACAAAAAATAATGTGCACTAAACTACACGGACAAGCCGCACAGATAGCACACAAAAAAAAAAGATAATGCACACCAAGCCACACGGACCAGCCGCACAGATGGCACACAAAAAATAATGCGCACTAAACTACACGGACAAGCCACACAGATAGCACACAAAAAAAATAATGCGCACTAAACTACACGGACAAGCCGCACAGATAGCACACAAAAAAAATAATGCGCACTAAACTACATGGACAAGCCGCACAGATAGCACACAAAAAAAAAGGTAATGCACACCAAACTACACGGACAAGCCGCACAGATGGCACACACAAAAAATAATGCGCACTAAACTACACGGACAAGCCGCACAGATAGCACACAAAAAAAAAAGATAATGCACACCAAGCCACACGGACCAGCCGCACAGATGGCACACACAAAAAGTAGCTATGTACGGGTACACCTACGGCGTTCTGGAAAAAAATATTACCAGGCACCGAAAAAAAACCTATGTGCACCGCGCAAAAAGGCGCTACAAATGCACCTAGCTTGCCCTAAGACAAACTAACTACCGCTAAGACTGCTAAAGATTCTGTGCAGCGCTATTCACACGGCGCACTGAAAAGTGCGTCCAGTGCAGAACAACGCTAACACAGCGCACTGAAAAGTGCGTTTGGGTTCAGAAGGGACAGACAGGGAAAAACGGAAGACACGTGGGATCACACAAGGTGATCACACAGGGAACACACAGGAAAAAACAGATAGGATGGGAATTTGTAGGGAACAATAGGGATCAGATAAGGATCAGAACACTATTTATAGTGTAAAAGTGTATTTTGGTGCACACAGTAACGCTCTTTCCTCTCTCCAGCGATACCAAACCAAAATGGTGCCGCTGGAGGAAGAGGAAAGTGCTAAAAGCACGTTTTTTAGCCTAAAATCGCTGTAATTGGCCAGTCAGGTTTGACTGGCCAATCACGGCGATCGGCGGGCGGGACCAATTTGATTGGTCGGGTGACGGAGACAGGAACTCCTCCTGCCTCTGTCACCCAAATTTCAGCCCGATGTCACCACGTCTCGCGACGTGGTGACAATTCTAAAATAGTATGCGCTCGCGCAGTAGCTGTACTGCGCTGAGCGTCAATAGTGGGAAGCTGCGCAGTACAGCTACGGCGCGGAGCGCTAAGGGGTTAATGTGCTGATGTAATTAACACCCCTCTTTTATGCACACACCAGCCACTCCCAGCTTCTTACTTCTGATTGGTGTTCTATACCGTAATGCTGTATTGTATACAATTCTGAATGCATAATATATTCCTGTACAATTTTGCATAAAAATATAATTTATCCAAAACTGCTGTTATTTAGTTCTGACCTCTTGTACAAAGCTCATACATATGCATAAATAATAACATTTCCTTAAATTACCTTTTCCTTAAATGTGTTTGTCCATAAGAGAAATTTCTCAAATATAATGTGATATTTACACAATAAAGATCATTTGAATCCCTTACTTTACAATTTTACTAAGTTTAATTCCTTTTTAACACCAATATTCAGTTATGGTTATTGTAAAATTCCAGAATGTGGATGTGGACTCTCTATGCAGGCTCTTCCTGATCCCCCTAGTGCTAAGAGATGATGTGTGCTGACAATGTGCTTAAATGATCAGGGTCCAGGTTTAGATACACTTTTATTTAGCTTCTGAACAGTCTACTAGTATGTGACACATAGAGGGGAGAGATGAGAGATGATGAGACCCATGAACTTTATGATTCTGCATAAAGATGCAAGACTTAAAGAAATATTCCCATTTCCTCCTCCTCTATCCTTCCAGCAACCACCAAACCTGCAACAACTGGTTGACCGGAGTGCCCTGAGTCCCCCATCAGAAAATGGTACCTCACCCTGCCTGCAAAGCAGGTGTAAAATGTGCCAGCACATTTGCACAGGTGGCCGGGTACTGTACCTCAATAAAAGCAGGGACATAAGATCAAGGGAACCTTTTCCTGCATGTCTTCTAATGTGGCGTACCTTATTATGTGTCAACAGTGTCCAACCACAGGCCTTTATGTTGGTTAAACATGCCAGGGACTCCATCAATGCATGAACTCGCACCGATCTGATATTAAAAATTAAAGGAAAGATCTTCCAGTAGCTGCACATTTCTCAAGAGAGGACCACACTATGGAAGATTTGCCGATTACTATTTTAATGGGACATTTTAAGACACAGAGGGAAAGAAAGAATGGGAGTATAAATTAATGCAGAGGTTCAACACCTTACAAAGTGGCCTTAACATTCATGCCAGCTTCATGACTTCCTATCTCTGATCTGGAGGCCACAATCAGATAAAAGCCAGGGCTCATGTGTCAGATTTTTAATGTTTATATTGCAGTCCTGTCGTAAATAAAATGTCCCTGTATTTATCAATATGTTAGGTACAAAGGAGCCAAGAGCAGAGGGCGCATGACAAGACTGGGTAATAGTTCCGAATAGGTTTTCCTTTTTATTTAAATCATCAGAGAGGAAACACAGGTACACAGAGGAAACACAACGCATTTCGGGAAACTGTGGTCCCCTTTTTCAAGTGTATGAATGATCTGTAAGTTGGCGAGGTACAAAAAAGTATATATACATATACACAAAAAATAATAAGAATTGGTATATAGGGGAAAAGTGCATATATATACCTATATATATATATATATATATATATATATATATATATATATATATATATATAGATATATATATATATATATATATATAGATATATATATATATATCTATATATATATATATATCTATATATATATATATATCTATATATATATATATTTCCAAAAACAGGCAGCACTCCAGGATAGTGATGAAAATGATGGGGTGTCTTTATTCCATGTGCAACGTTTCAGCTCACCTAGAGCCTTTATCAAGCATAGTGTGTATGGCCAGTACGCAAACATATAAGGGCCAACATTACATCTCATTGGTCCACAACCGGACCGTGACAATTACTTTCTAGGATTTACAAAACATAATAAAATACTTATTACAAGTGAAAAGACGCCGGCTGCACCTCGACCTCAATAAGACCCTATATGCCAACACGAGAGTAGTGCCTTATGTTAAAGCACAACTCATCCAGGTAAGCGACTGTCTAATCACGTCCTATACCCTGAACCAAACGTCATTACCCTATGAGCGCTGTTATGTCCCTTGTCTGCTATCCTCCTTTATCAATATGTTGTTTTAAGGTTTTTTTAATGTCCTTTGATGATCACAGCCGAGTATGTATAAAATGCTTTGAATTTTCTGTTTTATGCATAACATTATTTCTGATGAAAATAACTAGTTTTCTCAAAAGCTCACCATCAAATATACTTAGTTTGCCCCAAAAAGGTATTGCTTGGTTTTTCACACTTCTTCAGCTCTCCAAGGCTAACATGGTACTAATCTACACTATATGCTAACTCACCTATAACACACAGCACAATGACCAGCAGGGGGTGTGACTCCCAAGGTGAGATTCTCAACTCACCTCAAGTTAGTTTCACCCTTGGGAGGCAGGATTTGCCTGTGTCTGAGCTGGGCTTGTAATGCAGGGGTATTGGCAGGAGGCAGAGAGCACTGCAGTGTGCAGATAAGCGTAGCTATTCATGTGAAGAATCCAACCATAGTTAAAAAATTTACGGCTGTATCCAGGGGCAACCAAATTGTTAACAGCAGGACTGATAGAGTCTGATTGGAATTATATCTGTTAAATGCTGTATTTTTGTTAATCACATTGGATAGAGAATGAAAATATCCAAAATAAAGGGTTATCTAGCTCACCTGTCTCATATGATGATATAGTCCGGTGCAAGGATCTTTCCCCAGACTTCAAGGGGCACAAGTAACATGCAAAAAGGGAAATAGATCCAGCACTCGGAATTTTCAGATAGACTAGATTTATAAGAATTAGTCTCCACATTAGAAATATCAACATTATTCGTTTTCAAAAAATGCTTTTTTCCTGTGATATTTCTACAGAATCGATTAACATCGAGTATAGTTCCAAACAAATCAAAGTCTCGTAAAGGGGAAAAATTTAAACCCTTATTCAATGCAGATATCAAAGAAATTGTCAAAATACAAGCTGATAGATTTATAACCAAAGAGCTTAAGTCTTTTTCTTGTTCACCTGTCTGGTTGAGACCCAATCTTTTCTGTTTTCTCCCCAACCTCCTGCCCTGTCTTTTAAAGCCACATTCTTATATGCGGAGTTATGTTTCTTCTTGCTATAATGTGGTGGTTTACTTGAGTCATCATCCAATTCGCTGTTCGCGCTATTCCCTTCATCATTATCAGAGAAGCTGACTTTCTGTGATCGCTTTTGATACGGTTTTGTACGGTTGTATATGAATATTGATTTAGGTCCCAGAGATTTTTTATCTTTACCAGATTGTTTGTCTCTCCAATCATATACTTGGTTAATACAATAATCCAATAAGTCTCTCAAATATTTGTATTTCTTAAAGGGGTATTCTCGTCTGGGCACTCACATTCAGTTTCATTAATCTGCCGTATATAAACATTTCTTCAATTGGATGTTATTAAAAAAAATGTTCCTGTGTGAAGATAATTTATCATAAATGTTGTCCCTTAGAAACGAGATTGCTTCCTCGGATACGTCCACCTCTGCTGGAGTGCGTGCACAAAGAAACAAAAGGTTATTGTATATAAAATGTCCGGGAGCTACTACATGTCGCACGGCCACCCTGTGGTAATGATTGCTGAATCCAGGTGGTCCGGCAGGACTCTTTAGCGCAAGTCTGGCCACCGCTGCCAGAGTATGAAGTGGTCGTATCCGAGGAAGCTATCTGGTTTCTAAGGGACAACATGACTACATTTATGAGAAATTATCTTCACACAGGAACATTTTTTTTTATTAAGATCCAAATGAAGAAATGTTTACAAATGTTTACAAATGTAAATGCCCTGATGGGAATACCCCTTTAATGTCCATTATGTTATTTTCAAATTCTCTTAGATTGGATTTAATTTCTTCTACTTTTTTAAGGTCCAAGGAATTATCCAAATATTTCATTTGTTGGTATAAATCTTTGATATCTTTATTGACTATTTGTAAAGCAATCTGTTCATGTTGGATAATAAGCTTCATAATTGATGGGGAACAGGTACTTAGATAAGTTTCTAGAGGAATGGCACAAGATACTGAGTACATAGTTAGGGAGGCCAGGTATCTGTCATACAGGCAGTTAAAGGGTGTGTGGTAAAGGCCTGGATTTGTCTATAGTAACCTAAGGGTTAATGTAAACCTGTGGTAAGCGGATGTTATTTATTTTGTCTATGTCAGCCTAGCCAGCAAAGACAATTTTTAAAATTACTACTGGGTCTGCTTACTATGGAATAGGGGTAGGCTGGTAGTTTCTGCTATGAAGAGTTACCTTTTAATCACTTCCTTCCTTACAACTCACACCTGTTGGTAACTGCCACAGTTGTTGCTGGCACCAATTGTGGAAGTTAATCTGTTAGGTGCTGCACTGGAACCCAACAGCAGGACCTTACAGTGCTTTAATTGAGTGACACCCTCTTTAAATGCCAATCGGCAACTTCCAGTGATATCACAAGTGGGAGCCAATAGGTGCAATGGCAGCTGGGAGACTATTAAGGATCAACGATTTGTTATTAGCATATCTATATTACAGTCTCTCTGCAATACAGAAGCAGTATATCTGCAATATATTGCAATACAATTGTATTTCAGTATATTTTATGAGGGATCAGACCCACATGGGTCAAAGTTCCTTAGGGAATTTATCTCTGTAAATGCACCAAGTATTTTGGTCATATTATGACATTCACACTGCATTGGTGGTCAACTGTACATAACCTCATATTAATAACTTTATCCTTTTAGGTACCGTATATTCCGGCGTATAAGACGACCTGGTGTATAAGACGACCCCCCTACTTTCCAGTTTAAAATATAGAGTTTAAGATATATTCGCCGTATAAGACTACCCCTTTTCCAACGCATACAAAACACCGGTAAAAATTTAAAAAAAAACAGATTTGAATTTAACATGGTCCTTTTTTTAATGTAAATTCTTATGACATGCAGGTATATAGCAGGAAAACTGTCGCTCATAAACATAAGGCATACAACAACAACATTACCATTACAGCACAGCCCCCAGTAGTATACAGCCTGCCCCCAGTAGTATACATCACAGCCCCCAGTAGTATACAGCACAGCCCCCGGTAGTATACAGCACAGCCCCCGGTAGTATACAGCACTGCCCCCGGTAGTATACAGCACAGCCCCCGGTAGTATACAGCACTGCCCCCGGTAGTATACAGCACTGCCCCCGGTAGTATACAGCACAGCCCCCGGTAGTATACAGCACTGCCCCCGGTAGTATACAGCACTGCCCCCAGTAGTATACAGCACTGCCCCCAGTAGTATACAGCACAGCCCCAAGTAGTATACAGCACTGCCCCCAGTAGTATACAGCACTGCCCCCAGTAGTATACAGCACTGCTCCCATTAGTATACAGCACAGCCCCCGGTAGTATACAGCACAGCCCCCAGTAGTATACAGCACAGCCCCCAGTAGTATATAGCACAGCCCCCAGTAGTATACAGCACTGCCCCCAGTAGTATACAGCACTGCCCCCAGTAGTATACAGCACTGCCCCCAGTAGTATACAGCACAGCCCCCAGTAGTATACAGCACTGCCCCCAGTAGTATACAGCACTGCCCCCAGTAGTATACAGCACTGCCCCCATTAGTATACAGCACAGCCCCCATTAGTATACAGCACTGCCCCCAGTAGTATACAGCACAGCCCCCAGTGGTATACAGCACAGCCCCCAGTAGTATACAGCACAGCCCCCAGTAGTATACAGCACTGCCCCCATTAGTATACAGCACTGCCCCCAGTAGTATACAGCACAGCCCAGCCCAGCATTAAAAAAAAAACAAACTTATATACTCACCCTTCGGTGGCCCCGATGTGCTGCGCTGCTCCCCCGATGTCTGCGCGGCTCGTCTTCAGTGTTCCACGCCGTCTTCTTTCTTCTGCCGGGCGCCGCCATTGATCTTCCCCGGCAGGCGCCTAGTATGACGCGCCGCTGCTGACGTCATATTAGGCGCCGCCCCGGGGAAAAGCATGGCGGCGCCCAGCAGAAGAAAGAAGACGGCGCGGAAGACTGAAGACAGCACAGCGCGTACATCGGGGCCAACGGAGGGTGAGTATGCGCCCCGATGTCTTTTTGAGGCAATATGCAGCAAAGACTTACCGGCTATGGAGAGGGCTCAGCCCGTGAGCCCTCTCCATGCACCGGGACCCGCCGTATAAGACGATTACCGGCGTATAAGACGACCCCAGAGAAGACAGAAGATTTTTCTGTCTTCAAAAGTCGTCTTATACGCCGGTATATACGGTACTCTTATTGGGGATGGACATTTTGACAGAGATGTTTTCTATTATATGGGCATTTAAGTGGCTCTGCAAGTGGCATGTCTAAATATGTAATACAGAAGCGAAATAACCCCTGTTGCACTCTATGCCCTGTTGTGTGCCCAAGAAATCACTGATATGATCTGCCAGTATTTCACAAGCTTTGCCTGTGTCTGCTGATGGGAGAATGTACACTACACCCACTAGGACTAGAGATACTCCCTAGGCAGGCAGTAGGAGGATTTCCAGTTTTCACTGACTTGTCCAGAAGCAGGTTGTACAGATGAAAACAAAGGTGGCCCTATCAGCCACAGCAAGAGAAGTTGTTCATTCCAAGTCCAGGTGTGGTTTCTAGAATATTGGATCTTTCAACATCAAAAACCCATTCAAGTTCCCCAGCAAAGCAGGTCACCCTCGAAAGACAAATGCAACTGTATCATCTGTGCAGCTTAGGTAGCTTTAATTTTCTTTAGTGTTTTGTGTGTGGGAACTGTGGCTAAGATTGTTGCTGTGTTGTAATTCATTGAACCACACCCAGCTATTTGCACTACAACCATGTCCAGCAAGGGTTACTAGAGTAATGGACAGCCAGTCAGCTGCTGGAGGCGGCATCAAAACTCTTTTATTTACCTGTCCCCTATCACCCATTACACCTTGCTGGTTCTGCTAGTCCCCTTATACTTTTTCCTGTGTGTTGTTACCATGATATTCTGTGTATGTGACCTCTGCTACATTTACTCAACTGTGTTCTAGTTATTTATCCCTTTTTTCACTTGCAGGTTCACTTTCCCTTAGAATCTGTTAGCAGGTCACCTATCAAGGAAGAATATCTGCTTTACACAGCTGTAGCCTGCATGGACATCACAGGGTGAGTTTGCCACCACTTACCCAGTCTGATAGCTTGTGTCAAGTCTGGTTATGGCTCAGCTGGACAGGTATCTGACAGCAACAAGGGACAGGATAATGCAGATAATATTCATTAGTAATCATTTCAACACTGAAGCTGGAATTGCTCACCAGTTCAGCACTGGACAGAGTAAGAATCCGTTTTGTCATACGGAGTCTCGATGTTTAAGAACATTTGCACTAAAAGGCCACTCTGCAGAGACCAACCCTCTCATTAGCAGAATATATCAAAAGGTTAACCTCTCTTTTTCTGAGGAGCATGTTGTGTGGACAGAGGAGAAGTTGTCCACAGTTCAGTGACCACAAGTGTGTATCAATATGCCCCAGTAGCCTCTTTGATCCTCCTACCCAGACATCTTCAGCTTGTAGCTACAAGAAGCTGTGTGCACTCGTCTACGTAGCAGAACTGTGGAAGAGACTGGAAGAACACCAATTTCACACCAGAGTATGTGAGAGTGTGGCAAATGATGTGCTTTAACTCATTCAAAGCAAAGGACTTTCTACTGATTGGAGACTGTTGTAAGCTTCAGAAAATGGGACTACAATCATTCTCTTTGCTACTGTGATTGCAGTTCTCTAATTATGATCATCACATTTTATTTTGCATACCTAACAAAAAAATCCATCAAATGTTGATCAATGGAGATTACACTATTTCTGAAAAAATCAAGTGATATATGTAACATATACAGTATAACATGTTCTTGCTTCAGTTTTACATGAGGAGAAATATGAAGGGATCAAAGAATTTCTCTATATACAAAAAAATTCCCTTTTTCCCTCTAAAATTGTCTAGTGTATATATGTGTTGATAAACACTTTTCCTTTTTCAAGATGTTTCAGTTAAGATGGCAAGAATAAAAGGCCACTCTAAAATCTTCAGTTTGATCACATAGCACAAAGCCACAGATGTTGCAACTTTTGCAGGAGCATGCAATAAGCAAGCAGATTGTAGGAATGTTCAACTGAGCTGTTACCTGCATATTTCTATTACTGTGCTGCGGGAACTGGGGGGGCTTGGGTGTCTGTGGGCTGGGGGGTCTGGCTATGGACTGGAAGGGGCTGCAGCTGTATGTAGACTGGGGGGCAGGGGCTGTCTGTAGACTGGTGGGGTCTGACTATGGATTGGAGGGAGGCTGTCGGTCGACTGGAGGGGTGCTGTTTACGCATTGGGGGAGCTAACTGTGGACTGGAAGAGAGCTTTCTATGGACTGGGTGGCTGACTGTGGACTGTGGAGGCTGTATATGGACTGGGAGAGTTGACTGTTGACTGGGGGCATGTGCTGTCAATATGTATATACTGAGTGGACATGTGCAGGGGCTATCTATATACTGAGGGGAAATGTGCTGGGGATATCTATATAGTGAGTGGGCACTATTAAATTGCATAACTGAATTTCAGCACAAACTCTCAGAAACACTCATGGACGCTCATCTGCATAATTATCATCCTCATCATAGTCTCCACCCAACTACAGCTCCCCATCATAACTAACTAGTGTGGGCAGATGCTCACATTCTATGGCAACTTACACTTTAATAAACCCTATGGCAGTGGCGGCGAACCTATGGCACGGGTGCCAGAGGTGGCACTCGAAGCCTTCTCTGTGGGCACCCAGGCCATCACCCCATAATAGAGCTTACCATACAGGGCTCAAAGAATGATGGCCCAACGATTCTTCCTGCACACAGGGACCCTGTAGAGAACCTTCAATAGTCCGAATTTGCCCTACTCCTTTCAACTGCGTTGGTGTCCTCAGCAATAAATTACTGCCTAAATTGCTGTGCTGGCACTTTGCCATAAAAAGGTGGCTTCTGGTTGAAGTTTGGGCACTCATAATCTTAAAGGTTTGCTTTCACTGCCCTATGGGAAAGAGATCTGTTGAACAGCATAAGCCAAATGGCGAAGTTACTGGATACAGACTGGATTTCTGACCTCCCAGTTTCCAACACTTAAGTAACACTACATATTTTAGAGTGGCTTTTTACGTATTGTGTCTAACCTAAAGTTGCATTGACAATTTCACTTTTTCAGATGTGGTTTTGGAAGCCAAATCCAGGGGTGGATGATAAGAGGTGAGGACATGTAATAGAGAGGTTCTACTCCTCCTCTATTTTCACTTCACTCCTGGCTTGGACATGAAAAACTGCATCTGAAAAACTGCATCTGAAAAACTGAAAATGTGGACACTCACAGGCACAGCTGTGCAAGAATCCTGCTTTCTAATTAGCATCTTGACAGGCTATACCTGTGGGGCAGATGGATGATCTTGAATAAGGAGAGGTGCTCACTAGCACGATTTAGACAAGTTTATGAACAATATTTCAGTGCAAAATAAGTGCATTTTATATTTTTGTTTAATATTTATGCAGTATATTTCTATTGTTTTATTAAATGCACATCATTATGTCAGACAACCCCTGAGAATGGAATTCAGGACATTAAGAAGACAATAAACAAGGTGCAATAAAATCATGATGTGAGGATTTTACTTAGTATATGTTGGGCCTGTTTATCAAAATGAAGGGATCATGGATCAGTTAGAATGTAGCACTGTACGTGGGGAGTTCATGTTTCCCTGTGCCAAAGTAGAAATTCTCTTAAATTGGGACCAGTGTGTGTATGTACCTGGAATTCAACTATTACCTGCTACTGCATACATTCTTTGCAGGATGTGCGAAGTTGAATTCCAATGACTTGGTAAATCAAATATGATGGTGGAAAGGCCAAAGTTTATCTCCACTGGAGATAGGCGAGCAGCAGCATGGTGTACGTTAAAAATGTGCACACATGGCACCCCCTTTATGCAGAAGCTCCGGTATGAATGCATTATTGGCCAGTAAACATTGAACCACCAAGTTGAGCTGAGCACATGTGCAAGGCAAGGGATTGCATCAACCTTGCTCAGCCAACACCGTTATTTGTCTTGGATCCCAGTCCACAGCTAAGAATCAGAGCTGGTGGGTGAGATGGGACAAGCCTCCACTTCCTCTCCTTGATTTAGTTGATAGAAAGCTGAAGTCTTCCCTGGGGTGGGGTGGACAGCCTTCATATGGTGGTGGAATCACATCTTCCCCTCAGAACTGCCATATTATTATTATTATTATTACTATTATTATTAATATTATTTAGGGGACATATACAAATGTAATATTACAAACATTCATATGGAACACTAGGAGTGAGGGCTCTTCTTGCAAGAGCCATGAGACATTCTAAAGACATCAAAGCAAATATCTGAGGGGGCACATTTCTAATGGCTATATTCTCTGAACTGCGGCACCTAAAAAAACAGTTGGAGAATTTACAATTAAAGGTGTATTCCAGGAATATGAACGTCTGACACAAAAACCTATGATGAAATAAATTGATGAATATAACAAAACTCAATGATTTTAGTCAGAAAATGGAGCTTAAATAGTTTAATTTAATGATTTACATTTTAATGGATTGCCTTTTTAACGTATTCAGAGTTATCACCAAGATGGCTGCCACTGGAAACTACAGGTCCCATGATCCTTTAGTTCTCAGTAACAGCTCCATCCTCTTATGCTCTGCTCCCAGTGATGATCTAACAGACTTTCTTGCTCAGTTACCATAGTAATGATGTGTAACTGCCATCACTGCACATTACCTCACCAAGATGACATCTCACCACAACACTGGTCATAATGGATGCACTGCAACCAACCCACTACAGCTAAACATGGTGGTGATCACATGACCTGCCCAGGCAGGTGCTGGACATGTAAAGTGGACATGTGACCAGCGGCCATCTTCTGTTCTGTGCCTGCTTCGTGCTGAGGAAATCAACTGACTGATTAAAGGGCCAGTAGCATTTTAATTCTCCATTACAGTGTATGTCCACAGGATTTTCTGCTAAGGGGAGCAAAATTTTAAATAACATCTAATTACATATTAGCATATATTTTGAGGACCCATTTGTATATGAATTATGCTTATTCCTGGAATACCCCTTTAATATTCCATTGTGGTTCTAGGTGCTTCAGAAACAGAAATATCCATAGTTGAAGTTACAGTCAGGAGTTTGATCAGAAATCAGGCTTTGAATCTAAATGGCATGATAGTTCTCATGATGCCCATACACTGCTGAGTCTTAGCAATGCAAAAGATGTCTTTTTTTAGAAAATATTTAGGGGAGATTTATAGTAAGTTTAGTTTTATTTGTGCACATCAAAACTATAAATATTTCCCTGCAAAATTTTAGTTTGATGCCAAAATTTTTGTTTCTCATTGCAATGAGAAAAAAAAATGCCCTGGCAATGTGTATCCTGCACAGAATTACTTACTTCATAAATTGTGTAAACTATTGCACCAGAGGCTATTCTTACACGGTGCACTGAAAATATACTGTATTTATGAATGTTATTAAATTGATTGAAAATATATATTCTTGAATATAATTTCCTGGTGAACATGAATTTCACTGAACTGACATAGATTTAGAGCTCTTTCACACTCGCGTTGTTTTTTAAATCTGTTGTTCTGTGATTTTAATGATGCCATTGTTTTCCTTGGGTGCTTTTACATTGTTTTTTTTTTTTTTGTCACTGATCCATACATTTTTAAACCATGTTACATTTTTTTCATGGATGAAGATCTCAGAAGGCAATAGAAGTCTATGGGTCACCAAAAAAAGAAACTGATGACAGGTCAGTTTTTTCATTGATGAAGCTGGGGAACCACATTGGGGCAGATTTATCAAGCTGTCTGAAAGTCAGAATATTTCTAGTTGCCCATGGCAACCAATCACAGCTTTAAAATATTCATGAGCACTGGTAAAATGAAAGCTGAGCTGTGATTGGTTGCCATGGGCAACTAGAAATATTCTGACTTTCAGACAGCTTGATAAATCTGCCCCATTGTGTTTTCTGATCAATGTTAAACTTTCAGTTTTTTGTTTGTTGCATATAATAATTGATAGACACAAAATAGAAGCAAAATGAAGACAACACGCATGCAACGAATGTGCAATGGAAACACATGCCTATGTGATTCTGGCCTAGAGTGGAGTCGGTGGGACCTCCCCTAAATTAAACCTGGAAAATAATTGTATGCAATCAGGGGTGTACCAAGCCTGTCTGTTGCCTGAGGCGAGCCATAGAGAGACGACCCCCACCCACACCCCCCACCCCATATATGTAATATATCAGGGAGTGTCAGGACCAGATCTATCATATTGGTTAGGTGTCAAAATAAAGCAATACAAAATGCATACAGCGTGCCGCCAAGTAATAGAAAATTCATAGAGTACCGTCATGTAGTACAAAACAGATACAGTCAGGGTCCCCATTCAATGTAGTCCAGAGAGGGAACAGCAATATACCCCCCAAGCAATCAATCACCGTATACAGCTCCCCAGCAATCACTAATATATACACAGGCAGTCCCCGGGTTACGTACAAGATAGGTTCTGTAGGTTTGTTCTTAAGTTGAATTTGTATGTAAGTCGGAACTGTATATTTTATAATTGTAACTGTAGCCAAAACATTTTTTGGGTCTCTGTGGCAATTGGATTTAAAAATGTTGGATTGTCACAAGAACAAGGATAAACAATAAAGCTTCATTACAGACGCCTGTGATAACTGTTATAGCTGATTATTGTAGCCTAAGGCTAAAGTACAGTAATTATCAACATCCAGAGGTCCGTTTGTAACTAGGGGTCGTCTGTAAGTCAGGTGTTCTTAAGTAGGGGACCACCTGTATATATATATATATATATATATATATATATATATATATATATATATATATATAAAACAAACATCACATATTACACCGGTATACACAGTACACCTATATCTACACCCTTTACATGGTATACCTGCATATACATATACATGACACCTTTATATACACATCTATTACATGCTATTTAACTATATACACACATAAAACATGACACCTATATATACAGCTATTACATGTTATACCTCTATATACACACACATGACACCTATATATACAGCTAATACATGTCATACCTCTATATACACACACAAATTACCCCTATATATACAGCTATTACATGTCATACCTCTATATAAACACAAGAATTACACCTATATATACAGCTATTACATGTTATACCTCTATATACACACACATGACACCTATATATACAGCTATTACATGTTATACCTCTATATACACACACAAATTACCCCTATATATACAGCTATTACATGTCATACCTCTATATAAACACAAGAATTACACCTATATATACAGCTATTACATGTTATACCTCTATATACACACACATGACACCTATATATACAGCTATTACATTTCATACCTCTATATACACACACACGAATAACATCTATATATACAGCTATTACATGTCATACCTCTATATACACACATGAATTACACCTATTTATACATCTATAACATGTTATACCTCTATATACACACAAATTACACCTATATATACAGCTATTACATGTCATACCTCTATATACACACACACAAATTACACCTATATATACAGCTATTACATGTCATACCTCTATATACACACATGAATTACACCTATATATACAGCTATTACATGTCATACATCATATACACACAAATTACACCTATATATACAGCTATTACATGCCATACCTCTATATACACACACAAATTACACCTATATATATATATACAGCTATTACATGTCATACATCATATACACACGAATTACACCTATATATACAGCTATTACATGTTATACCTCTATATTCACACACGAATTACACCTATATATACATCTATTACATGTCATACATAATATACACACAAATTACACCTATATATACAGCTATTACATGTCATACCTCTATATACACACACGAATTACACCTATATATACAGCTATTACATTTTATACCTCTATATACACACACGATACCTATATATACAGCTATTACATGTTATACCTCTATATACACACACATGACACCTATATATACAGCTATTACATGTCATACCTCTATATACACACACGACACCTATATATACAGCTATTACATGTCATACTTCTATATACACACGACACCTATATATACAGCTATTACATGTCATACACATGACACCTATATATACAGCTATTACATGTTATACCTCTATATACACACACATGACATGTTTTACACACATATAGACATGACAAAACACATATAAACAGGGAACACACACATATACACTCACCGGCCACTTTATTAGGTACACCATGCTAGTAACGGGTTGGACCCCTTTTGCCTTCAGAACTGCCTCAATTCTTCGTGGCATAGATTCAACAAGGTGCTGGAAGCATTCCTCAGAGATTTTGGTCCATATTGACATGATGGCGTCACACAGTTGCCGCAGATTTGTCGGCTGCACATCCATGATGTGAATCTCCCGTTCCACCACATCCCAAAGATGCTCTATTGGATTGAGATCTGGTGACTGTGGAGGCCATTTGAGTACAGTGAACTCATTGTCATGTTAAAGAAACAGTCTGAGATGATTCCAGCTTTATGATATGGCGCATTATCCTGCTGAAAGTAGCCATCAGATGTTGGGTACATTGTGGTCATAAAGGGATGGACATGGTCAGCAACAATACTCAGGTAGGCTGTGGCATTGCAACGATGCTCAATTGGATCCATGCTTTCATGTTGTTGATGCCAAATTCTAACCCTACCATCCGAATGTCGCAGCAGAAATCGAGACTCATCAGACCAGGCAACGTTTTTCCAATCTTCTACTGTCCAATTTCGCCCACAGAACTGCCGCTCACTGGATGTTTTTTCTTTTTCGGACCATTCTCTGTAAACCCTAGAGATGGTTGTGCGTGAAAATCCCAGTAGATCAGCAGTTTCTGAAATACTCAGACCAGCCCTTCTGGCACCAACAACCATGCCACGTTCAAAAGCATTCAAATCACCTTTCTTCCCCATACTGATGCTCGGTTTGAACTGCAGGAGATTGTCTTGACCATGTCTACATGCCTAAATGCACTGAGTTGCCGCCATGTGATTGGCTGATTAGAAATTAAGTGTTAACGAGCAGTTGGACAGGTGTACCTAATAAAGTGGCCGGTGAGTGTATATACACAGGGAAGACACACACATATACACATGTCACTTACCTGATATCCAGCAGCAGGTCCAGGTCAGGCAGAGGATATATCATGGCAGTGGATGGAGCTGTCTCCTCTGTGCAGGAGGCCCGGGCTGGTGGGCTGGGCTTCTCCTGTCACCTCCAGGGAGAGCAGCCACAGGTTTGAATGTGGCGCTCCCGCTCCTCCCCCTCGCTCCTCCAGGCTGCCTCTGTTGTAGTGACACAGGAAGCGCTAGTAAGTGCTTCCTATGTCACAGCAGCTCCGCACAGAACGTCCTGCGCGGTGCTGTCAGCAATAGTACTTGCATCTGAATGATGCAAGTACTATTGTAAGTAGTAGCGGAGCAGCCTGGCAGACTGCAAAATACCGCCCCTCCACCAGCAGGAGGCGTGCCCAAAATTACATTTTGGGATTTATCAGAAATCTAATTACATTGGATTTTTTTTTTCAGGGGGGGGGGGGGGTATTGCTTTCATATCTTTTGTTCCACAGTGAACATATTTGCTTTAATAGCCCTCAAAGGTTAAGGTGATTTAATATGATTGCTGTTTGCTGTTAAGTTGTTTTACTGGTCTGATTTATTTTGTAGAGAATAAAAAAGTAGCCTACAAAAAGCCAATTTTATTTTTTGACTTAAGTTATGTTCATGTGAGTTCAAATATTTTAGTATTTAAATAACTTCCATAAAGTTTTAATTATGTTTTTGAAATTATAATACTGCATTTCTAGTCTATTAAAATTGTATGTAAATTTATTGTGATATGTTTATCTAATAATGGGCAGAAAAATGTATTCAATTCATCATAATAGTTCTTGTAACCATACCAACTTTACAAATGTCACTGGCAGTAATGAGCTTTCCATGTATTTAATTATTCAATAGATTAGGGACTCTGAAATCATTTATTTGCTTTCTAATTGGTTTGTATTAGACACTTATTTTACACTTAACAGTTTAACAGGAATGAAAGAAGATAATAATAAAGACAATAATAAAATGCCTCTATATCATGATATACAATATTGTGCAATCATTATAATCTGGAAGACAGGTAAATATTGCTTAGAATATATTCTATATACTGTAGTTGTCCCTCTCAGCAGCAGAAACATGACATTAAAAGATTAGAATGAGATTGTCTAGCCTGAGGGAAGGGCACATGTTCAGGAGTTTAATGCAGTTTGAAAGCCAAAACCAGGTGTGGATCATAAAGGGCAAACACTTTTAAATGACAGATGGTATTTCTATTTTTTTTAATATAGTCTTGATTTTGGCTTCATAAACCTGAATATGCACCGTTAATCTAAGGTTGGTTTCACACAGTCATTGTATAAATTGTCAGTTTCCTAAGTGAAAAACTGATGATTTTCAATTTGATTTTAGATAGTTTTCTGTCAGATTTTTTAGCAATTGATTAGTACAATTTATCAAAATTTTACTGAAATTTTTCTGGCATGTTTTGAACCATTTTTATACCTTATTTTTTATTGTTCTGCAGCTTTTTTAATTCAATTTTCATCATTGCCAACATTTTTAAATTTTGGTTCACATGTTGAAATAAAGCACCATTTTGCAGAACTTGATGCAGGCACAGTGCCCCGAGTGGCCAATGCAGAGCACCCGGCAGCAAATAGCTACAGAGAACCCAGAAGCCCATATTGACAGTGCCTCAAAATGGGACCTCAACAGATCGGTGATAAATTATTACATTATTAAATGTGGAAAGACAAAGGAAATTTTCCTCAAACAAGTGATTTATTTTATGGTACCAGAAGGGGATCATTTGGACTCATCCCTGCGATTAACACCCATGATCGGCGCTGCCACAGATTACATGTGTTAACCCTTCAAATACTGCTGGCAAAGAGGCATTTTCTCTAGCATCAACACTCTGATGTAGTATTTAAATGGTTAACACCCAGGATCGGTGCAGGCCCATAGCATGTTGGCTTGATCCCATGGACTGCACACCTTGTAGAGAAGGAGAGAAATATGATGCAAGGACTTTCCTTCTGACTGCGGAACTGCAGTGCCTGCAATGTATAAACTATAAAGACTTTGATTTTAGAAACTTCAGCAGACACAGTAAAGATTCAACAACAAATGAGCGGAGAGGTCACATTTGAGTTTACATGGAAACACTTATACACACTAACAATGCACATTATTTACTCACATGTTAAACATGTTATACTGTAAATAGTGATGAGTGGGTCTGTTAAACTCCAGTTCAACGGGTTTGGCTGAACTTCAAAAAAATATTTGATTTGTTACCAAAACTTGACCCTCACCTGAATCCCATTAAATTCAATGGGGACCCAAACATTTAGTACAGCAAAACTTTAGGTAGGGGGCTGCCAATTGGGGGTAATAGCAGTGCATTTGTCCTTTCAAAAATGGGCTAGGAAGAGTACTTAAAATATTAACAGAAAAAAAAATTATTAACTTAAAAAAATAAAAACTAAATAAATTTCTGTTAATATCATCGCACTTTAAGACACTGTGGGTATCAATGAGCTAACACAGTAACAGAAGTATGAGACGATTTGACATTAGACAAATAATGACTGCATATGAGACTGTTTGAGATAAACAGGAATTGACTTTGGTATGAGACGGTTGAGATTTGACATGAAGTGACTGCGGTATGAGACAGTTTGACATTAAACATGCAGTGACACCGTTTAAGACCATTTGAGATTAGACAGACAGTGGGAGACATACATCTTTATTTCTGTTTCTATTTGTATTGTTTTTGCGACTTTCCACTGCAACTTTTGCTGTTTTTCAAGTACTCCTTGGTCTGCATCTTGTGCAGTGCCCCTTATGTATCTTTATTTTCCAGATGTACCATGCACTTTTTTTGCTTATTTTTGTGACTTTTTAGGTGCAAATCTGTGCCTGGTCCAGAGAAAGTGCAGGGGAAGGATTTTTTTTGCATGGATCCTGTTTTCACATGTTTTAAATGTTTAAAATTCTGCACATAAATCTGTTGGACATTAAAAGTTTGTTGAACATAAAAAATGTTTTTTTTATTAATTCATACATTTTTGCATTCAAATTTTATTGAAATTTATTGGTTACTTTTAAGGTTGAGGTCACACATGGTGTTAACACGTTCATTTTCAAACACATCCCAACAGTTGAGAAGAGCAGATTTGCTGTCAACATGGCGATTACAAAAAAAATGCATTAACACTGTGGTCATACACACATTTGTTAAAACCATGTTAACGTGGGTGTTAACACATTGTTAAAAGCTGCATTTCATAAACGCCATGTTGTCAGCATTGTAACTAGGCAAATTAACCAACCAATGTCATCATCACCCTGGTTCAATGGATTGGTACAATTTATCATATCATGTAGACTGATATATGGTTTGACAGCTATATAGATAGGAAATAGACAATTTATAGGAGATAGATCACTAGACAGATAACTGTATACACTCACCGGTCACTTTATTAGGTACACCATGCTAGTAACGGGTTGGACCCCCTTTTGCCTTCAGAACTGCCTCAATTCTTCGTGGCATAGATTCAACAAGGTGCTGGAAGCATTCCTCAGAGATTTTGGTCCATATTGACATGATGGCATCACACAGTTGCCGCAGATTTGTCGGCTGCACATCCATGATGCGAATCTCCCGTTCCACCACATCCCAAAGATGCTCTATTGGATTGGGCGGCACGGTGGCGGAGTGAGTAGCACTTCTGCCTTGCAGCACTGGGGTCCTGGGTTCGAATCCCACTCAGGTCAACATCTGCAAAGAGTTTGTATGTTCTCTCCGTGTTTGCGTGGGTTTCCTCCGGGTACTCCGGTTTCCTCTCACACTCCAAAAACATACTGTTAGGCTGTTTAGATTGTGAGCCCCATGGGGACAGGGACCAATTTGACATGCTTGTGCAGCGCTGCGTAATCTGTGTGCGCTATATAAATAAAGAATTATTATTATTATTATTATTGAGATCTGGTGACTGTGGAGGCCATTTGAGTACAGTGAACTCATTGTCATGTTCAAGAAACCAGTCTGAGATGATTCCAGCTTTATGACATGGTGCATTATCCTGCTGAAAGTAGCCATCAGATGTTGGGTACATTGTGGTCATAAAGGGATGGACATGGTCAGCAACAATACTCAGGTAGGCTGTGGCGTTGCAACGATGCTCAATTGGTACCAAGGGGCCCAAAGAGTGCCAAGAAAATATTCCCCACACCATGACACCACCACCACCAGCCTGAACCGTTGATACAAGGCAGGATGGATCCATGCTTTCATGTTGTTGACGCCAAATTCTGACCCTACCATCCGAATGTTGCAGCAGAAATCGAGACTCATCAGACCAGGCAACGTTTTTCCAATCTTCTACTGTCCATTTTCGATGAGCTTGTGCAAATTGTAGCCTCAGTTTCCTGTTCTTAGCTGAAAGGAGTGGCACCCGGAGTGGTCTTCTGCTGCTGCAGCCCATCTGCCTCAAAGTTCGACGTACTGTGCATTCAGATATGCTCTTCTGCCTACCTTGGTTGTAACGAGTGGTGATTTGAGTCACTGTTGCCTTTGTATCAGCTCAAACGAGTCTGCCCATTCTCCTCTGACCTTTGGCATCAACAAGGCATTTCCTCCCACAGAACTGCCGCTCACTGGATGTTTTTTCTTTTTCGGACCATTCTCTGTAAACCCTAGAGATGGTTGTGCATGAAAATCCCAGTAGATCAGCAGTTTCTGAAATACTCAGACCAGCCCTTCTGGCACCAACAACCATGCCACGTTCAAAGGCACTCAAATCACCTTTCTTCCCCATACTGATGCTCGATTTGAACTGCAGGAGATTGTCTTGACCATGTCTACATGCCTAAATGCACTGAGTTGCCGCCATGTGATTGGCTGATTAGAAATTAAGTGTCAACGAGCAGTTGGACAGGTGTACCTAATAAAGTGGCCGGTGAGTATATGTATGTATATGTACAGGCGATAGATGATATGCATCTTCACCTGGGCATACAACCAAGGGCTATTAAAGGAGCAATACATCCTCTGCCCACAAAAGTCCACAGGCCTTTTTACGACAGAGGCCTTGGGCAAAGGCCCAGTTTGCAGACCCCTCACACTGGCCATTGCAGCATGTATAAATTAATAGATTAAATTACCAATAGAAAATTCATAGAATAGGTGCAATGGGAGTAGATAAAAAATACATTCACTAATACAAAATTAATGGTATGATTGGAAAATAAAAATAGCAAAAAGTAAGTAATGAATAATAGTAAATTCTAAGTGGTAGAAAGTAAGTAACAATTGAATAGTATATAATAAATTAAAGTTCAGACGTGGTACACAATGTCAATTAGTACATACACTACATTCCATAAAGCTGTTATATAAAACTCTTGATTCAATATAGTTGCTAAATAAAATTCATAGGAGGAGTGTTAGCGTCAAGTCTCTGAAGTAAAACTTCTAGTTGCCCATGGAAACCAATCAGAGCTCAGCTTTAATTTTATAAACAACTGTGGGAAAACAAAAGCTGAGCTCTGATTGGTTGCCATAGGCAACTAGAACAGATCTGTTCTAAGAGACTTATGATAAATGTAAAGGGTGCTCCCGCGACCCATAACTCGGGTCATGAGCTCATCCGTGCCCCTCGCTGCCCGCTCGCACCAATCTCGTGCCACTTACCTGTCCTCATTCCGGCTCCATCATCCTGGCGTGCATGTCCCCTCCTTCTAGGGCGCGCAAACATTTAAAGGGCCATTGGTGCTGGCTTTCCCATGGAAGTTGCATAAATGCCGGTCTCTCCCTGCATTTCCCACCGGATCTTTGTGCTTATGCCATTGAGAAAGCTTCTAACCATGCCTTGCACTTAAATTTCACGTTGTGACCCCAGTTCTGTATTTGACTTTGATCCTATTCCGCCTGGCCTTACCTTGTGCTTTGTTTCTGACATTGATCCTGTGCTGCCTTTTTCCTACCTCCTGCCTGTCCCTGACCATGATTTCTACCTGTTGTCTTTGTACTTCATCTTGGCCGCCACCGCGGACAAAGTTGCACCTGTGGAATGACCTGGTGGTACCAAGCCACAGCAAGTCCAACCAGCGTTACGGATGGCTCTGGTGAAAACCGGGTACCACTTATATTTGTATACACAATTTGGAAGATAAATCCTGCGCTTAGTCTGAATCAATCGGATGGTCTGACCGCACGCCCCCTAAATTGTGTTGCATGGAAGCCACTGCATCTGCACCAAAAACCAATTGCATGCGACACAATCTCAGTGCAGACACCTGTTAAAGCTGTGAAATCCCTGAAAACAGCGCAGAGTCCGACAAAAGTGCACTCGGCTTCCCTTAGTTAATAAACTCCAAGGTGTGGAAATATTCCCTTGATAAATATGGTGGTTGCAGCTGGAATACAAAACTGGGAATGGCATCATTTTGCGAGCAGTCCTCAGCTGGAATTGTGGTAGCGGTGGCTCCAAGACTATATTTGTGAGATGGCATGTCTCTGTCAGGTGTACGGCCATGTGATACATAGTAAGCTATAAGCCATATTCAGATTATCCATTTGATGAGTTCATTTTTGCTGATGCATTGGTATTCTAGCAACTAAAGTACGCATGTGAACTATAAGTAACATTCATTAACAGCTGCTCCCAGGTGTTGGTAGATGTTTTTGTACTTATGATTATGCTGTATTATTCTGACACACAGGGTAGATACACATAATGGGGCAGATTTATCAAGCTGTCTGAAAGTCAGAATATTTCTAGTTGCCCATGACAACCAATCACAGCTCCCCTTTAAAATATTCATGAGTACCGGTAAAATGAAAGCTGAACTGTGAATGGTTGCCATGGGCAACTAGAAATATTCTGACTTTCAGACAGCTTGATAAATCTGCCCCAATATGTATTTATTGCACTTTATTTTTATTAATTATATTAATTAATTAATTTTACAAATACCCCCATCAAGTTAGTTCCCCCTAATCCTGTCCCCAGCCCCTTTATATTAATTGAATTTTTATTAAAATGTGTGTGTGCATACTTAGTCTTAAATGATCTGACATCAAATAAGAGGTCAGATCGTCATACAGATCCCCTGGCAGTCGGCCATATTCATGAGTGGGGCGGCCAACACACCCCCTCCACGCCCCTGTCAGTCAGGTACCTGTAAGAATCGCTGGCAGCAGCGCATGTATTGCAAAATCACTGCCGGCTCTATGTGATGTGGTACGCTGACAGTAGCTTATTCACAGCGGTGGTTGAATATTCGGCCAACGCTGTGAATGAGCCCGTCTGTGGCCGCTGTCAGCACAGCGTAGCCGGTGCTGTCAGCACGCTCCATTGCATAGAGGCGGCAGTGATTGTGCAATACAGTCCACTCAGCAAATTCTATCAGGTGTATGAAGTGGTGAGTACCATCAGCGGAGACCTTCTCCCCATCAAAGCCTAATGGATCTTGGTGTATGACAACCAGCAGGAGAAGGGCCTATCTGTCAGCTATGATCTTAGAATACAATTTCAAGTCTGTACTCAGCAGAGAAATTTGGTGAGAATTTGATGGTCTGTCAGGAGTTGCACTGTTTGGGAAGAGTTAATATGAAGGCTTGCAACATTTTCTGGAAATGTGACCAGAGCATTGAATGGTAGAAAACATGCAAGTAAATGAGGAATCAACAGTGTTGCATGACTTTTAGAATAATCATAAATAAGGCCATCAGAGCCTGGAGCCTTATTAAACTTCAGTGACCTGAGAGCAAATTGTATTTCTTTTGCATAAATAGGTCATGAAACGGAGTCCGCCTGCTCTTGAGACAGGGTAACTGAATTTAAAAAATTTGCAATGTTTGTCTGTGAGGGCTGTAAAGTGTCTGTATTCTTGTTTAAGTTATAAAGCACAGAGTAAAACTCCAGCATTGTGTCTACAGTACCCTAAGGGTTGCAAATTTTCACATGTTACTCATTCAATATAAATGAGAATCTGCTTTGTGCTTGTTTGGTTTTTAGTTGGGTAGTAGTAAGCAGTCAACTACCTTTGTTCCCTACTACAGATAAGAGCAATTGCTTTTCAAGTTCGGGTCAGGGACACCCCTGGCCAATCTCAGCCATGGCTCGTAGGTTGGGGCATCAATTTGCTGGATAGGCTGCATGGCCACCAATCTGGCAATATGTTCGGCTCATGTGGGACACACCCAAACAACGGACCCAAACTTAAATTTTGTGTCTGCTAATCTCTATTGTCTATCAAATAACATATTGCTTTCAGTCAGTTGAGTAAATGCAATTAATGTTGGAGGTCATTGATCATATATTCTTTATGTGGGCAGTATGCATGCTTCTTCAGTGCATTAAGGTGGACCAGGTTGTCTTCAATATGGATTCTTAACACTTCATTCACTTTTATGGGCTACTTCTATACTTATAAAATGGGCCTTCATATATATTTTGTGTGTGCACCACAATGTAGATGGGGAAGTACCAGCCAATAAATTGGTCTGAAAAAATTCTAGCAGTTTCTCTGCTGTTTTCAAGTGGTATTTGGGGATATGAAATAAGTCATTTTGTAGTTTCTTGGAATGAGATTTATGTGGGTTGTCCATTTCATAGGGGAATGATCTGAGCAACTAACAACATATACTTTAGATTATCTGATCTTGTGATACAGTATTTGGCCTGCTAAAAATGTATATATTCTTAAATATGTTTTGTTTGGGTTGTGGAAAGGAATAGTCCTGTTCAGAAGAATGCTGCGGTTTCCATACATCTATATACACCTAATTCTGGGAAAGGTTAAAGGACACCTGTCATCAGGTCTCTGTCACTAGTCCTGCCATTACTACCTGTCGGAACAGCCCACAAGGATTCCATCCCACCCTTTATCTAGTCAATTCATACATTAATCATCTTTTCTTTATTATGTAAATGAGGCTGGTCAGAGGCAGGGACGTCACCCATGTTACCCCTCCCCTCTCCTACCCCTGCTCATGTCTGTGTGTAATGTATAGTAAAGCATTGCTAGTGTCTGTGTTTTACCTGCTGACATGCTGCATCCTCCTTATACACAGAGACACAGACATCAGCTACACAACTACCTGACATGTTCTGCTATAACATGGCTGCCTGGAGCCTTTGTATCTCTCCTATACACACACACACAGGCTGCAGGGGGCGTGGCCGCCAGCACCAGGAAGCACATGGAGGAGCCATTACACCATTATACAGACTGTCAGTCAAGCACTGGAAGGTGTGGCTGTGCCTCCCACTCATGAATAAGCTGAACGGCTTGAATATGATAATGACTCATTGGACATCTCACAGGTCATTTGCATACAGCTTTAGGACCTAATTGCTTAAGCTTACAGGCATGTAGAGGGACAATGGCTGGATAGGGACAATGCTTTCTGATGGCAGTTTATGAATATATATTTAGTTTAGGGAGTTAATTTGCCTGACGGGTTCTCTTTAAATAAATCTGAAGCTTTGTCAGAGCTAGCTACATTGGTAGAGTCTACAGCTGGCCACATTTTCTCCTGCCTGGAGGACCAAGCCTTGCTTGCAAGTATTCACCAAGGAAAATAGTGCTTTATAAAATGTAGTTTGTTGAGTTTGGGGTATACACTGAAGCTTTATTGTATACTATATTACTCAATGAGTAGACTAAGGTAATGTACCTCCTATGTGGGTCAATCCTTTTTCAATAACTGAAAAGGCCACTGTTTGTATTAAGTACCCCTTTCTCCTTATTCATGGGAGAAGCCACTAAGACATGTGGAAAATGCTTATGATGAATCCTTAATATGTACTCCTGATTAATGTATCTCCTGAAAACACAAAACTTCTGCTATTGCGTGTTGGGTTTCTTTCCATATGCGCGACATTTTGAGCTCCTTAGTACTTTTACATTACAGGGTTATTCTCATCTGATCATTCATATTTAATATAATTCATCTTCAAAATGTCTTTAAAATTTCTGCATATTATTTAATTAATGTACACTTATGAAGAGAAGTTCCCATAAATGTAGCCATGTTGACCCTTAGAAATGACAACTATCCTTGGATAAGACCTCTGGCAGAGGTGGCCATGCATATGCTATTGATAAGCAGGACCACCTAAATTCACCATTCATTACTACAGGACGGCTTTGGGATATACAGTGATTGCCGAACATTTCTTATGAAAAAATATGGTTGTTGCAAAGGTAATTTTTTAAAAAAATAAATGGTATATAGGCCTAACTTGCTGAGCAGTGGGGGTCTAAGTGATGAGACCCCACAGATCACGGAAACGAGGAGTCCGATGGGGTCCCACTAGAGATGAGCGAGCAATAAAATGCTTGGGTGCTCGTTATTCGAGACGAACTTTTCCCGATGCTCGAGTGCTCGTCTCGAATAACGAACCCCATTGAAGTCAATGGGAGACTCAAGCATTTTTCAAGGGGATCAAGGGTCTGCACAGGGAAGCTTGGCAAAACACCTGGAAACCTCAGAAAATGTTGGAAACACCACGGAAATGGACAGGAAACAGCACGGGCAGCATGCATGGATGCCTCTGAGGCTGCTTAATCGCACCATTATGCCAAAATTATGGGCAACAGCATGGCAATGACAGAGTGACCGAATGAGGCTAGATAGCATCTAAAACATACAATAATTGACTCTGACACTATAGAAGACGGCATGCAGAGACAGCGGCAGCAGCGGCAGGCTAGAGAGTGTCATGGCGACATACCCCAAATGGACTCAGGCTTCAAACCAATGGGTGGCATAGAGGAACCAAAGGAGGTGAGCAAGAAGTGCTGAAATGATTTCCTATGTGAACAAAAGGTTGACGGTATATTTAGTCGATAACACAGCATGGTGGTGACATAGTGACCAAGTTCCATAACGTATCTGGTGAAACACCCGAAAAATTAGCCTGACACAGCTTGTTTGATAAGGGGATGACATGTGGAGGCAGCCATAGAGACGACTTCCATGATTGGGTTGAGATAAGAGGAGGGAAAAAGAATAATAAAATATTACTAGGGGTTTGTTATAAGGCTCCAAATATAATGGAGGCAGCAGAGGAAATGCTGATAAGTGAAATGGATGCGGCTTCAAAGCATGGTGAAGTACTTATCATGGGAGACTTCAATTACCCAGATATCGACTGGGGGCAGAAACCTGCAGGTCCTTCAAAGGCAGCAGGTTCTTGTCAACAACAAAAGACAATTACCTGTCGCAACTAGTCTTGGAGCCAACAAGAGGGGGGGCACTGCTGGACCTTATCCTTACCAACAGACCTGATAGGGTATCAAAACTACAGGTTGGGGGGAACCTGGGGAATAATGATCATAATATCATTGATTTTGTATTACGCTTTACTAAGAGCGTTAGTGAAGGGGCAACCAACACTCTAAACTTCAGGAGGGCAAATTTTCAGCAACTAAGGGAAGACCTTAAAGGCATAGCCTCCCCCAAAAATGGGACTTTTTCTCATATATTCTGAAAAAGTCCTGTGAGAAACACATACCTTATGGGAAAAACCCTATGTGGCTAACTAGTGTTGTAAGGAAATCAATAAGCAAGAAAGCTAAACCGTTCAAGGTGCTAGACACAGTGAGGAATAATGTTAATTCTTTTTATAATGTCAACAGTTTAACCCAGGAAGAGGTACAGCGCCGCCTCGCAACCACCAAGATAGATAAATCACCTGGGCCAGATGGCATACACCACCGGGTTCTGCATGAATTATGTACGGTGATGGACAAACCGTTATTTTTAATATTTGAAGATTCACTGAGGACTGGTTATGTTTCACAGGAATGGCGCATAGCAAATCTGGTACCAATATACAAAAAAGGATCAAATAGCGATCCTGGAAACTACAGACCCGTGAGTCTAACTGCTGTGGTGGGGAAAATATTTGAGGGGTTTATTAGAGATGCTATCCTGGAGTATCTCACTGTGCACAACCTTATAACCCAGCGTCAGCATGGGTTTATGAGAGATCGGTCCTGTCAGACTAATCTGATTGGTTTCTACGAGGAGGTAAGTTCAAGACTGGATCTGGGGGACGCTGTGGATGTTGTATATCTGGACTTTTCAAAGGCATTTGACACCGTGCCACATAAAAGGTTGGTATATAAAATGAGACTGCTGGGAATAGGAGAAAATCTGTGTATTTGGGTAAGTAATTGGCTTAGTGATAGAAAACAGAGGGTGGTCATTAATGGCACATTCTCAGATTGGGTTGATGTTACCAGTGGAGTGCCACAGGGGTCAGTATTGGGGCCACTTCTTTTTAATGTTTTTTTAATGCCCTTTTAGTGGGTTTACACAGTCAAGTTTCAATATTTGCAGATGATACTAAGCTGTGTAAAGTAATAAATACTGAGGTCGGTAGTTTAGCATTACAGAGGGATTTGTGGAAGCTTGAGGGATGGGCAGAGAAATGGTTGATGAGGTTTAATGTAGATAAATGTAAAGTTATGCACTTGGGCCATGGAAACAAAAAGTATAATTATGTACTAAACGGTCAATTACTTAGTAAAACTGAAGCTGAAAAGGACTTGGGGGTATTGGTGGATGGTAAACTTAATTTTAGTGACCAGAGCCAGGCGGCTGCTACTAAAGCAAATAAAATAATGGGATGTATCAAGAGAGGAATAGATTCTCATGATAAAGACATAGTTTTGCCCTTATACAAATCCCTAATCAGACCACACATGGAATATTGTGTACAGTTTTGGGCACCAGTGTATAAAAAGGATATAGTAGAGCTGGAACGGGTGCAGAGGAGAGCAACCAGGATTATTAGGGGAATGGGGGAAGTAGAATACACTGACAGATTACAAAATTTGGGATTATTCAGTTTAGAAAAAAGACGACTGAGGGGAGACCTCATTACAATGTACAAATACCTGAACGGACAGTACAAGAATCTCTCCAAAGAACTTTTTATACCTCGGCCTGTGACCGGACAAGGGGGCATCCTCTACGCCTAGAGGAAAGGCGATTCTACCATCAACATAGACAAAAGTTCTTTACTGTAAGAGCAGTGAGACTGTGGAACTCTCTGCCGCAGGAGGTTGTTATGGCGGACTCTATGTACATGTTCAAGAGAGGCCTGGATGCCTTTCTGGAGAGCAAAAATATCACGGGTTATGGGGATAAAACATTTATTTAATTCTTAAAGGTTGGACTTGATGGACTTGCGCCTCCTTCCAGCCTTATATACTATGATACTATACTATGATTAAGAGCGACAGTATGGGGCATCCATATTGCGCTGCTATGATTGCAACATCAGGTCTCCAGCATGGCGGCGACAGATGCATGCTGTTCCATTATGTATCTGGTGAAACACCTGAAAATTCTGCCTGACACAGCTCGTTTGATAAGGGGATGATGTGCTGTATATCCTCTCGTGCTCCAGCGTCTGGGGTATAGACAGTTGAAAGTTGCGCATGGAGACATTGGTGGACGCTGTGGAGAATCGTGGAGGCGAAATGGACAGGAAACAGCAGGGGCAGTATGCATGGATGCCTCTGAGGCTGCCTAATCTTGGGATGGAGCTGGCGGTCTGCTGCCAGGTGAGCTTTCGCCTGTCCAAGCCCCTGTCTCTCGGCTCCTCCCCACCCAAAATGGGCCTGGGGGCCAGAAGCGTTTACTTTGAAAAAATTGTAATTTTCAAAGCAGACGGGGGCTACAAACAGCACTTCTAAGAACCTTTTGTATAAGATCAAGTGTAGTAGTGTTCTTATAAGTAATTGGCTTGGTTATGGTGGGTGAGGGGAATGTAAAAAGATGTGCAAGAAGAGCTGAAATAATATCGGTAAATGATAAAAGTTTGGCAGTATATTTTGTGGATAACACAGCAGGGTGGCAACAAAGTTAACAAATTTGATGTGGAAGCCATGAAAACAACCGAAATTTCTGCCTGACACAGCTCGTTTGCTAAGGGGACGATGTATGGAGGCAGCTATATGGACGACTTTGAGAGGCAGCTATGGAGATGATGTGTGGATGTAGCAATGGAGACAACGTGTGGAGGCAGCTATAAAGACGACGTGTGGGGACTGCTATGGAGACAATTAAATTTGGATAGTGCCTGTATGTGGCAGTCCAAAAAAGTTTTCAAACCAGAGGAGCAGGTAGGTGGTCCTCCAGAAAAATTAAATACATAGAGTACTATAGCTTGAGCCAGTTGGCCCTGGCAAAAAATAGCCAGTTTCCTCTGCTTTAGTGTACAAAGAGGAGGAGAAGGAGGAAAATGAGGAGGAGGAGTGCATACATTATTCAGGTTGAGCTTCTTTCACCTGGTGGAGAATGGAAATCCTGAGATATCCAGGCTTTATTCATCTTGATAAGCTTCAGCCAGTCAGCGCTGTCAGTCGACAGGCGTGTACGCTTATCGGTGATGATGCCACCAGCTGCACTGAAAACCTGCTCAGACAACATGCTAGCGGCAGGGCAGGCAAGAACCTCCAAGGCGTACAGCGCCAGTTCGTGCCACATGTCCAGCTTTGAAACCCAGTAGTTGTAAGGAGCTGTGTGATCATTTAGGATGATGGTATGGTCAGCTACGTACTCCCTCACCATCTTTCTGTAAAGATCAGCCCTACTCTGCCGAGACTGGGGACAGGTGACAGTGTCTTGCTGGGGTGACATAAAACTGACAAAGGCCTTGTAAAGCGTACCCCTGCCAATGCTGGACAAGCTGCCTGCTCGCCTACTCTCCCTCTCTACTTGTCCCGCAGAAGTACGCCCTCTGCCGCTAGCGCTGTCCGACGGGAAATACTGTTTCAGCTTGTGCACCAGGGCCTCCTGGTATTCATGCATTCTCACACTCCTTTCCCCTCCAGGGATGAGAGTAGAAAGATTTTGCTTGTACCGTGGGTCCAGGAGAGTGAATACGAGAGATCTCAGCAGGACGAAATATTTTGACAGTTAAAAAGGTATAAATTTAATAAATTCCTCTAAAAGGTACCTAAAGTACCAAAAACTCACACATACATACAATAATGATACAAATAGCGCACCAAACAATAGCACCCTTGTGCAAAATCAACGAGAAAACACATATATATAAATCTGGACTGACCTCAGAAGAAGGCTGGAGATTGACAAGTTGAAGAGAACACAACCTGAGGGGGTCTGGGCTGTAAGAAAGCCCCTCTTGTCTCCACACTTACCTCCTCTTAGTGTAGCCAGTTATGATAAGGGTCATGGCGGGAGAGAGTCCATCCTCTGTTTTTTCATGGACTCATGGGGGAGGTGTGAGATGTGATCTATATTCACCCTACACCCCAAAAGACTCCCGCCCTGACAAGGGCAGTCCCAAAATTCTGTCCCTTGTCATCAGTAATACACAGAAACACACCTCCCTGACGCGTTTCCACCATCAGGCTTCATCAGAGGGAGAGTACATGAATAAATGGCCCTATGTAAAACAAAGGTGTGGAGACACTAATTTTAGTATTTAGATGCAGTGCCGCCGAACAAACTGCCTAAAAGAAAGCGTCGCAACACTCACCATAGGGGTCCGTGGTTTGTTCCAGAAGAGGTATCGGGTGGGGAGGGAGTGCCCTCTCTCACCGACAGTGCCTCATGTTCACACAGAGTGGCTTGGCGTGTGACGCCTTTCCAATGTGTGAGCTCGATTTTAAAAGTGACCGGCCCCGCCCCCCGTGACGTCTCCGTTCACGGTGGACTCTTCCGATAGGTCCCCCAGTGTGCTCGTCACATACTCACTTGTTACCTGTCGTCCGTGACCCACTGGTTGACGAACCGGAAGTGTTGTACGTCACTTCCGGGGTGGCGGTCAAGGTTGTCTACGGAGGTTGCTAAGCAACCACTGATGCTGCAACCGCATATCTATATTGCGGATCTGCTGCGTACTTCTTCTATTTAGAATGGCAAGGCTTATCCTATCAAACAGGCATATAAAGCAGCGCACCGGAGTGCGCCTTACATTGGCAGATCGTCCGGTAAGTGATGACACCGGGCTATTAGGCTATCCCAATGTAGTGACACATTCCCTTTGCACCGCATAGGGAAAGACATAGTTAATGTTGTTATAGCGTATTAATGTCGAAGTTGTCTTCAGAGAGGGGTTAGACATAGCATGCATCTTTAGATAAAGCATGCATATTGCATCTGTATATTAAGACCGTTAGGTGCCACCGTATTCAGTAGGTAGATCCACCTTGCCTCTCTTTGTAGCACCCTCCGGTCCCAGTCACCACCTCTCAGCGGGGGGGGTACCAATTCAATCCCTATGAAATTTATTGCTGAGGCTTGTCCGTTGTGTGCCAGGTGTATGTGCCGTGCGATCGGGGTGTCTCGATTATTTGCAATATCACCAAGGTGATCCCCAATCCTCCTACGGAACTCTTGGATGGTTTTCCCTATGTATTCGAGTCCACATGCACATGTCGCTTTATAGATCACCCCCTTTGATCTACAATTTATGAAGTCTCTAATTGTATAGATCTTATTGTCGTTCCTTCCCAGAAAGGTTTTGCCCGTCTTTATATACGGGCATGCTACGCATCCGCTACATTTGAAACACCCGCATACTTTGCGGTCAAGCCATGTTCCACTCTGAGTGGGGGCCCTATAGTGGCTATGTACCACCCTGTCCCGAATTGATCTCCCCCTTCTAAAAGTGATGGCAGGTCTGTCTCCAATAGCGTCCCTTAGGTCTGGGTCCATGCATAAAATGGACCAGTGCCTTGACAGAACTTCTTTTGCCTGTTCTGCCCCATTATCAAAAGTGGCGACCATTCTTACCGGTTGTTTTGTCTCCCCCTTATCCCCGTCTCTTTTTGTGGTCAGGAGATCCTGTCTTGTCTTATTGGACGCAAACTGGAATGCCGTCCGAAGGCAGTGATCCGGATACCCTCTCTCCTTAAACCTGTTCCTTAGATCATCCGAGAAGAGCCTAAAGTCCTTGTTGTTACTACAATTGCGTCTCATTCTGAGGTATTGGCCTTTAGGAATACCCCTGCACAGTGCCCTTGGGTGGTTACTTTCCCACCTCAGCAGGGCATTTGTCGAGGTAGGTTTGCGATATACTGAGGTTTGTAGGCTTCCCCTGGTGTCTTTTTTAATCATAACATCCAGAAATGGTAATTCATCCGGATGGATCTCACAGGTGAATCGGAGTCCGACATCGTTATCATTCAGACTCCTAACAAATGTGCAGAAAGACTCCTTATCTCCTCTCCAGAGTACAAATATATCGTCGATGTATCGAAGGAAAAGTTCCACCTTTTCAACATCTCTTGGGGGGGAGTCTCCAAAAATCATAGTATTCTCCCACCAGCCCAGGAGCAGATTTGCATATGTGGGGGCACAGGGGCTCCCCATCGCAGTGCCCCTGAGCTGGTGGTAGAATTTTCTGTCAAACAAAAAGAAATTATGCGTGAGGGAAAAACGTAAGAGATCCACTACAAAGGTGTTGTGTGGACCAAAATGTCTACCCCTTGTGGAGAGAAAGGATCCCACTGCCTCGATTCCTTTGTTATGCGGAATCGAGGAGTATAGCGCCTCCACGTCTATACTCGCAAGTTGTACACCCTTGTCTACCTGGATCCCCTCCAGGTGTCGCAGCAGATCAGTGGTGTCCCTGATATACGAAGGCAGTGACAACACAAAAGGTCTTAAGATTTTATCAACATAGACTCCAATATTTTGGCATAGTGAATTTACACCAGACACAATGGGTCTTCCTTTTAAGGGGTTTACACCCTTGTGTATTTTTGGTAAGGTGTAAAACGTCGCTACTGTTGTAAATGAAGGGGGTAGAAACTTATGCTCAGATTTAGAAATCAAATCGTCCCTCAGGGCGTTCTTTAATATACCTTCAAGCTCCTTTCTATATGTCAGTGTCGGGTTTTGTGGCAACACTTCGTATCCCGTATTGTCCTTCAGCAGATCCAAGCAGAGCTGATGGTATTTCGCACTATCGAGGACCACGATATTTCCACCCTTGTCCGAGGGTTTTATTATTATTCCCGAATCTTTCTCAAGGGTCCTGAGGGCATCCATTTCTCGCTTGGAAAGGTTGAAGGGTTTTTTGTTATTGGTGTTCAGAGTCCTAAGGTCTTTTTCGACCAGGTCCACAAAGACATCTATGCACGAGACGTCCGCCTTGGGGGGCATCATCGTGCTAGTTTCTCTGAGGGAGGTGAAGGGTCCTTTGCCCCTTTGGTTGGAATCATCCTCTAAACTTTGTAGTAATCTGACTTCATCCAGCATCTCACTAGGGATACCTAAGTCGGAGCTCATTTTTTCGTCTTTTCGTTTGAAAAATTTATGCCACCCTAATCTCCTGGCGAATATATGTAGATCCTTCGTCCAGGTGAAGGGGTCAAAGTCGGTTGTCGGAACAAAATTAAGCCCCTTCTTAAGGACAGTCACCTCTTCTGTCGTCAGGGGTCTTGATGACAGGTTTATTACCTGGGATTCTGAGGAGGATTTCGATTCCTCAGGGGGTATGCAGTCTCTAAAAAATGTTGTTGGGAGGGTTGTCCGTATGTGTTAGACCTACCCCTGCCTCTCGCTGCTCCTCTCGGTCTCGACCCGCCCCTTTTGCCCCTGCCTCTACTTTCTGTTTCAGATACGTCCGTATCTGTGGATGACAGGTCAGTTTCAGCCTCCCTACTTGTGTTCGTAGGGGTAAGGACGGTATAGGCCCTGTTGTCCCTGAAGTCCTGTAAATCCCTAGTGAATTGACGGTGTTTACGTTCTTTCAAGTGGAACTGGAATTTTTCCAGAACTGCTTGAAGTTGTGACTCTTTTTTGGCAAAATCCGGTTCCCCTGAGAATTTTTTTTACTATCTCAATCTGTTCAGTCAGTCTTTTTTCCAATTGGTCTAGGTTTGATTTCTCCTCAATGAGGAGTAGCTGCATGAATCTTAGTGAACTCGCAGTCGCTTCTTTCTCCCATTTAGTCAACAGTGTGGAATTTTTGAAACGGTTGCCCGGGGTTAGGGTAATACGAAGTCCCCGTGGAACGATGTTGCTTTTAAGATAGCTCTCTAGTGACTGCACTTCCCACCAGGATGTGTATTGGTCTTTGAAAGTGCGAGTTAGTTCTTTGAAAGCCGTCTGATAGGTAGGAGTATATCTTTTTTGCACAAATGTTTTGTCAGAGAACACCTCGTTCACTTCTACTAGCCACTGTTGCTTGTCTATGCCTGTATCTAGGAAGCCTGCCATAACTAGAATACGGTAAAAAGTCAAAAATAGCGAAATTTGGCAAAAATGTTACTGTCACTATGTATATCAGAGATCTCAGCAGGACGAAATATTTTGACAGTTAAAAAGGTATAAATTTAATAAATTCCTCTAAAAGGTACCTAAAGTACCAAAAACTCACACATACATACAATAATGATACAAATAGCGCACCAAACAATAGCACCCTTGTGCAAAATCAACGAGAAAACACATATATATAAATCTGGACTGACCTCAGAAGAAGGCTGGAGATTGACAAGTTGAAGAGAACACAACCTGAGGGGGTCTGGGCTGTAAGAAAGCCCCTCTTGTCTCCACACTTACCTCCTCTTAGTGTAGCCAGTTATGATAAGGGTCATGGCGGGAGAGAGTCCATCCTCTGTTTTTTCATGGACTCATGGGGGAGGTGTGAGATGTGATCTATATTCACCCTACACCCCAAAAGACTCCCGCCCTGACAAGGGCAGTCCCAAAATTCTGTCCCTTGTCATCAGTAATACACAGAAACACACCTCCCTGACGCGTTTCCACCATCAGGCTTCATCAGAGGGAGAGTACATGAATAAATGGCCCTATGTAAAACAAAGGTGTGGAGACACTAATTTTAGTATTTAGATGCAGTGCCGCCGAACAAACTGCCTAAAAGAAAGCGTCGCAACACTCACCATAGGGGTCCGTGGTTTGTTCCAGAAGAGGTATCGGGTGGGGAGGGAGTGCCCTCTCTCACCGACAGTGCCTCATGTTCACACAGAGTGGCTTGGCGTGTGACGCCTTTCCAATGTGTGAGCTCGATTTTAAAAGTGACCGGCCCCGCCCCCCGTGACGTCTCCGTTCACGGTGGACTCTTCCGATAGGTCCCCCAGTGTGCTCGTCACATACTCACTTGTTACCTGTCGTCCGTGACCCACTGGTTGACGAACCGGAAGTGTTGTACGTCACTTCCGGGGTGGCGGTCAAGGTTGTCTACGGAGGTTGCTAAGCAACCACTGATGCTGCAACCGCATATCTATATTGCGGATCTGCTGCGTACTTCTTCTATTTAGAATGGCAAGGCTTATCCTATCAAACAGGCATATAAAGCAGCGCACCGGAGTGCGCCTTACATTGGCAGATCGTCCGGTAAGTGATGACACCGGGCTATTAGGCTATCCCAATGTAGTGACACATTCCCTTTGCACCGCATAGGGAAAGACATAGTTAATGTTGTTATAGCGTATTAATGTCGAAGTTGTCTTCAGAGAGGGGTTAGACATAGCATGCATCTTTAGATAAAGCATGCATATTGCATCTGTATATTAAGACCGTTAGGTGCCACCGTATTCAGTAGGTAGATCCACCTTGCCTCTCTTTGTAGCACCCTCCGGTCCCAGTCACCACCTCTCAGCGGGGGGGGTACCAATTCAATCCCTATGAAATTTATTGCTGAGGCTTGTCCGTTGTGTGCCAGGTGTATGTGCCGTGCGATCGGGGTGTCTCGATTATTTGCAATATCACCAAGGTGATCCCCAATCCTCCTACGGAACTCTTGGATGGTTTTCCCTATGTATTCGAGTCCACATGCACATGTCGCTTTATAGATCACCCCCTTTGATCTACAATTTATGAAGTCTCTAATTGTATAGATCTTATTGTCGTTCCTTCCCAGAAAGGTTTTGCCCGTCTTTATATACGGGCATGCTACGCATCCGCTACATTTGAAACACCCGCATACTTTGCGGTCAAGCCATGTTCCACTCTGAGTGGGGGCCCTATAGTGGCTATGTACCACCCTGTCCCGAATTGATCTCCCCCTTCTAAAAGTGATGGCAGGTCTGTCTCCAATAGCGTCCCTTAGGTCTGGGTCCATGCATAAAATGGACCAGTGCCTTGACAGAACTTCTTTTGCCTGTTCTGCCCCATTATCAAAAGTGGCGACCATTCTTACCGGTTGTTTTGTCTCCCCCTTATCCCCGTCTCTTTTTGTGGTCAGGAGATCCTGTCTTGTCTTATTGGACGCAAACTGGAATGCCGTCCGAAGGCAGTGATCCGGATACCCTCTCTCCTTAAACCTGTTCCTTAGATCATCCGAGAAGAGCCTAAAGTCCTTGTTGTTACTACAATTGCGTCTCATTCTGAGGTATTGGCCTTTAGGAATACCCCTGCACAGTGCCCTTGGGTGGTTACTTTCCCACCTCAGCAGGGCATTTGTCGAGGTAGGTTTGCGATATACTGAGGTTTGTAGGCTTCCCCTGGTGTCTTTTTTAATCATAACATCCAGAAATGGTAATTCATCCGGATGGATCTCACAGGTGAATCGGAGTCCGACATCGTTATCATTCAGACTCCTAACAAATGTGCAGAAAGACTCCTTATCTCCTCTCCAGAGTACAAATATATCGTCGATGTATCGAAGGAAAAGTTCCACCTTTTCAACATCTCTTGGGGGGGAGTCTCCAAAAATCATAGTATTCTCCCACCAGCCCAGGAGCAGATTTGCATATGTGGGGGCACAGGGGCTCCCCATCGCAGTGCCCCTGAGCTGGTGGTAGAATTTTCTGTCAAACAAAAAGAAATTATGCGTGAGGGAAAAACGTAAGAGATCCACTACAAAGGTGTTGTGTGGACCAAAATGTCTACCCCTTGTGGAGAGAAAGGATCCCACTGCCTCGATTCCTTTGTTATGCGGAATCGAGGAGTATAGCGCCTCCACGTCTATACTCGCAAGTTGTACACCCTTGTCTACCTGGATCCCCTCCAGGTGTCGCAGCAGATCAGTGGTGTCCCTGATATACGAAGGCAGTGACAACACAAAAGGTCTTAAGATTTTATCAACATAGACTCCAATATTTTGGCATAGTGAATTTACACCAGACACAATGGGTCTTCCTTTTAAGGGGTTTACACCCTTGTGTATTTTTGGTAAGGTGTAAAACGTCGCTACTGTTGTAAATGAAGGGAGTAGAAACTTATGCTCAGATTTAGAAATCAAATCGTCCCTCAGGGCGTTCTTTAATATACCTTCAAGCTCCTTTCTATATGTCAGTGTCGGGTTTTGTGGCAACACTTCGTATCCCGTATTGTCCTTCAGCAGATCCAAGCAGAGCTGATGGTATTTCGCACTATCGAGGACCACGATATTTCCACCCTTGTCCGAGGGTTTTATTATTATTCCCGAATCTTTCTCAAGGGTCCTGAGGGCATCCATTTCTCGCTTGGAAAGGTTGAAGGGTTTTTTGTTATTGGTGTTCAGAGTCCTAAGGTCTTTTTCGACCAGGTCCACAAAGACATCTATGCACGAGACGTCCGCCTTGGGGGGCATCATCGTGCTAGTTTCTCTGAGGGAGGTGAAGGGTCCTTTGCCCCTTTGGTTGGAATCATCCTCTAAACTTTGTAGTAATCTGACTTCATCCAGCATCTCACTAGGGATACCTAAGTCGGAGCTCATTTTTTCGTCTTTTCGTTTGAAAAATTTATGCCACCCTAATCTCCTGGCGAATATATGTAGATCCTTCGTCCAGGTGAAGGGGTCAAAGTCGGTTGTCGGAACAAAATTAAGCCCCTTCTTAAGGACAGTCACCTCTTCTGTCGTCAGGGGTCTTGATGACAGGTTTATTACCTGGGATTCTGAGGAGGATTTCGATTCCTCAGGGGGTATGCAGTCTCTAAAAAATGTTGTTGGGAGGGTTGTCCGTATGTGTTAGACCTACCCCTGCCTCTCGCTGCTCCTCTCGGTCTCGACCCGCCCCTTTTGCCCCTGCCTCTACTTTCTGTTTCAGATACGTCCGTATCTGTGGATGACAGGTCAGTTTCAGCCTCCCTACTTGTGTTCGTAGGGGACGTCTCGTGCATAGATGTCTTTGTGGACCTGGTCGAAAAAGACCTTAGGACTCTGAACACCAATAACAAAAAACCCTTCAACCTTTCCAAGCGAGAAATGGATGCCCTCAGGACCCTTGAGAAAGATTCGGGAATAATAATAAAACCCTCGGACAAGGGTGGAAATATCGTGGTCCTCGATAGTGCGAAATACCATCAGCTCTGCTTGGATCTGCTGAAGGACAATACGGGATACGAAGTGTTGCCACAAAACCCGACACTGACATATAGAAAGGAGCTTGAAGGTATATTAAAGAACGCCCTGAGGGACGATTTGATTTCTAAATCTGAGCATAAGTTTCTACTCCCTTCATTTACAACAGTAGCGACGTTTTACACCTTACCAAAAATACACAAGGGTGTAAACCCCTTAAAAGGAAGACCCATTGTGTCTGGTGTAAATTCACTATGCCAAAATATTGGAGTCTATGTTGATAAAATCTTAAGACCTTTTGTGTTGTCACTGCCTTCGTATATCAGGGACACCACTGATCTGCTGCGACACCTGGAGGGGATCCAGGTAGACAAGGGTGTACAACTTGCGAGTATAGACGTGGAGGCGCTATACTCCTCGATTCCGCATAACAAAGGAATCGAGGCAGTGGGATCCTTTCTCTCCACAAGGGGTAGACATTTTGGTCCACACAACACCTTTGTAGTGGATCTCTTACATTTTTCCCTCACGCATAATTTCTTTTTGTTTGACAGAAAATTCTACCACCAGCTCAGGGGCACTGCGATGGGGAGCCCCTGTGCCCCCACATATGCAAATCTGCTCCTGGGCTGGTGGGAGAATACTATGATTTTTGGAGACTCCCCCCCAAGAGATGTTGAAAAGGTGGAACTTTTCCTTCGATACATCGACGATATATTTGTACTCTGGAGAGGAGATAAGGAGTCTTTCTGCACATTTGTTAGGAGTCTGAATGATAACGATGTCGGACTCCGATTCACCTGTGAGATCCATCCGGATGAATTACCATTTCTGGATGTTATGATTAAAAAAGACACCAGGGGAAGCCTACAAACCTCAGTATATCGCAAACCTACCTCGACAAATGCCCTGCTGAGGTGGGAAAGTAACCACCCAAGGGCACTGTGCAGGGGTATTCCTAAAGGCCAATACCTCAGAATGAGACGCAATTGTAGTAACAACAAGGACTTTAGGCTCTTCTCGGATGATCTAAGGAACAGGTTTAAGGAGAGAGGGTATCCGGATCACTGCCTTCGGACGGCATTCCAGTTTGCGTCCAATAAGACAAGACAGGATCTCCTGACCACAAAAAGAGACGGGGATAAGGGGGAGACAAAACAACCGGTAAGAATGGTCGCCACTTTTGATAATGGGGCAGAACAGGCAAAAGAAGTTCTGTCAAGGCACTGGTCCATTTTATGCATGGACCCAGACCTAAGGGACGCTATTGGAGACAGACCTGCCATCACTTTTAGAAGGGGGAGATCAATTCGGGACAGGGTGGTACATAGCCACTATAGGGCCCCCACTCAGAGTGGAACATGGCTTGACCGCAAAGTATGCGGGTGTTTCAAATGTAGCGGATGCGTAGCATGCCCGTATATAAAGACGGGCAAAACCTTTCTGGGAAGGAACAACAATAAGATCTATACAATTAGAGACTTCATAAATTGTAGATCAAAGGGGGTGATCTATAAAGCGACATGTGCATGTGGACTCGAATACATAGGGAAAACCATCCAAGAGTTCCGTAGGAGGATTGGGGATCACCTTGGTGATATTGCAAATAATCGAGACACCCCGATCGCACGGCACATACACCTGGCACACAACGGACAAGCCTCAGCAATAAATTTCATAGGGATTGAATTGGTACCCCCCCCGCTGAGAGGTGGTGACTGGGACCGGAGGGTGCTACAAAGAGAGGCAAGGTGGATCTACCTACTGAATACGGTGGCACCTAACGGTCTTAATATACAGATGCAATATGCATGCTTTATCTAAAGATGCATGCTATGTCTAACCCCTCTCTGAAGACAACTTCGACATTAATACGCTATAACAACATTAACTATGTCTTTCCCTATGCGGTGCAAAGGGAATGTGTCACTACATTGGGATAGCCTAATAGCCCGGTGTCATCACTTACCGGACGATCTGCCAATGTAAGGCGCACTCCGGTGCGCTGCTTTATATGCCTGTTTGATAGGATAAGCCTTGCCATTCTAAATAGAAGAAGTACGCAGCAGATCCGCAATATAGATATGCGGTTGCAGCATCAGTGGTTGCTTAGCAACCTCCGTAGACAACCTTGACCGCCACCCCGGAAGTGACGTACAACACTTCCGGTTCGTCAACCAGTGGGTCACGGACGACAGGTAACAAGTGAGTATGTGACGAGCACACTGGGGGACCTATCGGAAGAGTCCACCGTGAACGGAGACGTCACGGGGGGCGGGGCCGGTCACTTTTAAAATCGAGCTCACACATTGGAAAGGCGTCACACGCCAAGCCACTCTGTGTGAACATGAGGCACTGTCGGTGAGAGAGGGCACTCCCTCCCCACCCGATACCTCTTCTGGAACAAACCACGGACCCCTATGGTGAGTGTTGCGACGCTTTCTTTTAGGCAGTTTGTTCGGCGGCACTGCATCTAAATACTAAAATTAGTGTCTCCACACCTTTGTTTTACATAGGGCCATTTATTCATGTACTCTCCCTCTGATGAAGCCTGATGGTGGAAACGCGTCAGGGAGGTGTGTTTCTGTGTATTACTGATGACAAGGGACAGAATTTTGGGACTGCCCTTGTCAGGGCGGGAGTCTTTTGGGGTGTAGGGTGAATATAGATCACATCTCACACCTCCCCCATGAGTCCATGAAAAAACAGAGGATGGACTCTCTCCCGCCATGACCCTTATCATAACTGGCTACACTAAGAGGAGGTAAGTGTGGAGACAAGAGGGGCTTTCTTACAGCCCAGACCCCCTCAGGTTGTGTTCTCTTCAACTTGTCAATCTCCAGCCTTCTTCTGAGGTCAGTCCAGATTTATATATATGTGTTTTCTCGTTGATTTTGCACAAGGGTGCTATTGTTTGGTGCGCTATTTGTATCATTATTGTATGTATGTGTGAGTTTTTGGTACTTTAGGTACCTTTTAGAGGAATTTATTAAATTTATACCTTTTTAACTGTCAAAATATTTCGTACTGCTGAGATCTCTGATATACATAGTGACAGTAACATTTTTGCCAAATTTCGCTATTTTTGACAGGAGAGTGAATACCCAGTAATCGGTTCTGGAATAAATTCTTTGAAAGCGAGGGTCACGGGATAGGCAGCCTAGCATGAAATCTGCCATATGCGCCAGAGTCCCAACTCGCAAGAATTCACTCCCCTCATTGGCCTGACTGTCCATTTCCTCCTCCTCTAACTCCTCCAACTCCTTTTCTTCTGCCCATACACGCTGAACAGTGCAAGACTGAGCAATGCTCCCCTCTTCTGTCTCGCCAACATTCTCCTCCTCTTCCTCCTTATCCTCCTCCCCCTCCTCTGATATGCGCTGAGAAACAGACCTGAGGGTGCTTTGGCTATCAACAAGGGAATCTTCTTCCCCCGTCTCTTGTGATGAGCGCAAAGCTTCTGACTTCATGCTGACCAGAGAGTTTTTCAACAGGCCAAGCAGCGGGATGGTGAGGCTGATGATGGCGGCATCGCCACTGACCATCTGTGTTGACTCCTCAAAGTTACTCAGCACCTGACAGATATCAGACATCCACGTCCACTTCTCATTGTAGACTTGAGGAAGCTGACTGACCTGACTACCAGTTCTGGTGGAAGTTGACACCTGGCAGTCTACAATCGCTCTGCGCTACTGGTAATCAGATCGCGTGCGCCAAAATCCCGGGGAAATCGGAGCAAATCGGAAATTTTCGGGTAACACGTCAGGAAAACGCGAATCGGGCCCTTAGTAAATGACCCCCACAGTGTGCAACACAATTCTGCCGAGTCACTGTAATAAATGTGGCACATACTGCACTGGAATACCCCTTTATGTTCAGAATGTGGTGCAATGCAAGTGTGGAGAATGTCTGCAGTTTGGGTGCCCATGGGTCCCTGGGACTGCCATACTGCCCTAATAAAGGTCTACCATTTTCAGTATCAAGTGCTGTCTCCCATAGTATTAAGTGCTTTTCCCCCAGTTGCAAGTGCTGTACTGCTGTACTCCCAGTATCACAAGCTGTTAAAAAAAAAAAAAAACCTTATGCTCCTCTGCACTGTCTTCCCTTGCCATCTTCTTCTCTGCAGGAGATGAAATGCAGGGGAAGTCTAATGACATCAGATGTCTGCCTGTATCTTTTCCATCCTTACCCCATAAGCCTTTATTCCGGCGCAAGCGGATGTATCATCGCTCATCGCCTGCACCACATCCATCATCACAAGAGCCACGCATAGGCAACCTGTGTGATAGATCGAGAGTAGCAGAGCACAGGAGCTTCTAGCTCCCATGCTTCACTGGGAGATGGAAAAGCCACTATGCCGGCTTCTCCCCGAATAAGCAGGCCACCAGTTGGATTCTACCCTTCTGTAGCGGTCATTTAAGAGCATTCTCTGAAATAATAACTAAATTTAGGATTCCTAGGCAGGATTTCTATAAATATCTTAGAATAATGCATTTTGTATCCTTTGTTCCAAATTTTGCATTTGATTTACAATTCCTAATCTTAAGATCAATAAGGGGATCCCTCTTGAAGTTGAAGACTGCTTTCTGGAGGAGATATAAAAGCACATGTCAGAAAGATTAAAGATGACTGATGATGCAGAAAAACCTATTGTCCTTGTCAGGGTCGGATTGCGGGGTCTAGGGCCCACCAGTGATTCTGGGGGTCTACCTAATGCTGCAGAAATATTAGTTGTACAGTTTTTGGGCACATTCACACAATGCGTTTTAATGGACTAAATGCACAATCACAAAACTTACCATCAGTATTAATGATGGTAAAAATGAACATGTATTTTAAGTTGCATTTTCCTGTTGTGTTTGCAATGTTTTAAAATGCAATTCAAACGCATAGGGGGTCATTTATCTTAGGATTTTTTTTTCTCTTATTTTTGCAAAATTTTTTGAGACATTTGTAAGTTTTCGCATAAATCTGTGACTTTTCCACTCACCTAGCAAAGTTAGCCGTGCAAGAATTTTTCAGTGTTGTGTCTGATTTTACTTTAAGATCCAGATGTTGACCTATGAAAAAGTCACAATTTTGTCGCAAATCATGGTTAAAAAAGTCACAAATAAATGCCAGTCCTGAACAGGCATAAGAAAAACTTGAGAAGGGGGTTGCAGAAGAGTTTGCTACTTTATTGTGACTTTCATTCCACTTTTAGATAAAAAGTTGCAAAATCCCAGAGACTCAATGTCAGGATTCAGGATGAGTGGATCCTCTGGACCACCGCGGGAGATGGTACTAGCCGACACCTGGGACCGGTCTTCACCAGAGCCCACCGTAAAGCTCTGTGGCAGGGTCTTGCTGTGGCAGGGTACCACCAGGTTGTTCCACAGGTGCGACTAGCCCACGTTGGCAGCCGAGGTCGATGTACCTATTGGAAGACATTCTCGTGGTCAGGTCCAGGCACAAGGTCAGGGCAGGCGGCAGAGATGCAATGTCAAATCCAATCTGGGGTCAGTAATTGGAGGTCCAGGGTGATGGGAACAGGAACTCAGTAGAAGGAACACGGCAACACAGGACCTCTCATTAAAGCTCCCCCTAATAAAGTGGCCCCTCATCTCCTCCTTAGTTTGTGGCCCTTTATATTGTGGCCCCTCATCTTCCACTCATATTGTGGCCCCTCAACCCCTTATGGTGTGACCTCTCTTGTGCCCTTCATATTGTGGCCTCTCATCACCCTCTCGTATTGTTGCCTCTCATCCCCTCCCCACATTCTGGCCCCATCATCTCCCCCATCATATTGTGGCCCCTCAAACCCTCATAGTGTGTCCTTTTGTGTACCTCATATTGTGGCCTCTAATCTCCCGCTTAATTGTGGCCTCCCTCACCTATCATCACATTTATGGCTTCCCATTTCCTGCCCATTTTGTGCTCCCTCCCCTCATATAATGACCCCCTCATCTTTCCATCATCTTGTGGCTCATATTGTGGCCCCTCTCTCCTCTTTATCTTGTGGTCCCGTCATCTTCCCTCATATTGTGGTCCCTTTCATCCTCCTCATTTTTGTGCCCCTCATATTCTCCCCCTCATATTGTGGGCCCATTCTCTCCCCCTGATATTGTGGGCCCATCATTTCCCCTTCATATTTCCGCCTCTCCTCTACTCCTCATCTTGTGGCCCTCCATCATCTCCCCATCATACTGTGGGCCCCCCTCATCACCCCCTCATCTTGTGGACCCTGTTATCTCTCCCTTATATTGTGGGCCCCCATCTCCTCCTCATATTGTGGGCCTTCATATTGCTTCCTTTCATCTCCTCCTCACATTGTTGTCCCTCCCATCTCATCCCCAAGCTCATAATGTGCCACTGTATACCCCCTTCAAATTGTAGCCCCCTCATTTGTGGACACCCTCAAACCCCTGACCCCAGTATTGTGGCAATTGTAGCATCTCATCTCCTACTCACCTTGTGACCCCTCATGTTCCCCTCATATTATGCTACCCTCGCCCCCACCTCCAAATTGTGGCCGCTCATCCAGTGGGCCCTTATCTTGGGGACCCCCCCACTTCCTCATCTGCTTGTTGAAATTGTAACAGAACAAAAACACATACTCACCTTTGTTCCCTGGCAGCTCTCATCTTCCTTCTCTCTGTGTGGAGTGGTGCCATCAGACGGGATGACATCATCACATTGCGCCTGCCAGCCTCAACAAACAGATGAAGTGGGTAAACACTAAGGATGCAGAGAGTTTACAGCTCTCTGCACCATTAACGGCAGCAGCGACGGGAGGTGGAGTCAGAGGCGTTGGGTACTTTTTTTCTTTCTCTTTAATTAAAGAACTCTTCTCCCAAAAAGTAAAAGTAAAGTCCCCTTGTGAATATCTAAAAAAATCTAATTTAATATTGTTAATGCAGCTTGATAATGAATACCAAACAATAATGAATACCAAAATAAATGAATAGTGATTAGAGATGAGCGAACACTAAAATGCTCGGGTACTCGTTATTCGAGACGAACTTTTCCCGATGCTCGAGTGCTCGTCTCGAATAACGAACCCCATTGAAGTCAATGGGAGACTCGAGCATTTTTCAAGGGGACCAAGGCTCTGCACAGGGAAGCTTGGCCAAACACCTGGGAACCTCAGAAAAGGATGGAAACACCACGGAAATGGACAGGAAACAGCAGGGGCAGCATGCATGGATGCCTCTGAGGCTGCATAATCGCACCATTATGCCAAAATTATGGCCAACAGCATGGCCATGACAGAGTGACAGAATGAAGCTAGATAGCATCTAAAACATCCAATAATTGACCCTGACACTATAGGGGACGGCATGCAGAGGCAGCGGCAGCAGCGGCAGGCTAGAGAGTGGCATGGCGACATACCCTAAATGGACTCAGGCTTCAAACCAATGGGTGGCAGAGAGGAACCAAAGGAGGTGAGCAGGAAGCGCTCAAATAATATCGGTACATGATAAAAGTTTGCCAGTATATTTTGTGGATTACACAGCAGGGTGGCGACAAAGTTAACATGGAAGCCATGAAAACAACCCAAAATTCTGCCTGACACAGCTCGTTTGATAAGGGGACCATGTATGGAGGCAGTGAACTAGTAGTAGATTAAAGGTGCTGCAGTTAAAACTATGTTAGTTGGATCTTGGCATGGAGCTGGCGCTCCGCTGCCAGGCGAGCTTTCGCCAATCCAAGCCCCTGTCTATAGGCTACTCCCCAAACAGCACTTCTAAGAACCTTTTGTATAAGATCAAGTGTAGTAGCGTTCTTATAAGTTTAGGATATGGCGGGTGAGGGGAATGTAAACAGATGCGCAAGAAGCGCTGAAATAATATCCCTAAATGGTAAAAGTTTGCAAGTATATTTTGGGGATTACACAGCAGGGTGGCGACAAAGTTAACAACTTTGATGTGGAATGCCCTGTAATAGCTCTTGGGCGGTGTGCCTTTTATCGCCTAGGCTCAGCAGTTTCAGCACCGCCTGCTGTCGCTTAGCGACGGCACTGCTGCTGTGCCTAGAGCTACCGACTGATGGCGCCATGCCCACGGATGGTAATTCGGAGGAGGAGGAGGTGGAGGAGGGGTGGGAGGAGGTATAGTAGGCCTTTGAGACCTGGACCGAGGTAGGCCCCGCAATTCTCTGCGTCGGCAGTATATGACCAGCCCCAGGGTCAGACTCGGTCCCAGCCTGCACCAAGTTAAGTGTAGTAGCGTTCTTATAAGTTTGGGATATGGCGGGTGAGGGGAATGTAAACAGATGCGCAAGAAGCGCATGATGCGCATGGAGCTGGCGTTCCGCTGCCAGGCGAGCTTTCGCCAATCCAAGCCCCTGTCTCTAGGCTACTCCCCAAACAGCACTTCTAAGAACCTTTTGTATAAGATCAAGTGTAGTAGCGTTCTTATAAGTTTAGGATATGCCGGGTGAGGGGAATGTAAACAGATGCGCAAGAAGCGCTGAAATAATATCCCTAAATGGTAAAAGTTTGCCAGTATATTTTGTGGATAACACAGCAGGGTGGCGACAAAGTTAACAACTTTGATGTGGAATCCATGAAAACAACCCAAATTTCTGCCTGACACACCTCGTTTGATAAAGGGACGATGTATGGAGGCAGCTATATGGACGACTTTTGGAGGTAGCAATGGAGACAACGTGTGGAGGCTGCTATGGAGACAATTTAATTTGGATAGTGCCTGTATGTGGCAGTCCCAAACATTTTTCAAACCAGAGGAGCAGGTAGGTGGCCCTCCAGTAAAATGGGATAGATTGAGTGCCTGTATGTGGCAGTCCCAAAAATGTTTCAAACCAGAGGAGCAGGTAGGTGGCCCTCCAGTAAAATGGAATAGATTGAGTGCCTGTATGTGGCAGTCCCAAAAATTGTTCAAACCAGAGGAGCAGGTAGGTGGCCCTGCAGTAAAATGGAATAGATTGAGTGCCTGTATGTGGCAGTCCCAAAAATTGTTCAAACCAGAGGAGCAGGTAGGTGGCCCTGCAGTAAAATGGAATAGATTGAGTGCCTGTATGTGGCAGTCCCAAAAATGTTTCAAACCAGAGGAGCAGGTAGGTGGCCCTCCAGTAAAATGGAATAGATTGAGTGCCTGTATGTGGCAGTCCCAAAAATTGTTCAAACCAGAGGAGCAGGTAGGTGGCCCTGCAGTAAAATGGAATAGATTGAGTGCCTGTATGTGGCAGTCCCAAAAATTGTTCAAACCAGAGGAGCAGGTAGGTGGCCCTGCAGTAAAATGGAATAGATTGAGTGCCTGTATGTGGCAGTCCCAAAAATGTTTCAAACCAGAGGAGCAGGTAGGTGGCCCTCCAGTAAAATGGAATAGATTGAGTGCCTGTATGTGGCAGTCCCAAAAATTGTTCAAACCAGAGGAGCAGGTAGGTGGCCCTGCAGTAAAATGGAATAGATTGAGTGCCTGTATGTGGCAGTCCCAAAAATTGTTCAAACCAGAGGAGCAGGTAGGTGGCCCTGCAGTAAAATGGAATAGATTGAGTGCCTGTATGTGGCAGTCCCAAAAATTGTTCAAACCAGAGGAGCAGGTAGGTGGCCCTGCAGTAAAATGGAATAGATTGAGTGCCTGTATGTGGCAGTCCCAAAAATGTTTCAAACCAGAGGAGCAGGTAGGTGGCCCTCCAGTAAAATGGAATAGATTGAGTGCCTGTATGTGGCAGTCCCAAAAATTGTTCAAACCAGAGGAGCAGGTAGGTGGCCCTGCAGTAAAATGGAATAGATTGAGTGCCTGTATGTGGCAGTCCCAAAAATTGTTCAAACCAGAGGAGCAGGTAGGTGGCCCTGCAGTAAAATGGAATAGATTGAGTGCCTGTATGTGGCAGTCCCAAAAATGTTTCAAACCAGAGGAGCAGGTAGGTGGCCCTCCAGTAAAATGGAATAGATTGAGTGCCTGTATGTGGCAGTCCCAAAAAATTTTTAAAACAGAGGACCGGGTAGGTGGCCCTCCAGAAAAATGGAATAGATTGAGTGCCTGTATGTGGCACTCACAAAAATTGTTTCAAACAGAGGACCGGGTAGGTGGCCCTCCAGAAAAATTAAATGCATGAAGTACTATAGCAAGAGCCAGTGGGCCCTGTCAAAAAATAGCCATTTTCCTCTGCTTTACTGTACAAAGAGGAGGAGAAGGAGGAAAATGAGGAGGAGGAGGAGGAGTGGATCAATTATTCAGGTTGAGCTTCCTTCACCTGGTGGAGATTGGAAATTCTGAGAAATCCAGCCTTTATTCATTTTAATAAGCGTCAGCCTGTCAGCGCTGTCAGTCGACAGGCGTGTACGCTTATCGGTGATGATGCCACCAGCTGCACTGAAAACCCGCTCGGACAAGACGCTAGCGGCAGGGCAGGCAAGAACCTCCAAGGCGTACAGCGCCAGTTCGTGCCACATGTCCAGCTTTGAAACCCAGTAGTTGTAGGGAGCTGTGTGATCATTTAGGACGATGGTATGGTCAGCTACGTACTCCCTCACCATCTTTCTGTAAAGATCAGCCCTACTCTGCCGAGACTGGGGACAGGTGACAGTGTCTTGCTGGGGTGACATAAAGCTGGCAAAAGCCTTGTAAAGCGTACCCTTGCCAGTGCTGGACAAGCTGCCTGCTCGCCTACTCTCCCTCGCTACTTGTCCCGCAGAACTACGCACTCTGCCGCTAGCGCTGTCAGAAGGGAAATACTGTTTCAGCTTGTGCACCAGGGCCTGCTGGTATTCATGCATTCTCACACTCCTTTCCTCTCCAGGGATGAGAGTGGGAAGATTTTGCTTGTACCGTGGGTCCAGGAGAGTGAACACCCAGTAATCGGTGCTGGAATAAATTCTTTGAACGCGAGGGTCACGGGATAGGCAGCCTAGCATGAAATCTGCCATATGCGCCAGAGTACCAACGCGTAAGAATTCACTCCCCTCACTGGCCTGACTGTCCATTTCCTCCTCCTCCAACTCCTCCAACTCCTCTTCTTCTGCCCATACACGCTGAACAGTGAAGGACTCAACAATGGTCCCCTCTTGTGTCTCGCCAACATTCTCCTCCTCTTCCTCCTCATCCTCCTCCACCTCCACCTCCTCCGATATGCGCTGAGAAACAGACCTCAGGGTGCTTTGGCTATCAACAAGGGAATATTCTTCCCCCGTCTCTTGTGACGAGCGCAAAGCTTCCGACTTCATGCTGACCAGAGAGTTTTTCAACAGGCCAAGCAGCGGGATGGTGAGGCTGATGATGGCGGCATCGCCACTGACCATCTGTGTTGACTCCTCAAAGTTACTCAGCACCTGACAGATATCAGACATCCACGTCCACTCCTCATTGTAGACTTGAGGAAGCTGACTGACCTGACTACCAGTTCTGGTGGAAGTTGACATCTGGCAGTCTACAATCGCTCTGCGCTGCTGGTAAACTCTGGATAACATGGTCAGTGTTGAATTCCACCTCGTGGGCACGTCGCACAACAGTCGGTGAGCGGGCAGTTGGAGGCGGCGCTGCGCTGCCCTGAGAGTGGCAGCATCTGGGCTGGACTTCCTGAAATGCGCACAGATGCGGCGCACCTTCGTGAGCAAATCAGACAGATTGGGGTATGTCTTGAGGAAACGCTGCACTATCAGATTTAACACATGGGCCAGGCATGGCACATGTGTCAGTCTGCCGAGTTGCAGAGCCGCCACCAGGTTACGGCCGTTGTCACACACAACCATTCCCGGCTTGAGGTTCAGCGGTGCCAGCCACAGATCAGTCTGCGCCGTGATGCCCTGTAATAGCTCTTGGGCGGTGTGCCTTTTGTCGCCTAGGCTCAGCAGTTTGAGCACCGCCTGCTGTCGCTTAGCGACGGCACTGCTGCTGTGCCTAGAGCTACCGACTGATGGCGCCGTGCCCACGGATGGTAGTTCGGAGGAGGAGGTGGAGGAGGGGTGGGAGGAGGAGGAGGCATAGTAGGCCTGAAACACCTGGACCGAGGTAGGCCCCGCAATCCTCGGCGTCGGCAGTATATGAGCAGCCCCAGGGTCAGACTCGGTCCCAGCCTCCACCAAGTTAACCCAATGTGCCGTCAGCGATATATAGTGGCCCTGCCCGGCAGCACTCGTCCACGTGTCCGTGGTCAGGTGGACCTTGTCAGAAACGGCGTTGGTCAGGGCACGGATGATGTTGTCTGACACGTGCTGGTGCAGGGCTGGGACGGCACATCGGGAAAAGTAGTGGCGGCTGGGGACCGAATACCGAGGGGCGGCCGCCGCCATGAGGTTGCGAAAGGCCTCGGTCTCTACTAGCCTATAGGGCAGCATCTCCAGGCTAAGCAATCTGGAGATGTGCACATTAAGGGCTTGGGCGTGCGGGTGGGTTGCACTATATTTGCGTTTCCGCTCCAGCGTCTGGGGTATGGAGAGCTGAACGCTGGTGGATGCTGTGGAGGATCGTGGAGGCGACGATGGGGTTTTTGTGCCAGGGTCCTGGGCAGGGGGCTGACTAGCAGCTGACACAGGGGAAGGAGCAGTGGTGTGCACGGCCGGAGGTGAACGGGCTTGTTGCCACTGAGTGGGGTGCTTAGCATTCATATGCCTGCGCATACTGGTGGTAGTTAAGCTAGTAGTGGTGGAACCCCTGCTGAGCCTGGTTTGGCAAATGTTGCACACCACAGTCCGTCGGTCATCCGGTGTTTCCTTAAAGAACCTCCACACTTCTGAAGATCTAGCCCTCGCCGCAAGAGCCCTCACCACGGGAGCTTCACTAGTTGACAGTGGCGCTGATGCACCAGCTCTGGCCCTGCCTCTCCGTCTGGCCCCACCACTGCCTCTTCCAACCTGTTCAGGTCGAGGACTCTCCTCCGTCTCAGAAGCACTGTGTTCACCCGGCCTCTCAACCCAGCTTGGGTCTGTCACCTCATCATCCTCCGATCCCTCAGTCTGCTCCCCCCTCGGACTTCCTGCCCTGACAACAACTTCCCCACTGTCTGACAACCGTGTCTCCTCATCGTCGGACACCTCTTTACACACTTCCACTACGTCAAGAAGGTCATCATCACCCACAGACTGTGACTGGTGGAAAACCTGGGCATCGGAAAATTGCTCAGCAGCAACCGGACAAGTGGTTTGTGACTGTGGGAAGGGTCCAGAAAACAGTTCCTCAGAGTATGCCGGTTCAAATGCCAAATTTTCCTGGGAGGGGGCAGACTGGGGGGGAGGAGGCTGAGGTGCAGGAGCTGGAGGAGTGGGGATTTCGGTGACATGGGTGGACTGCGTGGAAGACTGACTGGTGGTGGACAAATTGCTCGAAGCATTGTCAGCAATCCACGACATCACCTGTTCGCACTGTTCTGGCCTCAACAGTGCTCTACCACGAGTCCCAGTAACTTCAGACATGAACCTAGGGAGTGTAGCTCTGCGGCGTTCCCCTGCTCCCTCATCAGCAGGTGGTGTCTCACCCCGCCCAGGACCACGGCCTCTGACCCCTGCAGTAGTTGGACGCCCACGTCCCCGCCCTCGTCCTCTACCCCTAGCCCTCGGGTTAAACATTTTTAAAATGAGAGTTATAACTTTTTTTTTTTTTTTACTTCTTTTTGTTTTTTTTGGTGTTTTTTTTTGTGTTTTTTTTTTTTTTGTGTTTTTTGTTTTTTTTTGAGTTTTTAAAACCAAACAATCCTATCCTATTGCTATGGCTATTTTCTAGCCAAGTATCAAAGGAAGCACACTACTATGCCAGATGAGATGACACTGAGTTATTGCCTAATAGAAATCCAACCCCTACTGAATTTTGCCACTTCGGTCTTTGCTATGGATATGTGTGCCACTAAGAGCTAAACACAACGGTAGCAAGTCCCCCTGCTAATTCCTCACAAAATGGTAAAAGATGCAAATTAAAATAAAAAAAGTAGAACGTTATTGTAGCCCTAAGAAGGGCTGTTGGGTTCTTTGAGAATCACTCCTGCCTAACAGTAAGCTAATAGAACACCCTAACGCTTTCCCTGACCAGCAGCAGCTCTCTCCCTAGCGGCATCCAGAGACAGAATGATCCGAGCAGCGCGGCCAGCGGCTAGTCTATCCCAGGGTCACCTGATCTGGCCAGCCAACCACTGCTATCGACGTGTAAGGGTACCACGTCATGCTGGGTGGAGTGCAGAGTCTCCTGGCTTGTGATTGGCTCTGTTTCTGGCCGCCAAAAAGCAAAACGGCGGGAGCTGCCATTTTCTCGAGCGGGCGAAGTATTCGTCCGAGTAACGAGCAGTTTCGAGTACCCTAATGCTCGACCGAGCATCAAGCTCGGACGAGCATGTTCGCTCATCTCTAATAGTGATATGAGAAGGATAGAAGCTTTAACAAAAGCACAGCAGTTAGGTGGGGCATCTGCAGGGTGTTAGGAATATTCAATAATTATGCACAAAATTTAATGTTCGACATATTCTGTAATCACCTCTTCCTCACATCATTCACTGCAATCTATAATCTTTAATGCTACTTGCAGAACCATCCTCAAATCTTGTTGTTTCAAGTTCAAAACCTTTCCTACACCTGTTTTACAAAAATGAAGAAAAAAACTTATTAAAGGGGTTGTCCCTGTTGAAAGAAATACATTTATCCTCCATTGGGAGAATATGCTTACCTTCTCTGCATCTCCCCTTATACAGAGCCATTGCCCCTCAGTTCTTGTATACAGAAGCAACCACGCGCACTCATGCACTGCCACACGCTGGATGCAGTGAAAGATTCAATGCTGTATCCACCAACTGGAAGGAGTTGGATGGAAGCGCCTGCCTCTGCAAACAAACAGATGGATGGCACTGATAGGAGGCGGAGTGAGACAGATGGAGTGCCGGAGAATGTAAGTCTAAGGTTTTTATTTTGTTTTTATAGCCAAATAGTCGGATATACTGTATATATTTTTCTAAACCCTTTAGGAATGCACTTGGCCAATATTTGTTTGTTAGTCAGTTGCCCGCCATTCAAATTTAACTCACTGTGGCAATAATTTCTCAATTATTATATCTACAATATAATGTACACGATAAGGCCTTCTGCACTCATTTATTCTATAGGCTCAGACACATATATGTGGTTTCCATGGTCCATTGTATGAGCAGACTGCCTTGGAATTCCTTTTCTACTGTCATCGGTTGGTTAACCACACCAGACAAGTATTCTTTTACAATGTTCAACCTTTGGCATCCACATGTAGAAACTCCTTCTCTAGTTTTCAAGATCAAATGAAATCTATTTTGCTAGTGAAAGATCAGAAGCAGTTAATGTCCTTTCTCAATACTAAATGAAGGTTGTTATAACTAAATAACACATTTACTGATTGGACGTTATTCCCCATTGGAATATAAAAAGGTTTAAGTGTTTATTTTTCACAAGAATATTCAATAATTTCAATTATATGTCATAAGTTCATTATAAGTTTGGTATATAGGTACTTTTATTTCAAAACTTTTCTTTATTGTAAGCCAAATATGTTTTCCAAAGCAGAAGATTAAACTAGAGTTCAATAAATAATAAAAGGTAAATTATTGACATTTTTAGAGCAGTGTTCACTTTTCAAAAGCATTTTTTAAAATATTTGTAGCTAAAATGTTGACAGCAGCTTCATCTATTTGATTCCATGTTTTATCAGTTACCTTGGTTATTTCTCATTCACAGTGGGAAGTGGCACAGAAGGAAGGTTGGTGGCATCATTGAATGGCAGGTGAAAATATGAAGGTTTGTTTTCATATCAATTCCATATATTTGATAAAATTGTTCTTTTATATATTACTCTTAGTTGCATTGCAACTTATTCCAAAATTTTATCCCATTTTCTAAATGTTTTTTTTTTCTTGTTGTCTATAAATCATAACTAAACTTGATTAATTGCCGATTTGATCCGACAAATCATCTTATAAAATAAGAATCAAGACATCAGTAAAATGCCACAATCCAGTCTTAAATCTTAACTGACCCAAAAGTTTCATTTTGAATGCATTGTTTTTGGCAGGCTTGTGGGCAAACTACATTGCCACACTACACTACAAAATCCTGTTATACCTGACAGTGTTCACTGTGGTCATGGCCTCCAAAATCCCTTGCAACCTTCCCCTTGTCTTTCTTTGCATATCGTCATAACAATTGTGGTATCCCTAATCTCAACCATTACATAGTAGGATGCTATATTTGCACTCAATTTCTTCTTCCTGGTCCCATATGAATACAAATGAAGTAGGCATCTTCTATGTTCTCATCTACTGCACAAAAGCAAAGAAGACAAAAAATATGCTGAAAGATGTATTGTAAGGTCAGTGCAGGCTATTGTCCTATCGAGGCCTTCAGATGCAACCAGCCATTCCCGGGACAAGTTTGTTTATTTATTTAGTGTAGCATTTTGTCTAAATTTACTTTGTACACCAAAATGGATGTGGCCTCAGGAAAAGAGAGAATGACTGGAGGAAATGGGAGTGCAAAAAAATGATCTGCAATAATTTTGGCACATTTCTGTCTTTTCTAGCATGGACTAAGCCAAGATAGGTCCAAGCACATACCTGAGTGTAGCAGGAGGAACAGTTGGATGATGAACAACACCTACCACTGTCCCTCTCACCCAGGGCGTGCAAGCTTCCGCCCTTACAAGGGCAGTACCAAACTGTACCCTGTTGTAATCACCCAGCATCCCCCCTCCCTGATGCGTTTCCTCCTTCCTAGGATTCATCAGAGGGATTTCCGGCAGAAATGCTTTTTTGGAAATAATAACAACAGGACAACCTATAGTGACAAGATGTCACTTGGGTGTAATACAGTGGGTATACCCAAGTGTAGGGTAACCGTCCCGGTGTCCAGTACGGAGACCCGGACTAATGATCCCTAGCTGGTCTAATGGGGATACAGGCCCCTGTGCCAAGCCAGGATTTAAACAAATGAGTAATACACGCCCCCTATCATCACCCACCAATGAAGGACCCGGTACTGGTTTGCCTGTCAACGAGAACAGCTGCGTCTCATTAGAACCATGTGCGCAGCAACCAGAAGCCGACAGTGCTTCCGGTCACGTGATCAAGTTATGTGACAGCACTTCCGGTCATGTGGGTCAGGTCATGTGACAGCACTTCCGGTCATGTGATCAGGTCATGTGACAGCACTTCCGGTCACGTGATCGGGTCATGTGACGGTTTAGGGGAGGGTGTTATGTGGCTAGTTGTCATGGAAACATGACACTGCCAGTGCGGATGACAGTGGTCGGTGGCTTGTATGGATGGCCAAAACAATGGCCCGCAATGGGGTAAACAGCAGTTTAAACAAATGGACCATATTGTTGCTCAATCATACAGATCTAGACAATCTAAAGGACGTGGGACAAGGGGACGAGGTGGTACAAGAGGCAGAGGGAGGGGTAGTGGATCTTAAACATCAACCCCACCACACCCTTTTTCAGAGTACAATTACCCCTTGAGAAGTCGAAACCCAACACAAAAAGCACACCCCCCCAGATCATAAATCTCTCAAGTTTGACACTCTCCCAGGTTGGGCAAGGGGTGCTGGAGAAGGGCCTGTCCTTTTTACCAACATCGGACTTTAATGCCTTTGAATGGATTAAGGACCTACACCTCCTTGCGAGACGCATTCGTTGGCGTAAACACTTTAAACGTGTAGATACCAAGGAGAGCCGGGATCTAGGTATTCCTCTGGAAATGCTAGAGGATGTGAGGTTACTGTTCCAACTGGGTGATACAAATAACATTGAGGGTAAGGGGCCATTTACTGACCTAAGGTTGAACAGCACTAAAATGCCACCAAAAGGGGAAGTGTCATGTGTGGATGTCTTTGTCGACTTGGTCTCCAAGAACATTGAGAACCTAGCTAAAACATGCCCAAATAGAGACTTTAATATGTCTGAAGCAGAGATAGGGGCACTACGGAATCTTGAGAGTGATAAGAGTCTGACTATAAAGCCTTCAGACAAAGTGGGTAACATAGTGGTATTGGATACCCCCAATACAAAATGATGTGTTTAAATCTGCTGGAGGACAGAACATGTTATGATATCTTGATAAAGAACCCCACTGAACATTTTTTGTTAGAGTTAAAACAGATTTTATCTGAGGCTAGAAGGGATGAACTCATCTCGGATGCCGAATTTGACTTTCTGTACCCTAAGTTCCCGGTGTATAGCACCTTTTATGCTCTACCCAAGGTGCATAAGGGCCTCAGTCCACTCAAAGGTCGTCCCATATTGTCGGGAGTGGGATCACTGTGCCAGAACATTGGCGTTTATGTTGACAAGGTCTTGAGACCTTTTGTGCTCTCACTCCCGACATATATAAGGGATACCACGGACCTCCTCAAACATGTAGAGGACATTACTGTGGATGATGATTGTCTACTAGCGAGTATAGGACGTGGAGGCCCTATACTCATCGATACCCCACGATAAAGGCACTGAAGCGGTCTCCTTCTTCTTATCAAGTCGAGGGACACAGTATTGCAATCATAATCAGTTTATTCTGAGTTTACTCGATTTCTCCCTTAGACACAATTTCTTCTTGTTTAATGACAGGATCTACCACCAGCTAAGGGGCATGTGCCCCCACGTATGCCAACTTGCTCCTGGGCTGGTGGGAGAACACAGTCCTGTTTGGTGATGTCCCCTATCCAGGTATAGAGAAGGCAGAGATCTTTCTTCGTTACATCGACGATATTTTCGTCCTGTGGAGAGGGGATAAAACAAGCTTTGTCGATTTTGTGGAGAGTCTCAATAGTAATGAAATCGGACTATGTTTCACGTATGAGACTAGTAAGGATAGTCTACCCTTTCTGGATGTACTCCTATCACGAACTGTAGAGGGGACATTAGAGACTATGATTTTTCGCAAAACAACTGCAACTAATTCCCTCTTGCGATGGGAGAGCCACCACCCTCTTCCCCTTTGTAGGGGGATACCTAAGGGGCAGTACCTACGCATGAGGAGAAATTGTAGTACTGACAGAGTTCAAACATCAGGCAGATGAGCTGAGGAGAAGATTTAAGGAAAGAGGGTACCCTCCCTACAGCATTCCAGCATGCCTCACGCTTTCATCAGACTGAGCTCTTTGAAAGTACTTCAAAAAGTAATGATGATGACAAGCAGTTGTCAAGACTCATCGCCACATATGATAATGGCGCGGAAAGAGTCAAATCAATACTGGAACGTCCTTGGCCGGTACTGATGTTGGACGATGATATAAGGGAGATGGTTGGCCCTAGACCTCTGGTCACCTATAGGAGGGGATGATCTATCAGGGACTGGGTGGTCCACAGCCACTTTATCCCAGACAAACCAGAAGGCACCTGGATGGATCACAGCCCCATTGGCTGTTTTAAATGTGGGAAGAACTGTGTCGCCTGCCCCTACATTTCTAACACAAAATTGTTTTGCAGTAATGTAACAGGCAAAGACTTTAAGATCCATGGCTTTATTAACTGTCGGACAGCAGGGGTCATCTACAAAGCCACATGTGAGTGTGGATTGGAATATGTAGGTAAAACCTATAGAGAGTTTCGAAGATGGGTAGGGGATCATCTAGGTGATATCAGACACGCAAGGGATACACCATTGGCGAGACATATCCAACAGCGTCATGGGGGTAATTGCAAACAGCTACGTTTTGTAGGTATTGACATGATACCATATCCAATGAGAGGCGGGGACTGGAATAAAAGAATCCTGCAGGCTGAAACTAAATGGATATATAGGCTGGGTACTGTGTCACCTGGCGGACTAAATGAACAACTGCAATTTACCTGCTTTTTATAGTCCGAGTGCACACCAGGTGGGGCTTACGGTTGTCTTTCAGGACAGGGTCCCTTCCTAACCTACAGTACACACTGCCTTCTTTACTGTTGATACATTCTTTACATATGCGGATATAAATTTAACCACATCTGTCCCGCTATAGGGGTATTCTAATGCACCTATATCATCTCGATACTAGGAGACTATGCAATCCTGCTATCATCATACTCTGTTTTTCCCAAACCCCTGCTCTCGCAACAAGGCACTTTCAATCAGACCAATCAGCACTAGGCTTTCTCTGACAAATAATTGTTACTGTATGATTAAGCAACAATATGGTCCATTTGTTTAAACTGCTGTTTACCCCATTGCGAGCCGTTGTTTTGGCCATCCATACAAGCCAGCGGCCACCTTAAGCGGCTGACCACTGTCATCCGCACTGGTAGTGTCATGTTTCCATGACAACTAGCCACATTACACCCTCCCCTAAACCGCCACATGACCCGATCACGTGACCGGAAGTGTTGTCACATGACCTGACCACATGACCGGAAGTGCTGTCACATGACTTAATCACGTGACCGGAAGCGCTGTCGGCTTCTGGTTTCCGCGCACATGGTTCCAATGAGACGCAGCTGTTCTTGTTGACGGGCAAACCGATACCGCGTCCTTCATTGGTGGGTGACGATAGGGGGCGTGTATTACCCATTTGTTTAAATCCTGGCATGGCACAGGGGCCTGTATCCCCATTAGACCAGCTAGGGATCATTAGTCCGGGTCTCCATACTGGACACCGGGACGGTTACCCTACACTTGGGTATACCCACTGTATTACACCCAAGGGACATCTTGTCACTATAGGTTGTCCTGTTGTTATTATTTCCAAAAAAGCATTTCTGCCAGAAATCCCTCTGATTAATCCTAGTAAGGAGGAAACGCATCAGGGAGGGGGGATGCTGGGTGATTACAACAGGGTACAGTTTGGTACTGCCCTTGTAAGGGCGGGAGCTTGCTTGCCCGGGGTGAGAGGGACAGTGGTAGGTGTTGTTCATCATCCAACTGTTCCTCCTGCTACACTCAGGTATGTGCTTGGACCTATCCTGGGGCTCCCGGCCTTCTACGTACAGGTGACCACACAGCATAATGGTCGGACCAGCGGGAAACATTTCCATCAAGTGGTACAAAGCGGCTGAGTGGGTAAGACCATAGCACGTTTCATATTGCCAGTGTATAGACCACATGACCTTTCCTGCTCGTGGATCTTAGTCTACCTGTTTTGTGTGTTTTTTCTTTTCCTCTGTGCATTTATCACGGATACAGGACACCATTATACATAGGTGTCTGAATATGTATTTTTTCCAGGTTGTTTGATTCGTCACACGCGGATGCGTGACATTTTTAACCAAATGAATTAAAGTTTATGAGTTTTATATGTTCACTGCCATGCTGGTAGAGATTTTGAATTTTCAGTGAACCTTGGATACACATCCTTGAGTTGGTTTAAAAGTTTTCTTGCTTTTCTTTTTTTCATGAACTAAGCCAACTAAAAAGAGATGCAAAGTATGACTAAAGTCTTAAGCTATTGCAAATGTATCATCCAGGGTTAAACACTTTTAAAACTGTATCCAACTTTCTACCGTCTTAGTTGCAGACACTTAAGAAAAAATTTAGCTCAATTTGAGCAATATCATGGCTGCAAAATCTGCTTGGTTTTGGGGTGCCAGTTAATATTAAATTAACAACAATATTCAATGGATCTTTATAGGGGATTTATTAAGGGTACAATACAGGGGAATACACATAGAGGGTAAACTAACTAAGGGATAGAGAGATGGTGGGAAGGAAGTGCTCTCTCTAAAGATCTGTATACTATCTTATATACACACACACATAGCTCACACACATTGCCCATCATCCCACCTCCACCACTGTCTTGGCCAATCCAATGATGATGTAGAATCAATACATTCTTATCCCACAACCTTGCAGGACAAGTAACTTGAGTCTTTGTCTCCCACAGGATCTGGTAGAATCTCCAGGGGCAATGGCCTCCAGGTGTAATAGCACAGTCCATTGTAATCACATGCAGCTGTCCCTTTATTAGGGGCAATGTAGGCATTTATGGCTTAGTTCTTCCTCTGTCCACAAAGACCCTTAAACTGTCTCAAGCCACACCATGTCATATTTCCAACAATGGCCGTAATGCTTCTGTTATCATTATCATTTATTCCCTGATATGATATCATAACTGACATCTGCCTCATGATGCTGCAGAGCATGCCTACCATCAATGATGTCTTAGCAACAATAGGATCCTGGGAATGCATGCCTAGAATGGGGAAGCTTTAGGAAACACCAGTAGCTGATCCCAGGCAGCTGTAATAACTAAACATTTTTTTAAATTTAAATAAATAAATAGTTTAAATTACATGTGGTGAATGTGGTGCCAATATTTACAAAAGGCTCTCGTTCTTTGTGGGGAAAATATTGTAGGGGGTTACTAAAAGACTACATACAGGAGGAGTATGTGACATAATATAGTATAAAAAATGAAAGCCAGCGTGGGTTTATTAAGGACAGAAGTTGTCAGACTAACCTGATATGCTTCAATTAAGAGGTGAGCAGATGTATGGATGGAGGAGCTGCTGTGGATATTGTGTTCTTAGACTTTGCAAATGCATTCAGCACTGTCCCTCATAGACGCCTGATGGATAAAATAAGGTCTATGGTTTGTATGGAATTATTTGCAATTGTATTGGAAACTGGCTAAGGGATCGTATCCAAAGATTTGTGGTCAATGATTCCTCGTCATAATGGGCATCAGTTATGAGTGGTGTACCCCAGAGTTTTGTGCTTGGCCCACTACTATTTAATTTTTTTTTTTTTATTAATGATATAGAGGTAGGAATTTATTAGCACTGTGTCTATTTTTGAAGATGACACCAAGCTATGTAGTCTAATACAGTCTACAGAGGATGTTCATAGGCTGCAGGGTGACTTGGACAAACTGAATGTTTGGTCATATATACATACATGAACAGTATCTTGACAATAGCCTTATTATCAATTAATAAAATCAAACAATTTTTTATTTATTCAATACCTTCAACCTCACCCTCCTACTGATGTTTGACAGTTTTCAAAAATACCATAAGATAAAAAGATACCAATATTACAATAACAATGATAACATCTTTATTTAGGAACTGTTCTAACTTTGATCTATTAAGCCAGACCTCCCACATCTCCTTTGGCTTCGGATAACTTTCTATTGCCTCCTGCCTCTCTGTAAAAAACAAAAGATCCATTCTTACCTCCTACTCTTCCACATTAGATGGCTCTTTAGTCTTCTGGAACAAGATTAATTTCCTTGATAAAAGAAGACCTTTCAGTACACAAAGAATATACTTATTTACACCCACTATGCCTAATGTAGAGCCCAAACCTGCAAACTGAAAGCAATACCACATTCAAATATTGATTGCAGTCTATCAACTACTCCAGACCAATAACAATGAAGTTTTGGACATTGCCACAACATATGTACAAGATTGGAATCAATCAGGTTGCATCTAGGCACTTCACTTCATGCTTTTTCCAAAAATGTTTTAATCGTTTTGGCATAAAGTGTACCCTATGCACTATATACATCTGAGTTACAATATAGGACATATTCTTGGTGATTTATTTAATCATGGACAATGAGTCCACCCATTCTTCCACTGTTAAATCCACCACATTCTTCTTCCACTTCACATAACATTCCTTACATGGAGTATGTTTATCACTTTTAAGCAGGATCCTATAGACTCTAGACATGATCCCTCTCTTATCGGGTAGGAGAGCAAACAAAGCACTTAAGGGATGCACTTTTTCCCTAAAATACTCATCCAGTTGACGATCACTGAAGGCGTACTGTCACGGGTGCTCCCACGATCCCTGTCTCGGATCGCAGGCGCACCCATGCCCCCCAGCGTCTCTCCGGAGATCCACTCATCTTACCTCCCTTGGCTCCAGCGATGTCTTCTCCTGCTCCCGTGGCTCGGCTCGCGCATCCCCCTCTCCTATGGGGGCATGCGGGCCAGCTTGCTCTGCTTTAAAGGGCCAGCGTGCCAGTAATTGGCGCTGGCCTGCTATAAGTTTCTGCCTCTTCCTGTGACCCTTGGCGGATCTTCAAGCGTTCCCATGAAGAGAAAGCTCTCCTGTGATTCCTGCATTCCTGTGATTTCTGCGTTCCTGTGATTCCTGTGTTCACAGTAGGGACAGGAGACAACTTCAAGAAGGGTCTAGATGCTTTTTTACATCTAAATAACATTGACGGTTATGTTATATAGAATTGTTTCCCCCATGTCCCTTACTCATCCAATCCCTTCCCTTCCTTTTTTCATGTATGTTCTATTATATTTTCATGTCCTATTATATTTTTGATTAAAGTTTACCTTCATTAAACTTTACCAAGGACCTATGAACAGCTTTAATTAGATCTTTTTGTGAACTTACTGAAGATGGAGTTAACATAAAACTCATAGTGAATAAAAATTTTGGCATGGATAAAAGAGGATGAAAGATACTCAAGAAATGGGCATTAAATATGTTTGAAAGTTTAAAATTAAAACATATATATTGTATATACTCAAGTATAAGCCAGTAGTGTGTAGCTATTCCCCTGTAGTATATAGCCATCCCCCTGTAGTATATAGCCAGCCAGCCCTTTTTAACCCCTTCCCGACGCGCGCCGTACTACTACGGCGCGCGCCGGGTCCCGGTGCATGGAGAGGGCTCACGGGCCGAGCCCTCTCCATAGCCGGTAAGTCTTTGCTGATCGCGGGTGTTTTCACCTCGATCGCCGCCGCCGAATGCTGCCGGCGGCTTCAAAGAGATGGTGCAGCATGGGCGCCGCAATCTTGTCGTGGATCGCCGCTCCCCGATGATGTCACGGGGAGCGGCGATCCGTCGCCATGGTAGCCTTGGGTGTTCCGAACACCCGAGGCTACTTCGTTTTAACCCATGCATTACAATGTGCTAATTCCACATTGTAATGCATGGGGAGTAAAATCCACTGAAAAAGACATACAGTAATATGGCAGTATATGATAGGATGAATCAGACTACCTAGGGTCAGAGTACCCTAGGGAGTCTGAAAAATAGTAAAAGTAAAAATAAAAAAAAGTTAAAAAAAAATTATAATAAAAAACCTAAAATTTCAAATCACCCCCCTTTCCCTAGAACTGATATAAATATAAATAAACAGTAAAAATCATAAACACATTAGGTATCGCCACGTCCGAAAATGCCTGATCTATCAAAATATAATAACGTTTTTTCACTGCGTTTAACCCCGTAACCCACTGGCAAACTAGATTACCCATATCCAGACACATTATTGTGTATTTAAAACGTAACTTTTATTTTTGTGTCTATTAGTAATGCCAAAATTAATGGCAGATTTAGATGCTCAAACTACTACAGTAATTAAAAACACAGTGTCACACATCCTCATAGTTGTAGCCAGGCTGAATGAACTAGTGATGTGTCTGTTGAGGTACTGTCAATGGTTGTTATACTTGTGGCTGTACTGTATGATTCACCGCAGGGTATCCCTCTATGATTATTATCACTCACTCCTGTGTCAGTGTCAGTAGCAGTGAAATGTCAAATGTCACTTTTTTTACACCTCTGACATGGCCAGAGGTTAACTATTTGTAGTAAGTGACAACCTCTCTGACACATGTGTAGGGGATATTGCAACTGAAAATACTTGTTGCATAAGATAAGTATTTTCAGTTGCAATAACGCCAAAATTCGCAAAAAATGACACTATCCACAGCTCCGTACACCAAAGTATGAAAAAGTTATTGGCGCCAGAAGATGGCAAAATAAAAAAAAAATATTTTGTACAGGAGGTTTTAATTTTTTTAAATGTATTAAAACATTATAAAACCTATACAAATTTGGTATCCACGTGATTGTACCGACCCAAAGAATAAAGTAGACATGTCATTTGGGGCACACAGTGAAAGCTGTAAAATCCAAGCCCACAAGAAAATGTCGCAAATGTGGTTTTCCACCATTTTCACTGCATTTAGAATTTTTTTCCTGCTTCCGAGTACACGCCATGGAATATTAAATACCGTCACTATGAAGTGCAATTTGTTACGCAGAAAATAAGCCATAACACAGCTCTTTATGTGGAAAAATAAAAAAGTTATAGATTTTTGAAGTTGGTGAGTGAAAAATGGAAGTGAAAAGACTAAAAAGGCCAAGTCGTTAAGGGGTTAATATATAGTCAGCTCCCTTTAGTATATAGCCAGCCAGTCTCCTTTAGTATATAGACAGCCATCCATCCCTCTTTAGTATATAGCCAGCCTTCTTTAGTATATAGTCAGCCACCCCCCTTAGTATATAGCCACCAGCCCCCTTTAGTATATAGCCAGCCAGCCCCTTTAGCCTATAGCCAGACCCCTTTAGTATACAGTCAGCACCATGCAGTATGTAGCCCGCCCCTGTAGTATATAGCCAGCCATCCATTTTTATTATATAGCTACCCCCCTTTGGTATATAGCCAGCCATCCCTATTTAATATATAGCCAGTCTTCTTTACTATATAGTCAGCCACCCCCTTTAGCAGATAGCCAGCCAGCCTCCTTTAGTTTATCGCCAGCACTATGAAGTATATAGACAGCCCCTTTAGTATATAGCCATCCCTGTGTAGTATATAGCTAGCCAGCCCCTTGTTTGCCCAGCACAAAAAAATAAACTGAGTGAAACCCCGGACAGGTCCCCTTCTTCCACTGGCTCTAAGCCAGTGACAGGTCATAGCTGTGTGGCGACTGCACATGGACCTGCCGCTGCTGACGGAAGAAGAAAAGACCAGTGATGGGGGGCGGGGGTGGAAAGGTGAGTTTTGACTTTATTTTTTTTTCCTTGACTTGAGAATAAGCTGAGTTTTAGTTTTCAGGACATTTTTTGTGCTGAAAAAATCAGTTTATACTCGAGTATATACAGTAATTGAACTAAGCAAAGTTTGTGGAAACATTTGAAAGGATTGTCTAATAAACAATATACTCTAAAATCTAATAGAAAAACTGCACTCATTGCACCTTTAAGCTGCAAGCAGAGAACCCCAGGTCCATAACTAATACAATAAAAGTAAGGGTGAAGGAAACAGAGCTAGGAGGGATAATCTTCATTGCCTTTCACAGTCTGTGGTCATCAAGGAACTTTGCCCAAATATCCTTATTGACCATTTGGATATAGACAGCGTACACCAGCCTTGGCTGCAAGATTTTCTCATGATTTCCTCAATGACATCACTGTTAAACTGCATTTCTGTAGCACCAGTGAGAAACATTTACAAGCTGTGAGGTCAACATCAAACATGTCCTTACAGGTCCATTCTAATCATCTTTATGTGGATTTGGCTCAACCCATGGCTGCAAAGATTATAATGTGCAGGATTCTAACAAATAAAAGGTCTAATGCTTTTCATTACAGTAAATGTGTACATGTGGATATGGCATGCTTTCAGGAGACACATTTTCCTCTCCTTCCATTTGCTTACCATCTATTCTACCAATAAATGAAAAAAGGCTAAGGGTGCAGCTATTTGTTTTAAAAAAATCAGTTCCTTTTTCTCATTTCCTAAAAGTGGTAGATTCCAAACACTGGTATCTCCTTCTGACTGGATAATTTCAGGGTGTCGTAGTACCATTCTTTCCTAGACTGTTTCCGATCACAAATTATACAGTAATAAATAGTTTCACTTGTGAGTTTTGTTGACATTGTGGATGGTGTAGGCTAGCATAATGGAATCATCTATTAACTTTTCAAACGGCTTCTGAACACCAGCAAGCCAAATGCTTCAAAAATACACATCATGATGTAAGAATTTGTCATCACTGTACATCACTGTATTGAAGATATACAAAGCATTTCTGCTTTGCCTTCTTTCCTCCATCCAAGTATACACCTAGTTAGTTGGTAGTGTTTAATTTACCTTTCACATTTTGATAATTTACTTTATAAGATTGACTGCCAATTGCTGCATGGTCTGTTGCAATGTGCATGATGTTTTTATTGATAAACATCTTTAAGTAAAATGGGGTTCAATGTATATCTTATTCCTCTTGGTATACAATGGGGCAAATTTACTTACCCAGTCCATTCGTGATCACTAAGGTAGTTCCTCCAACATCCACCAGGCGGCGCTGCTGCTCCGAAGTCCGCTGAGGCCCGCTGGAATGCACTGAAGTTCACCGGCCTATTCCTGGTGAAGGTAAGCGCGTGTCCCGCGACACTTTTTTTTTAAATGCGGTGGTTTTTCCGAATCCATCGGGTTTTCGTTCGGCCACGCCCTCCGATTTCTGTTGCGTGCATGCCAGCGCCGATTGGAAATATTCGGGTAACACGTCGGGAAACCGCGAATCGGGCCCTTAGTAAATGACCCCCAATGTGTTTTTATTTACATTGTAAGTATAGAAGCATGATGGGATAAATTCATTTCTCTTAAGTATTTCCGAATTGTTTAGAAAGTCTGTAGTTGCACTTACATTAAATTGAAACTTAATTATTAATTTTCTGCTTGCTGTCAGATAGCATTTTGTTCAGTATTTGTGAAAACCAATTTGTCTGTTTTATTTTCAGGTAATTTTGAATTCTCATTAAACAAAACCATTATTATTTATTATCTTCAAAAGTAAGGTTTTTATAGAAAGACTGCAGTTTAGGTTAAAAATTAATGAATGATAGTGCAACTACAGACTTTCTAAAAATTTGGACATCCATAAGAAAAGATAAGTGAATTCATCTCATGCATTCTAACCTTACAGAGTGTATAAAAACACAATGGGGCACATTTACTTTCCTGTCCCTCTCGCAATCCACGCTGTGCATTGTCCAACGGTCATGGACTCCCACGCGATTCACTAAGATTGTGCGCCCAATTTCCTGCTTGCGTCGCTTCCCTGCTCAGATCCGCCGGAGTTCACCATCTTAACTTTTTTAATAATAACATAAATAAATAAATGAACAAATAAATAACTATTTTTTGTTTGTAGTGAAATATGGACAACATAGAAGATTGGAACATCATATATTTTTGAACAGTACATGTACCATTGACTAATAGTGTTTTACAACATATGTTGTCAAGATACACACATTGTTAGGTAAAAACGGTCCAAAAGTATACAGAGAACAAAGAATAGACAGTATATAGATGTGAAACTCCCTTACCGTATTTAGAAAGTTCTTTAGGGAAGACACCGGAAGTTGAGAGAAACGGAAAGTTGATAAATCACAGCAGCATCCTCCTACCCTGAGGAAGAGAGCTGTTGCTATCGAAAACCCATTTGTTGCAAGTTCAACCTTGTCTGTTTGCCCCATCCATCACTGCCAACTCCAGACTAGCTTATGTTGCAGCCACTGGCCGGGGCTCCCATGCCAAATTGTCTTCTTCTACCTGATTGCAAGATTCTACATATTGGACCACATCAAAAAGGGATTTAAAAACAGTAGGATCATTATCACATCTGTTGGATATGCAGAGTGTTTCCCTGAAAATGTTGTTCCCCTCTAAAGAATTTAAAAAAAAAACAGGGATAGGGGGCTCAGGGGACAAAGTGGAACACCCCAATGGACAGAATAGTGGAAGTATAGGGGGAGACAGAGAAGCGCAATCCTCGCATGATACAGTTATGCACATAAAGCTCCTGATTCTCAGTGTACATGCTCACATGGAAGGACAAGGATTCCGGAGAAGTGTTTACAGGAACTTGGACAACAGAACGGCGCTTTGAAACTCGCTCACAGGTCAAGTGGATCTGAGCCAAAGGTGTTTATTCGTAAAAACTGTGACACTTTTCAGATCCGGACCGCAAACACGTTGCAGGTTTTATGAATAAACGGCCTTTGCTCAGATCCACTTGACCTGTGAATGAGTTTCAAAGCGCCATTCTTCTATCCAAGTTCCTCGTTCTCTAAATTTCCTCTAAGGAATTGTACTTCAGGACCCTAGCCACATCCTGAAAACAATCCAGATGACATCCTTACACTTTTTGTGGCATTCCCATTGTGTCAAAACTTACTTTAAATTTTAGGTGTAATAGTACCTGGTCCCCACTAGAATTGCACATGCAATGCCTGGATCCACCTAACCCAACTGCTTCTGAGGCTCATTTTTATAAGGCACAATTTCTGTGAATGTCTATTGGAGCCATTATTACCACACAAAATTGATAGTATTTCTTGTAACTCATTGCAGCTTATTTTCTTCTACGTTTTGGCTACCAAACAATATATTGGGGCTCATTTACTAAGGGACCGAATCGCGCACTTTCGTCGGGTTTCCTGAATATTTCCATTTTGTGGCGAATTGCCCTGGGATTTTGGCACACGCGATCGGATTGTGGCGCATTGGCCACGGCTTTCATGTGACAGAAATCAGGGGGCGTGGCCGCCGGACAACCCGGCGGATTCGGAAAAACCGTGGAATTTAAAAAACAATTTGTGTCGCAAGTTTAAGCACTTACATGCACCGGGAAGATGAAGGTGAACTCCGGAGCAACAGCAACACCTGCTGGATATCGGGCGCACAAAGTTAGTGAATCCCGGCTGACCCGAATTCCCGTTAGACAACGCGCCGCGGGATCGCAACTGGACCGGGTAAGTAAATGTGCCCCATTGTTTCAGCCTGGCAAGAAACGGGTACTAGTTTTTCAGAATTTAGGGGAAATTGAATTGATATATGTTCAGTATAGCTATCAATTCAGGGGTGGGATTTGCTCTTAGAACCGAAGAGTAGCAAAACTCCATCTCCAACATTAGGGATGCTTATTTATAAGCACCCCAAGTTGTGCCTTGCACAAAACTCAATAGGGATTTTTAAAGTAAATGCTCAGTGTTGGTAGGGTAAGTTTTCAATTGTGAAATCTCAGTAATGTACGCCACATAACTTCTTAGCAATCCTGCCAAGAAAGATGTCATGAAGAAAAAACTTTGTCAGATGGGACCTTGGCATGCTTAATGTCTTGGAATTATATTGTTGTGGTAACAAAATTTCTCAAGGCCTTTTTTATTTTTACTTTTGTGAGTATAATAAAATAATTTTAGTACCTTATCATACTATGCTTCGATCATTCCTACAAATAAGATTTAGTGCTACAGCACTGGAACCAGAAGGCAAGCAGCTACTGTCCCAAGAGAAATACAGTCAAACCAGCCCGACCAGCTAGTAAGAATAAGCACTCTCTGACTGGATACGATAGCTACCTATTGTAAAGTTTCTGCCTCAGATGAAAGACCTAGAACCAGAGGTATGGTACAGGCTGGATATCATAATGCCAGAATGTTGCAACGTAGAAAATCTTTTTATTTAACATTTTGGACGTTATAAGTGTGTTCTTAAGGACTTTGACCATTATTTTCTCTAGTTCCATTTGAGTTTAAAAAATATTCCTGTATGTAATATATGGGAAGTCATGGACACATTTGTCCATGGATTTCATCATTGATCTGCCTGACTCTCAGGAAATGACAGTGGTATAGATGGTTGTTGATTTTTATTCAAGATATGTCACCTTTTTCCGGTGGAAAAACGGAAAAATGCCATGGAATCTGCCATTTGTTTGTTGATAATATCCTTAAACTGCATGGGGTACCTAAATCTGTTACCTTTAATCAAGAGGTACAATTTGTATCGGTGAGTTTTGCAGTGAGTTATTTAAGATGGGGATACATTTTTCACATTTTTACATGTTTCAAAATCCTGTCACCCCGAGATTACCAGGCATTCAGGGCTAGACAATTTGGGAGCTGATCAGTCTGAGAATGTCAGGAATTTTGTATTTGACTCTCAGGAAGAATGGGGAAAACAGGTAACTGTATAACTATCACACTTTCCTATCCTCTGCCATGTCCCCATATTTCTGCAGTTATGGTTATGATCCTTGCTTCTTTTGTGTTTCTCCTTATCTATCCAATGACCCACAGACTGATGTCTCTGTGTCCAACCGCTTTTCATCTTAGGCACAAGCCCACAAAAACTTATTTGAGGATCCATTGGACATTCATAAAAGCAGTCTGAACAGTGCTCTAGTGGTTGCCTGATGAGTTTAACTATCACGTCTGGCTCTCTGAAATGTGGTTCTGGAGTGGCAGGGGTTAATTTACTCTACTGCTAGAGCCTTGTACTTGGAGCAGGGCTCCTGGCTAACACATAAAAATCTAAAGTCTGCCTCGTCCATCACTATTGTACTGCTAATGTTTGCTATTTCTATATTTCTGGTTATCCAATGTTGGCTTGCCTTTTGTGACAAGCCTTTTGCAACTCCACATTTGTACCATATTTTCTATGTCCATTATGACCCAGACTTCTGGACTTTTGTTTATCTATCAGTTACTGGTTATTGGTTTGGATGGACCCAGTAGGTAAGCAGAGACAGTTTGCAGGGATCAGGATTATGGCTCACTGTCCTTTCTGTTGGACCTGTGTCCAGTGTCCCCCATCACAATGTTTAATGCGAGTCTTAACTTTTCCCCATTCCCATACTGCATGCTGGATATACTAAGAGGCTATGCCTCTTGATGTTTCTGGAAGTACACTCTGAAACTAAAATTACCTGGACCTGGTAGCAATCTCAGCTACAGTCTCTGGCTGTTTTTCATCAGAGATTATAATAAATATGGGGGGCCATGATGTGCATGCCTTCACCCTCGACACTCCCTGCCATGTCCCACCTAAGTGGGTCATAAAAATTGACATGTGGTTGCTGTCTAGAGCAGAATGGGAAGATTGTGTAGGTTGAAGAAAGGTAGAAAGACTGTTTTACAAGCTCTGCAGACTTGGTACAGTGGTATGGAATGAATAACCTTTATAAGAGCCATCATGTTAGTTGAGATTTTGAGGTGTCTACCACTCTAATGTCACTATAAAGTGATAGTATTGATGTTAGTATCATGATTTTATTTAATAGCAGAACAATGACACTATTAAGCTATTATGTTATAGCAATGGCAGTGGTAAGTAATAGTTTTGGGTTGCAGGCACGCCCGTGTGCCTCCCTGTGCCCCCAAAGCTCAGCAGCCTTCCTCAACTTGTCATGCTTCAGGGACGGTCATTCTAGCGCACGCCTCCTAGGGCACGTGCATCCCAGCCAACTAAGATTTAAAAGGATATTTGTGTTTCCATACCATTGAGAAAGCTTTGTTCCTGGCCTTGTGCATTTAGACTGATTTCCCGCTGTGACCTCGATTCTGTTTCTGACTTCACTCCTGTGCTGCGGTCAGGACCTTCCACTATTTCCCTAACTTTGATCTTGTGCTGCCTGTCCTGACCTCCTGTCTGTCTCAAATCTGTCTCTGCCTCACAATTCTGCACCTCGCCTTGGCCGCCAATGCGGAAAAGTCACGCCTGTGGAGCGACCTGGTGGTACCACGCTGAGGCAAGTCTATCCCACTTTGCGGCAGGCTCTGGTGAAAACTGGGTGCTTAGGTCATTGTCCGAGGGGGTACAGCGGGCCCACTACACCTGAATTCTGACAATTTGGACTTTGTAACATGGTAAAATAAGTAATAAATGTATAATGATGTTTTTTTTCTCTCATGAAATTGTATAGTGTTATTATTTATCACTATATGGGGATCTTAGGTTTGATAGAGTGCTATTGTTCATAAATTTGGTAGACCAGATATTAGCTGCTTTAATTGTGCACCCAAAAGTGTGCCATAAACTGTGTTGGGAAACTAGAAGTGCAGGAAAAGTGCTGGAATTCTAAAGCCTTGCCCAAATAGTGGGACCAAAATAAAAGAAAAGCCTGAGAGGCAGAAAAGCTGCTTTATTGAGGTGCCGACAATTCATTAAGATGGCACAGACATTCCAAACACCAATTATGGACCCAAGACCACCAAAAACTGACATGAAGATAATAATGAATGCCCCAGAATATATTTGCTTTGGTGCTTTTTAAGATCCTAAAATCTAATGCTGTAATTTTCCTTAGAAATTGATTGCTTCATTGTTGCACAGCATCCTCCCATATTTGTCTTTTTCCAAAGGGCTCTGCAAGTAAATGTAAAAGTCATCACATTTATATTTATCATCTGGTTTCAGCAGATGTTTTCATAAGATATTATAGTCAGACTGGTGGGCTTTGTAAGGTTACTCCTGTACACAGCACAAATCCTGTCCACAGACTCTTCTAAAGGATTTTAATAGTTAGGACCAGTGGTTTTTATTTGCTTCAACCAACGCAAAATGTAGGTTAAGCAAAGAGCACATTTAACAAATGTATCTGGACTTGAAAGTTTTCACACGCAAAAGATTTTACTCTGTGTAAGTACTTTTTTAATTTAGTCATTCACCACCAATTGTACTTTATTAGAGGCCTTAAAGGAAACCTACCACTTCTGAAGGTAGGTATGAGATGCAAACACCGGGCACCAGCTCAGGGTGAGCTGGTGCCGGTGCTTAGTCTCGTTAGTGTTAAAACCGCGGTATCGCGGTTTTAACACTTTTTAAACTTTATAGTAGAAACTGCTTCGGCGCTGCGCGCGACCGTGCGCGCGCAACGCCTGCGGCATTTCCAATGTAGGCGCGCGCACGATCGTGCGCACGCAGCGCCGAAGCAGTTTCTGCTAGAAAGTTTAAAAAGTGTTAAAACCGCGATACCGCGGTTTTAACACTAACGAGACTAAGCACCGGCACCAGCTCACCCTGAGCTGGTGCCCGGTGTTTGCATCTCATACCTACCTTCAGAAGTGGTAGGTTTCCTTTAACTCTTGCACAATTTTTATGAACACACATATATATATATACTGTATGTATTTATAAAGGTGTACTGTATGTGTTGTGTTTACATATATAATGTAGTATGTGCGTTATTAATTTGTAGACTGTAAACAGAAATATGAACACAGCAGCTTTTACTTTATATGTGATCATACAAAAATAAAGATGTTTTCCTCTCTTTATTGTACATATAAAAAATGTTCACACTACTTGATACTAGTGTACTAGTTGATGCTACATGAAATTTTATAGATCCATTTTCCACCGATGCATATTAAGAATCCAAGCATTATAGCTGTAAATTTCTCAGTTGTATATCTCTGTACTGTGCACTTACCTCAAACCCCGGAAAGCAACACTATAAAAATGGATGGGGAAGATAAAGTGTGAGTTTGTGCTAAAGAATAATAAATATCCTTACTATCACAGGTAAAATGAATGTTCTGTTTGCAATATCCTTCAAAAAACAAAGAATAATATCCATGACTTTTCATTCAAAAAAGCAGGAAGATACATTTGTGAACACAAAGTTTGAAAGTATGTTAAACTGGTGTAAGTAAAACCATATAAATGTATTTTTTCTTAATTTATTACAGTATGTTAAAGTATGTAACCACTTACTAATTTATTTGTACAGTACAATATGGAAAGCCTCATTTTAACCACTTAAATAGGTTTTCCGATGGATAGGACTTAACTTGCTGATGGGTACCCCAAAGAATGGAGGCTTGATGTAACCTCATCGGACACTTTGTTGCTCCTGGAGATAAACAAAAGCAGTCAGTCATGCATGGCTGGGCTGCCCCATACATCTCTATGGAGCTGACGGAGATTGCTGAGCACCGTATTCAGCTATCTCCATCACCGACTGCACCACATCTCGGGGAGCACTGAAGGGTTGTTAGGGGGAATGTTGCTTTCCCAGTGATTTAATTATGACCCACATACACTGTGTACTGTGTATCTGATTGGCCTTCTCATGGATATCATCTTCTGCATAGAACCTATACATCTTAGACACATAATGAGGAATCATTCAGAGATTTTATGTATGAAGAAAATTAAGGTGATGTATCAAATACTACTTCTAAATATCAAAACACTTGAAGATGTTCTCAAAATCTGAATTGACTTTTTGTCCGTCCTATTGGTGTTCAAATAGTATGGTGTGCTACTTTACAACCTTGATCAATTATAATCTGCTCTACTACATATGAATTAATGGGGGTTGCTGTCTTTGCATATAAATTGTCGAGCATGTCTTTTAAAATTATGCATGTATGTCACACAGGGACCTCTGTGCTCTGCTCAGCACTCTGCTAGGCTCCTTATTATACACGCCTCTAGCATGCATGAAAATCCACCCACTCTCTCCCCTTCATGAGAGCTGGTGATATCGCACAGCTCTCAGGAATGGGGGGGGTGTGGCCGGATTCTAATTCATGCTAAAGATGTCCATAATTAGGAGCCAAGCAGAAGCCTACTTTGCATTATTTTAAAAGATTTTGTTCTAGCTAAATCAAGTGGTTTACAGTCTAATGAAGATGTCGGGGCAGATTTACTTACCCGGTCCTGTCGCGATCCCGCGGTGCGTTGTCGACGAGGATTCGGGTCCGGCGTGATTCACTAACATCCTGCGTTCAAGTTCCTGCATGTGTCGCTGCTGCACCGAGGTCCGCCGGAGTTCACCTGCTTCTTCCAGGTGCATGTGAGTGCTTGAGACACAAATCCTTTTTTAAATTCCGCGGTTTGTCCGAATCCGTCAGGTTGTCTGACGTCCCACCCCCAATGTCTGTCACGTGCAAGCCGGCTCCGTTGCGCCAAAATCCAATTGCGTGTGCCAAAATCCCGGGCCAATTTGGCGCAAAACGGAAATATTCGGGAAACCTGACGAAAGTGTGACGTTCAGACCCTTAGTAAATGAGCCTGGATGTAGGATAAAGGCTGCGCAATCGGCTGATACATAAAGAGGCGGGGCTATCATACGCTGGCGCTCATGATAAATATGCCCCAGTGACTTCTTTTGAAGCTCCGCTGCTTTTCAGATTTATTAAAGTGACATTGGGCCTTTAATAAATCCCTTACGAATTTTTTTTAAAAGTACTCACATAATAATCACAAGTAGAGTAAAATAATTGCGTCAGCACAAGCGCCAGGAGGGGAGTGCCTTGCCACATTTTTGTGTAAAAAATATTTCCGCGGCACTGCACTAGCAGTGGTTCTATGTTTAAGCCACTATATCAGAGTGGCGAGAAAAAGCCCTTGCAATGTTTTTGACCAAAATAAAAAACCTTTCCAATTTTTTTGCCACTTTATCATGCCAAAAAGTCAGTGATAAATCTCCCTTAGGCCACATTCACATGGCCTTCGGGAGACGTATATATGTCCCCCATAGGCCCGGCAGTGGACATGTCCTATCTTTCCCTAGAATACGGCACCATACATTGCTGTGGAGAGGGGTTGGGGCAAGCAACAGTCTTACTGTGGAAAACATCTGTAGCAGAAAGCCATTTTTATGATCCACTACATGTCAATAATCTGTTGTGGATTCCAGTGCAGAATTTAACCTTTGGAATTGCCCTCAGCTACAGCAAAACCGGAGTATAAAAATGTATCAAAATGTTGAGTATAAATATGAAAATATAGTGTAAAATTAGACTTAGGGGTTACCATTTACTGAGACCTCCAGGAATTTCTGAGGTGTATTTATGTTTTAACAAAATAAGTTTTTTGCATTTGTAATATATTTATATTTCTGAAATGAATTGAATTAATATTGCTGTTTTTATTATACTAATAAAAAAATATAAATGTATCAGAAATCAGCCAGTCATGACTGGTCTCTCATGCTTTCCATAAGCCTGCTGTCTGTTAGCATGTTAGTCTTACAGCAATATAGATAAAAGTTAATCCGAGTGCCAAATAGAGTGTAGGTTAGAGGGAGAGGTTAGAGGGAGATATTAATTCAACATTAACAAAATCGTTCTGCTGAAACAGAATGAATAGATAATTTGCAAGCAAATATTGTACCTTTTTACAGTGCATTTTTGGATCACCATGACAAAGCTACAAGTGCTTAATTTCCATATTTGTCTTCTAGTCTTTTACAGAGGTGTTTATGCCGTTCATCTTATATAGCTATCTGGAACACACAAAGTCTTGCCCTGTTTGTTTCACGGGCAATAAAAGGGAATGAACTAGATATCAATGCATATATATATTTTGAACGTTAATAGGCAATTGTCTAATTTGTCTAGTAATGAATATCACAAGTTGAATGATAATGCAGTCAATAAAAAATGCACCTCAAAGTTATGTCAATTAAATGAATTGCAAATTCTATCTTTAATGTGCCTAAATGAAATAAAGCATTGGAGTTAAATCTATTATGCTAACCATTCTACCACAATTAGTATAAAAGCCAGGACAGAGTATGGCTGCATTTACCAGAAATTTGCTAACTTTTCCTATCCATTAGCGTTATCTAAAAGCAATAAATATTCTTTATATGAATATATGACACAGAGAAGCTTCTATCTGGCTCCATAAAAAAGCAATATCTATTAATGGTTTATTCCAAATCCCCTTAATTATCACTGGCATCAATGACATAGTTCAAAATTGAAAACTAGTGAATATTTTATCATTATCTAATGTGTTTCCCTTTGTCATAAATTAATTTCATTTTTTTATTGAACTTCTCATATCTAACATACTCTTCTTGGAAATTAATGATTGATCCTTATATGTGAAACAGTATCTTCTTTAAAATTATATGGAATAAGAAATAGATGGATATTTAGGGCATATTCAAAGTGGGCTTATGCAGGATCCACAGCCATAAACTTTATCCAGATGGATCTGCATCTGTTATTTTATTAGCACCATAGATAAGAGTTGCACAACCGGTCACATGCTGCCTGTAGAACCTCGGGTTGCAGCAAGCACTCTGCTTCCCATGAAAACCAATGTGTGCTTCTATCAATGATAAATAAAAATTAAAAAATAATGTGTAGGAATATGATATATGTAGGGGTGAGTGGACCTGACCAGCACTGTTCTTGAGAGAGGAGGTAGGGAGAAAGACAGTGAGGGGCTACTAAATTTTACTGCACTTTTCACGGCAGTGTGAAGTACTGAGTGTGTATTCCCTGAATGCAGAGGCTAGACTAAGGTAAGGTATTGGTCAATTACCTCACAAACAGTAACACAAGTATCACCGGACTGTCTTCAACCCACTCCACCTTTTATGTGCAAGGCACTCCTTTTCACTCCATTCAAAACAGTAAGAATGTCTCAGGCACAGGTCATGGTTCAGGTCATAATGCTCTATGATAACTGTGCTTGCTCAGATTCTGTGGGCCATTCACCTGCCCCCGCCCCAGTTGCTGATAGTGTTCCCAGATGCCCAAAAACTTGTGTTGTAGGATGAGGATGTAAACAGCATACCATTGCAGGACATCTACCATGGTGATGATGAAACCAAAGTACCAACTTATGCAGCTTTCTGTAATGTGGAGACTGACAAGGAGGGTATTGATGAGGGCTTAGTGAAAATAGATCTGAGGGGTTTTGATGACGATGTCCTAGACAAAGACAATCATAGGTCAGAGGTGGTGGTCACATAATCCCAAGATGTGTAAGGGTACAAATGCACATTGGGCAGCACAATGTCACAGTGTTGCCTGCTATGCACCAACGTACCCAGGGATGAGCACAAAAAAGCTGGCCCATATTATGAGGTTGGCTGTCCCATAAGATGTCATTCCGAGCTGCCACTACTTTAGTGGGCCCGCCATCCCTGCCCTGCGCCATATGTTGTGGACAAAAGAAGTTGCCAGGTTCACATAACAACTGATATGTGAACCAGTAAACATGGACAGAGACATTACATCTCTTTGAATGACCACTGGGTTAATGTGGTAGCGACTGAACCCTAGGCAGAAATCGCTGTGTCATACTTCCACTACCAAAGTTTTCCAGACATCTGTGCCTATGATTGCTTCCTCTTTTCCTGCCTCCTTATCCAGTCACTGTTGGATCGGCACCAACAGTTTCAGTAGAACCATGGGGAAATGGCAATAGGCCATACCGAAACTCATCTGTCTGTGCAGAAAACCACTAGAGTAACTCCCTGGATCAACTGAAACTATTTACACAAAGTAACTTTTTGAAAACAGAGCCTTTTTTTAGAAAACAGAAGCTTTTTGGAAAAACAGAACCCGTAAAAAAAAAATCTAAACAATTTACAAAAACAAACTATTTGCAGTTTTTTTGCCATTGCATTGGCATGAGAACATCCCAAGCCTGGTTGTTGCACATCCTGTACCTTGCACATTTATTGAACTTGGTGGTGCATAGGATCCTGCCCAACTACAAAGACCTGCTGCTAAAGTGCATTGCTTGTGTTAGCATTTTTGGCATTCACCCCCTGATACTGCTTCCCCATATGCACTGCAGAGTAAATTTGGCCTTCCCACTCACTGACTTATATGTGATTTACCAACTCGGTGGAATTCAACTTTGCACATGCTAAGTTGTGAGAGCAGTTGTGAGAGGGGTGTGTGAGCAGCAGAGGGAATTATTTAATTTAAGTTCCAGAATGCCCAGGTGAGTCGAAATAGTGAGCACTTCACTACCAATGACTGAGCCTCCATGAGAGACCTTTGTGCTATAATGCACTATTTACAATATACCACTAATATGGTCAGCACTGATAAAGACATCTTCACCGATATTGCCCCCATTTTCTGCCTGCTCGAAAAACCTGCTAAGGCAAAGACAGAGGATGTTATGATGCCACAGGTGGAAGACAATGAGGAACTTATATCAGGCCACTACACACATGGCTCGTAGAATGGGTTCCTTGTCATGTAGTGCCTACAGGATGAATTCTCCCTCACAGTATGGTGAAGCTCAATGTAGGCGACATAGGAGGTGGCTGGCAGAGATATGAAGGACTAAGAGGCCAATGAGGACACCTTGTCCCTCCATTTAAGTAGTGAGAGGAAATGTCATGTTTTTCCATTGCCTCTTTGAAGGCAGTGAGAGGAAAGAAAGGTTTTTCCCATTGCATTTTTAAGGCAGTGAGTGGAAGGGCCCCCAATTTAGGCAGTAAAAGGAAGCACCAGCTTTCCATCATTGTGTCTTTTATGGTGGTGAGAGGAAATTCTCAGGTTTTTTTAATAGCCACCAGTGTTTATTACTGCTGGATCTGCGTTATAACCATACCAATCTCCATACAAGGAGGCTGTTTTCTGTACCAATCGAACCATGAGTGTTAAACCTTTGATCACTGCCGGCAAAACTGCTGGTGGCGGTAAAAAGCCGCCATCTTGGCTTAGAATGTCCCTAAGTTGCCGAGTATAAGCCAAGGCCCCTAATTTTACCACCAAAAACTGGAAAAACCCATTGACTCAAACATATGAAAAGGGTTGGAAATGCATTTTGTCACAGCACCCCCCCCCCAGCAATCCCCCAGCAGTATATAGCCAGCAAACCCCAGGTAGTATATAGCCAGCCCCAGTAGTATACAGCCAGCCCCCTTTAGTATACAGCCAGCCCCCAGTAGTATACAGCCAGCCCCCTGCAGTATACAGCCAGCCCTCTGAAGTATACAGCCAGCTCCCTGCAGTATGCAGCTAGCCAGCCCCCTGCAGTACACAGCCAGCCCCCTGCAGTATACAGCCAGCCACCTATAGTATACAGCCAGCCAGCCCGCCCAGCACTTTAAAAAAATAATCTTACATACTCACCTTCGGATGGTTCCGATGTTTGGTGCAACTCCTCTTCTGTCTTCTCCGCGATGCTCCGGTCCCCCCGGCTCCTCATCTTTTTTTGGTCTGCTGTAACAGCTGGCATAGACGTGGCCATGTGCTATTCTGGCCTGCGCACACTATGATGGGGCCGCTGATTATGTCATAGTATGCGCTGGCTGGCAGAATGCATGGCCGGGTCTCTGCCAGCTGTTACAGCAGATTGAAGAAAGGAGAGGAGCCGCGGGGCCTGGAGCATCGTGGAGAAGACAGAAGAGGAGCCATGCCGACTTCGGGAGTTACACAGCTGGTTAATTGGCTGCTCAGCATATAATCCCGAAGCATGAACAGCAGTGGTACGGACCTGAATTTGGCGGTTCGTACTCGTTCATCACTATTCATCACCTCTCCTTTTACAAGCCTACTATATAAAAATTGCATTATGCTCCTCTTAATACACTGCAGATTTAAAAAGAGATGGCCAGCTTCATAGACTGCAGAAACTTTATTGAACACAGGTTTTAATAAGTTCATAAGTTTCCATTACAGTTACATAGACACCTTACAGTTCCTTGTCACAATAAAATATTCAACTTACTTTCTTACAGATTCATGTTATCCATTCTTTATATCTACTTATTTTTTACTCTGGAAAAGGAGAATGGTTGCAGTAATTCAAGTCCTTCTATTCTGATATTAAATTTTTTTTTTTTTTTTGAGGCCTGCAAGTAAGTTTAGCTCATAAACCACACAGAGCACTCATTGCTTAAAAAAACTATTGATGAATACCCTACGAGAGAGATATTTTAACAAATAATAATACTACAAGTATCAATAAAAACCAAATAGATTAGAAAATTATGGCAAGGGATTTAGAATTTAACATTTTTCAGGATCCTATGCATTACGTATTTAGAGTAGGCAATTGAAGAAACTATGGTGGTTTATTAGCATTAAGCATAAGTAACATTCTGCAGTATTAAGTTTCAGTTTTGTTTTTCTCTAACAGTAAAATTGTTAAAATGAAACTTAGTACTGACACAGTTACAAGTACATGTGTTTTTTGCTGAAAACCTTGATTTTATCTTATGTAAAAAAATACACCTTGATAATTAAATCTTACCTATTGCTTTTACACTAGGCAAAAGATGGACTTCAGTTGTATTGTTTTGTATCCAGGTGTCAGGGCTGGGAGTCTGTGGACCCTCTGGACCACCGCGGGAGATGGTACTAGCCGACCTGGGACCGGAGTCTAAGTGGCACCCGGTCTTCACCGGAGCCCGCAGCTAAGCGGGATGGACTTGCTGGGGCGAGATATCACCAGGTAGTTCCACAGGTGCGACTAGCTCGCGGTGGCTGCCAAGGTACTAATACAGGAGACAATCTGTACCCGGGTGAAGGCAGGAGAATAGCACAAGAAGGCACACTAGTACTCACTTCAGGAATCACAAGAGCTGGCATGCAGGTCAGGAACACAGAAACGGACTGGCACACAGGAACGCAGGAATCACAGAAACAGACAGGCACACAGGAACACAGGAATCACAGGAATGAGGAATCACAGGAATGCAGGAATCACAGGAGAGCTTTCTGTTCAGGGGAAGGCTTGAAGATCCGGCAAGGGTCACAGGAAGGGGCAGGAATTTATATCAGGCCAGCGCCAATTATTGGCACTGGACCAGCAGAGGCACGGGAACCAGGGGCACATGGAGAGACACGCGTGTACCCGCAATCCAAGAGAGGGATCGTGGGAGCATCGGTGACACCAGATCTACTTAAAATTAGGTGTGCACCAGATCTTAACTATATTAAGTTATATATTATAACCCTAAATATCTGTCAAAGTGAATGAATATCAGAACTAGAGTTAGATAAGTTCTGATAAGAATTAGATTAGATAAGTAAATCTTAAAACATTCATATCAATTCTGTCACCTGCTGCTTTAGATGTCTTTGTGTTCTAGCTTATACGTAGACTATGCCACCTCTGTGTTCCAGTTAATGCTGTTTCCAGTCATCAACATTTACATAATTTCAAAGTATACTGTCTCATTCTACTCATGTATCTAGTCTGTATCTGAAGGATCAGCCTTCTAGATTGTATAATAACTTGCAAGTATCACAAATTCAAATCTTTCTGATTACCTTTCAGCTCTTAAAACACCTAAAGAAAATAAAACTGTCAAGAGTCTTCACTGAAGTAACACCCACCAAATTGTGGACAACAGGGCATCAAGACAACAAAAAATAATTCTTTTGTATTAAATATTAATCTTTATTAATGAAAACGCATAAAATAGCATATAAATTAATATATCAGGCCATAGATGATAGTACACAAAAGAGGAGTTATCTCCGTTGGTACATATGAGCATACAGAAATAAAGTCTATCTTGTGCCTATAGTTTCACATGGTAAAATATGTATGAAGTTGATGGTCAGCATCCAAATGGGGGAACACCTTATAGACATGGACAATGTCTCATTTTATCATATCTTCAAGCAAGGCAAAACCTAAACCAATAAAATTGGTATCTTACGCATGGGCCAATCCACACTGCTCCAATCAACACCGTCCCCAACGCGCGTTTCGGTCCTTCAGTCCGAGCATATTTTCCATGCATATTAGGGAGTTGGGAGAGGTAGCTTTAATGGATATTCTCTAATGGCCATATACATTTAATTTAATACATCTTTCATATACATACAGTTCTTCAATTGGATCATATTAAAAAAATGTACCTGTATGAATATAATTTCCAAATAATATAGTCATGTTGTCCCTTAGAAATGAAGGACAACTGTCTGTCAGGATTGGAGGTAGTAGATCCTTTGAACCACAGCGGATGATGACACAAGCTGACACCATGGGACCAGAATCTAAGTGGCACCTGGTCTTCACCAGAGCCCGCCGCAAAGCAGGATGGTCTTGCTGCGGTGTGGTACCACCAGGTCGTTCCACAGGCGTGACTTGTCCATGGTGGCAGCCAAGGTCGAGGTACAGGAACGGCAGGCAATCTTGTAGTTGGGGACAGGCAGGAGGTCAGGACAGACTTCACGGAATTGGAGTCGGGGACGTAGCAATAGGTCAAGGCAGGCAGCGGAGGAGTGTAATCAGGAACTGAACTGGGGTCACAACAGGAAATCACAATAATAGCGCAGTGTCTCAGACAAAGCTTTCTCTAATGCACAAGGCACGAAGATCCGGCAGGGATAGGAGAGGCAGATTTAAATAGCCTTCTGGGAAATGGCCAGCACCATGATGGGAATCCGGAGCGGGGACAGGTGATGAACACTGTAATGAACCTTGAATCCAGGTGGTCTGTTAGGAATCAATAGCACATGCCTGGTCACTGCTGGAAGAGTAAGGTGGTGGTCATATTTAAGGACAACATGGCTACATTTAACACATTGTTCCATCAAATGTGTAAGTATTGGCATAAAAACGCAGATGCACTATACAGACAGTCCCCGAGTTACGTAGAAGATAGGTTCAATAGGTTTGTTCTTAAGTTGAATTTGTATGTAAGTCGAAACTGTATATTTTATAATTGCAGTTCCATTTGAGTTTTAAATATTTTTGCTGTAATTGGATCAAGGATTATCAATAAAGCTTCATTACAGACACCTTACAGGGGTCATCTGTAAGTCGGGTGTCCTTAAGTAAGGGACCGCCTGTACTCTGATGGGTTTTGTTAAGAAACCTTTCATTGTGTGGTGCAGATGACACCTTCACTTTTTCCTTGGCTCAGTATGATTATGGAAATACCAAATTTATAGCACTCCTTGTAAGATTAACCGTATATTGGATTTTATTGGATATACAGAGAATGCGGGGTTGATGGATTGACCTCACATTTAATTGATGCTGGGTTATGACTTTGGGTTGCTGTCTATACTTTCTATATGGCACAATTGTTGTAATAGTGTCTTTAAACCTTAATAAATGTGTCACAAGGCATTCAAAACCATTGACAAAATCATTAAACAGATTGATAAATCTCACCAGTGTGTTACAAAAAACAATTCCTCTGAGGACTGAATGGCATGATCAACCATGTAGATAAAGGAAGATGTTAACACACAACCAAAGAGAAAGATTGTGGTGGACAAGCCTTACATCAATGTATATGGCATCTGTAAATTCACTATTTTCTTTACCATCTCCTTTCAGACTCACTGATACCTTTCTGTGCTGCTACAGAAGCCAATCCGAGCCTAAGACAAATCCCACCCGGAGAATTAATTCCCTCTTTATCAAGTAAGCACAAAAATCACTTCAAAATCACTCACTCCAATAACTAAATGTGTGAGCAGGGCAATAATAATGGGGAGGCTTCCTACATCACTAAAGTCCTGAGCATGCACAGTAAAACATACTGAAACAAGAATGCACAACTCATAGAATTCAGTGGTAAGAAAACCATGTATACAGAACCAGTTCAGCTAGTTTTGAGAACTATGAATTATAGAGAACAGAGAACACTGCTATACCACTTGGGAGACTTAGTTACAACTTGGTAAACTTATCACTTGTTGGTGATCATAGCCATACCCCCTGTTGGCAACTAGAGTAAACCTAATAGTACGTTTAGCTGTATGTTTGTATAGTTATAGTTTTTATACCCGCGACAAGCATTTGCACCTGTGGGTGGTTTCGTTTCTAAAATTGCCCAGACAGGTCCCCTTTAGGTTTCAGCATTAGTTAAGACTTATTAATTACAGCAATCTGTTCCTCTGCCAGCTCCTATTTCACCCTCATATTGTGGTATTGTGGCTCTTCTCATCTCCTCCTAATATTGTGGTATTGTGGCCCCTCTCATCCTCATCTTGTGCCCTCCTCTGATCTCCTCATGATATTTTGGCCCCTCTGCTCTCCTTCTCATATTGTGGGCAAGAGAAAGTCATAAGAATATTGATAAAATGACCAAGAAGCTCTAGTGTAGCTTATATGCTTGGCTTACTTAAAATGGTAGAAAACATTTATTATTTATTTGTTACTATTATTTTATTTTGTCTTTTGTTCAAGGGACATTGCTTAAATTTCAAGAGTTGACAAGATGACAGGATGCTGTTTCCCACATACTTCCACCCTGGCCTGCAGCTGAAGAAATAGAGAAGTAAAGAACATTGAAGATGCCACGCAATAAGAATTGTTCTGTGCATGACGAGAGGAGAATGGCCCCCTCCATCGAGTGTACTGGGGGTTACCAAAGGACAACGCCCTGGAAACTTATAAACAGTTGTGATTGGATAATATTTCCTCTGCTGTGACATGGGAAACCACAATAGGCTTATGCTTATTATAAGACGTACTAAATAAAGGAACTAAGCACTCTTGTTGACTGCGAGTGTCTGGGAACAAGATAACCGTCTCTTTGTCTGGTTGTTGAGGTTCCAGGTGCACACAGACACATGACATAATATGATCTCCCACACTGAGAGGATAGGTCACATAGGCATATTCCACCTGGTTTCCTCTCTCATCTCTGTCTCATGTTGTGGTATTGTGGAACCTCTCATTTCATCCTCATATTATGGCACCTCTCACCTCATCCTCATATTATGGTGCCCCCCTGATAGTATGGGCATCTCCCTCTCATTTTGTGGCTCTTCTCATCTCATATTCATACAGTGGTATTGTGGCCCCTCTTCCCCCCATATTGCGGTCCACTAATCTCCCCTTTTGAGTTGTTGCCCTCTTAACTCATCCTCATATTGTGGCCCCTTTCACCTCCTCCTCATATTGTGGTATTGTGGCCAGCCTCATCTTGTCTTAATATTGTGGCCTCTCTTATCTCATCTTTATACTGTGGTATTGTGGCACCTCTCACCTCTTTCTCATATTGTGGCCACTCTTATATTGTCCTCACATTGTGATCCCTCTCATCCAAAAAGGGAAATTCAAAATACAAAGCCCAGAAATATTAAAGGTGAGTGAGTGAATACAAACAGGATAACTTGCTAGAAATATATCCAGCGCTGGACTAGCTGTGAATGGAATCTATATTGGTGCATTAAGAGCCTCCGCCACAGATGACTGGAGCAGAAGTTTGTCCATCACAGCTAGTTAACTGTTGCTAGACCAGAGTTGAGCTGCAAAGGAACTGGGTGTTGTACAATTAGTCCCAATACAGTCAGCAACATTAGCTATAGTTCATAATTGGATGTTAAACAAAATACCCAAAGGAAACTAAGAAGAAAATGTTGCTAACCCACCCATATAGTAATTGTTAGCTGTTATCACTAATATTTAGTGAATATGGGGGCTCCGGGGACAAAGTCTTTTAATATGTTTTAGCTATTTGTTTTTAAATAAAAGCTCTAAAAGGTCTTTCATCCTATTTTCTTTTTTATTGTCAATCACAAAATTAGGTCGGTTTCTTGAAGTCTTTCCTAAAAGCATTTTGTTATATTTATTTTCTTTGCTAAATCCTTTCTGTGAATCTATTCCTACTGTAAGACACTACTATATTAAAAAAATTTTCGAATATATTTAAAAAGCCAGATACAGAAACCCATTGCTGAAATATTAAAAAAAACCCATGTAATTAACATATCTTTATGAATGCAGCATTAATCTTCTCTAATGAAAAGACAAAACTATTTTGCAGAATTCAACAGGGGCTTCAGGTGGATTAAACTAAATTACTATTTCCTTAGGTTCTAATTGGTGATTATTGTTTATATTCTTAATTTAAGAGTTGACAAAATGTATAATTAATATTGTTGAATACCACAGCTTTAACTGTTTACACTTTATGTAAAAAAAAAACAATGGCCTATACTACCACAACACAGTATAATGTAACTTGAATAGTGAAAGTTATGAATTTACCTCAGTGTTATGTAAATGCTTTGTTACTTTCTTTTGATATTTGTACTGTGTATGTTTTATGCATATAGATTTCTGTCTTTTCTGGATTGCTGTTTGGATAATAGAAATAAAGGTACATAAAGTCAGTTAGTGAAGTATTTAAAACATCGACAAAACAAAACAACTTAGTTGTTTAGGTTCTAATGCAATTATTTCTGTGTTGTGTACAACTCATACTTCTGTATTGTGTGAAACAGCGATATAAGTATCCCAACTGCCATTCTCAGTTAGTTAAACTATAACTAGCTTTGTGCCACACAACTTCAGTATTTCCGTTATGTAGTAACACTTTTATTTGTGGGGAAAATCAAAGTAGTTTATGCAGTGCTACCGATTCTGCATAATTTTAGCTTAGGCAGTCCCCTTAATTCTTCATTCATTCATTCATTCCATTTCATTCATTCCATTTCATTCATTCCATTTCCATTCATTTCATTCATTCATTCATTCATTTCATTCATTCATTCATTCATTCATTCTCACTCATATTGCTTATAGTCTTGCAATTTAAGGTTAGATCTGGCTTAAAAATCTTTGTGCCATTGAGCCATAAAGTCAGTTGATATACGTCAAAAGAGTAGAGAAATAGTCGGCACTCACCGTTTTTTCATTAAATTTTCTTTTTCTTTTATTTCATATCCTTTAAAAAAGTATTTTGTTTCACAGGGAGAGACATCTGACAGCAGGGAAAATGGGGGTGAGGATTAGAGGGACGAGTCATTTCGCGCTATCCTAGCGCTTCATCTTGCCTGCTGCTGCATGGCGTTCCAAGCAATTTATGCTGGCCGCCAAACATACCTCACTGACGTCACAAAGAACACACCCACAACCTTAACCTGTTACTATTGGTTAAAAACATAAACATGGGAGTGGTCGATCTCCGGCCACTCCCTTAAAAAGGCTAAATGCTGCGTCGGACCAGAATGGAAACTACTTCGTAATTTTCCTCCAATCACTGATTAGGTGGGCGGGTTTAGGCGTTCAATGGCGAAACGGACCTTATTGAAGACTGAATCTAAAGTGAGATTACGTATCACCCATGTCATAGATGAAGGCGTGGTATGACAGTTTAGGGGAGGAACCTAACTGATACAATATCTAATACCTTCTAGGGAAGGAGTGGATGAAAGCGAGATTTTTTAGTAGGGACCTAGGGAGGAGCTACGGTTTTTTCTCTGTCAGATAGAACGGTACGGAGAATCTTTACATATCCTTCTCCGAACACTGATACAGGAGTTCTAGGGATACGGACATGGCGACATGTAATTACAATGTCTTTTTTTAGAATATATTTTATTATTAAGGCCACCTTCTTAGACCTTCTTTTTTATGTAGAGGCAAATTCAGCCTCATAAGAAGACCCCCATGTCGTTTTTGTCATTTAGACCTAAGGCTCCAAGAGCCTCCGTTTTTATTATCCACCATGCCTCCCTTCTCAGGAGTTGCTTCTGCCTGTCGCCCCCATATGCCGGGGTAGGCACTAGTTCCAATCCCGCAAAGGACAAAATCCCAGGGTTGCCATTATGCGCAACCCTAACATGCTCTATTAAGCGTGGAGCCCCTTTGCCATTAATGATGGAATTTTTGTGCTCCCTGAACCGGGTGAATAGGGTTCTTATAGTTTTACCTATGTAAAAATGTCCACATGGGCAGAAAATAACATAAACAATGAAGCAAGATCTGCATGTAATGAAGGAGTTAATTTTATGCTCTATACCACCTATTTGTATGGTTTTACCCTGGATCATTTGGGAACAATGGTTACAATTGCCGCATCTATAGTTCCCTGGGGGGGTTATCTTTTTCAGCCAATTTCCCTCATTGCTTCTCTCTGGCAATCTGCTTCGTACTACGAAGTCTTTAATGGTTTTGCTTCTTCTAAAGGTCACAGTGGGCCCGTTTTCGGCTATTCCCCTCAATTGTGGGTCTGATTTAATTAAATACCAATTTTTATAGATGGCGTTTCTTATTTTGTCAGCCATTGGACTATAATCGAAGGCAAAGTTAAACTTAGTTAGATGATTTTCACTTTTCTTTTTTTGGTTCAATGAGAGTTCGGGGGATGATTTCTCAGCTCTTATTCTTGCTTTATTTAGTAAATGGGTAGGGTAACCTCTTTTTAGGAGTCTATTAGTTAGCTCGTCTGCCTGTTTATGGAACAACTCTGTATCGCTATTTATCCGTCGTAGACGGAGATACTGACCGCACGGTATAGCCCGTTCCACATGGTGAGGATGATAACTCGTATAGTGCAAATATGAATTGGTGGCCGTGGACTTTCTAAACATGGTGGTAACCAGTTCATTGTTTTTAACCAATATTTCTACATCTAAAAACTCAATTCTTTCCCCTCCAAAATTGTACGTGAAATGCATACTCATAACATTTCGGTTGAGGTGTGAAACAAACTCTTGAAATTCTTTTTGTGTGCCCGACCAGACAATGAAAATGTCGTCTACATAACGATAGTAATACTTGGAACGCCATGCAGCAGCAGGCAAGATGAAGCGCTAGGATAGCGCGAAACGACTCGTCCCTCTAATCCTCACCCCCGTTTTCCCTGCTGTCAGATGTCTCTCCCTGTGAAACAAAATACTTTTTTAAAGGATATGAAATAAAAGAAAAAGAAATTTTAATGAAAAAACGGTGAGTGCTGACTATTTCTCTACTCTTTTGACGTATTTCAGATGAAAGACTTTCCCTTTTGTTGATCAAGTCAGAGCACCGTCTATGTTTTTTTCCCCAGAACGAATGGACTCTATGCAAAAACATCATCGTTAACCCTACAACCTAGAGGGGGTAAAAAGTGTATATAACAGTTTGAGAATACGAGCAATGCCCCTGTAATTTTTCTTTTTTTAGTGATAATAAAGTCAGTTGATGACCTATTTAGAATGCAAGCTGTAGATAAAGGTCTAAATGTGACTGTATTATATTACCAATTTAATTTCCAGGTAGTAGCGGTTATGCAGATGGTGGGTTTTACAGACAGGGATAAACAGTTAAACAGTCAGAAATGGCACACAAAGATTTACAGCCTCCAGTTGATCATTAGTCTCAAATGGACATTTGGTCAAGAGTTTATAAATTCACTTTTAATTGTTGTATCCTCACGTTCAATAATTGACAAATGCTATCTAATCAGATTTCATTTTTGCTATTTCTACACTGATTAACTATTGTGATTACTAACAGATTGTTACAACATGTGGCTTGTGTAAACATGCCATGTACTTACCTCTTTGCTGAGCAGCAGGGACCTTATCATGTATTGGAAGTGAGGCCCAGTAGTAACAAAATAAAGTAGCCTACCTACAATCCTGCTTGGTTTCCCTATCCTTGTTTCTTAGAATCATCTGGCATTAGGCAAAGGCAACTCAATGGTCCGCTTGCAGTGATTTAGCTTATAGTTTCTATGTAATAAATTAATAATAAACCATTCAACTGCTTCTGGAGAAGAATAACAGAGAAGAGGGGCGGAACCTGACTGAGCTGTATGGCGGACGTGTAGCTGTGGGCTCCCGCATTACAACTCTGAAACCATCTATATGCGACCCCGACTCACTCCAAATGGGCAAAATACTAAAGGAGAGGATGCAGGAACGCCGAGGAAACACCTAGAGGAAGGAAAGGCCAAGGCGATATGGAGAAATTTCTCTGAAAAAAGCTGTCCACGCCGCCCGCGAAATTACGCAAAATGGCCGCCACACTAGAAGCTAGTGAAGAGCAGGAAGACATATCAGAGGCAGAGAGTGGCACAGAGGAGACATCAACACCGGAACCAACCCCGCTGTCCGGACCCATGCTGAAAAAGCTGCTGGCTCAAGCACTCTCTCCGGTGATGGAGGAGCTGGGAGCAATTCACAAAGAGGTACGAGCAATAGGCCAGAGAGTAGAAGCGCTAGAGGACACGCAAATAGCTATAATTGACCACAAGCAACTTCAAGCAACATTCAGAAGTGCTCAACACAGCCTTACTCCTCATAGAGGATCAGGAAAACTGCAGTAGGTGGAAAAATATTAGGCTAGGAGGCCTACCTGAATCCATCCCGCATGACCGTCTGTCCGCCATAGCGAAGACACTCTTTGAAAACCTGCTTAATGCAGACGGAGATAACGCCATAGTAATTGAGCGCATACATCGCTCCCTGCGCCACCTAAAGGCTCCCACCACCACCTAAAGGCTCAGACCCACCGAGAGATGTCATATGTGGCTTACTGAGCTACAGAGACACTGCAGATATATTAAAAGCAGCTAGAGAGAAAAAAGATATCACCTTTGAGGAACAACAGATACTCATATTTCAGGACTTAGCTCCCTCCACTCTTTACAAGCGCAGACTGCTTAAACCTCTCACAGACCACCTGAGAAACAAAAAAATATTGTTTAAGTGGCTGTTCCCTTTTGGCCTATCCTTTCAGTCCGCAGGCAGAAAGTGCATCATTAAAACCCCTGAAGACCTAAGCAAGGCCTGGGATATCCTAGAAACGGAACCGATGGCTATCCAATCCTGGCTACCCGTCATGGAGCAGCACACAGAGCTACCGCCGGTGCCACGAGCGGAGAAGTGGACACCAGCAGGGAAAACAAAGTCTCCAAAAATGAAGAAGAAGGTGATCAATGACTAACTGACCACGCACACATATAGAAGTCACCTACAAGAGGTCTGGAAGAAGATCACCAGAGAACAAAAGAGTCTGAATGGTACCCTTTATTCGTTGTTACCTTCAGGACTTTTTATGTAAGTGGACACATTCGGTTTGCCAAGATTGGCCAGTGAAATGGGCCTCCAAACTAGCATTCTCCATATTGACTGAATTAAAGAGTTGTAAACCTCAATCAGGCGTTTACCAACATGTCAACAACCCCCCCCCCCCCCCCAGGACTCCCACCTTCGTGATAAGTTCAAATTTTATGAAGGTGGTAACCTGGGCTCCCTACAGGGAAACTGAGGCTATAGCCTCTCTTGTTATTGTATCACATGTAAATATGCAGCAACAGACCGTTTCTGTATCACCAATGTTCAGTTCTTTAAAATGTTATGCACTGGCTAGATCAAGCGACATAACTTGAACAGATACTAATATAGTTATGAATGGCTGATATACGAATCACCACCTTTAATGTAAGAGGGATGAACATGCCTCAAAAGAGGTCTCAAATATTTGCACTGCTCAAAAGAGAAAACGCAGACATCTGCATATTACAGGAAACACATATAAAACAGGACAAAATACCTAGATTCCCCACTAAGCAATTGTCACATACTTACCACAGTACCTATAAAAAAGCAACTAGAGGAGTAAGCATACTAGTAGCCAAATGGGTTCCTTTCACACAAACATTGACCTGGAGTGACCCAGAAGGCAGATTCTTACAAGTAAATGGGAAAATAGGGAATGTAGCAGTATCTATAGTAGCACTATACTCTCCTAACACAGGGCAGAAACCCTGGCTAAAAGACACCCTTATAAAAACAAACACATTGGCCGATGGCCTAAGGATCATAGGAGGCGATCTCAACATAGCCCTTAACCCATTGTTAGACTCTTCCACCGGGAAGTCCACTCACTCAAAAAAAGCCTTAAACGCTCTCCGCAAATCATTAACACAACTAAACCTAAAAGACACATGGCGCATATGCAATGCATCCAAAAAAGATTATTCATATTACTCATCCATGCATAAGTCCTACCAAAGACTAGATTATATATTTATAGACAGCTCAATGGCCAATATGTTGAGGAGCTCATCAATAGGACAAATATCAATCTCAGACCACTCTCCAATAACATCAACACTGTGCTTCCAAAACCTCCCGGAAAGAACTAATGTATGGAAATTGAATGAAACACTTTTAGAAAAATACCCTATACATAAAGGAAAAGCTTAGAAATTATTTTAAAGACCCTGAACTAGCAGAACTCCCATTGCCTTACGCATGGGAGGCGCATAAGGTGTACATAAGGGGGGAACTAATGGTACTGGGAGCATGGGTCAAAAAGAAAAGAACAAAAGAGCTAAATGAATTACTAGGAGACATAGCCAGGAGAGACGCCAAAAATAACCAAACAGGTACAAATAAGGAAGAAGAGGAATTAAAATAATCTCTTAAATATCAAAGCGGCAAAAAACTACCAAAGGGCCAAATTCAAATATTACGCTCATGGAGATAAGGCTAACAAACTAATGGCCCAGCTATTACACAAAGAGAAGGAAAAGAATTACATACTAGCTATTACCACTAAGGAAGGGAATAGAGAAACAGACACTAAAGGAATAGCCGAAGAGATGAGAAAATTCAGGAGCTATATAACATACCCAATCATAATATAGCAAACACATCAGACCAAACCAACAAAGAACATAATTTCATAAACTCTCTAAAACTACCCTCCCTGACTTCAGACCAGTGCAATTCCTTAAAGAGGACCTGTCACCACTCCAGACTTCCCAAACTGAACATACCGCCATGTAGGCGCTAGTATCATGATTCTGGGGCACTTGGAATTTTCGTCAGAAAGGAGGAGCTGCAGCACGGGTGGGGGGGTGTGAGTATGCTAAAATATTCGCAAGATCACGCTGTATTCCGTGTGCTGCCAGGGACAAGCGGCTGCGCGCACTGCAGACACATGATGCCGGGAGCGCGCTGAGCAGCGGCAGCGCGCTCCCGGCATCATGTGTCTGCAGTGCCGAGTGCGCGCAGCCGCTTGTCCCTGGCAGCACACGGAATACAGCGTGATCTTGCGAATATTTTAGCATACTCACACCCCCCCACCCGTGCTGCAGCTCCTCCTTTCTGATGATACAGACCTTGGAATCGTCAGATCACGGGGGGCATATCTCAGGAACGGAGGGGGCTAGAACGAAAATTCCAAGTGCCCCAGAATCATGATACTAGCGCCTACATGCCGGTATGTTCAGTTTGGGAAGTCTGTGGTGGTGACAGGTCCTCTTTAACTACACCAATCACACAAAAAGAAGTAAGCAACATTATAGCCTCCATGCCACAAGGAAAAAGTCCAGGGCCAGATGGATTTCCTATAAGCTATTATAAAAAAATGAAAGAAGTTCTAGTGCCACAAATCACACAATGGTGCAATTCCTACTGGATGGACAGCTGTTACCCAAGCAAACACTGGAAGCTATGATAACTGTGATTCCTAAACCCGGTAAAAACCCTGAGACATGCGGCAGTTATAGGCCCATATCTATACTTAATGTGGATTTGAAAATTTGGGCCAAAATTATAGCAACTAGGATGAGTAAATTACTCCCAGGTTTAATACAAAAAGAACAGACAGGATTTGTACCGGGTAGAGAGGGAAACCACAATTCAATTAGGGTTATAAACGCCATACACTATGCCCTGGAAACAAAAACCCCGCTAGTCCTCCTTAGTACCGACGCCGAGAAGGCATTTGATAGGGTTAGTTGGAGCTACATGACACAAACCCTTGACAAATTTGGTTTTCCACATAAATTCATAAAAGCAATAATGTCCCTATACAGTAATCCAAGTGCCAGAATCCAACTAAATGGAACTTTGTCAAATAGCTTTAGAATAAAGAATGGCACACGCCAAGGTTGCCCCTTATCCCCCACACTATTTATTTTGGTCATGGAGACTTTACTACAAGCACTCAGACTTGAAATAAGAGGTAACATGCACTTCAACGCAGCATTTGCGGATGATCTATTACTCATGTTGACGGACCCACTGGTTTCTTTAAAACATGTAATAGAAGTGTTTGAGAACTTTGGCAAGGTTTCCAATTTTAAAATAAACTACACAAAATCAGAGGCAATGAACATATCAGCTCCTCTACAGGTAGTACAGTCCCTCAAAAAGACAACACAGTAGTACACAGGAGTACAAATTAGTAAGTCAGGGAAGGGATTATTCCAAGCAAACCACGCCAAACTCCTACAACAGATTAGCACACATTTGCAAGCACTGGATATTCCATATGTCTCATCGATGGGCCGGAAAAACCTGCTAAAATCTTTCATCATGCCAATCCTCCTATATACAATCCAGATGGTACCCATTGACCTACCTAACTCTTTCTTCAATTCAGTGAGATCCCTTTTTATTAGTTTCTTATGGAGAAAAAAGAGGTCAAGGATTAAATATGACAGGCTAATTATGAAAAAGAGTCTTGGAGGCTTTGGGTTACCAGATCCTATATCCTACTACAGAGCAATCCACCTAAATAGATGGATTCAGCTCTTTAACCTGGTATATTCCACACTGGGTACAGAAATCGAGATAGCATCTCTTAGCAATGAAACCATGGCACAATTATGAAATATCAACACCACAACCCAATGTACTAACCTTTTAACCAAAGGAACCATTAAAGTAATTAAATGGGTGAGTGACCAAATGGTAGGATTACATAGCGCACCCTCTTTACTACCATGTCTTTTGTTACCATACCTCCTAAAACCCACAGCCAGACCTACTCTTAAAATAAGGGATCAATTCGCAAAGACCCCACTACGCACCTTCTTCAAATCCAAAGTGGAAGATCTATTAAAAACAAATAAGCAAACTGAAATTCCACAAAACTTTCTACACAAGGCTGAAATTAACCTCACTAAAAAGAATTACACAGAAGACATACACTGATAAAAGATCCTACCTGGTTGGAGAACTGGCTACTACAGTCATGCAAACAAACTAAAAGGATATCGACCCTCTATAATACATTAGTGTCAAAAGGGAAGGAAATCAAACCCTCTTACATAGGCCAATGGGAGAAGGATCTAGGGATGACAATTACAGACAAACAAATTAGATGGATACATAACAATTCACATGGCTTTTCCAGATGTGTGAAAATACAAGAAAACTCTTTTAAGATTATGACCAGATGGTATAACACCCCAGCCGTACTAAAAGAAAAAGGGCTAACGAACATTGACACATGTTGGAGGTGTAAATCCCCTAAGGCCACATTAGCACATATTTACTGGACATGCCCCTCACTGAAACAATACTGGACTGAAGTAGAGGCAACTATTAATAAAATTACTAACTCAAAGATTTTATTAACCCCTGAATCAGTACTGCTGTGGCTACCAAACGCTACATGGCGACCACAAAAAAAATCACCTAGCAACCCTATTGGTTCAAGCCACCAAACTGACCATACCACCCAAATGGCTTCAAGCTGACCCGCCTAGAACAAATGAATGGCTGACTAGAGTAGATAGTCTCTTCAGACTTGAGGAGCTAGCACACTGGGAATACAGAACCCACAACAAATTCTCCAAGATATGGGAAGCCTGGTCAAAATTCAGGGACAAGGCTCAAGCTAACATTTAAGTTCAATAAAGAGACCTCGCCAACGGCTAGAAGGAAAACACAAACGACAATCCCATACATGAGCACGATATAGAAGCCCCAACGCATCACAACTCACAAGAGAAACCCATCCAGACATAGAGATACAAGAGAATACAGAAATGTCGTTCATACCAGTGCTAAGTTGTTTACTGTTTACTGTTTTTGAATATTGTTTAAAAGATCATTACTATTGAATATTGAACTTTTTGAGTTTGAGACAAACTTTTTATACATCCCATCCATCCTTCCCCCCCGTACTTACCTAAACCCCAACATACCTTCTACCCATCCCCAAACCTCTCCACCCCTATCTATTCTGAATCCAGAAAGAAACTATTAGAATGCTGCAAAGGAATAAGTCGCCCATTATCTAATAACCATACACTAACACCCTACCCACTATATACGATCAAAATAAAGTAGTAACCATTATTAACATAATACATTTGAACACTTGTGGTGGATAAATGTAAAAAAATGTTAAGCCTATGCATGTAATCTTTTTGAAAACGATTAAATAAGGAAAAAAAATTTACATCTGTATCCCCACCTCCCCCATCACCTTTCCCATCACCTTTCCCCCCCTTACTCCTCCCCTCCTCTCTCCCTCCCAATACTCCCCCTCCCCCCTGTTATTGTTTTTACAAGTTAGAAATATTTAAGAATATATACTAACTATGCTATTTTTGAGAAAATGTTCACCTATTCTATGATGTTAGTATACAACATTAGCTTGAAGAAAGGAGAGGGTTTCTACGTGTTCCCAACCTCCTATTGTTGAACATGCTTGTAATGTGGTATTACTCAATAAAAAAACCTTTTAAAAACCAAAAAAAAAATAACAGAGAAGAGAACGTGCATAGACCCGTGTATTGTGATGATAAGAATTTCCGTTAGTTTTAAGTGGGGTGGAAAGCACTTGTCAGATACCTTGTCAATGTCTGTGCACAAGAGATGCATTTTCTGGACACAGAAATTAGTAACCATGCAAACAGAATAACATGTGCAATGATTATCAGTAATAACATAAATCATATGAATAGCCTCATCACCTAAAACTACAAAAACTATAATCCCACAGGATATGAGAGTTAACAGATTCAGGATACACTGGTAAATATTACACATTATCACAGAGCAGACCAAGTAGTCCCAGTAATAAAGTTCACAAGAGAAATTTGATGCAGAAATAATATTTTACAAAAACAGATTGGGTCTAACATTTGAGTGCGTACAGTAAGTCTTGGAAGCCTTTTTAGATTTGATAAGTGTAATGTAGTTTAAGTATCTGTGAGTTACAGATATGTATTATTACTATGCAAGGTGGAGAGGGAGGACCAGCAGTAATGTGCAAAATGGGATTCCAACATTTACAATGGGTCAGTACACATGAGCAATCTATACAGGGCCTAACTGGACATTTATAAATTAGTTTATTTTTTTCTTTAAATTAGCCAACATTTGTGTAACAATACATTTTTATTGCAAAACAGTATAAAAATATAGCTTTTCATAGGTAGAAAAATAGAGCAAACATAAATTACAGAATGGTAGTCAAATAAATAACATTCAAAACATTTTTTTCCAAGTAATTTTAAATATTTTTTGGTTTACTTTTAAATTATTCACCAACCTAGTATTTATTTACATTTTGTACAGTCAATTCAAAAATGGAATATTCATTAAAGGCACAACACAGTATTCCAGTATATTCTAATTACTTGAATGCACACTCCTTCAAATTAAGCATTATTCTCAACTTGTTATTCCATTAGTAACCATGGCATCAAACTAGATAACATTATATCTACAATAAGTAACCATGTAGGATGTAATTTAAATAGTTCATTACTACTAACAAAAAAAAAGAAAGAAAAAAAGAGTAAACATATTTTATCAGTCACTTTCATCCCCACCATACATATCAGCAAGTTTTTTAAATTGAGGCCCCCATTCATTAAGATAGTGGTAATCATGATTCTCATCAACATCAAGAGATTCCAGGGAGCTTAGAGATTCAGCAACGGAGTCATTACCTTCATATGCATAGGTTGCAAGTGAATCATATGGAGGAGCAGTTGTGTCTGCATCATTCTCTTTTATTCTCCGTTGAATAAAGTCTTGAACATCAACATTTTCCCACAGGGGAATTGTTTTCTGTATATGAAATATAGTGTCAGGAATTATGTCTCTTCTAAGTTTATTTTCCTCTCTAGCTTCAGGATTTCTTAGTGCTCCAATATCAAAAGCTTGTGTATCCTCTTCACCTCCTCCTTCATCATTATAGGTCACAACATTATCTCGCACATCATCCTTTGAAAATATTAATGGCTCTTTTTTCCTGTGTCTCTTAAGCGCTGAAAAAAGGACGACTAATGCTGCAAAGAAAAAAAGGAAAGTATTAAAAATGTTAAATGAACTAAATGGTTATAATGTAAGATTTGATTTAATAAAGCAAATATACATGATTATCGCATTCACGTACTGTAAATAGTGTTGTATATTTGTGTCCATTTTGGAATTTTGTTTGTATAGAATTTGTTCCGTATACAGTAATTAATCAGACTTTTTACTTATACTTTTTGGTAAAGAAATTATAATGTCTCATCTTTTATTTACTTTTAGTTGTGATTTGTGCCTTTCCTGGTGAGCAAAACTACTACTACAAAGTCTAAAGGTGACCTAATTGAGATGCTGATGTCCTGAAGTTGTTCATTTCTAATGCTCATTAATAAAATATCTATTAATCCCTTAATGACACGTGCCATAAAAGTATGGTGTAGGTGCATGGAGAGGGCTCACGGGCTGAGTCCTCTATATAGCCAGTAAGTCTTTGCTGCATATTGCTTACCGGTAACACCCACGATCAGTGCTAGCTTTGCTGGTGGCTTCAAAAAGATGGTGGCGCATGGGCGCAGTCATCTTGGTTATGATCATCGCTCCCTGTGACATCATCAGGGAGTGGTGATCAGTCTCCATGACAGCCTGACAGTCTTCATTTCATTGTAATGAATTAGGAGGAAAATCCTCATATACTGCCATACAGCAGGATGGCAGTATATGGTAGGATCAAACAGGCAACCTAGAGTTAAAGTACCCTAGGGGTATTAAAAATACTAAAAGTATAATTAAAAAAAGAAAAAAAATTATAATTAAAAAAAATTTTAAAATTCACCCCCCCCATTTCCTAGAACTGATATAAATATACATAACTATATATATAACATTAAAAATCATAAACAAATTTATTTCCGTGTCCAAAAATGCCAGATCTATCAAAGTATAATAACGTTTTTACTGCGTTTAACCCTGTAATGGAAAAATAGCGCCCAAGTTTGAAAATGGCACTTTTTTTGCCATTTTTTAAAAATATTTAAAAATTCAATAAAAAGTGATAAAAAGGTCATACGGTTCTAAAAATGATAGCATTGAAAACATCATCAAAAGTCGAAAAAAATTACACCACCGTCACCTCAGTATAAAAAAGTTATTAGCGCCAGAAGATGGCAAAATCCTCCCAAAAATATTTAAAATTCTTGTAAATGTATGAAAGTGGGTCGGTGCAATCATGGGGATACCAAATTTGTATACAAAGAATCAAGTAGATATGTAATTTGGGGTCCACAGTGAAAGCCATAAAATCCAAGCCAACATTAAAACTGTGCAAATGCGTTTTTTCCCCATTTTCACTGTGTTTGGAATTATTTTCCTGCTTCCTAGTACATGGCATGAAATATTAAATACCATCACTAAGAAGTGCAATTTGTTACTCTGAAAAGAAGCCCTCATGGAGCTCTTTTCGTGTAAAAATAAAAAAGTTTTAGATTTTTGAAGGTGAGGGGTGAAAAATTGAAATGCAAAAACAAACAGGGGCCAGGTCATTAAGGGGTTAATATTTGGTTAAATAAATGTAGTAAAACTTCAGAAAAATATCTTTTATTTCTGACATAGTCCCTTCTAAGGTATGACATGCCTTGCATTGTATGTGACCAGTTTTATGCCAGTCTGACTCTGACTTGCTAAATAAATCTTGACTTTACACATTGGGGCTCATTTACTAACGGTCCGTTGGACACATTTTCATCGGGTTTCCCAACGATTTCTGTTTTGCGCCAAATTGCCCCGAGATTTTGGCGCACGTGATCGGATTTTGGCCCCTCCGGGCAGCCTTGCACGCATCAGAAATTGGGGGCGTGGCAGTCGGACAACCCAATGGATTCGGACAGCACGCAAGATTTAACAATTAGAATTGTGCCGCAAGACACATGCACCAGGAAGAAGGTGAACTCCAGGGGACCTCGGCACTGAAGCGACACATGCAGGAAATTGGACGCACGACCTTAGTGAATCGTGGCAAACACGACCCTGCAAGTCATTCTGCCCCATTGTCTGTTAGGTAATATATTTTTTTCTTCTACAAATCTGCTGCCATTTTCTCAAAAACACCTTTGTTTAATTGTGGACTAAATTTAATTTTATATAAACATGACTTTTCCTTCTCCACACTCACAGAGGTCATGTAGCTGAAAGTCATGTAGCTAAACCCTGCCTTAAAATAAGTGTATTGTGTTTAAACTTAAAATTTTGCTCAAATTCTGCATATGTAGGTAGAGAAATGTATTTACATGAATGGGGGGTTGTCCTGTTTTCTGTGTGTAAAAAGTGTAGAATAGGTCTATACTCTATGGAAGCTTGAGTTCCATAAAAGAGCTGATTTCTTAGATGGCCAAGAGTCTATTTCCCACCAATCTGATGATGAAATAAAGTACAGATCAGTGAAATTACAGTCCTAGATAACTAGATAAAAAGCAAATATATATGTTTTTAAGGTATCACAGATACAGTATTACATTGTATGTATACAAACATGTGAGCAAGACATATTGAAGAAAAAATACTCACTGAGAAGTATGATGATGCAAAGTAAAATTGCAACTAAAGCACCAGTACTTAGTCCAGCGGGTAGTAAGAAAGCTTCAGCACTGCATGACTTGACATTTCCTTTGCTGTCACAGGCACATACCTGTATAGTTAATGTTTCAGTACTGCTCTGAACTGGATAGTCATTGTCAAAAATAATTATTGGCAATGTGTATGTACTTATTTTATAACGATTATATCTGTTTCTTTTTGTTAAAACACTTGCTGTGTTGTCTGAAATTTCAAACAAAACAAGAAGTTATGATCTGTGCATGAGAAGAAATGACATTGGGTAAAATAAAGATACATATATTTCATATACTGTACCTTTATTGTCTACAACTGTGAAATTTGGATTGATGTAAAATTCTGGTACCGTTTCAAAGAAAAATGTGTGTCCCCGTGGAGGTTCATCTTTGTCCACAGCACTTACAGTCTGCACAAGCTGTAAACAAACAAACACTTTACAGAGTGGACTTGCCAAATATCACTTTCAAATTTATTGTTCTTCTGTGGAGTATAAAACAAATATGCTGGAGTTGCATTTTGAGAGGAAGAATACCTGATTCAACAATGCAAACCCATTACTGCATCTCTTTCTAAAACATTCTATAAAAAGCAATATATGGATTTGTATTATTCAATTCACAATTACATTTTTTGATATAATAAGAAAGTATTTTGCAAGTTGCTGAAACTGGCAAAATACTATCTCAAATTCTAATGGCAATTCCAGGGTATGATACTTTTTCTGATATTTTTAAGGTCAAATAATAAATTGGGTAAAAAGTTAATTGCACAGCAAATGGCACAACTACCCGTATATTCCGGCGTATAAGACGACTTTTGAAGACTGAAAAATCTTCTGTCTGGTCTGGGGTCATCTTATACGCCGGTAATGTTTCTCACCTTTCCCGCGATCCACCGAAGCTCCGCTGCTACACTCCGGCCGCCGGTGACAGCTCCGTGGGTGCCGGCGTCCCAGAGAATATGGCGTCGGCTTGCGGCTGGCGTCATATTCTGTGAGCCGCCAGTGCTCAATGAGCTGTCACCGCCGGCCGGAGTGTAGCAGCGGAGCTTCGGTGGATCGCGGGAAAGGTGAGAAGCTGTAGAGAAAAATTAGAGAGGAAAGAGTGGGGGGGGAACATTATTATAAATATTACAAAACAAAAATCCCTGGATGACAATTCAGATGTTTGGAATGTGCTGTATACTAGGGGGGGGGGCAGTTTGGCTATATACAGGGGGCTGGCTGTATACTGGGGGGACTGGCTGGCAAAATACAGGGGGAGCTGGATGTATACTGGGGGGACTGGCTGGCAATATATAGGGGGGGCTGACTGTATACTAAGGTGGTTGTTTGGCTATATATAAGGGAGGGCTGGATATATACTGGGGGGGCTGGCGGTGGTATATGGCATAGTAGTTATATTCCTGTACATAAGGGGCAGTATTATAGTACAGTATGGTAACATTTACAGTAAAATGGACGATAGTAATGTTGTTGTTGTATGCCTTATGTTTGTGAGCAACAGTTTTCCTGCTATATACCTGCGTGTCATAAGAATTTAAATTAAAAAAGGACCATGTTAAATTCAAATCTGTTTTTTTTTAATTTTTACCGGTGTTTTGTATGCGTTGGAAAAGGGGTAGTCTTATACGGCGAATATGTCTTAAACTCTATATTTTAACAGGAAAGTATGGGGGTCGTCTTATACACCAGGTCGTCTTATACGCCGGAATATATGGTAGGTTTTATTATTAATTCCATTTCATTTTGATTTTTTTTCCAGCTTTCCACTACAACATATGGAATATCAAATGGTGCCACTGGTAGGTACATTTTGTATACCATAAAAACCCTTATATGTCTATATATGGGAAAGATTTTAAAAAGTTATGACTTTTGGAATGAGAGGTAGAAAATTGAAAATAGAAAAGGGATGCATTCTGAAGGGGTTAAAAAATCAAGTAGATAGATTTATCCGTATTTTCGTACCACCATTACAGTCCCACAGCACAAATTCTGCAACATTTGAAGGTGTTTGTGTGGGACGGCCGCCTGTTAAAGCAGAAAAGAATTAATATGATCAGACCTCCTTGGGTTGGATTGAAAAAGTCAGGCTTACAATTGGCTTTCCAGTTTATCCCAAAAATGTTTGAATATTGAGTACAGTGTTCTTTGCAGACCCATAAAGTACAATAAATTTGCCAAACTATACTCTTATAAACCTCACTTTGTGTACAAGGGCATAATGTAGAATAATGTTGTAATAAGGTTTAAAACATAAAACATTGTATTGCTAATGCATTAATGTCCAATGAATGCAAATTATCATTTCACATTGTCCTTAAACAGTATACACAAACTGATAACTTCTTAACATAAAGTTTTATCTGTAGCTCCATGCTGTAGCTTCACACTCTATACTGCTAGACTGCTATACTGTCCAATCTTCCCCTCTGCTCCTTCAGCACTCCCCCTCCCTCTTCCTGCTATAATCTTATTGGAGCAGAGAAAGTTTTGGCTCAAAATGTGAGGGGAAAGTGATCCTCACAACGTAATAGCCTGTTAAGCTACTGGCTCATTAGCATATTTTAAAAGTTGATTTTGTGGCCATTGATAACAAAGAAGATTACCGCTGGTTTATCATGCTTCATTTTGGGAGTAGATTTCCTTTAAAAAATACTTAACCATTCCAGGTACAAGCTGTGTTTAGAAGCCCCTTACCATCACCTCACACTAGCCTCTGCATGTCACATCAGTGAGGAAGTTTTTGTCAACATGTGAAATACAGTGCTGTGATCCTTAGTGTTGTGATTTAGTCTCTTGAACTAGGCATTTAGGAATTGTTAGAACATTATGGAGCTGGAAAGCTAGAAGGAATTTGATACCCAAACAAATTTTATGCTATTCGAAGCTTTTCAGCAGATAGCATTTTTTGGTATCCATAAACCCTAGAACTTAAGCACTTTTAATGTGCCTCTCAATTCACATTTGACAACTTTAATCTGTGAATATGCTATATCTGGTGTTTCTTGACTGAGCTCTTGTTACTGTTGGGCATGCTTACATGGTAAGGTTAATGGAACAACTGGAAGACAGTATTCTGAAAGGGAACAATAGAGGTGATGAATGTTTAATGATATTTATATGTATAAATGATAAAAGTAAGCAAGGTAACAGAACATAAGTCTACTTGGGTACAGAATGGTGTCAGGATCAGGGGTAGTGGACCCTCTGTACCACCGCAGACGATGACATAAACCGACACCTGGGAGCGGCACTCGGTTTTCAAAAGAGCCTGCCGCAAAGCAGGTTGGACTTGTTGCGGTGTAGTACCACCAGGTTGCTCCACAGGCTCGACTTTGTCCGTGGTGGTGGCCAAGATGAGGTGTAGAATTGTGAGGAAGAGACAAAGTCAAGTACATAGCGGTAGGTCAGGACGGGCAGCACAGAAGCAAAGTCAGGAAAAGAATCAAGGTCACAACCTGAAATCAGGAAAAACCAACAGTACACAGCTTTCCCTGAGGTATAGAAGCAAGAAGTAAAAGGGAATTTAACTGGTATGGCAGTCAGCCAGCACCAATCATTGGTGCATTTGCCCTTTAAATCTTAGACGCTCGCACTGAGCAATGAGATTGTCGCTGGAGCGTGGCAAGGTGAGAGATGCTGCTGAGCTCAAGGGGCACAGGAAGACACATGGTTGTGCCTGCGACCCGGAACATGGGTTGCAGAAGCACCCATGAATTATGGTACACTGTGTTCTACTTGTGATGATCTACAATTCACTGTGACTGCAAAGTAAGAGTAAATTTTGCTTTTGTCATTTGTAGGGAATCTTTTTCTAGGTGGTTAGAAAGTTCTGTATGTACTGTATGAGGAGTAACACAAATGCTTCAAGTAATTTTAGGAAATGCCATAGAGAGTAAACAAACATGAATCAACTAATTCCCAAAATGGATACAAAAATCCTCCTTCCCTTTCTCTTAAGTTTGCTTTTCAATTTACTATTAAAATTCTGTAATTGGAAAATTCATAACTCTATTAACTCATTCATATTAGTTTGAATGAAAATGTCATATACAGAATGCCCTGTGTTATATTTACTGCTGCTTAAGTGATCATTTGAAATATTTTTGGGAATTGCAATCAGAAAGCATATTAAAGCACTTTACAAATGACTACAACATTATTGTGTTAATAATCAGCATTATTGAACCGTGATTTCGTGTTGCATACAAAACTATTAACATATAACTTATAAAAGGTTTTGTTTCTTTTAAATTAATTTCTACTCACCTGACCTGGTTTTGCGTTTTCACATACAAATGTCTCATAACGCTCAGAAAATTCTGGTGCATGATCATTTATGTCCAGTATTTTTACATACACTTGAACAAAGCGGTAAAGCTTGGGATTTTCTTCAATTAAATAAAGAAAAAAAATCTGTTAAATCAATAGAGATGCTGTTTTCAAATTTGTTGAAAAATATAATTTGACTATAGTTTGTAGAATGGGAATAGGAAAACTATGTCTCAGTGCTTGCTTTAATAAGGCAGCTCCATTTACACCTATGTCTGACTGTCAAGAAGCCTGGTGACATGACATGGGATAAGAGCCAAACTAGTTTTACTTAACTTTTAGAACTATAAAAGTATATAAATATTATCTTGAATCATTATACCTTATCACTTCAAAATATCTGAAAAGAAGCATTGTTTGACTATCCCAAATATTTAGTAATTTAAAGCACTTAATATATTGCCTAAAGAGAATGATTAATTATAAATGCTGTAATTCTTCTATATTTTCATGGTACTTTCACATTCTCAAGTACATTTTATACACAAGTGCAAATTATTAATTTTTGAGTTTATAAATTATCTTTAATACATTTTCTATAAAAGATTACTAAACTTTGAAGTGATAATAACTACATTATACATAGTACATTGTGTACAGTTGCATACATATAGATATATGTGTATAGTGTACATGAATTAGAATTATTTTCAAAATGTTATTTGATAACAATGTATAAATATAGAAATTGCTGGCAATATTAAAGGACATCTACCACCAGGATAAAGAATTGTAAACCAAGCACAATGACATGCGGGTGTGTGCATTGTCTGGCAGAATCCACTGTTCTTTTACCTTCTTAAGCCCTTGTTTTTATGAAAGAAAATTTTAAAAATGATGCAAATCAGCCTTACATACATGCAGCCCAGAGCCCGTCAGGCTCCTTTGCATAATTTTTAAAACTTTATTTTTTTTTTTACAAAAACAAAGGCCTAAGAAGATAAAAGAAGAGCATGTTCTGCTAAAGGGGGCACACACCTGCATGTAAGTGTGCTTGGTTTACAATTCTTCACCTTTGTGGTAGATGTCCTTTAAGACTCAACTTACTTGTCTCAGTTGCCACTAATGTGATGTTTTGCCATGGTGTCATTTCACGGTCAAGGGTTTTTGCTAAGGTTATGGAACCATTTCCTGAGTATATATTAAAAGTTCTTTCCAAGTCTGTGTTACGATCAATACTATATCTGTAGGTAAAGATGAAGTCAAATTCCATTTCAACATAGGAAAATAAAAATATTTTGAGTATTACAGATGTAAAGTTATATAATTTCAACTCTTTTCTGCATCCGGATGAGATTAAATCCCAAGAGATTGTTTAATAGCATTTAACTGATATACAATACAATATATATATATATATATATATATATATATATATATATATATATATATATATATGTAATGGGTGCTATCCTATACTCTCACCAGCTCACCAGCCAGAGTCCAAGAAGCATCCAAAAATAAAGAAAATGGCAACACTCCAATATAATGAAAACAAATTTGTCATTTATTCCACCTATATATATACTTTATAGTCACACACAAACTCATTGTATCAAAGATCAGATGTGATGTTCAGAAACATATTTTCTGAAAAAAAATTTTTATCCCATTCAAAATAATATTTTCAAAGCAAACATGCATGTGTATTGTTTTTGCCACAGTTACAACTCAGCCAATAGATAAAACATTTTTAACTCCCTCAGGACCAGACTTGTTTACACCTTGAAGATTAATCACTAGTTTTCAAATCTGAAATGTTCATGTTATGTGTAATAACTTTAGAATTTTTTTCCTCCCACAGGTGATTTTGAGATTAATATTTTTGTTGACAAAAGTGAAACAAAAGCTTTAGAAAAGTATTCTGGAGGAAAAGGTTAAACAATGAATTGGTATGCAAAATATAAAAACCCCAAAAATAAAAAATATAGTGTTTTAATGCCAAATTATTTTAAAGGATTATTAATAAGTTTATAATCTTGCCAAATAACAGTCCTGTAGCACAGCAAGCATGTGATCAATACAGGAAGCTTCCATTTCAAAAACTAAATATACTGATTGAACATGGCACCAAGAAACCACTGAGGAAGCCATATATACTGTATGTGGCTATGAAAATGGTGATCACACTCTCCCACTAATTTGTAAGGTTGATCGGGTTATTATTATTATTTTCTAAAGTACTGCAAGGTCAAAGGTATTCATTGTATAATGTTATTTTATGTGTATTGTTGTAATGGGTGTACTTATTTTAGCAACATCTGAATGTTATATCAACATTTCTTGTGTATTGTAAAAATAAAGGGGAGATATTTTGGGGCACAGTAAAGTGGTCTCCAATATATTATTTTTGGAGTTTTATTGTTTATTTTTAATTGACGCCTACAAAACATTTAAAAACGAAGTGCAACAAAATAAACAATGGAATTGTTTTGTACATAGTGAAGAGATGGTCTTTGTGCTCACAACTTGTGAGCTGACCTAAAGCTCATATTATCATGCTTGAGAGTGGTACCAGTATAGTAAAGAATAACCCCTTTGTGACTACCCACACGAGACTCTAGGTCAGTCACTAAGAGGCCTTGGGATAGTCCGACTGGTTTTTCTGTCAGCCTAGCCCAAGTTCTGCACGGGTCCCCCATGCAGGAAAGAACAGTGACCCAGCTGTCATATTAAGGCCAGGCCCCTGCTCTAACAGTTCTATTTAGAATATAGAATAATTTCCAATCTGGACTGTTTAACCCCTTATATCCCACGGCCAATGCTGTGACCATGGGATCTATGTACCTGCTGAGGGAAGGGGCTCACTCCCTTGTCCTACCGGCAGCCCGTGCCTTCTCCTCTGCTGGATTGCCTTAATTAAGTGCCCAGGTCTGTCTGAGGCAGAGCTTGCTTGATCCAGCCACTGGGTGGACCGAGCAATCTGCCTGTCAGCCGAGGCAACTGCATCCGCTAACACTTCTACTGCAATGCAATATATGGTTATTGCAGTGCATTAGTATAAACTAGTAATCACATGATCACTAGTTCATTTGCTAGTATTGTAAAGATAGAAAAGTAAAAAAAAAAAATCCAAAACAAATGAAAAAAAAAATGGAAAAAAGTAAAAACAAAAACAAAAACACAACATCACTTCACGAAATTTCCAATCTATAAAAATGTAAAAACTGTTATTCATGGTGGTGAGCCGCGTAATGGAAAAATGCACCCAAATGTCTGAATCACAACTTTTTGGGGATTTACACATTGTAATAGATGATGTGGATAATCCTTGTATGCTGCTATGCTGTAGTATGACAGTATATGTTAGGATTAGAGATGAGCGAGCACTAAAATGCTCGAGTGCTCGTTATTCGAGACGAACTTTTCCAGATGCTCGAGTGCTCGTCTCGAATAACGAGCCCCATTGAAGTCAATGGGAGACTCGAGCATTTTTCAAAGGGACCATGGTTCGGGAATAAAATGTGTTATTTAATTGAAAAAGAATGTCTTCTGATAAGTTAGCAGATGTATGCAAACATCTGCAATCTATTCTTCACTGTTCCGCGCGTATATTATCTCCCGACAAGTTAGCAGATGTGAAGAACAGTGAAGAATAGGATCATTTAAGTGAAAAACACAGTGAAGAATAGATTGCAGATGTTCGGCACATCTGCTTACTTGTCGGGAGATACGCTGTCTCCGTGCCCCGCTGTCTCCGTGCCCCGCTGTCTCCGTGCCCCGCTGTCTCTGTGCCCCGCTGTCTCCGTGCCCCGCTGTCTCCGTGCCCCGATGTCTCCGTGCCCAGCTGTCTCCGTGCCCCGCTGTCTCCGTGCCCCGCTGTCTCCGTGCCCCGCTCTCTCCGTGCCCCGCTCTCTCCGTGCCCCGATGTCTCCGTGCCCAGCTGTCTCCGTGCCCCGCTGTCTCCGTGCCCCGCTGTCTCCGTGCCCCGATGTCTCCGTGCCCCGCTGTCTCTGTGCCCCGCTGTCTCCGTGCCCCGCTGTCTCCGTGCCCAGCTGTCTCCGTGCCCCGCTCTCTCCGTGCCCCGCTCTCTCCGTGCCCCGCTCTCTCCGTGCCCCGCTCTCTCCGTGCCCCGATGTCTCCGTGCCCCGCTGTCTCCGTGCCCCGATGTCTCCTTGCCGCTGCCTGATGTCTCCGTGCCACTCCGTGCCGCTGCCTGATGTCTCCGTGCTGCTGCCCCATGTCTTCGTGCTGCTCCCCGGTGTCTCTGTGCTACTCCCCGGTGTCTCTGTGCTGCTCCTCGTTGTCTCTGTCCTGCTCACCGTGTTCTGCAATGTGTTCTTCACACATATATATTGTTCTTCACATACTATTTTGTTCGCACCGTTCCGCGCGTATCTTCCGACAAGTAAGCAGATGTGCCGAACATCTGTAATCTATTCTTCACTGTGTTCTTTACTGTGTTTTTCACTTAAATGATCCTGTGTTCACTGTTTTTATTCTATTCTTCATTGTTCTTCACTGTGTTTTTTTAATTAAATGCTCGATCTCGAGCAGGGGAAATACTCGTCCGAGCAACGAGCCGTCTCGAGTACCTTAATGCTCGAACGAGCATCAAGCTCGGACGAGCATGTTCGCTCATCTCTAGTTAGGATCAATCAGACAACCTAGGGTTGAAAAAATTACATAAAAAGTGATAAAAAGGCCGTACAGTCCTTAAAATGGTAGCTTTGAAAACATCATCAAAAGACACAAAAATGACACCACACACAGCTCTGAACAATGAACTTTGAAAAAGTTATGAGCCCCAGAGCATAGCAAAATGAAGATTTATTTTTTGTAGAGGAGGTTTTAATTTTTGTAAATGTATAAACATTATAAATATGAAAACAAGCCTTTACACAGCTCTTTACAAAATAAAAAAGGTATAGATTTTTTAAAGTTGGGAGTGAAAAATGAAAATGCTAAAACAAAAAAGGGCCTGTCATTAATGGGTTAAGTGAAAATATGAGGTATTTAGATTAAACTTTATTTTCAGAAGATACAAGATCTCTTGAATTATACGTTAAACATCTTCACAGTGTTTTTATTATTGCTTCAGGCAAAAAAGCAACACAGGTTTATGCACACATGAATTTCTGAGATTTGGCTGCTATTCACATCTACAAATGTAGTGTTTCATGAAAGCCTGCCAGCTCTCCTGAAATGTTTGTTTTATTCAATGCTTCATGAACAACCAATGCAGTGTTTTTTTTATCACCCCTCATTGTTCTGTCATTACTCCTGGTAAAGTGTGATTGGGTATTATTATTCCTTTTGGTCAACAGGGACTGTTGCTACAAATTCTAATTCTGTCTTGAGTGCTGGTAGTGGAGGAGTATAAAAAGACACATCCAACTGAAAAGGAGAATTGTAACTCCAATTTGACAACATTTATGCATAAATGTCTAGGAGGGAATTAAAGAGGAATAAAACTATGAAATAAAAATCATAGAAATTTGGTTCCAGCACATTTATTTAATATTCCTAAGTATAATGAGAATAGAAAAAAAAGTTTAACTCCCAACCTATTTCCATCTTTAATATGAAAAATAGAACCACTTATATCCAAATTTAGGATCCCCCTTATTTTGGAGAAGATTGTCCAAGATTGTCTAAGCTCCCATTTTCAATATTGCACCTTCTTTCCAGTTCAAAACCCCTGGACCTTGGTTTCTAATTTACAATTTTACCAACCTTTCTAAACTAATGTGGCTATATATATTTTTTGGGAAAACCCCATATATCACCTATATAAAGCCCAAATATTTTATATTCCTATGGAATGTAAAGGACAATGCTAATCTTGAAGTACTTCTGGTTAGTCAGGGATCATGAACTCATTACTGTATGCATGCCCATTCATAAACACCAATACTATGTCATAAGTAGGAGGGATGTCACAGTTGTTTGTTGGGGAAAGTGTAGACAAGTGGAAATGTTCTCAAAGAAACTGAAAACATGTGGGCAAAAATGTTGGAATGACACTAGTTACTAGATGACACTTCCACCGTACCTTTTCCTGATCAGTACTTTAGTCGCATACTTATCTTCTCATGTGTTCCACACTTTACCATGTGAGGAATGTGTGTGTTGTTACTAATGTTGTCAGTAATTTTAGACTCTATGACAGATGTGTATGGGAATGTTTGCTGTACTCTTTCAAAACTTTACAACAGTTGTGTGTGTATGGTGGGGGGCAAATTCTGTACATCTCAGGGTCTATGCTAGCCTTATTCTGCCCTGGTTAGCAAACATCAATTATGGAGTCCTCTATTAAAAATCTTCAATGCTCTTATTAAAGTAACCCTCCAGTCAAAGCTGATTCATCAAATTATACCTTGTGCAGGGCCTGAAGGGAGGAACATAACTATAGGTTATAGCAAGGTTCTAAGAATACAATGCATTAATCAATTAATCAGCTTTGACTGCAGTGTTCCTTTAAGAATTTGTAAATGTTTTAAGAAATGTTGTATATTCAAGCTTGCCAAGCTTCATACTTTAACCTCCTTATCCATCAATATCAAAACCATCCTCTTATAATCATCGCATCTTTACTTCTACTCACTAATGAAAAACAATTATCTTGGCTCCATTGTACTGTCTCATCATCTGAAAATTATCGGACCTGAAGAAGACATATTGGGAATGTAAAAAACTTGCTTTTTTCTTACTTAATCATGTTATCATTGTATTTTCATACTCGAATGTATGATTTTATTTAAGTAAGTTTAAAAACATTTAGCATAAATACAGTTTAGAACTTTAATCTGCCATCATTTTTTAGATCTGTGAAAGTGCCCTCATTTTATTCAATTCATTTGTGGCCTATTTGCACTGAAAAAATAATTATACTCACTTTACAGAACTCTTCATGAAGTCAGGATCTTGAGCAGTTACATGACCAATTATGCTACCTTCTTTGGTGTCTTCATTCACTTCAAACACATAAAAAGATTTACTAAAAATAGGAGCCTCATCAACATCTTGCAAAAGTACTTTAACAATAGCTGTATCCTTAAAAGAAGTACGGTCAGTGAATCTTGGATCTTCATATACATTAGCAGCTTCCACTTGAAACGTGTGTAGTCTTTGACTTTCAAAATCCAAAGGCTGTAGGAAAATATAAAATAATAAATTATAGCATTTTTAACATATCTACATATGTCAAATCTTCAATAAGAAGTGTATGGTAAACATATCTCTGAATAATGATATGATAATTGCACTAATGAATGGCCAGTTGGACTTGATAGAAGGCATTTGTTACACTGTATTATACTTTTTTTTTAATATACAAGAATTCAGTAAAATATAGAATACAATGTGTACTGACACACTGTACTTGACTTAGTAGATGTGTTTTATGTAAAAATTAACGTCTGATTGAATGCTTTTTTTAAGACCGATAAAATGTCATTGATTAAAAAGGTGTTTATAGGGTGGAGGGTTTCTGTGTAGAAACTGAGGAGAATTAGCCTTGTGCTCTAAACTGGACTAAAACAATTAAAAGCTGATGGCATTACAAAGGGTAACGTCCTTACTTACGTGGGGGGGGGGGGATCTTTCCAATGAAGCCCATGTGGACAAGCTAGATGATGAATGGCAGGACAAGAAAGGCCAATCCTGACAAAATACTGGACTTATTCTAACCAGCTGGAAGATCACAATATTGCATTCAGTCATGTGCTTCAGGGACATAGTCCTTAAAATCACAGCATGCCAGCTGCAGGAACGGTGGATCTATCTAGCTAGAGGTCCTCAAGCTTGAGGAGTAAGAGGTGAGATCATCCTTGGTCAGCTATTCCCCGCACAATGCAGGCCCACCTTCCTAAACCACACAGCCCAAAGCAATTGCCAAGTAAATCCAGCATGATCTTTGGAGGGAGAATTAAGAAACAGTCTACAGTAAGCTATCAAAGCATCAATGTCCTCTGAAGACAAAATGGACAACTTTGCAAAAGTACATAATACTGATGAAACTGATAAATGAAAGTTATGAAGCCTTGATGGCTGTTAAACATAAATTAGTGTACCTAGAGGACCTCTATCGCAGATATTGTTGAATTCCTGACTGATTATTTTGCAATTCTGATTCCTGACCTTGACTAAGGAGATATGTTCATAGACCAAACAGACAGAAAAATGAAGATGAAAAACCTTCCCAAATCAATGCAGAGAAATATCATTGCAATATTTTATTTCTTTCCTTTCAAAGTAAAGTTTTTAAATTGGTCACCACAGATAATGAGCTCCCGGATGAATATGCAGGGATCACATTTTCTGCCAATTTATCCTCTGTGACTATTATACAAAGAAGAGGCTTTAATACTTGAACAAAAATACTAAAAGAGAGCGGGACAATAAATATAAATTGGGTTTCCAAATGAAAATTGTCATCCCTAGCTATACAAGTGAGGTGAAAGGCTCCAAGAAAAATCGTCTCTAGGAATAGTGTACTTAGAATTATCCTATCCAACTGCTTCATTTGAAAGATCGCTTGTAGCATCGCCACACTGTAGAACAAGAGAAGAAAGCTAGTATGCATAGGCATAAAATGGTACAAATTTTATTGAGGTATCATTATTTACATAACATGCAATAAAGTAAACCTTAAAAACAATTAAAAAGTGTAAGAATAGACATACACAGACAACAAGTGGATCCAGACACGATAGGTCAATCCACATACAGCCCAAAATGTCTATGACATACAGCACCTTTCGAGCATTGTAAATGCGAACTCCCACTTCAACCAGGGCAAGGTCCTCTCAACCGTGGCGACACACTTCAGACGTGCACACGCAGGTAAGACCTGGGGTATCAAAGTTGTGGGTCTTGACATTGTGAAACCTAGTATTAGGGGTGGGAGTGTAACCCCTGAACTACTCAGAAGGGATGCCCGGTGGATTTACAATTTAGGGAACCTTGCTCCCTGGGGGATTAATGAGGACCTCCTACTTTCAGGCTTCTACAAACAGCGGTGATCGAGCTCGGCAATAAATCCGCTAGAACGGGTGAGTGTTCCTTGACCCTTTTTCTTACTGTCTCTCCTCTCCTCACTTCCCTTTCCTTCTTCCTCCCCTATGTCCCTCCCCCCTTTTTCTTTCTAACCTATTCACTTTCCTTTCACTTAATCACTCCTTTCCCACCTCACCATACTTAACTGTGATCCTCCTTTCACTACTTACACGTTTCTTCTTTTGCACATTATGGGAGTTCCTCCCCTGATAGTCTGGGACCCCTATGGCCCCCTTTACACTGATTCACGGGTTTTTCACTACTTATTTCACACAATGGTGTCACTTAGACCTTTTTTCACAACTCACATTTACTGTTTATTTAATATCATGTCCCTTCCTCCATTAACTCATTCACATTTTTAGACATGATTAAAATTATTAATTATCATTACTTTTTGATGTTTCCTGTAGCTTTCTCACCTGTCTTTATTGCTATGGAGGAGCCTCTCCCATATAACCATTTTTTAAATGAATATGACCCCATCACTACCCACGCCTTCTAATCTGAACCGACGGCTGAAGTATCCTCGTCCCTACAGAACTTTTCTCCATTTCCAATAATTATCTATGATATGAGAAAGAATGAAAAAATGGAAGAATGAAATGAGATAAATGAATGAATGAATGAATGAATGAATGAATGAATGAATGAATGAAAAAGATAAAAACGAGTAACTATCTTCCCCATTCTGACCTCAACTTCGGATTCTATCCAGCTTACTTGAATAGCCTTCTTGCCCTTTGGATCTCATCAATTCACCTATTTTCTTACATTACTTATTTTGTATTATTCTTCTTTTGTTTATTTACCAGTGTATCAATTATCAAGATACACTGATAGTCTTTTTGATACCATGTGCATTAAGGTATTTTGCTCCTTTTTGAAAAAGTTTTGTATTAATGCTAATGTACTGTTTATTCGGGGTATTGCCGCGTCCCGGGGTGACCCTTTCTCCTCCCTGTTCTCATGATCGGCATAATTGTTACTAATATTCACCTTGGTTGTATAATTTCCCTTTCTAGGCTTGTCCAGATTTAATATTAGACAGGAATTTTATTCTACCTCTTTACATTATTGTGATCACGTAGTAGAATATGCTACAAACTTATTTTTGTTTTCCTTTATTTGATAACATATTTCTATATAGGTGCTATTTTGCTTTGGAATACCACTTATATTACTAACTTACCTGCTCTATACAGGCGCTGTATTGGTATGATGCTATCTGTATATATGCGCACATTTGTGCGCAGTGTACTTGTAATTTTCTATTTACTTACAATACGGCGCAGGCGCACATATGTGAAACCAATGCGCATGCGCATATTACCTTTTGTGTCGCATGCGCATATTACCTTTTGTGTTGCCGTCACTGCGCACGTGCATGATATCGCGAGATCTCCTACACATAGAATTGGTCACATGCGCATATGACGTGCGTTCACGGCTGTCACATGGCGCTAACTCACCACTTTGATTGGAGGAGGTAACCACCCCGGGACCTTTAAAGGCAAGATCCGTTAACAACTTGGCACTTACCCCTGAGGAAGTCGCAGGAGTGCGACGGAACGCGTGGGGTGCCTCCAGCCTCTTTCTCCACCGGTAACCGTACTCTCCCCTTTTCCCTAGGCTTTTGTCACTTCCCCCTCTGTTGCCTCTGTACCTACCTAAGTTGTTCCCTCTTTGCACGACTTTGACCTCTTTACTTTTGTTGTTGTATTTCATTTCGGGGTTACGGTTGGTGACTTTTACAGGGACTACTGCAGAAGTCCCTGTCTCCCTAGGGCATTTAGACATTAGTTATCCATACTTGTTTGGGGGGATTGATCATAGACATTTTGGGCTGTATGTGGATTAACCTATCGTGTCTGGATCCACTTGTTGTCTGTGTATGTGTATTCTTACACTTTTTAATTGTTTTTAAGGTTTACCTTATTACATGTTATGTGAATAATACCTCAATAAAATTTGTACCATTTTATGCCTATGCATACTAGCTTTCTTCTCTTGTTATACATTGCCTCTCTGTATGCGGGCAACTTTGTGACTTTTTTGAATATTTGCACACCTCCCCCACCCATTTAGTATCAATCGCCAAACTGTAGCCCATCATAAGCACCAAACTGATACTCTGCTTAAAACTTATATGTTTAACACAGTTTCACCTCCTAACCAGATCCCTTTGCATGAGTTCCGCACTCAACAGGTTCACTTTGAATCAGGATTTATTTACTAGTACACTAGACTATTATATTTGTGGGGTTTTTTCGTAGTAATATTTGGCTCCACAAGGTCCCTTACTACAGTATGATATCAGATTATATATGTCACTCCACAACATGGATGACTAGGGTACCATTCCATTTATAGATTTTAAAACAAATTAGCACTCCCTTAAGTATTATGATAAGTAGAAGTTTTTTTAATTGATAGTAGTATAGTAATCCAATAATTCAGTTATGCAAAATTTTAGGCCACAATCTTTCCTTCATCAAAGATTACAAGGATAGAGACAAGGAGGATAGTGGTAATGACCGCTTGACAAGGCAGCAGTAGCAGTAAAAGTGGGATGTAGCTGCACAACAGAAGGTTCACAAATTACGCTTACTAACATTTGGGCCATGTTAATCCTGGAAAACTTATTTACATATTTCCCACCATCAAATGTACTCTGCCTGAAATAGTTATTTCTTCACTCGTCTTCTAAATTTACTTTTCTCAACTATGGTAATACACCAGGTTATAAAAAAGCCAAAAGTTCACAAATCTCCTGACCCTGATGGCGGGCAAATAAATGTTAAAAATTTAAATTTTCCAGCATCCTGGTCCCCAGTCTAAACAAGATTTTTAACCATAGACTGCAAAAAGTCAAAATCATTAATAATTATACTCCTCAAGACTAGGCGAAAACTTTGAACAGAGAGGAGAATTTATTTCAACCAATTTCATTACTGAACAGGGCACCAAGATGATGGCATAGCTGATTGCTGTTAGATTGCTAGACATTGTACCAAATCTAATTTAAAAAAAATCCCCATATACTGCTGTAGTATGGCAGTATATGGTAGGATTGATCAGACAACCTAGGTTTAAAGTACCCTGGGGGGTCAAAAAAATAGTGAAAGGAGAAAAAAAAGGAAAAAAAATTATGATAAAAAAACCTAAACATTCAAATCACCCCCTTTCCCTAGAACTGATAAATATAAATAAACAGTAAAAACCATAATTACATTAGGTATCACCGTGTCCAAAAATGCCATATCTATAATATCCAAACCAAAATAACCAATAATAATAACAATGTTTTTTAACTGTGTTTAACCCCTTTACAGAAAATAGCGCCAAAATTCGAAAATGGCACTTTTGAAAAATATAAAAAAATGCAAATAATGAAACAAGAAAGTGACCGCTCACTCACGTTTTCTGCATTCTCAATGTAAACAAGGTCCAACTCCACTCAAGCTCCTGGTGCACGGAAAAAGCAGTCCTGCCAATTGACTGGATTATGCACAAGTTGAAAAACGAAGGTATTCCAGCACTCGGTTTCTTCTTTAAAAATAATTGATTTTTATTGTGTAAATATTAAAAATTGCAAGGTCACATCTTTGCATAACATCAAAAAGGATCCTTTTTAATTTTTAATATTTACACAATAAAAATCAATTATTTTTAAAGAAGAAACCGAGTGCTGGAATACCTTTGTTTTTCAACTTGTGCATAAAAAAATGCAATAAAATGTGATCAAAAGGTCTTACAGTTCTTAACATAGTAGCATTGAAAATGTCATCAAAAGGCGCACAAAATGAAACCATACCTTACACAGCTCCATTCACTAGGGTATGAAAAAAGTTATTAGTGCCAGAAGATGGCAAAATCAAAACATTTTTTTGATAGTGGGTTCGCCCCTGATCAGGGCGGTTTATCTGCTTTAAGCAGGGTCTTAGTAGGGTGAGTTCGCCACCACTTGCCTAGTCCGACAGTTATCATTTACCACACTATGGGGGAGATTTATAAAGCTGCCTAAGAGTAAGAATGTGCTTAGTTGCCCACGGCAACCAATTACAGCTCAGCTTTTAATTTACCAGTGCTCATGAATATTTTAAAGGGGAGCTGTAATTGGTTACCAAGGGCAACTAAGCATATTCTTACTCTTAGGCAACTTGATAAATCTGCCCTTATGTACTTTTCTTTCTATCCGGCGGATAGAAAGCTAGCGTCCCGTTATGTGAATTTGTGATATGCGCATTTTTAATGGACTCTTGTGAGTATGATGAATTGAAATACATTTTTACTTCATTGGAACGTACCACACCATCTGCCTGCATATTTTCTTCCAGCTACAAATATAATTAAAGGAGGAGAATGAGAGTGCGATGGGGCTAGTCTGAATGGTGACATACTTTCAGCAGGAGAAACTGAAGATTGGTGCTGTTCATCGATGTTTTAAGATAGAATAACGAGGGAGAAGAATATTTGGAGCTCCGGTCATAGTGAAATTATTTTCTCTATTTCTGTAATTATACACATGCTTATATGATAATAATAACAATATGACATAATAGCAAAGATTTTGTATAAATGATTTAATTAATCTAAATATTTATAAAGTATAATAACCTTTTTAGCCACTATGATTCCATCCTGTGTATGTTGGTCTGTGATGACCTCAAATAAATCTTTGGCATCTCCATCAGTAATAGTATATTTAATTTCTGCATTTTTACCCATATCTGCATCAATAGCTTTTATTCTTCCAATCTCTGTTCCTGTAGCTGCAGATTCCAATGTCACAAATTGATAGATACCTGTAACATGTAAACAAAGTTGCCTTACATGTGACATAACCATTCACTATAAGGACACTTGGCATTGTAATTTTCCTTTAAGTTCCTCAAAAACAATGATGTGCTTACCATGTAGGCAAGTTACACTGCTAAGGGGCCGTGGAATAGGGAACGTGGAGCTGAACATCTCCTCTTGCTCCATGACATCAAGCATCACATTTTGCTGCAGTAACTGGGTCGCGCTGTGCAAAGAGATTTCCAGCCAATGAGGCTTTGCCGCACTACTTACCACATGCCGACGTACTATTCAGTTATTATTATTATATGTACTGAACTTAACCTAAAGATGGATGCAGGGATCCAAAGTTATTTTCCAGTGCTGTAAATGGGAGATTTTTCTAATGTGTTTAGACCAGCTGCCTGCAAACTGTGTTTCTATGCTTTAAGCTACTTTTACAAAATGAGCTATACTTTCTACTGTACACTTGTTTTCTTTCTTTTTTCTTCACTATGAGAATCAAAATTATTGGCAAATGTCATTCCTTCTGAGAATTATATTTGTTCTGAACAGAATTTTAACAAATAGTGCAATTCAAGTATTGTCAGATTTCATTAAGGGAAACAACTAAAAATGAACATGCCTTCCATCGATTTGCAGCAATTGCTTTTAAACTGCTGCTGTATAAAAATAATAACTGAACCCTTTCAAGAACAGGTTTTTGGGTGTTTTTGCATTTCCTTTTAACTCCCCTCCTTCCACAGGCCATACCTATTTGATTTCCTTTGTAAAACTACTGTAAATGAGGGCTTGTTGTCTGCGGGACAAATTGTACAAGTGCACTATATAATATTCTGTGTCATGTATTGAGGATGTAGAAAATAATTCCAAATTTGGTGGAACCCTAGGGGATCACTTATACAACATACAAATGCAGCACTGGTTACCAAGATTTAAAATTTGTTAACACAATTAGTTATCACAGACTATAGGTGTTTCCCATTATTCACTAACACTATAGACTGAGTTTTCACATCTGGTTAATTGGTTAAGCCAGTCATGTTATTCAGTGCTACAACTGTACTGCAATACTGATATATTGTACTAGAGTCTGCTGAATGACAGGTTCCTAGCTGTCATGGCAACTGATTGGGCCCTCGCATGAAATCATAGGGGGTACTGTTCATTGGCCAATTTGGCGGTGCCAATGTGCAGAGTGTCAAAGGCATAATATATCAGTCACCCGCTGTGCACATAAAGGATTCAGTCTGTGAGCCCTCTTAATGGCTTCTCAATGTTATTTTATGTTGACCAGTCATAAAACCATCAACCCCTTAATGAATTGGCTCTTTTTCATTTCATGTTTACTTTTTTTGTTTGTTTCTTCATTTTGCCATCTTCTGTACCAATACCTTTTTCATAATACAGCTTACAGACCTATGTACTATCTAATTTTTTGCGGGATGAGATGAAAATTACATTATTGTGCACTGTAAAAACTTTAGATTAGGGAATAACTGTTTTATATTTTGATAGATTGGGACTTTAGGGACAAGGGGATACCTGATATGTTTATAAATTAGTTTTGCTTAATTATCTTTATATCAGCTCTAGAGCAGGAGGGTGATTTAAAGTTTTAGGTTTTTATTTTTTTACTATTATTTAGACCCCCAAGGTTGCTTTAACCATTGGGCGTCTGATCACATCTACCATAATCTGGAAAATTACAATATTGCAATTTATGGCAGTTTTGCTAGTGATCTCTAAGTGTCTGACAGAGACCAGGTTGAATGACAGACCTGGGAGTCTAGCATAGACTCCTGGCTGTCAAAGCAACTGATCACCACCCCCAAAGACAGCACTGAAAGGGGGAGGCAATGATTGTGTCAAACATGCCGGCAGATGAGTGGCAGGATTTAGGCCCGTTCCACACTTGCAAGTGTGATGCAATGAACTCACATCACACTCGCAACGCATGCTGCCGGGAACGCACGGCTAGAACGCTGCACCACGGGAGTGAACTCGGCATGTCAGTACACTCCCGCGGTGCAGCGTTCGGGCCGTGTGTTCCCGGCAGCATGCGTTGCGAGTGTGATGCGAGTTCTACAAATCACACTGGCAAGTGTGGAACGGGCCTTAGATGTCTCTGCCAGTTTGATGGCAGCATGTAAATGGCTAACTCTCATGCTCGGCTCCAGGAAGCACTCAACCTGTATTGAGAGTGATCTGCCCCTGAGCCCTCTTCCTGCAACCGGCCCAATGTTGTACCATAATAGTACAGAGGCGTTGGGAAGGGGTTTGAGGGAACTAAAATATTTACCAAAACTATGTTTGATTTTGTTTGAAAATAAAATTGTGACATTTGATTAAAAGTAACCTTTTTCATGTTCTTTACTTAAAGCACATTGCAGTTTAAAAACAAGCAATCATACAGCATCTATCAGTCACTTTTGATCAGAAAAGAAGCTTACGAAATCATATGAAAATCACAGGCAAAACATGAAATTATACAAATTAACAAGTTCAATATTGTTTATAACCTTTGTGCGCTCTTTCTTTTAAATAAAATGGCTGACATTTATATACACATAAAAAAAAGCATTCTTTATTATAAAGAACCAAATAGTGTTTTGAAACTTCATGAATAAATTATTATACTAATAACCCCTTTTTCAGCTTGCAAACATTAAGTAAAATATTGTAGAGGTTCTCATTATAAAATGAATGGATTTAATTTTGTTTTACTATTTTGTAATAAAGGGAAACAAAAATGCCTATTAAAACAGGCTAGTGCTTTCCTTTATCTAGCATAAAGCTATAAGCAGGCACTGCAGTGGCACAGTATTTATGAAAGAGCATCACAGATGGTATCTGTTAAATTACCAAATTTAAACAGGGTTTTAAACACAGCACAAGTATTAAACGCATCTTACTCTGTGGGAATCTGGGCGGATTGTCATTGACATCAGTCAGTGTGATGTTCACTGTGGTGGTCCCAGATAATCCTCCCATCTGGCCACCCATATCTTTGGCCTGAATAACCACTTGGTAATGTTCCCTGTTCTCTCTGCTCATATCTGGTAGAGCAGTTTTGATTATGCCTGCAAAAAAAGAGAAATTAAAAAAATCATTTAAACATTTTCACATGTTCATGTACTGAAAAGGCTAAAGCATTGTCAGCAAATTCACATTTAATCACATCTTATTCAGGCTAGGATAAAAAACAAGTAGAAGGAAAAATGCTAATTAAAACTACAAAAACAATTTTTTTACTACATAAACTGATGTAAATGTTCTTAATGATCACTTTTAGACACTTAAAAATTATCTATGAATTCTTTAATGCACATAACTGGTTAACCGTGATCACCATAACTTAACATAACAATACTTTTTATTATGACATAAATGAGATAAAAAATCAAGTTTTATAAAGATCATTTAGGTTTTAAAAAACAGTTTTGAGCTTCTAAGGATGTATGTGTTAAAGGGGTATTCCCATCTGGGCATTTACATTTAATTTAATCCATTTGCCATATGTAAACATTTCTTCAATTGGATGTTATTAAAAAAAATGTTCGTGTGTGAAGATAATTTCTCATAAATGTAGCCATGTTGTCCCTTAGACACAAGATAGCTTCTTCGGATACGACCACCTCACATTTTGGCAGCAGTGGCCAGACTTGTGCTATTGAGTCCTGCCTGACCACCTGGATTCAAGGTTCATCACTACAGGACGCCTGCGGGACATGCAGTAACTCCCAGAAATTTCATATACAAACAGCCTTTGTGTCTTTATGAAATCCCTCCATCAGAGGTGGCCATATCCAAGGACACAGTCTTGTTTCTAACCATATGACTACATTTATGAGAAATTATCTTCACACAGATAATAATAACATCTAATTGAAGATATATATATATATATATATATATCAGATTAATAAAATTGAATGTGAATGCCCAGACCAGAATACCCCTTTAAAGTAAACATGTTCTCATAGTCACTACCCAAACTTACGGTATACAGAACCACAGGGTTGTCAGCAATAGACTGCCGTTAGACTTAAAAGGCCAAAAATATCTGCATCCACACTGGATCCAGAGTTGAATTTTTTTTCCACAATCTCCCCTACCAGACTACACTTGACTTTATACAGAAAAAAGCTACTTATTAATTTTGATCCTAAGAACACTGTGCCTTTCTGATAAAGTGTCATCTCATTACCTTTTATAATAATTAAAAATGGCAATCTATATTTGGATGAAAAAAATGGGAATTTTGATTCAGGTTTGCGGAAGAGCTGGCATTTAAGTAAAAAGACATGAAGGTTAAAATGGAAAGAGTTTTCACTATTATGGGGCAGCATGTTGTTGACACATTTAGAAAAGCATAAGATTTAGATTACAATAGGGACTAACAAATATGGCAAAAATTGTAGCATTGATTAATAATTTTTCATATGGTGATATGAGGGATACATTTGGGTTGACAATGAAAGATATGTTTTAGCTGTTAAGGCACTAGTTAAAGACCAATATACAGAATGGGTATTTAATTTTGATGCTTTATAGACTGCTGATTGATCTTTATAAAAAGTCCATGACAAGATGTATAAAGAAGTTGTGGGTACACTAGATTGGGACAGAGTAGGTAAGTTAAATAACAAGGTTATGATGTGTATGATGGTGTTAAGGAAAGATGTTTGTAGTCTATGCTTACACAATGATTATATTACACTCCTAAATTTTTATGTGCTGTTAAGAAAAGGGAAACAGCTAAACTTTCTAAATGTTCACAGTCTCATGGTGATTGGATTCATATGGTTTGACTTTGTCCTTAGCTCCATATATATTGGAATGAGGTGTTTTGATGTATCTCACAGATATATGGCAGCATTGATACACTCTCAGGAACGTAGAATGTTGCGTTATTTGGATCAATATATGTGTATGCAGTTCAGTTTTTTACTAGCCTTATTCCAAAAGTCATAAACTTTTTACTCCTTTGTTTACAGAGATGTATGATGGCTGTTATCTGCAAAACAAATTTTACTTTTTAGTGGCATCATTTAATATTCAGTGCTGTGTACTAGAAGGCTGGAAATTTCAAGTGCGGTGAATTAAACAAAATAAAATATGGGGCATTTTCTCGTGGGCTCTGTTTTCAGGGTTTATAGTGTGCTTCAAATAATACTTCCCCTTTAATCTTCCAATTGGCAGATTCACAGCGATACAAAATTTATGTATGTTTTAGTAGATATAAAAAATTTAAATCTTTTGTACATACTTCAGTGTACATAGCTATGTAAGGTGTAATTTTTTGAAGTACACGCTGACATTTTCATTTATATCAATTTGGGACCTATTTGACTGTTTGATGATTTTTTATTCAAATATGTATGGATGTAAAAATGGTGAAAAATTGACAATTTACACATTTGGGCACTATTTTCCGTTATGGTGTTCATTATTTGGAATAACTTTTTTCATTTTGATAGAACAGGTATTTTGGGATGTCAATATACCTAACATATTAATGATTTTTACTGTTTATTTTTATATGTGTTCTAGGGAAATGTGGGCAATTTAAAACTTAATTTTTTAAAAACATTTTCATCATTTTTTACTTTATTTTAACCCTGAGAGGTCTGATCGCTCATGCAATATACAGGCAGTCCCTGGGTTACATACAAGATAGGGTCTGTAGGTTTGTTCTTAAGCTAAATTTGTATGTAAGTCGGAACTGTATATTTTATCATTGTAATCCCAGATATAACTTTTTTGGTCTCTGTGACAATTGGATTTTAAAAATGTTGGGTTGTCATAAGAATCAATATTAACAATAAATCTTCATTACAGACACCTTTGAATATGTTATAGCTGTTTATTGTAGCCTAGGACTAAAGTACAATAAATTACCAATATCCAGAGGTCCGTTTGTAACTAGGAGTCGTATGTAAGTCGAGTATTCTTAAGTAGGGGACCGCCTGCACTGCATTACTGTATTGCAGTATATTACTACCAAATTTTATGAACAAAAGGCACTTGTTGCAAAATCGTGCTTAATGTATCCCATGACTGGGAAAATTAGAACCAAAAAATGATTCCAAAATGTATATACTAAACAGTCTTTATTTTTTATTTACACTCAATTCATTAGATCATATGATGCAGATGGAAGTTAACCCCAATGATGCCCGGAGAATATAGTGCTCCTTGGAGCCGAAACGTCGCTGTACTTCACTGTACTTTGAAGCATGGAATAAAAGAAACACTTTTTTCATCACTTAACCATTGCTGTTTTGGAGTGCTGCTTACTTTTCTGGAGTTTGCCGGAGAATATAATAGATATTTTGAACTCCATATATTCATACATTAATATCTGTTGCAATCCTCATGTCAAATCTGTTACAATCCAAGGTCGAATCAGTTACATTATTAAATTAAATATACCAAGATACATATGTATATAAAAAGCAAGACATAACACTTTTCAGTATATTATACATTTATATTTAACAAGGCTCACCCGTGTAGCTGACGGTTGTGCTCTGGTATCAAGGGTATCACTGTCTCTGACACACGTTTCAGCTTGGAATAACCTTCGTCTATGGCAGTGATGGCGAACCTTTTAGAGGCCGAGTGCCCAAACTACAACAAAGACCCGCTTATTTATCGCAAAGTGCCAACACAGAAATTTAATTTGTGATTTATACTCCCTTCTGTGTCACATCTTTCATTGATACCAGCACCTGGGGACACCAATAAAGCAGAAAATAGTCCCAGGTACAGCTGTCACTTTATTATATATAAAATATCTCTGTGCACAGCAAGTCCTGGGATGTCTGGGACTGCAGGAAGATGCCTGGAGTCCTCTCTGGTGATGGCCTGAGTGCCCACAGAAAGGGCTCTGAGTGCCACCTCTGGCACCAGTGCCATAGGTTAGCCATCACTGGTCTATGGCATTCAAAATAACTATTCTATACTCCGGGCATCATTAGGGATAGCTTCCGTCATATCATCTGCTAGTTAATGATTTTATGAATTAAGTGTAAATAAAAACTGTTTATTATATACATTTTAGAATCATTGTTTTTTGGTTCCAATTTCCCAGTCATGGGATACAATAGCTACTGTATTGCAGTATGCTGTAAATTTACTGCAGATCTCCCATAAGACTGTAGGCTAGCATGGCAAAGATTGGTGCCTTTGAGGCATAGGCTTTTCAATGCACAACCAGCCTTTGCTTGATGAAAATAATCCAAAGGAGTTTATTTTGAAAAGTCCATATATAACATATTAGGTACAATAAACACTAAACTCTTGTAGTTCCACAAACCAGCAGAAGGCAAAACACAAATCTCCACAATCATAATCCCCCAGATTGCTGGTCAGTGACACCTTTTATACAATTGAAATACCCACAATTCTCTGCAGCTTCCCCTATAAAACACAAGTGCTGCTGCTGGCCTGCCTCTTATAAGGTCAGAGCAGACCCACCATACTGCAGGTAAGTAGAACATAACATATATTACATAGTTTTACATTGTAACAGCTCATTCCCTGGTTTAGGTACACAGCTCCCAGGTGGTAATAATAGACAGAAGAGAATAGAGCATTAGGTGGGCGGCCTAATGAGAGAAGTAGAATAAGAAGTCATTCACACTCATTCACACAGAAGTTTACCAAACCTGGAAACCAATATACCACAACCAGAGTTACATAAAAACAGTTTTCAATACTATAAAAAACCATGCGTCTTCTTCACATACCTCCCACCTCAAGAGGAAGCTTGTCCTTCCTCAGACATCTTCACTTCAGCACCAAAACTTGATAAATGATCAGCATTTTGGTGCCTCTTCCCTTATCGATGTTCTATCTTAAACTTAAATGGCTGCAATGCTAAATACCACCTTGTTATTCTAGCATTTTTGTCTTTCATTGTGTGGATCCAGGTTAGCGGATGATGATCAGTTACTAAAGTAAACTCTCTCCCTAGTAAATAATAGCGTAATGCTTCCAAAGCCCATTTAATCGCTAGCCGTTCTTTCTCAATAGTTGAGTACCTTTGTCTTGTGGAAAGTGGAGTTTTCTACTTAAATAGAGAATCGGGTGCTCCTCAAAATTAATCTCTTGACTTAAGACTGCACCAAGTCCAACCTCTGATGCCTCTGTCTGTACAGTAAATGGTTTGGAAAAATCTGGGCTCTGCAAGACTGGATTTTTACACAAAGTTTCCTTTATTTGCGTAAAAGCCTGGTCACACTCATCGGTCTACACCACTGCCTCTCTCCATCTTTTTGGTCAAATCCATTAAGGGAGCAACTATGGAAGCAAATTCGGCAATAAACCATCTATAATAACCGGCAAGACCTATAAAGGATCTGACTTCTTTTTAAGGGGTTGGTACACCAGCTGATTGAATGGCTTGGACTTTTGAGATTTAGGCCTGTACCTTCCCATTTCCTGCACTTCATTTTCTGCCTTGTACTTTAATTTTTCTGGTAGCCGGTAAGACTTCTGTCTGACTGGAGCATGGTCCCAAGTGTTTATGTCATGATGAACAAAGGACACACAGCCAGGCTTACTTCCAAACGCATGTGAACTTGACCTAAAAAGGTTTCTCAAGCCACACTGTTGCTCTTTAGAGAACTCTGAATTCAAAATTACCTCTGACCAATCTGCACAATGTTTAAACCAATCATATACCTCTTCAGACATATCCTGGGAAGACTCTGTGACAATGTTACAAGCAGTGTTAGCTTCTGGATCATTCACTGGTTCTAGCCACTGTTTCAGTAAGTTGACATGGTAAACCTTGCTTTGTTTTTTATCTGGGGTTTCAATTTCAAATTCAACTGGACCTGTCTGTCTGATAACTCTGTAAGGCCTTTGACATCGTGCCAACAACTTATTTTCACTGCTAGGAAGCAAAAAAAGAACCTTATCACCATGCCTAATTGACTTATTTCTGGGATGTTGATCATACCATTTCTTTTGATAGCTTTTGGCTTTGTGTACATTATCATGAGCTACATTCATCAATTGTTGCAGTCTATCTCTCATTTGTAAAACATATTCAATAACATTTTTCTGATAACCAGAGTTACCTTCCCAAACTTCTTTGATAACATCCAAGAGTCCCCTTGGTCGTCTCCCATATAGCAATTCAAATGGGCTAAACCCAGTGGACTCTTCTGGTACTTCACGATAACAGAAAAGATAACCATCAGTCCCATTGTTTTGGGTCATTGTGTACAAATTTCCTAAGCATTTTCTTCAAAGTTTGGTTATTCTGCTCTGTCTGTGGATGGTAAGGAGTAGTTCTCAGAGGCTGAATACCAAGAAGTTGATATACTTCAGACAGCAAAGAAGAGATAAAATTACTACCCTGATCAGTCAGAATACACTTAGGAAAACCAACCCTGCTAAAGACATTCAGAATTTCTTCAGCAACCCTCTTAGCAGTTAGGAATGGCTATGGGTACTTGGTAGAGAGGGGCGAATTTGTTAAAATTCGTTTCGACCCGATTCACCCAACTTTTCGAAAAAAATTTGATTCGACCCGAATCGAATCAAAACGAATCACGTTAAAAACAGGCATTTCCTGACTGCAGAGAGCCTGTAGGGTGTAGTAGAACATTGTGTCATGCTTAAATATGCATAGGGAGCGTGGTTTGGTCTTCAAACAATGCTGTGTTTTAGTATGACATGCACATGACAGCCGCAGCTCTTAGAATCGCTTCACTCTTCACTTCCATGTGCACTAAGATAGGCCAGCTTCCCCAAATAAGCGAAGCGGGAAAGCAGCCAGACAAGGCAACGTCTGTGCCAGCTCGAAAGGACTGACTTGAGGGCCATGATCTCACTCTAACATCAAAGAGCGCACTCTTTTTACACTGAGTGGCACAATGATATAGTGTGTTGGTGGCATCAGTAGCAGCAGCAGCAGAAGCCCGCAGAGTGGCACAATGATATAGTGTGTTGGTGGCATCAGTAACAGCAGCAGCAGCAGGAGCCCGCAGAGTGGCACAATGATATAGTGTGAAGGTGGCATCAGATGCAGCAAGAGCGGCAGAATGGCACAATGATATAGTGTGTTGGTGGCATCAAAAGCAGCAGCAGCAGGAGCCCGCAGAGTGGCACAATGATATAGTGCGTTGGTGGCATCAGTAGCAGAAGCAGGAGCCCGCAGAGTGGCACAATAATATAGTTTGAAGGTGGCATCAGAAGCAGCAGGAGCCTGCAGAGTGGCACAATGATATAGTGTGTTGGTGGCATCAGTAGCAGCAGCAGCAGCAGGAGCCCGCAGAGTGGCACAATGTTATAGTGTGAAGGTGGCATTAGAAGCAGCAGGAGCCCGCAGAGTGGCACAATGATATAGTGTGAAGGTGGCATCAGTAGCAGCAGGGGCCCACAGAGTGGCACAATGATATAGTATGAAGGTGCCATCAGTAGCAGCAGCAGCAGGAGGGGCCCACATAGTGGCACAATGATATAGTGTGTTGGTGGCAACAGAAGCAGCAGGAGCCCGCAGAGTGGTACAATGATATAGTGTGAAGGCGGCATCAGAAGCAGCAGCAGGAGCCCGCAGAGTGGCAAAATGATATAGTGTGGAGGTGGCATCAGTAGTAGCAGCAGCAGGAGCCCACAGAGTGGCACAATGATATAGTGTGCTGGTGGCATCAGAAGCAGCAGGAGTCCGCAGAGTGGTACAATGATATAGTGTGAAGGCGGCATCAGAAGCAGCAGCAGGAGCCCGCAGAGTGGCACATTGATATAGTGTGAAGGTGGCATCAGAAGCAGCAGGAGCGGCAGAGTGGCACAATGATATAGTGTGTTGGTGGCATCAAAAGCAGCAGCAGCAGGAGCATGCAGAGTGGCACAATGAAATAGTGTGAAGGTGGCATCAGTAGCAGCAGGAGCCCGCAGAGTGGCACAATGATATAGTGTGAAGGTGGCATCAGTAGCAGCAGCAGGAGCCACCAGAGTGGCACAATGAGATAGTGTGTTGGTGGCATCAGAAGCAGCAGGAGCCCGCAGAGTGGCACAATGATATAGTGTGAAGGCGGCATCAGAAGCAGCAGCAGGAGCCTGCAGAGTGGCACAATGATATAGTGTGAAGGTGGCATCAGTAGTAGCAGCAGGAGGATCCCACAGAGTGGCACAATGATATAGTGTGCTGGTGGCATCAGAAGCAGCAGGAGTCCGCAGAGTGGTACAATGATATAGTGTGAAGGTAGCATCAGAAGCAGCAGCAGCAGGGGCCCACAGAGTGGCACAATGATATAGTATGAAGGTGCCATCAGTAGCAGCAGCAGCAGCAGGAGCCCGCAGAGTGGCACAATGATATAGTGCGTTGGTGGCATCAGTAGCAGAAGCAGGAGCCCGCAGAGTGGCACATTAATATAGTGTGAAGGTGGCATCAGAAGCAGCAGGAGCCTGCAGAGTGGCACAATGATATAGTGTGTTGGTGGCATCAGTAGCAGCAGCAGCAGCAGGAGCCCGCAGAGTGGCACAATGTTATAGTGTGAAGGTGGCATTAGAAGCAGCAGGAGCCCGCAGAGTGGCACAATGATATAGTGTGAAGGTGGCATCAGTAGCAGCAGGGGCCAACAGAGTGGCACAATGATATAGTATGAAGGTGCCATCAGTAGCAGCAGCAGCAGGAGGGGCCCACATAGTGGAACAATGATATAGTGTGTTGGTGGCAACAGAAGCAGCAGGAGCCCGCAGAGTGGTACAATGATATAGTGTGAAGGCGGCATCAGAAGCAGCAGCAGGAGCCCGCAGAGTGGCAAAATGATATAGTGTGGAGGTGGCATCAGTAGTAGCAGCAGGAGGAGCCCACAGAGTGGCACAATGATATAGTGTGCTGGTGGCATCAGAAGCAGTAGGAGTCCGCAGAGTGGTACAATGATATAGTGTGAAGGCGGCATCAGAAGCAGCAGGAGCCTGCAGAGTGGCACAATGATATAGTGTGTTGGTGGCATCAGTAGCAGCAGCAGCAGCAGGAGCCCGCAGAGTGGCACAATGTTATAGTGTGAAGGTGGCATTAGAAGCAGCAGGGGCCCGCAGAGTGGCACAATGATATAGTGTGAAGGTGGCATCAGTAGCAGCAGGGGCCAACAGAGTGGCACAATGATATAGTATGAAGGTGCCATCAGTAGCAGCAGCAGCAGGAGGGGCCCACATAGTGGCACAATGATATAGTGTGTTGGTGGCAACAGAAGCAGCAGGAGCCCGCAGAGTGGTACAATGATATAGTGTGAAGGCGGCATCAGAAGCAGCAGCAGGAGCCCGCAGAGTGGCAAAATGATATAGTGTGGAGGTGGCATCAGTAGTAGCAGCAGGAGGAGCCCACAGAGTGGCACAATGATATAGTGTGCTGGTGGCATCAGAAGCAGTAGGAGTCCGCAGAGTGGTACAATGATATAGTGTGAAGGCGGCATCAGAAGCAGCAGCAGCAGGAGCCCGCAGAGTGGCACATTGATATAGTGTGAAGGTGGCATCAGAAGCAGCAGGAGCGGCAGAGTGGCACAATTATATAGTGTGTTGGTGGCATCAAAAGCAGCAGCAGCAGGAGCATGCAGAGTGGCACAATGAAATAGTGTGAAGGTGGCATCAGTAGCAGCAGGAGCCCGCAGAGTGGCACAATGATATAGTGTGAAGGTGGCATCAGTAGCAGCAGCAGGAGCACCAGAGTGGGACAATGATATAGTGTGTTGGTGGCATCAGAAGCAGGAGGATCCCACAGAGTGGCACAATGATATAGTGTGCTGGTGGCATCAGAAGCAGCAGGAGTCCGCAAAGTGGTACAATGATATAGTGTGAAGGTAGCATCAGAAGCAGCAGCAGCAGGAGCCCGCAGAGTGGCACAATGATATAGTGTGAAGGTGGCATCAGAAGCAGCAGGAGCCTGAAGAGTGGCACCATGATATAGTGTGGAGATGGAGGACAATTCCAGTCCCTGGTAAAGATGGTAGGAGGCAGATGGTGCAACTAGCAGCAGATGTGTGGCATCAGACGGGTGGCAGCATCAGAATAGTAGCTGAGGCAGGTAGTTAGAACCCCGACTCATTTCTCAACGTTTGGAGGAGGCGTCATGGCTGATCTAATCCGATGCATTAGGCATTGGTGAGTTGAAATCCGATCCAAGCCTGATTCATCTTGACAAAGGTCAGTCTCTCCACATTACGGATGGACAAGCGGATTCTCCTGGGGGTAACGAAGGCCCCCGCCACTCTGAACATCCGCTCTGATGCCACACTACTGGCCGGGCAGGACAGCTTCTCTACTGCAAACTCTGCAAGTTGCGGCCACGCATAAAGTTTGGCTGCCCAGTAGACCATGGGATCCTCTACCTCAGGTGGTAAAGTGCTGTCCAAGTAGGCCACCACCTGCTGGTGCAGGGTCTGCCTCATGTCCTGCTGCTGCTGCCGGTGGCGGCTACCCTCCTCACTAGGCGGGTGAAGGAAATTTCTCATTAAGGAATCCAGACTTAAGCGAATGTTGATGGAACTGCTACTGCTCCTACCCCCCCCCCAGCTCCCCACAGCAGCCGTGGTAGTAGTACGTGAGCAATGACTGCCAAGAATCCCCCGGTCAGACCTGACAGAGGATGGACAATGGCGCACATAGGCAGCGGCCAACTGTGTGCTCAGTATTTCTCTATAGTATGCCAGTTGTTCCTTCCTCTCAGCAGCAGGAAAAAAGTCACCCATTTTGGACCGGTAGCGAGGGTCCAAGAGGGTGTAGAGCCAAAAGTCATCCCTATGCCAGATGTTGACTATTCGGCTGTCACTAGTTAGGCAAAGCAGCATGCTGCGGGCCATCTGCGCAAGTGACTCTGAGGGACTCCCGGTCTCCATATCCACAGTATACTGCTACGGTGCTTCTGGGTCATCTGCCTCGTCTTCTACCTCCTCCGGATGCTTCTGCTCCTCCTCTCCTGTCACCTGAGTAGAAAAACCACAAATTGCACCAGACTCTGCTTGTGCTCCAATGTCCTCCTCATCCTCCTCCAGTTCAGCCCCCAGCGGACTCATGTGGCCATGAGATGTAGTCTCCACTTCTCCAATGCCCTGACCAGACAGATTTTGCAGCATGCGTTCCAGGACATGAAGCAGTGGAATCACGTTATTCATCCCGCAGTCCTGGTGACTGACAAATAACGTGGTCTCTTCAAAAGGCCTGAGCAAACGGCAGGTGTCACGCATGAGCTGCCACTGGCTGACATCAAAGTTACACAGGGGAGTACTACGGTCTGCTTGCATCAAAAAATCATTAATGGCTTTTCTCTGTTCATACAGGCGGTCTAACATATGGAGGCTGGAATTGCAACGGGTGGAAACATCGCATATCAGACTATGTTGGGGTAGGCGGTTCTGGTGCTGCAACTCGACGAGGGCGTGCTTGGCTTTGTAAGAATGGCAGAAGTGCGTGCACACTGTCCTGGCCATTTTTAGAATGTCTTGCAGATGGGTGTAAGACTTCAGGAACTTGCTGACTACCAGATTGAACACGTGCGCCATGCAGGGCACATGGACCATCCCTCCTCGGGGCAGAGCGGACACCGTGTTCCTCCCATTGTCTGTCACCATGGTTCAGATTTTTAGTTGTCGCGGAGAAAGCCACACATTGATTTCTTCTTGCTTGACACGGAGCAGTTCCTCCCCTGTGTGACTTTGTTCACCCAGGCAAACCAGGTGTAGAACTGCGTGGTGGAGAAGGAGGAGGAGGAGGCGGACACTGTCGCAGGAGCAGCAGTTTGACAATGTGGAGGAGAAAGCACCGTCTCTTGTTGAAGTTGTTGGTGTGGCTGGGCAAGAAGCACATCCACCCACTGGGCCGTAAAGACATATACTGGCCCTGACCATAATTACAGCTCCACATGTCCGCGCTGCCGTGCACCTTGGAATAAACTGATAAGCTCAAGGACTGGCCCACCTTCTGTTGTACATACTGGTGAAGGGCTGGCCTGTTTGGAAAAATAATTGCGGCTTGGAACTCTCCACCTCGGTTCGGCACAAGCCATTAGTTCTCTGAAGGGTGCAGAGTCCACGACTTGGAAAGGGAGAGACTGCAGTACCAACAACTTCAACAAGATCACGGTCAGCTTCTGCACCTTAGGATGGCTGAACGCATAGAGTTGTCTTTTTGTAATCGTCTCGCTCAACGACTGCTGGCGCCATGCGTAGCAAGGAGCAGGAGCATCTGGACCGGGAGATGATGTCAAAGACAAACAGCTCCCTTTGGCAGAGGTGCTGGAGCCTTGACTTGCTGAAACAGCTGTTGCTGTTGCTGCGCCTACAGAATGGACCGCATCTGACTCCAGTTTCTCCCAGTCCATTGGATGGTGATGCTGCTTGTGTTGGCGCAGGGCCGTGGTGCCAAGGTTAGCTCCCTGGCCACGCTTCACTTTCTGCCCGCAGATACGACATATACCCATGCTCGGCTCCTCTGGTGTCTTTACAAAAAAATGCCACACCACCGAGGTGGTAATTTTACCGCCAACACTCTGCACTGAGCGACTACTACCACCGCTGCCTCGCTGAGCCCCTGTGCCACTGCTTATTTGGGCCTGCGAATCGGGATTTGTACCCCGCGGACGTTTGTCTCCCGTCCTCGCACTTCTGCCACCCTGCTGACTCACAGCCACAGTAGCAACTTGCTGCCTGCTCCGCAAGCTGACACTCTCTTCGCCCGACGATGATGAATCCCCTGCTACACCCGGCTCCCAAGTACGATCGCCTACATCATCGTCAATTTGCGTTTCCCGGTCACTGCTACTCTCCTCACCGAAGTCAGTATGCACAGCCTGCCTACTGCAGGAAGCAGTGGAAGTCTGTCCCACCTCTTCACTGCAAAGCAGCTGCTGACTGTCCTCAAACACTTTGACCTCGCTGAATAGTGGCACGGAGCCCAGACCACCTAGTAGCTCTCTGGCTGCAGGAAAGGAACAGGACAGAGCCTGGTTAAGGACAGGTGAGGGCCGCTGACCTGCTCCTGGGCCATACCAACTAATTGTTGTATTAGAGGAACCTACGGACTCTTGGCTGGGGTTGTCAGATGGTATATTTGAGGAATTGGATGACCTAGTCAACCATTCAACAACCTTTGGGTTGTTGATCAACACACTGCCACTAGATGACAACGGCAGTTCTGGCCTCATAGAGTCACCCCTGCTGCGACATCCCCTTACTGTGCTGTCACCTCTGCCTGCTCCTTCTGCCACCTCTCTGTCTGACATAGTGGTTTATAAACTACTAGGATTTGACACGTAAATCTGGCTGTAAACTAGAGCCCCCAAAAGGTATTGCAATGTGCGTTATACAGATACCCCACAACTGACAGCTCACTACTTTAGATGCTTGAATGTCAAACAGATTTCTTCCTATTCGATTTTGTCACTAAATAGAACTGCTATTTGGGGTATACAGATCCCCCTTAAAGAACAACCAGGGATTGGTCCACCAATCGCTACTGCAGATGCATGAAAGTCAAACAGATTTCTTCCCATTCGATTTTGTCACTAAATAGAACTGCTATTTTGGGGTATACAGATCCAGCTTAGAGAACAGCAAGGGATTGCAGCAAGAATCACACAGCACAATAACAGCAGCTGGACGCTACAACATGAAGTGTGAAGTGCTGAGATAGAAAATGGCTGGATTTTATAGGGCTGTGTGACCTCACATAAGCCTGCCGGTCGCTGATTGGCTTACAGGTCTGCAGATGTCATCGGGGGTGTTCCATTCTCCTTCCCAGAGTTCTCTGCCCCATGTAGCATGTTGTTCTCGTGCCCATTTAGCAGAAACATGAGGGGGAAAAAAACAACTTCGTTCCCGCGAATCAGCATAAACTTCGGCTTCGTGGCGAATCGAATTTTTCCTGAAATTCTAACCGAAGTTAGAATCATTAGAATCGATTCGCCCATCTCTAGTACTTGGTACTGTAATCTACAATGGTAAGAATAAAGCGGTTACCTTTGGAACTCTTCTCTAATGGACCAATAATATCCATGCCAACGGTATGAAATGGTTCATCAACTACTGGCAAGAGTATAAGCTGTGCTTTAGGAGGGACAGAAGCAGTGTATTGGCATACAGGGCACTTACGACAATAATCGGTTATTGCATCATAAACACCAGGCCAATAAAATCGATAAAGTACCCTGGCCAATGTCTTCTTATAATCCATGTGACCAGCAATAAGAACGTTATGTGACAGGTTCAAAATATGTGATCTGAATCTTTCTGGCACAACCAACTGTTTGACTTGTTCTCCTGTCTTTGGGTGACTACACACTCTATACAGAATATTATATTCATCTAGAAAAACGGGTGTAGCAGGCTGTTTAAAACTTTTTTCAACTTCTTTACAGTTTTTTAAATCTACCTTATATAACGGCTTAATGCCAGCGTCCTGTTTCTGCCGCAATGAAATATCAGTGTCCCAGAGTTCAACATTTTTATACTTGCCATCCTGGGAAAGTCTCTTTCTGAAGACCTGTTCTGGAACATGCTGACGTTTTAATGATGGTGGCTCCATAATGTCCTCATGAAACAGAAAGTTGTCCTCCAAAGTCTCTGCTTTGTCTTGCACCTTTGCTTGAGCTCTAGTAGTCACAGTAGACAAATAATGTTCTCCTAATAGCAAGTCATCAAATCCAGGTGTAATTCTACCAAGGATCACCGGAACTTTTAGTCTAGGATCAACAACTGCTGGCATAGAGAACATTTTCCATCCACCTGTAGTTGAACATTCGATGTTGAGTAATTTTTTGTATCTCCAAGAACACAGGTAATCAGTACTTTGGGAAAGTCCATCTTACTGGTTATCAAATTCTCTTTCACCAGGCTTAATTTACTTCCAGAATCCAGCAAGGCATCCACAGTATGTCAGTTAATTTGAACTAGCTGGATAAAGTCACTGAAGGCGGAAAAAGATGTAGATGCTTGGCTTTTAATGCTCTTCCTTGGGCAAAATTTGGCTACATGACCCTTAACCTGACAGATATAGCACATTCTTTGGTGTGCTAGCTTCTTGTCCTCTACCTCCAGAGATCATATGGGACTTTCTGGATTGCCCAATTGCAGATTTCTGTATGTCTCTTTTTGCAAGTAGAAAGTCATGTGCCAATTAAATTTTTAGCATCTTTGGGTCTATGTTTTTGAACCCAGTCATGAACATCAGCTGGAAGAATGTGTAGAAACTGTTCAAGTACAATAACTTCACTGATCTGTTGAACAGTTCTGGTCTCCGGCTTCATCCATTTTGAGTACAAGTCTTGAGTATGTCCATGTGGCTTTACACCAGCTGAGCTTGTCCAGTAAGGTACCACCCAGTGTTCCTTAGGCCACTGACATGTGCTTGCAATCCTTTCAAATTCGTCAAATATGCCTCAATGAGGCGGTGAAACAGCTTGCCGTTCCAATGTTAATGTCTGCAACAGTTCCCTCCAGCGTTCATCTTGACGTTTCTTCACGGTTTCTCCTGATCTCCTCCATTTGCCTTTTTTCTGCTTCAATCTGCTGCACAGTTAACCATTTCATCAGGTCAGCAATGTTCTCAGGTAAAGTCTTTTCAGGAGGTTTGGTCACACCTGGAGTTAATGAAGCAGCAGCAGCAGCTCCCTGGACCTTTGATTCCTCCTCTTTCTCTGCAGACAGCCTGATTTTAGGTCTGGCACATGGATTTTCCATCTTTCTGGAGTTACTTGCAGAAACTCGCTTTGCAGGCACAGTTTCTTTTGGTTTAATGCACCAAGAACGAGTCTTGTACATATCTCTTCTGTTTTTTTAAATAGGAGTACTTGGAGAAATACTCAAATGGAATCCCACTTCTGACACCATATGTGAGGCATAGGTTTTTCAATGCACAACCAGACTTTGCTTGATGAAAATAATCCAAAGGAGTTTATTTTGAAAAGTGCCCCACTGTGACGTCATCCCCTGGTAGGTACCGTGGGTTTGACCGCAGTACTTAACAGTTTAACTGCAGCTGCCTGTGAGTTCTCTCCATACAACCCCAACAGTGCCACAACATTATAGTAAACGGCACGTAGAACAATAGTGATGGCTCACTGTTAAGGGGTAGTGCTCGATGTAGAATTATCAATCCAACTTCATCCATATAGAGAACATGGCACACACCAAATTCAAGTTTTTACCTTTTTATTCCAGTGAACATATTACAAAGCATAGCCTTCACCGTAATATATGAATACACAAGAAAAATTATACAGATCACATATATTTTATGACTGGAGATCAGCGAGCATACTCGTGCTCGGACGACCATTTGGCCTGCTCGAGAATGAGCTTTCACTTAAGGATCATTTAAGTGAAGAACACAGTGAACACAGTGAAGAACACATTGCAGATGTTTCCATACATCTGCTCACTTATCAGAAGACATGAGTGCAGAAAGGTGTTCTTCACAATAGTATGTGAAGAACAATATGTGTGAAGAACACATTGCAGATGTTTAACATGGGTCACTCTCTTTTTTGAAGTTCCACGAATATTCCATTGAATAAAAAAAACGAAGAAACAGGACTGACTTCCTTATTTCTCAATAAAATGACACATTTTATTGGTCCCCTTGAGAAATGCTCGAGTCTCCCATTGACTTCAATGGGGGTTGTTATTCAAAACAAGCACTCGAGCATCGGAAAAAGTTTGACTCGAGTAACGAGCACTCGAGCATTTTAGTCCTCGCCTTTCTCTATTTATGACGTTTCAGCCTCATATATGTGATCTGTATAATTTTTCATTATGTATTCATATATTACGGTGAAGGTTATGCTTTGTGATATATTCACTGGAATAAAAATGTAAAAGCATGAATTTGGTGTGTGCCATGTTCTCTATATGGACAATATTATAGTATGTCATGGTGCGAGAAGAGGTAAATAAAGAAATGTTGGCAATACTAAAACTAATACTGGTAACAAGGAGCTTAAAGCACAAGATTATGGAGCCTAATAACTTATTTAGGCTGTCTTCAGAGACTCCTACTATAGAATTATGGATAAAATTAGAGATCAATATGCAATGAGAGAAAAGTATATCATTTTGAAAAAAATTAAAAGGTTTGAAGTAATGTGGACTGCATATCCAAAAAGGATATTAAAGTTATTTAAATTTAGTTAAAATGTATTTATTTAGTTTTATTTATTTTTTTATTATTTTTTTTCTTCTTCGATATGGCAAGGGGTGGGTTTAAGAGATCTACATATATGTATATCATGAATTATCATTGTATACTTTGTAATGAGTATAAATAAAGATTTTTCTATGACATTGGAAAAACAGACCTACTTGTGTACAGTTTGAGCAGACACATGTGTAGTAGTATCCTGCTGGAAGTCAATTTACATTATTTCTCATGTTCTTCTTGCACAAAGGAGGAGCAGTCCTGCTGCTGGGCTGTTGCTCTCTTACATCCCTTGGTATACCAGTCAGTCTCTTGTTATGTGCTCCATGCTTGGATACTGTGCTGAGAGATGCAGCTAACCTTGTTGACATAGCTTGCATAAATGTCACAGCCTGGATGAGCTGTAATACCTGAGCAACATCTGGGGTAATGTTTAAATGATTTCATTGCATCATCAGACAAAAATTATTCGTTATGTTTTAATCGGTCCATTTTCATAATGTTTATTTTTGTGAAGGGTTTTGATGAAAAAAAACAATTTTTGGTGAGGGTTGTTTTATCTTATTTTGTGGATGATTTCTCTGTGCGGCTCCAGTAATGGTTTGTGTTTATTGTACAGACTGATATAGATGCAGCATGAAAAAATATATTAGTGGTTCTGTCTTTTACAATTCTATTTGATTATTATGTGGAAATGTGGTGTTTGGGAACTTCGACATTTTTGTTTCTTTTTTTCACACACTTATACTAAAACAAGTTATACACTGCAATACTGATGTTGCAGTGCATTGTTACTGTTGACAAATGTTTGAGCATGGGGTGACAGTTACAATGTTAGGTCCTGCCAGAAGCAGGATCTGGCATGCATTGGCATAAGCAGCACCAGGGTCGTTGAATGGACCCCATTACTGCCATAGTAATAAACATATCCTCCCAAAGTGGCATCTGATTGAAGGATGTGGCATGTAAAAAGTTGAGTTGTGTCCAACTGTGTGGAGAATGTACTATACAACTGATACACTTTGTTTGAGACACCGGCTTTGCTTGTAAGCCTGTGCCATACATTCTGGCAGAGAAGTACTGTGTCCCTTCCCGTAGTGCAGTTCTTTTACATCCATTTAGTATAATTAAAGTTAAACAAAATATACAAAAATTAATTAGGTGAGTTTTCAGTTGCACATAAGGATCAAATAAGTATCTGGAGGAAACGAACTTGGCACCCGCACTCCTAAATATTATTTGAACATTAGTAAAGAGCTCATTTTTCAACACTAAAAATCAGATAAGTTTAAAAATTTTGAATCTCTAGGTATGTTTTCAATACTGATTCAGTGTTTTTCCACCTGGCGGATGTGTAGTATTCACAGTGTCATTTTAACTCCTTACTGTCTGACAAAGATACTCTGGACATGGAAATACGCACCTTAGGCTACATTCACACAATGTACTACGGTACGGCGGGCATACATCGGCGCTGCGGAGAAGAGCAGGGGATGAGCGGTGCTCACCTCCGCCCCTCTCCATAGGAAGATACAGCGCACGGCACCGTATCACGGGAAAAGATAGAACATGTCCTATCTTTTCCCGGGCTACGGAGCGGTACGGTGCCGCACGTGAAGTGCCCATAGAAGTGTATGGGGGACGTATATAGGCCGTACATATGTCGGCCGTATATATGTCCCCCATACACGTGTGTGAATGTAGCCTTATGCACAGTAAAAACAGTTTTGTGTAGGTTTTTGAAATAAAGACAATTAAAGTAATGTTTGCATTATCAGGTAGAAATATAATAATAATTTATCCCTGAGTTGAGAAGCAAATACATATCATTATTTAAATATTTTAGTACAAACCTGTATCTGGATCAACAGAAAAATATGGCTGTCCTTGGAGGATACTATATACAATTCTAGCACTATTTCCATATGAAGGATCATCAGCATCTAGGGCGGTTACCTGAATGACTGTGGTGCCTGCAAAAAATTGTAATATATAATTGTATGTAATATACAATTGTAATAGTCATCGATAAAAAAAATGTACATTTTTAGAAAACTATACAGTACAGTGAAACTTATGACATGAAATTAGAAGCGAATATACTAAGACAGAAAATGACTTGTCCACTCAGCAAATAAGTTATATTGTTTGTGTAATGAAGAGTTTGTTTCCTATATACTTCCTGTTTCATAGTTTGCTTCATGCAGACAAAAAACAGTGCTTCATCATTTGATGTCACACAAATGCACAACATGACATCGCTCTGATCACCCTCTTTGATACTAAAGTGCCGCAAGACTGTGTAATATCAAAAGACCATGGATTGATTTTTATCCAGTGGACGGAAATAATGAAGATTGTTGAATGTCAGTAAGCAGATATCTAGAAAAACATGAAAAATTGCTATAGAAAGTATCTTGGAAAATTGTGTTAATTAATTAACACAAACAATATCAATTATTTGTTTAAAGTGGACAACCCCTTCATCACATTTTTCCACATACAAAAGGTAAATGGATACCGTAAAAAATTTAGTTCTGGTAAATTGTGGTCTGTGTTCAGTGCACCCAATTACTTGGAGCACTCTGTTGCTGTGGTCTGTGTGATATCTTCACTGTACTACTGTACATTTCCTCCCTACTGAGCACTTGCTTTAGTATACAAACAGTAGCCTACTACAGCCATGACTCAAAGGCAGATGGAAGGGGCAGTGTGCCAGAGTGTTCCAAGTAAGGCTACAATGCTGTAAAATAAATGCATTTTTTTACAGTCATGCTACATGTAACAAAATACACAATGGTATGACTCACTGTTAGAGATGGACGAATTTATGTAAATTCGATTCAACCCAATTTGCCAAATTCAATTCAAACTGAATCAAATCATAAGGAATCACGACATGAGACGTAACGGTATGTCACATGCTGGGTGCAGTGCAGCCCTCTCCATAGCTGGTAAGTCTTTGCTGCATATTTCAGCAAAGGCTTATCGGTAACACCTGCAGTTGGTGCTAGCACCGATCACGGGTGTCAACAGCGCATAAGCGCAGCCATCTTGCCAAGAATCGTCACTCCATGTAACGTCATTGGGGAGCGGAGATCCATCGCCATCGCCTGGGTCTTCCGGAGACCAGAGGTTGCCTCAGTTCAACCCTTTCATTACAATGTGAAATTACTGTAGTATGGCAGTATATGATAGTATTGATCAGACAACCCAGGGTTAAAATACCCTAAGGAGTCTGAAAAATAGTAAAAATAAAGAAAAGTTTTAAAAAATTATAATAAAAAAACATAAAAATTCAAATCACCCCGCTTTCCCTACAACTGATATAAAAAAAAATAAACAGTAAAAATCTTAACACATTAGCTATTGCCGCATCCGAAAATGCCCGATCTATCAAAATAAAACGATTTTTCACAGTGTTCAACCGCGTAACATAAAATAGCACCCAAAGTCTTAAATGGCACTTTTTTGTCATTTTGAAAACTATAAAAAATTCAATAAAAAGTGATTAAAAGATCAGACAGTCTTTAGCCCCTTCCCGCCACAGTCCTTTTTCGTTTTGCATTTTCATTTTTCACTCAACCTTCAAAAATCTACAACTTTTTTTATTTTTCCATGTACAGAGCTGTGTCATGGCTTATTTTCAGCGTAATAAATTACACTAAAAAATGGTGGTATTTAATATTCCACGCGTGTATTGGGAAGCAAGAAAAAATACCAAATGCAGTGTAATTGGTTAAAAAAAAACGCATTTGCTTGGATTTTACAGATTTCACTGCACGCCCCAAATGACATGTCTTCTTTATTCTTTGGGTCGGTACGATTACGGGGATACGAAATTTGTATATGTTTGATAATGTTTTCATACATTTACAAAAATTTAAACCTCCTGTACAGAGAAAATTTGAGGGATTTTGCCATATTCTGGCGCTAATAGCTTTTTTAGACTTTGGTGTACAGAGCTTTGGGAGGTGTCATTTTTTGTGACTTTTGATGATGTTTTCAATGTTATAATTTTTAGGACTGTACGGCCTTTTGATCACTTTTTATAGAAATCTTTACATTTTTCAAAATGGCAAAAAAGTACCATTTTCGGCTTTGGGCGCTCTTTTCCGTGATTAAACGCAGTGAAAAAAAGTTTAAATATTTTGATAAATCGGGCCTTTTTGGACCATCGATACCTAATGTGTTGATAATTTTTACTGTTTATTTATATCAGTTCAAAGGACGATTTGAATTTTTATGTTTTTTATTATAATTTTATTTTAACTTTTTTATTTTTACTATTTTTCAGACTCCCGAGGTTTCTTTAACCTTCAATTTTCTAATCAATCCTACCATATACTTCCACGCTACTGTATGGCAGTATATGGGGATTTTCCTTCTCATGCCAATACCGATCGCGGGTGTTATCAGTAAGCCTTTGCTGTAATATGCTAGGGGCTGGGCCCTCTCCATGAACCCGCAACCGGCAGGTGATGTAGTATTACGTCACATGTCGCAAGTGGTTAAAATGATAGCTATGAAAACTACATCAAAAGTCGCAAAAAATGACACCGCCCACACCTCCATACAGTGAGGAACACTACCGTCATATAGTGAGGAACACTACCGCCATATAGTGGGGAACACTACCGCCATACAGTGAGGAACACTACCGCCATACAGTGAGGAACACTACCACCATACAGTGTGGAACACTACCACCATACAGTGTGGAACACTACCGCTATACAGTGAGGAACACTACCGCCATACAGTGAGGAACAGTACATCATATTAAGAGGGACACTCCCGCCATACAGTGAGGAATACAGCCATACAGTGAGGAACACTACCGCCATACAGTGAGGAACAGTACATCATATTAAGAGGGACACTCCCGCCATACAGTGAGGAATACAGCCATACAGTGAGGGACACTACCTCCATACAGTGAGGGACACTACCTCCATACAGTGAGGAACACTACAACCATACAGTGAGGAATACAGCCATACAGTGGGGAACACTACCGCCATACAGTGAGGAACACTACCATCATACTATGAGGGACACTACTGCCATACAGTGAGGAACACAACCGCCATACAGTGAAAAACACTACCCCCATGCAGTAAGGAACACTTCCCCCATACAGTGAGGTAATATTAAAATCATACAATGAGGAACACTACCTCCATACAGTGAAGAATACAGCCATACAGTGAGATACACTACCGCCATACAGTGAGGGACACTAACCCCATACAGTGAGGAACACTACCGCCATACAGTGATGAATACTACCCCCATACAGTGAGGAACACTATCCCCAATACAGTGAGGAACACTGTCCCCAATACAGTGAGGAACACTATCCCCAATACAGTGAGGAACACTACCCCCATACAGTGAGGAACACTACCTCCACATAGTGAGGAACACTACCGCCATACTGGGAGGAACACTACCGCCATACAGTGAGAAACACTACCTCCATATAGTGAGGAACACTACCGCCATACAGTAAGAAACACTTCTGCCATATAGTGATGAACACTACCCCATACCGTGAGAAATATTATCCCCATACCGTGAGGAATATTATCCCCATACAGTGAGGAATACTACCATCATACTATGAGGGACACTACAGCCATACAGTGAGGAACACAACTGCTATACAGTGAAGAACACTACCCCCATACAGTGAAGGACCAGGCCCTTTTTCGTTTTTGCGTTTTTATTTTTCACTCCCCACCTTCAAAAATCTATAACTTTTTTATTTTTCTGTGTACAGAGCTATGTGATGGCTTATTTTCTGCGTAACAAATTGCACTTCGTAGTGATGGTATTAAATATTCCATGCCGTGTACTGGGAAGCAGGAAAAAAATTCTAAATGCAGTGAAAATGATGAAAAAACACATTTGCGCCATTTCTTGTGGACTTGGTTTTTACAGCTTTCACTGTGCGCCCCAAATGACAGGTCTATTTCATTCATTGGGTCAATACGATCACGGGGATACCAAATTTGTATAGGTTTTATAATGTTTTCATACATTTACAAAAATTAAAACCTCCTGTACAGAAAAAAAGTTCTTCATTTTGCCGTGTTCTTGCGCTAATAACTTTTTCATACTTTGGTGTACAGAGCTGTGAGTGGTGTCATTTTTTGTGACTTCTGATGACGTTTTCAATGCTTCTATTTTTAGGACTGTGCAACCTTTTGATCACTTTTTATAGAATTTTTTCTATTTTTCAAAATGGCAAAAAAATGCCATTTGCGACTTCGGGCGCTATTTTCCGCTACGGGGTTAAACGCAGTGAAAAACGGTTATTATATTTTGATAGATCGGGCTTTTTTGGACGCGGCGATAGCTAAAGTGTTTATGATTTTTACGGTTTATTTATATTTATATCAGTTCTAGGGAAAGGGGGGGTGATTTGACTTTTTATGTTTTTTTAATATAATTTTTTTTTTTTACTTTTTTTTATTTAATTTTTTTACTATTTTTCAGACTCCCTAGGGTACTTTAACCCTAGGTTGTCTGATTGAACCTACCATATACTGCCATACTACAGTATGGCAGTATATGGGGAATTTGCATACCATCTATTACAATGTGCAGATCGCACATTGTAATAGATAGCCTCGATCATGACAGCCTCGGATCTTTGTGTGATCCCAGGCTGTCATGGCAACGGATCGCCGCTCCCCGGTGACGTCACGGGGAGTGACGATCGGAGCCAGGATGGCGGCGCCCACGCGCCGCCGGCTCTTTAATGCCGCCGGCAGCTTTGCCGGCGGCGATCAAAGGGTTAACACCCGCGATCGGTGCAAGCACCGATCGAGGGTGTTAGCGACGGGCGTTTGCTTCATTATGAAGCAAATGCCCGGTGAGTATGAAGAGGGCTCAGCCCTTGAGCCCTCTTCATACTCCCCCATGCGCAGTAAGACGTAAGGGTACGTCTTATTGCGCTATGGGGTTAAAATCATACAATGAGGAACACTACCTTCATACAGTGAAGAATACAGCCATACAGTGAGGTACACTACCGCCATACAGTGAGGTACACTACCGCCATACAGTGGGGGACACTAACCCCATACACTGAGGAATGCTACCGCCATACAGTGAGGAACACTACCGCCACACAGTGAGGAACACTACCGCCATACAGTGAGGGACACTACCCCCATACAGTGAGGAACATTATTTCCATACAGTGAGGAATACTACTGCAATACAGTGAGGAACACTACCCCCATACAGTGAGGAACACTACCCCCATACAGTGAGAAACACTACCGCCATACAGTGAGGAACACTACCGCCATACAGTGAGGAACACTACCCCCATACAGTGAGGAACACTACCCCCATACAGTGAGAAACACTACCGCCATACAGTGAGGAACACTACCGCCATACAGTGAGGAACACTACCGCCATACCGTGAGGAACACTACCGCCATACCGTGAGGAACACTACCGCCATACCGTGAGGAACATTATCCCCATACAGTGAGGAATACTACCGTCATACAGTGAGGAACACTACCGCCATACAGTGAGGAACATTACCGCCATACAGTGAGGAACACTACCCCCATACAGTGAGGAACATTACCGCCATACAGTGAGGAACACTACCCCCATACAGTGAGGAACACTACCCCTATACAGTGAGGAACACTAACCCCATACAGCGAGGAACACTACCACCATACAGTGAGGAACACTACCACTACACAGTGAGGGACACTACCCCCATACATTGAGGAACACTACCTCCATACAGTGAAGAATACAGCTGTACAGTGAGGACTACTACACTACTCCCATACTGTGCGGGAGACTACCCCCATACAGGGAGGAACAATACCCCCATACAGGGAGGGACACTACTGCCATAAAGTAAGGGACACTACCGCCACACAGTGAAGGACTTTACTGCCATACAGCGAGGAACACTACCCCCATACATTGAGGAACACTACCGCCATACGGTGAGGAACACTATGGCCATACAGTAAGGGACACTACCGCCACACAGTGAGGGACACTACAGCAATACAGTGAGGGACGTTAACCCCATACTGTGAGGGACACTACCTTTACACAGTGAAGTATACAGCCATACAGTGTGGAACACTACCGCCACACATTGAGGAACACTACCTCCATTCAGTGAAGAATACAGCCATACAGTGAGGAACACTACCACCATACAATGAGGGACACTACCTCCATACAATGAGGAAAACTACGCCCATACAGTGAGGAACACTACAGCCATACAGTGAGGAACACTACCTACATACAGTGAGGAACACTACCCCCATTCAGTGAAGTACTCTACCCCCATACAGTGAGTAACAATACTGCTATGCAGTGAAAAACACTACTGCCATACAGTGAGGAACACTACCACCATACAGTGATTAACACTACCACCTACTTATCAGGGTTGAGCTCAGCATTTAGTTTTTTTATGATGGTTTCCATATAATATGTGATGAAACTGTACTGCTATTACTTTCATTTGCACACTACAGCAGTTCCTTGTAGCATAATGGTGACACTGACTCACAAAGACATAGAACATATGCCATACACATTTACTGTGTCATTCTGCCAGGGTAGAATGTGGCAGGGAGTAGCCTGAAACTAGCAGAAGTACGAAAGAATTTGCTCGGCATTCCTAAGAGCAAATCTCTAATTTCCTTTCACATAGAACAATAAAATGTATATTGGGGTTAGCTCCATAGAAGACTCTGGACACAGTTTTATGGTTCCATACAATGATATACTGAACAGTGATGTATCATGATGATGAAAAAATCTCTCTTTATAAGTAATGTTTTTGTATTTTTTTTAAATTCTTTATTATATTTACTATATGTAGTAGGTAAGTGATATACAGTGAAGGAAATAATTTGATCCCTGGCTGAATTTCTGGCTGAAGCTGAACAGTATACAATTTTAAGAGTAGGTTTATCTTAACATTGGGACATAGCATAGAAAAGAAATCCAGAGGATTATATTGTATAAATTATATAAATTTATTTGCATTTTAAAAAGGATTACCAACCATTAAAGGAGTATGCTGGCAATATGAACGTCTGATAGAAAAACCCATAATGCTATAAGTAAATGAATATAATAAAACTCAATGTCATTAATCACAAAATGGAGCTTAAATGGTTTGCTTTTATGGGCTTTTTAAAGTAGGCGGGGATATCTCCAAGATGGCTGCCACTGGATACTACAAGTCACAGAATTTCTCTCTCTAGTAATCTGCTCCCAGTGATTATCTAACAGACAGTCCTGCTCTGTTACCATAGTAATGATGTGTGTAACGGCCATCACTGCACATTGCTCCACTGAGATGACGTCTCACCACAGCACTGGCTATGCTGGATGCACTGCAAAGCGATTGATTACAGACAAACATAGTGATAATCACATGCTCTGTCCAGGAAAGTCCAGGACATTTCATATGGACATGTGACCAGTGGCCATCTTCTGTCCTGTGTCTTCTCCACAGGGTCAAAATCAATGAGCAGAATTTTAATTCTTTTTTATAGTGTATGTACCCTATATGTGTATAGTGCTCGTCCACAACATTTTTCTAAGGGGAGAAAAAAAATAATAAAACTATTTACATTTTAGCTTATATCTTAATAATTCAATTCAGTATGAAATATGCTTATTCCTCAAATACCCCTCTAAAAGTTCTGGCTCCTATAGACCAGTTAGAGGCACCTAATTTGCTTGTTACCTGCATTACAGGTATTAAATTACAAAATTACTGTCAAACAATACTAATCTGATTTACTATGCAAAATCTCACATCATGTATTGTCCTTGATCATGAGGCAGGAGATCAGCATAAAACTACATGGGAAGAACTTGTTAATGATCTCAAAGCAGCTGGGACCCCAGTCACCAAGAAAACCATATGCAATCCACAAGGCCCCCTTGCTCAAAAAGGCACATGCACGGGCCCATCTGAAATATGCCAATGAACACCTGAAGGATTCTGTAAGTAATTGCGAGTATGTGCTGTGGTCAGATGAGATAAAAATTGAGCTCTTTGCCATTAACTCAATTTGCTGTGTCTGGAAGAAGAGAAATGCTTTATTTTACCCAAAGAACACCATATCCACTGTCAAGCATGAAGAATGGATGGAACCATGTACCATAAAATCCTGAGTGACAACCTCCTTCCCTCCGCTAGGACATTAAAAATGGGTCATGGCTGGGTCTTCCAGCAAGACAATGACCCAAAACATTCAGCCAAGGCAACCAAAAAATTGCCCCAAAATAAGCACTTTAATAATAATAGAGTGGGCCTAACCAATCTCCAGACCTTAATTAAATAGAAAACTTATGTAGGGAACGGGGGCATAGCTAGGAGAGTCAGGACCACATACCAGGCTTCTGAATGGAGACCACCTTCCCACTTAAAAACATATCTATTTGCATACTCACACATGCAAGCTACAATCACACATTTCCACACTCATGAGGACACATATAGAGCCTACAGACACATATAGTTCCATATACAAAGGTACAGCATATATAAACACATACAGTATATACACACACTATATATTGGAGACACATAAAGCTAATATAAATCATAGTTACAGCATATGTGTATACATATACTGTAATGTGAAGCATAATATGTATATAAAGTTGGACATCCTCCACTTTTTAGCGTGCCAGGTTGGCTGCTGGGGGCCCCCAGACAATGCAGGCCTCACAGCGTCTGCTATGGCTGCTACCACTGTATTTACGCCCCTCGGAGGGAGCTGACAGCCTCATAATCTTAATGATTTGGGGATGATCTGCAAAGAGGTGTGGACCAAAATTCCTCCTGATACATGTGCAAACTTCATCAGCTACAAAAAAATATCGGACTACTGTGCTTGTCAAGAAGGTTTTTACCACCAGAGCACTCAGATAGATATATCTCACTTCAAAATGCACATAAATTTATATAATTTATACAACGTGATTTTCTGGATCTCTCAATGTTAAAGGACATCTACCAACAGGATGAAGGATTGTAAAGTAAGCACACTGATATTCTGGTGTGTGCCCCCTCTGGCAGGACATGTTATTCTTTTAGCTATGTATGCCCTGGTTAAAAGAAAAAAGTTTTTAAAATTATGTAAATTAGCTTGAGGGCCTCTAGGCTACATTAACACCTATGGAACCCGTAGCCCCTCAGGTTAATTTGCATACATTTAAAAGCATTTTTTTTTAACCAGGGCATAAGAATCTAACAGAAGAGCAGGTCCTACCAGAGGGGCACACACCAGTATGTCATTGTGCATGGTTTACAATCCTCCCCCCTGGTGATAGATGTCCTTTAAAATTAACCTACCCTTAAAATTATAGACTGTTCATGAATTTTTTACTAGGCAAACTTATTAAATCAACAAGGGATCAAATAATTATATCCTTCCCTGTAACTCAAAATGTTACAGAATATTTTAACATATTTCTCATCTGCTTTTACAGCCCCTTTTCTAAAATCTAAAACCTTCAAATATACAGCAAGTATAAAAAAAAGTCCTTAGAAAAACAACAAAATATCATATTTCTTAGCTTACCAACTATCTTGTGTTAAATTGAATTGCTTAATTTATATCTTCTGTGTTAATTTATGATCCATATTTTCTTCAAGCAATTACATTAGGCATTTTTTCCAGCACAATTTAATGCATTGACATAATAAGATATGCAACATAGATCAATGTGACAATGGATGCCCACGCTATGCAATACTTCACTTTGTTTGGGGCAGTTGTGAAATTAATCTTTCTGCAGTTGTTATAGTTAGAATTCATGCGTAAGGAAGAAAATAACTGCGAGCGTTCAAACAGTAACCATCCTGAATGTAATGCATGCATAATTGTTTTATTTATTTAATCATTTTAATCACAGCAAACAATAGTCTTTTTTCTATCTATTTGCGCCTTTTTAAGCAATGTGTGTCTTTTTTGTGCTTATTACAATGACATTTATTACTTTTGTGCGCCTAAGTGTAGTATTTACGCCTAAATTCTGGCGCACTGTTTTTCCAGAATTATCACCAACTGTGATAAGGTAATTTCCTGCCTCTTATTAATCACTTTACTTTAACACAGTTTATTAAACGGCGCAATTTCGGCGCAGTTTCGGAGCAATGTTAGATTCGGGCACTTACATGTGATCCTGCTACAAGCTCCTCTCTGCTTCTCCCACAGCCCAGAATGAAGATAACACTCACAGCAGCACCCAGGTGTGTGACACCCAGCACCCAGTGACCTCCTCAGCAGTGGCTTCTCCTAGAGGGGATCCCCCTGTGCTGGTCTCCTGCTGCACCCATGTAATTCTGCACAGTATCCCCCTCAGACACACTGGTGATAATTACATGCAGAATTACATGGGGGACACTTGTCTGTAATACCTGCAACATTATGCAAAGTTCTGAGCTCTTGCTGTGAGCTCAGCGTTTTGCAGAATGTTTTGTAAATAGAAGGTGATGAACTGTAAATAGAGTCTGCAGCTCCTGTCTATAGTGTATGTAGTGTGTCTATTATCTGTTCTAGTGTCTAGTGTCTAGTTCTAGTGTCTGGCTGAGCTTTGCTACTATAAATGAGCTGTTATGCACAGGGGCTCAGTGCTTTCTTCTCAGTTAAAGGAAACCTACCACTTGTAGTGGCAGGTTTCCGATGGAAATACCGGGCACCAGCTCAGGGTGAGCTGGTGCCGGAGCTTATTTTAGTTATTTTTAAACGTTATAGCCAGCGCAGGCAGGTACGCGCTCGGCGCTTACCGTGCACGCGGCTACATAGGAAGTGAATGAGAGCCGCGCGCATGGTAAGCGCCGAGCGCGTACCTGCCTGCGCCGGCTATAAAGTTTAAAAAGTGTTTTAAACCGCGATACCGCGGTTTAAAACACTAACTAAAATAAGCTCCGGCACCAGCTCACCCTGAGCTGGTGCCCGGTATTGCCATCGGAAACCTGCCACTACAAGTGGTAGGTTTCCTTTAATGCCACCTTTGGGCTGGAGTGTTTTTGCGCCCGGTTTTGCGCCTAAATGAAAAAGTTGCAAGTGATGAATATCATTAGGCACAGCAAAACATCTGGATTGCTAGGATAAATGAGGGAAAGCTGGATATTTTTGCTGCGCGGCTAGTTTGGCGTTTAGTCACAAAAATGGCGAAAAAACGGTGCGCCTGTTTTCTTGTTTCTTGTCAGAAAAACCTTAGCGGTGGCAATATTCTTTCATGAAAGGAGGCAAAAAGGAGGCAAAAGAGGCAAACTGTACTTTGTGCCTTTTACATAAAATATACAGATTGAAATCTCATGATAAATAAGCATAAAAAACACAAAAAAAGTTGTGTGTGTGCGATATGGTGTAGGATGGTAAATTGTAATTTGTGCCAGGGAATCATGGGGCTTTAAAATTCCTCATGGCAATCCCACTTTTTATGAGAATAATTGGCTGCCTGTGATACCTGAATAGGTGGCAGGTACCCCTTTTTGGTACCAGAAGTAAAAAGGACACTAGCAACCCTAGAGATGCTGACATAAATTACAATGATATATTGGACAGATTGATATTTGCAAATTAATATTATTAACCCCTTCCAGCACCTTTATATGACTGAATCTCATGTGCAGGTAGTTAGAATAACATAGAATAACATGTCATGGTGATTGCATGGGTTTAGAAGCAGAGCCATTTACACAAGTATGTTTATATGTGCTTAGTACAATGTAGGGAGAGTAGTGAAAATCCTCATATATACACTCCGAAGCCGCTTTACCCCTTCCAGAGGTTGCAGATTGGCTAAGTACAGCTACCAAAGGTAAGTAGCTATGAACATGTACTTATGTGTGTGGACCTCTTTTCTGGGTAATCTGAACCCTATCCTGTAACTAAAGCAACTGTAAAGACCGCAGCCAGGGATCGATGAATATGTTAGTCCACTTATTCTAGAGACTAAAGTAAAAATCCCTATTGGGGTAGTAATATATACTTCCCTAAGGTTGTCCAGAGGTGTCATAGAGAACTGGTGGGATCTCCAAAACCTGCAGATACATTTTTTTTCTTAGATGCATAACCAAGTATCTGTTTCAGTTCCAGAACCTAAAGTAGCTAGAGCAGAGGACCTGCACCCAGGTGATGAGATGGTCCTGATATGACTAACCTGAAGGGTCATCTTTTGAAGGGTCATCCCAAGTACCTCTGACACATCAACGTGTAGAAACTACAACGAGACAGCGACAGCTGAAGAAGAATGGTGCTGGACCCAGAGACTGTTGAACATGAATCTGTGTAGCTTGATGCTGCTATGGACATTATCACTCCTACCACTCCTACTACAGTGTGTGCGCCGCATACCATGTCTAATAGTACTCAGGGGTTGGTAGAGTGACATGTATAAGGATATACACCAATAGGATGTAGAGATTCTGCCCTTTACAATGGATTTACATGAATTGTGTTGTGATGTAATGTTCAGGATGCTCAGGAGGGAAGCAGGTGAAGAGGTTAGATAAGTCCTGGATGTGTGACTAGCACATGTCAATGTACCACCTGAGCAATACCTGAAATTATTCACAAAAGGGAGGAATTGTGAGGGAATAGAATTCCAGTTTGAATCTGTTCTTCTAGCATGTATCTAACAAAGACTAAGACTAGTACCCATCCCCCCAAGTACACAGATCATCTTTCAGTTACATCCTGGAATAGCTATTGGAATGTGGGTATGGTCAGTAGGTTCCTTTGTCCCAAGAACCTATAAAAACTATCTGCAACCTAAATAAATTGGAATTCTCTCAAACATGTGAAGGTCTGAGTGATTCACCGAGCAGCTCGTACTATACAATGATTTGGACCAACATCACCTGGAGAGATATGGGGATATTTCCCTGACATGTGTGATGACCATGGAATACTGGTTGTATGTAGCAGTCAGGCTCCTGCACAGCTTGGTTACGATTGTCATGGGCTTTAGCAGGTACTCACCGGGATAATCGTCCCCATGCTGGGTATAGGACTCCAATGAAGGACTCCAGGGATGACACTTTAGTATGTTCCTGTTAGATCGTTATATCAGCACCATCTAACATTGTGTGCGTCCGCTACAGATAAGCGAGCACTAAAATGCTCAAGTGCTCGTTATTCGAGACAAACTTTTCCCGATGCTCGCGTGCTCGTATTGAATAACGAACCCCATTGAAGTCAATGGGAGACTCAAGCATTTTTCACTGAAAGAACACATTGAAAGAATACAGTGAAGAACACATTGCAGATGTTCCATACATCTGCTAACTTATCCGAAGATATGTTCTTCACATACTACAACACGCGTGTCTTTGGATAAGTTAGCAGATGTACGGAACATCTGCAATGTGTTCTTTACTGTGTTCTTCACTGTATTCCTGTATCCTGTGTTCAATGTGTTCACTGTGTTCAATGTTTTCATTGTATTCTTCACTGTTCTTCACTGTGTTTTCTTAAGTAAATGCTCGATCTCGAGTAGGCGAAATACTCGTCCGAGCAACGAGCCGCTTGGAGTACGCTAATACTCAAACAAGCATCGAGTTCGGACGAGTATACTCACTCATCTCTGGTGTCCGCCAATGCATCTGCATGGGCTGACTATAGTAACATAGAATAATATAGAATAGCTATATAGATGATATTAGGTGATAGTATAAAGATAAACCATATAGAATTTTTAGTGGCACTATTGTTGAAAACTTCTTCCTGAGGTAGTGCAAGACTATAATTAGATATAGAAAAAGTCTATGGCAAGAAAAGATCCCAAATAGGAAATAAAGCAGGGGTGCTCACCTTTTGTAGAAAAACAAACCTTATTGCATATTTTCTAAAATACCTAAGCAGTTTCGGACAATTGGCCAAGAGGATGAGGTGCTGATCCTAATCCTGCTGCGCCAACTCATTAAAAAACATGTTCCTTACTGTTCCATTCAATGTAAAAATGACTTAGAACACTATGGGGGAGAGTAATCATTACTTTTCTTTTAAATGTTAGTGCAAAAAGTTATATTTGGGAAGAGACTTTTTTTGCATATTTTCTGTAACTTTTCCACATTTTCACCACAACTCATGGTGCATAGTTATTTATTAAATACCCAACTATTCCCAGACTCCTAGAGTCCTAAAGGGATACACCATTGGGTTGCACCTTTCCCGACAAATGTTGCAAATAAGATACATTTCATACATAAATAATGTATAAAGCATCACAAAACAGACTGTCTCCCTGTAACCAAATCATAAGGAATATAAACACATATAGCATGGCTGCAGCTCTGCATCACCTGACAATAATCAGGTACAGGCTATATAACACCAAAATGCATTTCTCCCCAAAATGAGTTTTGTTTTTAAAACAAGTCAATCATATTAAGCTATGTATAGGCAGAAATCTAAAATATCAAAGACGCATTTATTGTTAAAAAAATCACATACCGTGTTTCCCCGATTATAAGACACCCCCGAAAGTAGGACGTAGCGGGGGTGTTAGGGGGGGTCGTCTAATGTAAGATGTACTCCGAAAGTTAGACGTACCTGCAGGGGGGATTCCTATGCAGGTACCGGGAGCGGAGGGGGAGATTGCTGGCTGCAGTCCGATGTCGGCCGGCGGGGGCAGGAGCCCTATGCAGGTACCGGGAGCAGAAGGGAGATTGCTGGCTGCAGTCCGATGTCGGCCAGCGGGGGCAGGAGCCCTATGCAGGTACCGGGAGCGGAGGGGAGATTGCTGGCTGCAGTCCGATGTCGGCCGGCGGGGGCAGGAGCCCTATGCAGGTACCGGGAGTGGAGGGGAGATTGCTGGCTGCAGTCCGATGTCGGCCGGCGGGGGCAGGAGCCCTATGCAGGTAGCGGGAGCGGAGGGGGGATTGCTGGCTGCAGTTCAATGTCGGACGGCGGGAGCCCTATGCAGGTAGCGGGAGCGGAGGGGGGATTGCTGGCTGCAGTCCGATGTCGGACGGCGGGAGCCCTATGCAGGTAGTGGGAGCGGAGGGGGGATTGCCGGCTGCAGTCCGATGTCGGCCGGTGGGAGCCCTATGCAGGTACCGGGAGCGGATTGGAGATTGCTGGCTGCAGTCCGATGTCGGCCGGCGGGGGCAGGAGCCCTATACAGGTTCCGGGAGCGGAGGGGTGGGAATCGGAAGTAGGAGATATGTGGGGGTGGGTTGGAGCCGGTCAAAGGGTGGGCGGGAGCTTGATGCTGGCATGTGCAGCCTCTGATTGGACCAGTGGCTCCACGAGGAAGGAGAAGCCACCGCTCTACCCAGCACCGCAGAGGAATTGATCCCATCGCCATTACAGTTCCAGGTACAGCAACCCGATGGGAATATCCAATTTAAGACATCCCCCGAAAGTAAGACATAGTGGGACTTTTGAGGGTAAAAAGAAAGTAAGACACTGTCTTACTTTTGGGGAAACACGGTAAAAACCACAAATAAAACAGTGACTGGTATAAGAAAAACAAACAATAATAATCTCACAGTTACAATATTTGTGGGGTCCTGGCATATATATCATGTGATAAATAGCCCATATAGATAACTGTGACACTGACCAATCAGTGTGCATATGTCCTAGGGTTAATAGATGTGACTATGTGATCATCAGCCCCTACGCAACCAAAATGCATCGCATTACACTGCTCAGGCACTATTTTGGCAAAATATATTGTGATACAATGCTCCCAATACATCAATACAATGCTCCCAATGTATCTCGAGGAAGTTTTAGTCTCACACCACCTGCAGGATATTTGATAATAAAGGTATAGCTAGTTCTCTTATTTGAATACAATTTTAATACAGTATAAAAATCATACCACTCTTACATAGCACATCAGTGGCTGGGCACTCTCATAGTGCTGATGTTTCAGTCATGGGTGTCTCTCTCTCATCTCTTTGGGGGTATTAGACTGAGGTAATGCCGTAAACTAAGAACAAGGCTAAAATTTGCTGCACATGGGGGGGCAGAGCCTGACCGTAGAGAGAGCTCCCGTAGCTTAGCCATTAAGTTCTGATAAATTACACTACCTGCCTGGCAAAAATATGGGGAAAACAAACAGGGACAAGCCTGGAGAACAACTAGGAACCCCAAGACTGAAGAAAACACAAGGGGACCACTCAATAACGCATTTATCCTCCTAAAGGATCAAGAAAATAGAAGTAGGAGGAAAAATATTATACTTAAAAGGATGCCAGAACTGATTACTCATGAAGAACTACCAGCGGCGGCGAAAGAGATTTTTATATCCCTACTAGGGAACGAGAGGGCTCAAGGTATACAAATAGAGCGCAATCACAGGGCTCTATGTCCACTAGCTAAACAAGATGAGGCCTTTCTTATCATTTTTTGACATAGCAGCCAACCTGAAAGCAGCAAGAAACAAAGAAGTGATCCAGATCAGAGATTAAAAAAATTGCCCTATTCCAAGATATCTCATCTGCTACCCTTAATTAAACCCTTACCGACATGTGACGTAGTATTACGTCACACGCCGGGTCCCCGTGCATGGAGAGGGCTCACGGACCGAGCCCTCTCCATAGCCGCTAAGTCTTTGCTGCATATTGCAACAAAGGCTTACCGGTAACACCTGCGGGTGCTTTCCAGCGTCGCCATGGTAGCATCGGGTCTCATGAAGACCCAAGGATACTTCGGATTAACCCATGAGTAAAATCCCCATACACTGCCATACTGTAGTATGGCAGTATATGATAGGATCTTACAGACAACCTAGGGTTGATATACCCTTGGGAGTCTGAAATATAGTAAAAATAAAAAAATAAAAATATAATAAAAAAACCTAAAAACTCTAATCACCCCCCTTTCCCTAGAACTGATATAAATATAAATAAACAGTAAAAATCATAAACACATTAGGTATCGCCGTGTCCGAAAATGCCCGATCTATCAAAATATGATAACGGTTTTTCACTTGGTTTATTCCCGTAAAAATTGCGCCCAAAGTCGAAATTGACACTTTTTTGCAATTTTTTTTTAAAATAAAAAATTATATAAAAAGTGATCAAAAGGTCGCACAGTCCTAAAAATGCTAACACTGTAAACGCCATCAAAGTCTGCAGAAAACGACATCACCCACAGCTTTATACACCAAAGTATAAAAAAGTTATTAGCGCCAGAAGATGGCAAAATCCCCCAAAAAAATTTTTGTAATTTTTTTAAATGCATGAAAACATTATAAAACCTATATAAATGTGTTATCCCCATAGTCATACCAACCCAAAGAATAAATTAGACATATCATTTTGGGTGTAAAGTGAAATCCGTAAAATCAAAGCCCACAAGAATACGGCACAAATGCGTTTTTTTACCAATTTCACTGCATTTGGAATTTTTTAATGCTTCCCAGTACACGGCAAGGAATATTAAATACAAACATTTTGAAGTGTAATTTGTTACGCAGAAAATAAGCCATCACAGAGCTCTGTACATGGAAAAATAAAAAAGTTACAGATTTTTGAAGGTAGGGAGTGAAAAATGAAAATGCAAAAACGAAAAACGAAAAAGGGCTGCGGCGTTAAGGGGTTAAAGGAGAATACTAAAACCCCTAATGGTTAATCCCGTTCGGGATGTTTTTTTTAGAGACGACTAAAGAGATGAACGATAAGACACCCGGAGGACCTGATTTCTGAAATCTTGGATATAGAGCCACCTGATATTGCTTCCTGACACTGGCCAATCTATATGCCCCGAACACAGGTCTAATAAAAACATTAGATAAATTACAAAACTTTGCAGAAGGCATGATTATTGCAGGGGGAGATATCAATCTTGCCTTCCTGCCCTAAACTCCTCAAAAGGGAACCTCAGTCTACTCTCAAAAAACCCTAGCCAAACTCCTAAAACATTACAGAGAATGGATCTGATAGATGTATGGAGATAAGCTAACCCTTCCATTAAAGATTTCACTTTTTACTCAATGATACATGATTCTTTCCAAAGATTAGATTATATATTCTTGCTTAGCTCATCCTTACTGGCGGTATGTGCGGTAACTAAAGGGGTAAGAACGGTCTCGGACCATGCGCCTGTAACAGCGCAGTTAACACTAGAATCATTGCAGCGTCCCCAGGGGTTATGGAGAACCCCCTGGACTCGGAAGTCCGTATAAGTGAAACAAGAAAGAAGTTGACATCCTATTTTGCTCGTAATTCTCCGGACAACACCTCAATTCTACTAACATGGGAAGCGCATAAGATGTTCATAAGAGGTGAGCTCATGGCCCTTGGAGCTGCGGTGAAAAAACAGTAATCCGAAAATATTGATAACTTATGACAAAAAGTGTATCAATTAGAGATAGTCCACAAAAAATCCAAGCAATCTCCGCTCTGCAGGAGCTCACAATCATTAGGAAACAATTAAAGGATTGCTTTAACCTAAAGCAGTGATGGCGAACCTTTTAGCGATCGAGTGCCCAAACTGCAAGCCAAAACCCACTTATCTACCACAAAGTGCCAACATGGTAATTTAGAGCAATATAACCTACGTAAGGGCCAAATAATACTGCCACATGTTTACCACCACTATTAGTATGCATAACACATATACAGTGCACACCTGTATACAGTATGCATAACACAGACATATACAGTGCACATATATACAGTATGCATAACACAGACATATACAGTGCACACCTGTATACAGTATGCATAACACAGACATATACAGTGCACACATATATACAGTATGCATAACACAGACATATACAGTGCACATATATACAGTATGCATAACACAGACATATACAGTGCACACCTGTATACAGTATGCATAACACAGACATATACAGTGCACATATATACAGTATGCATAACACAGACATATACAGTACACACATATATACAGTATGCATAACACAGACATACAGTACACATATATATACAGTATGCATAACACAGACATATACAGTGCACATATATACAGTATGCATAACACAGACATATACAGTGCACACCTGTATACAGTATGCATAACACAGACATATACAGTGCACACCTGTATACAGTATGCATAACACAGACATATACAGTGCACACCTGTATACAGTATGCATAACACAGACATATACAGTGCACATATATACAGTATGCATAACACAGACATATACAGTGCACACATATATACAGTATGCATAACACAGACATATACAGTGCACACCTGTATACAGTATGCATAACACAGACATATACAGTGCACATATATACAGTATGCATAACACAGACATATACAGTACACACATATATACAGTATGCATAACACAGACATACAGTACACATATATATACAGTATGCATAACACAGACATACAGTACACATATATATACAGTATGCATAACACAGACATATACAGTGCACACATATACAGTATGCATAACACAGACATATACAGTACACACATATATACAGTATGCATAACACAGACATATACAGTGCACATATATACAGTATGCATAACACAGACATATACAGTGCACACATATATATAATATGCATAACACAGACATATACAGTACACATATATATACAGTATGCATAACACAGACATATACAGTACACACATATATACAGTATGCATAACACAGACATATACAGTGCACACATATATACAGTATGCATAACACAGACATATACAGTGCCCACATATATACAGTATGCATAACACAAACATATACAGTGCACACATATATACAGTATGCATAACACAGACATATACAGTACACACATATATACAGTATGCATAACACAGACATATACAGTGCACACATATATACAATATGCATAACACAGACATATACAGTGCACGCATATATACAGTATGCATGGCACATATATATATATACACATATACACACAAATATGCACAGCACAGATACAGACACATACATATACTTATATACACATAACACAGACATTATATATCTGTGTTATGCATATGTGTGTAAATGTCACAAATACACACACATATATGCATAGCACAGGTATATATGTATATGAACTGTATAAACAAATTTTAGACACTGTACAACTTACAGTTATCTATGAAGAAGGCACACAGCAGCCTCTGGATGTTCCGGGTCACAGCATCCCCCTCCCCCTCTCTCTCTGTCCCGCTCCACTTCAGGTCTCCTAGTAGGAGGGGGAGGTACAAGCTCTCCATGCTGCTTCCTGCTCCCAGCGCTGCACTGGGAACTTCTATTAGAACAGTGCTCCTCTGACAGGAGCACAGACATCCTGCACCCGGCTGTGGGCTGCATCTGAGGGGCCCGCAGGTCCTCAGTTTAGAAGAACTGCATCTACCCGTGCAGTGTGACCTGCCTGCTCTGTATCTGAGCGCAAGGTGCAGATGCTGTTCTTCTAAACTGTGGACCTGCGGGCCTCTGCACACGGTGGAGGATGATGGCATGCGTGCCAGCAGAGAGGGCTCTGCGTGCCCTCTCTGGCACGCGTGCCATAGGTTCGCCACCACTGACCTAAAGGCTGCTAAAAATTACATGTTCTATAATATTTGCACACTACGCCCATGGAGAAAGAGGCAACAAACTGATGGCACAGATCTAACAAAAACAAATGATACCAAAACAATTTCATAGCTTCTATAAAATAATATACAATATTCCACTGTACCCACCCACCAACGGCTTTGAATTAATGTCCAAATTAAAGCTCTTTCTTGCAGGGATTCACCTCCCATGTCTCAACGCCTCTGAGGTGGAAGAACTGACACATCCCATAACCAAACCAGAAATATGAAAAATTTTAAACTCCCTGCCTCTACATAAAAGCCCCGGGCCAAACATAAGAACATACCACTGGTCCTTCTCGACACTGATGCCGAGAAGGCCTTTAACAGAATAAGTTTGGCCCTATATGTTTGAGACAATGAGGAATTTCGGATTCCCTGACACCTTTGTCACAACAGTATTTTTTTAATAAATAATGCATGACAAAAGAACACTTACCCTAGCGCTAGAATCAAAGTAAATGGCACCTATTTGGAACCATTCACAAAACAGAACTAGACAGGGATGCCCACTCTCTCCTTCCCTATTTATCTTGGTAATGGATTAAAGACTTTTATAGCAATTAAAGACTTTAATAGCACCCTTTATGTCCTGGTTAGGAAGAAAAAAACCTCCTGAAAACATTTATAATCCCCAAACTCCTCTACCTGATGCAGATGGTCCCACTACACTTAACTCTGAGTTTTTTCATGTCAATAAGATAGTTATTTAGGAAATTTCTGTGGATAGGAGACTAGCTTATAACAGACTGACGCAACCCAAAAGAGAGGAAGGGATTGGACTTCCTGATCCCAAAAAGTATTATACAGCAATCCACCTCAGGAGATGGGTACGACTGAACAACAAAGCAGAGAATATCTTAGGGACAGACCTAGAACATTCACTAATTCCATCGACCCCCTGATGTGGGGGTGGGATTCGACCTCCACCAAGCATCCCAGTCCCATAAGTGAAATCTCCAGAGGAACCCTCATAGCAGTGAGACAATTTGCTCCAAAACCAAACACTCCTTCATCAGCTATGCCAGCTAACCTCCTTCCACAATTAGGCACCAAAAGCGACAAACCTATATATGTGAGACACTAAAACTTCTGACAACCAAAGAACTCTTAAGTTCAGCAGATCACCCTGACAATTTATAAAATTTTCTGAATAGAGTTCTTCCCAATTTACACTTTATACATAAATTAGACATCTCACTGCTTTGCAAACAAATACCAATGATGTCTAAAGCCAGAACCGAATTAAACTGGGTAGAGGAACAAATCTTAAACGCAAACCCTCCATGATACCTCCTGTTCAAGTTGGTCACCATAGAACAACAGGGCTCCAGACCAGCATGTATTCTGGCTTGGAAACAAGTCTTAAGTCTCACATTCTCTGAAAGCGATATTCGCAAAGTACTGAGTAATTGCAATGGCTTTTCTAGGTGCATGAAATTCCAAGAAAATTATTATAAGATCTTAGTCCTTTGACAAATGGACATAACACTGCATTGCAAATGCTGGAGATGCAATCTCAATGGTGCCTCCCACTGCCACATATTCTGGATGTGCCCCCAGATAAAGCCATATTAGGAAAAAATCTCACGCACCATTTATAATATAACGGCCCAGAGTCTGTGCTGCTATGGCTGCCAAACAAAACATGGACCCACAGGAAGAATCACCTCCCCACAATTATGATACAGGCAGCTAAAACACTATAGAACAGTGGTGGGACAAAATGGACCAGATATATTGCATAGAAGAGATAGATAGTTGGACACAAAGGAAACACGAAAACTGGATCAAATACGGGAGCTGACCGCAAACTCTTCTGTAGTGTAACGTAATTTATTTCTTATCAGAAATTCTCTGCCCCAACTTGAGCAACCAAGACCCTTATTCAATAGCACTACATTCTAGAAATGTATACAATACCAACTTTTCTTTAAAACTCCAAGGCAAATACAAGGCGGAGACTCGGACCACACTGGATCATTCACGGTCAACCCGAACTATACAGAGACTCTAAGGAATAACCTGTACAACTGTTCCACAACCGATTCACAACTTTTCTATGTAAGTTGTTGTTCTATGTCCCTTACCAGTTCATAGGGTACGAACCCTAAGACTTACCCCACCCACTATTTCCCCTCCCCTCCTTTACCTAAAATGCTCCAGTGCTCATTACTCGGGTCGAACTTTTCCCGATGATCAAGTGCTCATATCGAATAACGAACCCCATTGAAGTCAATGGGAGACTCGAGCATTTTTCACTGAAAGAACACATTGAAAGAACACTGAAGAATACATTGCAGATGTTTGCAGATGTTTTCACTGAAAGAACACATTTAAAGAACACAGTGAAGAACACATTGCAGATGTTCCGTACATCTGCTAACTTATCCGAAGACACGGGTGCCGAACGGTGTTCTTCACAATAGTATGTGAAGAACAATATGTGTGAAGAACACATTGCAGATGTTTCCATACATCTGCAATGTGTTCTTCACATACTATTGTGAAGAACACTATTCGGCACGCGTGTCTTCGGAAAAGTTGGCAAATGTTCGGAACATCTGAAATGTAGTGTAAAGGTAGTGTTCTTCACTTAAATGATTCTGTGTTCACTGTTTTCATTGTATTCTTCACTGTTCTTCACTGTGTTTCGTTAAGTAAATGCTCGATCTCGAGCCGACGAGATGCTCGTCCAAGCAACAAGCCGTTTCGAGTACGCTAATACTCGAACGAGCATCAAGCTTGGACTAGTATACTCGCTCATCTCTAATTATCTGTAATGTCCTCTTATGTCTTCTAATCTGGGCTGTCCATGCAAAATATCCAACTTTAAGGTATAGATAGAAATGATAGAGAAGACAGTCCAATCATCTTTGGGAGCCAAATGTGCTCTGGGAGCAAAAATGTTTCAGAACTGATTTTCTTTCCTCAGTTTTCCAATATACCATTCCCATATTATATCAACCCTAGTTCATTCTGCCACAGACTACTGAGGAATGAGCAGATGTTCTGAAACATGTTTGGTTGCATAGGGACTGATGATCATATAGTCACATCTATTAATCTTAGGACATATGTACCATATATACTCAAGTATAAGCCTAGTTTTTCAGCACAAAAAAATTTGCTGAAAACCCAAACTCTGCTTATACTCAAGTAAAAAAAAAATAGCAAAACTCACCTTTCCGGCTTCCCCCGCTGCTGGCTACATACTGGGACAGGTGTCTGGCTATATACTGGGGGATATGGGCTGGCAGGCTATATACTGGGGGGCAGGTGCTGGCTATATACTATGGGACAGGGTCCGGCAGGCTATATAATGGTGAGCCTGTGACCAATGCATTTCCCACCCTCAGTTTATACTCGAGTCAATAGGTTTTCCCGGTTTTTGTGGTAAAATTAGGAGCCTTGGCTTATACTTGGGTCGGCTTATACTCAAGTATATACAGTATATTGATTGGTTCATAGCACAGTTATCTAAATTGATATAGGCTATTTTTGACATTACCTATTTATAAAGTGCAATAACTGTGAGATTATTATTGTTTTTCTTTTATACCAGTCAGGGTTAAAAACATACCAAATGCTGTTTTGAATAGTTTGAGGATTGCAGTTTTAAAAAATGGGGTGATTTGTGGGGAGTTTACATGGAGAATAAATAGAATTTTTAAAAGACCTGCAAAAATTAAATGGTCAATAAAATAATGTTAAAAAAAACTATGCCAACATAAATTAGACATATGGTAAATGTTAATAAGTAATTCATTTTGTCAGTAAGCCTAACTGTATGATGACCATAACTTTTAGAAATCAGAAAACTACACATTTTTTTATATTTTCATATAATTTACATTTTTTTAAATAAATAATGCATGACATATGAACCAATATATACCACTATTGTGAAGTAAGACATGACTTTAAATATAATTCTGAAAATCACTTGGGTAAGTTCAAGTATTCTTAAGTTATAGAAGAACATAGTAACACATAGCAGATTTGAAAAATCAGGCTTCCTAAATCCTAAAGCTCTAAAATGGCTTAGTACTGAAGGGGTTAAGCAGAATTTATGTGCATTCAAAAATTTCCTGGAAAATGGGACCTATGTGTATGACAATGTAACGTGGGGGGAGGCTTCATGTTGTCATACTAAATCAAACCCAAAAACAGAAAGATGGTCCATAGCTCCAACTAAACTGTCAATATATGCAGGCTGCTTGGATAAAGTTCTGTGTTTGCATTGGAAATGTACACTCACCGGCCACTTTATTAGGTACACCTGTCCAACTGCTCGTTAACACTTAATTTCTAATCAGCCAATCACATGGCGGCAAATCAGTTCATTTAGGCATGTAGACATGGTCAAGACAATCTCCTGCAGTTAAAACCGAGCATCAGTATGGGTAAGAAATGTGATTTGAGTGCCTTTGAACGTGGCATGGTTGTTGGTGCCAGAAGGGCTGGTCTGAGTATTTCAGAAACTGCTGATCTACTGGGATTTTCACACACAACCATCTCTAGGGTTTACAGAGAATGGTCCGAAAAAGAAAAAACATCCAGTGAGCGGCAGTTCTGTGGGCAGAAATGCCTTGTTGATGCCAGAGGTCAGAGGAGAATGGGCAGACTTGTTCGAGCTGATAGAAAGGCAACAGTGACTCAAATCGCCACCCGTTACAACCAAGGTAGGCAGAAGAGCATCTCTGAACGCACAGTACATCAAACTTTGGGGCAGATGGGCTACAGCAGCAGAAGACCACACCGGGTGCCACTCCTTTCAGCTAAGAACAGGAAACTGAGGCTACAATTTGCACAAGCTCATCAAAATTGGACAGTAGAAGATTGGAAAAATGTTGCCTGGTCTGATGAGTCTCGATTTCTGCTGTGACATTCGGATGGTAGGGTCAGAATTTGGCGTCAACAACATGAAAGCATGGATCCATCCTGCCTTGTATCAACGGTTCAGGCTGGTGGTGGTGGTGTCATGGTGTGGGAAATATTTTCTTGGCACCCTTTGGGCCCCTTGGTACCAAATGAGCATCGTTGCAACGCCACAGCCTACCTGAGTATTGTTGCTGACCATGTCCATCCCTTTATGACCACAATGTACCCAACATCTGATGGCTACTTTCAGCAGGATAATGCGCCATGTCATAAATCTGGAATCATCTCAGACTGGTTTCTTGAACATGACAATGAGTTCACTGTACTCAAATGGCCTCCACAGTCACCAGATCTCAATCCAATAGAGCATCTTTGGGATGTGGTGGAACGGGAGATTCGCATCATGGATGTGCAGCCGACAAATCTGCGGCAACTGTGTGATGCCATCATGTCAATATGGACCAAAATACCTGAGGAATGCTTCCAGCACCTTGTTGAATCTATGCCATGAAGAATTGAGGCAGTTCAGAAGGCAAAAGGGGGTCCAACCCGTTACTAGCATGGTGTACCTAATAAAGTGGCCGGTGAGTGTATTTCGACTCGTGATCATCTGGTGACAACCAGATCTAAAACTTTTTCAGCCTCATAGCAATGGTAAATTAAAAAGCAGCATAGTAAATCATTAGGGTAAACAAATCTTTCAACCTTCCCAAAAGACATAAAATATTAAAAGTAAACATTCTAATGTCCGTCACATTTCACAAAGTCATTTCAGCCAAGGTGTAAGGTTAACAAAATCAATAAAAACAGTAAAGCAAAAATAAGTGAATTTTTACTGTAGCACAAAATCTTGGAAGTGTCTGCTTGTGAGAGTCGATATGTTACAAGTGCAGTGGTGAAAATAAATGACCAGTGGTGGAAGTAATGCTGACATTGGGGACAGCCAGCATCTGAAATGCAAATTAGTCGATGTGGATCAATATTCAGAGTAGAATTCAGGATTTCTAACTCTGCTAATGGATAGAAACAATGATACAAAGCAATTAAGAAAATATTTTATTGGTATATTTCAGCTGATCAGGCTGCACACTAACTATAACCTGTGCCTGTTCAGCACAATCCTTTGCCAGGCAGCACAACCAGACACTGGGTATAGCAGGAGAAGGGAAGCGGTGTGGTTTACATCATATGCATGTGCATGAGGTGCCAGTTTATGATAAATCACCCTTAAGATTAACAGTCTGAAACTCTACTGGATTTATACAACTGTCCAAAACTGAATGATTGATCTGTCATCATTCAACACCTTGAATCATTTGTTAAGGCCACTCCTCTCCTATTGTCACACTAATCATAAGAGCATCTAAAGTTTTTTAATGCAATTTTAGACAGTTTAGGCTTCTATATATTTACTGAAATCATTTAGCTTGGCTTACTTATAAATGTTTGCTTAAGTTTGTTTCTTAGCATTAAAGGGACTGATGTTCATGAAACATGATCATTGTATTAGTATTGCAAAAGGAAAATGAGAAAACCAAGGATTTGGTTCTGCCAGGATTCACTAAGGTCGTGCACATGATATCCAGCAGGTGTCGCTGCTGCGCCGAGGTCCGCCGGAGTTCACCTTCTTCCTGGTGCATTGCATTGCAACATAAATCGGTTTTTAAATTCCGCGGTTTTTCCGAATACGTGGGGTTGTCCGACGGCCACGGCCCCCGATTTCTGCCGCGTGAAAGCCGGCACAGATGCGCCATAATCCGATTGCGTGCGCCAAAAATCCTGGGGCAATTCGGCGCAAAACAGAAATATTCGGGAAACCAGACGAAAGCACGGCTTTCAGATCCTTGGTAAATGAGCCCCACTGTGTAATATATTTTTATTTGTTGCATATGCTGTAGTTAAATAGTTGTGACATATTTATATCTCACATATAGCCACAAAAGTGTTTTTCTGACATTTTTCATATAATAACCTGGTAGTATAAATTGCTTAAACTACTTGTGGAGTGCACTGTGTAATAAATAAGATGTTAATATTACTCACCAACTTCTGACATTTCAGGGACAGTTGCAGTATAAACATCTTGGTTAAACTTTGGTTCATTGTCATTGATATCATGAATCTTAATGATAAACTCTGATTCTGGTTCCACTTGTCTCCCTGTTATTTTGTCTATAGCTTTGGCACGAAGAACATAAGTTGACTTTTCTTCTCTGTCCAATCTTTTTGCAGCTTGAATGTCCCCAGTATTTTCATTGATTATAAAAACACTGCCAGCTCCATCTCCTGATAAAACAAACTTTAAATTTCCTTCTCCATTGTCCTGATCTGTGTACAACTGATGAAAAAGATTAAAATAAGATTTAATTATTAAAATTGTTTTAAAATAGGGTATGTTACATGGAAATTTGTTACAGATTTAGTTGCAGATTATGCATCGGTTCAGCTCCACATTTGTCATGCAATACATTCATTCACAACAGATTATGTGGAAGATATTATTGTGCTTCAGATTTAAATCTACAGAAAGAGATACTGTGAGGTGGGGGGGGGGGGGAGTCTTATGCTGATCAGGTCTGGCAAATGGTATAGGTATTACACAGAGAAGGAACACCCTGCACCTGGTTACTCTGCCACTGCCCATTCCCCGTTATGCCCTTTCACCCCGATTGGCATGGTTATGACATGATGGGAAAATTAACACAATTCCTGGCTGTGCCTCAGGAATTCAGCTTATTTCATAATAGGGGAAAAAATCAGGGAATAAGACAATATAAACACCTTTTTCTGCAATGGAAAACCAAACTCAGATAACCCCTTTCATAATGTTATAATTGAGTAGCAGTTATGTTACATACTATAACTGACAATAAGACTTGCAACTTGCATATCATGTCCTAACAAAACACAGTTCACAAATGTATACACCTATCAAAAACAATGCATGAAGCAAAGAGTAATACAAATGCATAATTTTATTAAATCAATCAAAAAAGTTTACACAATAATAAAATTGGCAAACACATAAAATCAACACACAGACAAGAAATTACACATTAGCCCGGGAGTCAATTTATGAACATAGGAGAATCCTAATAACATTAAGTGCTAAGTAGCAGCATAATCAATTTAACCACAATATACATTGGCAAAAGTGCAAATAAAGTGCTATATTTGTTAAGACCATGTAAAATATACAGGAAATAGTAAGTGGAGCATAATTAATGACAGAAAAAGCAAAAGATCACAGGCTAAAAGAAACTACCCCGACACGTGTTTCGCCTACAATGGCTTCCTCTGGGGGGTACCAAGCAAACGGACATACTCATATTTAAATTCCCATCAACCAATAGCTGGAATGCGATAAATTAACCTCAGCTGTGAGGATCGGATCGCAGCAGAAATCCGCCACCGCCACCGATCACATGTTACAACAATTAATACACTAAATATTGCGAGACTTCGTACACACATCAAAAGATCAAAAGCTACAGGAGGATAACACTCATCAACTTAGGCACAGGATCCTGTACATCGCGAGACTATGCAGCGGTGGAGAACCAATCACTATGGAGCGGGTAAGCGTGGCCCCTCGTCAAGACAACCAAGGCCAATGTAAGTACGACCATGAAAATGAATAACCCCTATGTGCAAATGTGAATATTCATATTATCTTATTTGCATAACAACAATGACTTCATCATAAAATACTATAACACAATAAAGTGATTATGCAAATATGAACAATAAAAAGGACTATATATACATCTTATAAAAGGCATCAAGTATACCCTATACAAATACTAAAATGGCAATGAATGAGTGAGAAAATAGTGATAAACACACGGTGACATGCTGTGCAACACCCAGTGGACAAACAGTTCACAAATGGAAAAAGTTGAGATATTTGATGTCCAGCTAAGAACACACCAAGGAGTAAACAGGAGAAGGCAGCCAAATAGGTTAGCATCATGCAACAGAAAGGGATGGGAGTGTTTCTATTTTATTGTACTTTTGTTTTACTGAACATGACCTTCCCAACATTGTCACCTTAAAATACAGGAGAATGTTGACCATTAAGTGCTTCCCTTTTCAGACACATTGCTTACTGGTGCGCATTTAAGTTAGGGTTTAGGAGGAGGGAATTGGTATGTATTAGCTAAAATGTCCAAAACATGAGTTTGATCCATAAATCACTAAATCATCTTGATTCAATTGCAATTTATATTTAAACAGTTATATTTCACATTTTGACATTAGAAGACCAAGACAAAACCTAACAAATGAGCAACAGTGGCTTGGCATTGCAAAGCTTCAAGCAGGATGTTCTCAAGCAGGAATTAACCACTGAGCTTTTACTATCATACAGTATGTTGAAGCAGATAAGGTCTGCCACACAAGAGATCTGGGCATGGGCTGTAGGTGAATTACATTGTGACTGAAGAATAACAGAGCTCAAAAGGAAGGTGTAGAACTCAGCAAAAATTCCCAATTGTGGGTTGGTCAAACCCCTTTATTTATAGATGTTTAAGCGGGGTGTAATGTCTTAACTACAAGCATGATTCTTTAATATACATTTGAACAATAGTTTATGATTGGCTATTAAAATAACACCTCTGATTGGTTAATATTCAATCCAACTTCTAATTGGTTAATACAATAGTCTAATAAATTTGATAGGGTACTGATCAGCTCATAATGCATACTTTACATAATGTATATTTGCTATTATGTTATTGCTGAGTTTAGCAGGCAGCCAGGTGCCATCTTTTTGTTTTGTCCTAGAAAAACTAGAAACACATAAAGAGAAATAATCTTTATCCAGCATATCTTATCCGGCACTTAGTCAAGTGCTTAACTGAGCGCAGGATTGCGCAAAATCCGTCCGCCTCTGTTACTGAATGTCCAGCTTTTTATCTCTCTGTCTTATTGCTGAAATTCAATAGAGAAGATTTTTGCTGAGTGCTGCATACTTTTGCTTTATTTTTGCTACATATAGACACAGAAATGCTGGAAGAAAAAATCAGAAAAAGGCATTGAGTGGATTCCCTTTGCTCACATTTCATAGTGATGACTGACTCAATATGAACAGGTAAACTCTAGAGATGAGCGAGCATACTCGTCTGAGCTTGATACTCGTTCGAGGGTACTCGAAACGTCTCGTTGCTCGGACGAGTATCTTGCCTGCTATAGTGCTCATTTTGAGTTAGGAGTTAGCAGATGTATGGAAACATCTGCAATGTGTTCTCCACACATTTCACTGTTCTTCACAATACTTTCTGTTCTTCACACACTGTTCTTCACAATAGTATGTGAAGAACAATATGTGTGGAGAACACATTGCACATGTTTCCATACATCTGCTAACTTAGAACACTGACTTTTTCGGCAAGACCGCAGATATCTGGCTATGCTGTGTAAGACAGGGAGATCCTTGGATCTATTAGGAAGAAAGGAAAGCTGTTTCTGGAAAGAGACACAAAGCAGGTAAATAAGTTTTATTTCTCAGTCTTTTCTTTCAGCAATGATAGATGTATTTGTAAGACAGATACATTGTAGCTGCTGCAGCATGTTTTGTAAATACAGCTGAATAATTGTTATGATGTACCTGGTGTAGTATGACACGAGGCATTTCAGCACCATGGACAGTTCCCTGCTTTCCTACATAAACCTCAAAGAGTTGTGAATCAGAACACAGACTTTTTCTGATGCTCGAGTGCTCGTTTCGAGTTATTTCTCAATAAAATGACAAATTTTATTGCAGAGCCTTGGTCCCCTTGAAAAATGCTTGAGTCTCCCATTGACTTCAATGGGGTTCGTTACTCGAAACGAGCACTGGAGCATCGGGAAATGTTCGACTTGAGTAACGAGCACTCAAGCATTTTAGTGCTCGCTCATCTCTAGTAAACTCAAATTAAATTTATAGATATGATGCACAATGCCCTGCAGAACTGGATGTGGAATGCTACACAACTTCTACCACATTTCAGGGAGGTAAGAGGCACCAAAATGTCACATCAGACCATTGAAAACCATTTCTTTAACGCAATGGCCTGTATTCTAGATAACTTGACAAAACCAGGCACTGACATCATGTTTCTTCATGGATAGCATCATAATTTTTCCTCATGGATAGCAGCTCATCATGTTGCATCATTAGGAAAAAGCTGTTGGGGGGTGGAGTATCTCAAATGGAGTGGCTTGCACCTTTTCCAGAAATGAATCCCGTTGAAATCCCTGTGTGAAGAGTACAGTTGCCATATAGAGGCTCATAATTCTTGACCACAGAACTTATGACAGTTACATTGTAGATTAAAGGGGTATTCCAGGAATCGGCATAGTTCAAATACAAATGGTTCCTTAAAATATAAGCTAATATGTAATTAGTTGTCATTTAAAATTTTGCTCCCGTTAGCAGAAAAATGCTGATGACATACACAGTAATGAAGAATTAAAATGCTACTGGCCCTTTAATCAGTCCGTTAATTTCCTTCGCGTGATCCAGAGCAGACACAGGACAGAAGATGGCCGCTGGTCACATGTCCCCATCACATGTTCTGCACCTGCCTGGGCAGGTCATGTGATCACCACTAGGTTTGGCTGTAGTCAGTTGGTTGCAGTGCATCCAGTATGGCCAGTCTTGTGGTGATGGCAGTTACACATCATTACCATGGTAACAGAGCAAGAAAACCTGTTAGATCATCACTGGGAGCAGAGCATAAGAGGTAGGAGGAGTTACTGAGAACTAAAGGATCTTGGGACTTGTAGTTTCCAGTGACGGCCATCTTAGTGAGAACTCCACCTACTTTAGAGAGGCCATAAATTTTGTAAATCATAATATCTAACTATTTAAGCTCCATTTTGTGACTAATGACATTGAGTATTGTTGTGCTCATTTATTTATATCATCATGGGTTTTTGTGTCAGATGTTCATATTCCTGGAATACCCCTTTAAATGGTGCTCAATCCTGACATTAGTACTCCACCCTTAGATGCTAAGGGAAAAACACTTTCAGCAACCAGTTGGAAGTGGAAAAACTTAAACAATTAGAACTTAAAAATAAACCTACAGAACCAATTGTGTATGTAACCCGGGGACTGTATACCTTATATTCAAATAAGGGCTCCAAACTATGACCAATCTCTTTAACCCATTCCCGACATTTGACATAATAATACTGCATGGCGGGAGGTGCGTTCCCGCAAAATGCAGTATTATTACGTCAAGCTTCTGGCCCCGGCACCTTTTTCCTATTTAAGTCCTAATTAAATCAAACACCTTTACGGACAAATACACACATTACACCTTCTCGAAGGGGTGTGCTTTCCAAAATGGTGACACTTGTTGGGGTTCCCCTCTGTTTTGGTACCACTACGGCTCTCTAAATGCATCCTGACACATGTAAAGGATGTCTGTCAAATTTGGCTTCTAAAAGGCCAACGCCCCTCTTTCCCTTCTGAGCTTCACTGCGTACCCATACAACATTTTATTTGCATGTGTGGGGCAATTTTATACTCGGGAGAAATGCTAGTACACATTTTTTGGGGTTGTTTCATATTTAATGCCTTATGGGATACAAAAATTAGCCTTAAAAGTGACTTTTTGGGGAAAATGTTCATCTTTTTCCTTTTAAGGACCTAATTCAAGTAAAAACCTGTAGGGGAAAATACACAAATTACACCTTGCTAAATTCTCCAAAGGGTGCACTTTCTAAAATGGTGACACTTGTTGGGGTTCCCCTCTGTTTTGGTACCACTAGGGCTCTCCAAATGCATCCTGACACATGTAAAGGATGATTGTCAAATCTGGCTTCTAAAAGGCCAAAGCCCCTCTTTCCCTTCTGAGCCCAACTGTGTACTCATACAACACTTTATATGCAAAAGTGGTGCAGTTCTGTGCTTAGGAGAAATAGTTTTACACATTTATGGGGGTTGTTTCATCTTTTATCCCTTGTGGCTTACAAAAATTTGGGGTAAACTTGACTTTTTTGAGAAAATTTTCACCTTTTTCCTTTTTGGGACCTAATTGAATCAAACACCTGTTGGGGCAAATACACAAATTACACCTTGCTAAACTCTCCAAGGGGTGTACTTTGCAAAATGGTTTCTCTTGTTGGGGCTTTCCTCTGTTTTGGTACAATTATGGCTCTCCAAATGCATCCTGTCACATGAAAATTTTTTCAGCCATATTTTCCCTCCAAAAACGAAACAACGCTCTTTCCATTCCAGGTGCCCCCCTGTGCCCGTACAGCAGGCTACAGGGACAAAATGGGTATTGGCATGCTCAGGAGGAATTGCCCTAAACATTGTAAAATGCATTTTCCTTTTTAACCCATTGTGAAGGTGCAAATTTTAGTGTTCAATGAATCTATAGTGAGATAAAATTACATTTCTGTAATTTCACCTTCATTTATCTTTCACCCTCATGAAACGCTCAAAGGGTTAACAAAATTCCCAAAGGTTGTTTTGAATATTTTGAGGGGTGCAGTTTCTAAAATGGTGTCATTTGTGGGGGTTTCCTGTCATGTGGGCCTTATAAAGTCACTTCTAACTAAATTGACCCTCCAAAAGTAGGTTTTGATGATTTTCGTGAAAATCTGAAAAATTGCACCTAAAGTTATAAGCCTCCTAACATCCAAAAAAAAGGAAAAGATGTTTGAAAAATGATGCCAAGTTAAATCAGACATATGGAGAATGTTAGTTATCAAGTTATTTTAGTGATATGACCAACTTTCCAAAAATTTTTAATTTGGAAAACATTGTTTTTTAAAAAAAATTTTTGCCAAATTTCCATTTATTTCATAAATAAATACTAAACATATTGATTAAATTTCTCAACCAACATGAAGTACAATGTGTCACGAAAAAACAATCTCAAAATCAACTGGCTATGCTAAAGCGTTCCAAAGTTATAACCACTTAAATAGACACATGTCACATTTTAAAAAATGGGCCGTGTCAGGAAGGTGAAAAGTGGCTTCAGCGTTAAGGGGTTAAAGGCTATTATTTACAATACAAACAATAGGTAACCACACCTGGACACATACTGATTGGCTCTGACCCATACAACCTTTTTTTTTTATTTTGACATTAACTTCATGAGGTTTTTTAAAGAATGATTTACTTCTAGGGCACATGTATGGTAATGTTCACATTTCTTCAAGTGGTAGCAAATGTTTTATGTTATTCACCATTCATAAGTCACTAGAACCTTTATTGCGTCTCTTTATTTCAAACCAAAATATGTAAACAGCAGGAATTCGAGATGGACAACCCTGACTGTTTTTCATGTCTAACAGGGTCAGCCTTCCAACCTTAGATGCTGCATTAAGAGGCATGGCTATGAATTATGGAAATTTGGCATATGCAGTCACTAGGGCATGCCATAATGTTGAACTGTGGCTTAGATATAGTAAAAATAAATTAATAATTAACACATAAAAAGCAAAACTATAATTATATATTATTTGATTTTGATTAAAGAATATGAACTAAAACATATCAGACACAATCAGATGCATTCCATGGTGTAAAACAGTTACCCATATTTTTCTATCATACATAATAAATAAACTACAAGTGACTTCAGGGAGACAAAACTAACTAACTTAATTCTTTAAAAAGATTATCAATGGGAAATCACAAATTACAAATGTGAACTTAAGCATATAATATTTATTGATATGAGTTATATAAAGCTTCAGGTAACCCCAAATGAAATGTATAGATAATCTTTTTAGTGGGACCTCAGAAGACATTTGAACTGAAATATTGCATTATCAATGCAATCTGTTCATGATAATTGATCTTTATGATGTAATGAAACTTTTGGCATCAGAGTGTTCAATATTTGGCAGTACTTCTTAGCTAGTAAATTACCCAGTATAACATTTATATCATACATTTAGTTTAGCATACTTCATTATAAATTATTGGCAGCCAAAATACATAATATGTTTGTATTCAGTCATCTTTTACTTCTATTTCAGTTCTTGTTTCTTGTTATATTCCATTATAACAAATTAGAATTATTATTTAGATTATACCATTTTAAACATTTGAAGCTACAGGCAGTACCCGACTTAAGGACACACGACTTAAAAACAACCCCTAGTTACTATTACCTCTCTGCCCACTGTGACCTCTAGTAAAGCTAACTGGATTTTTTACTTTACTCCCAGGCTGCAATGATCAGCTGTTTGGTGTTTGTAATGAAGCTTTATTGATAATCCTTGCTCCCATGTGTGAAGGTTTGGGGGTAACTTAGAATCAAAGATCAGAGCTGCTGGCTTCACAGGCGTCATTTGTGGTACTGAGTGCCAAAGCAATAACGCAGGAGCTTGTAGATATCCAAAAGAAATGGCATTATTCAGCTTTACAACTTTTACAGGAACAAAAATAATAAAATAGCTTAGCCCCTACATAAGGTACTACCTTACTTCTTGGACCCTAGCTACCTTCTAGGCTCAATAAACTCTGCTGAGGTTCCTCCTCAGATCTCTGGCTCAAAGTAAGCTCAAACTAAACAATGTCCTTTCTGGATTCCAGTCCTCTTGGGACAGACCACCTGCCTATCTCCAATTGGTCCAAAATCCTCCTGCTGACTGCAGGAAACACAGCATTGCTTGCTGTAAGCTCTCCCTCTGAAGTTGGCCAGGGATGGGAGTGGTCAAGGTCCTTTTCAATCCTGGTTGTGGGTCGCTCTCCAGCGCCCTCTAGGTTCACTCTCTTACACATGACAGGACAAAATTTTGTAATAAGGACAAAAAAAATGGTCTGGTATTACAATTCTAATAATATATTATAAATATAGCTGTTTCAACTTACATACAAATTCATCTTAATAACAAACCTGAAGAACCTATCATAAATTGGCATTGCCTTCAATGAATGCTGCAGGTGATAATAGTAAATCTTCGAATTTATTTCAGTATAAAGAGCATGCCAGACAGTTTACTCTGTCTGAATTAATACTGTAGAAAAGTGTATTGGACTTGAACCAAAGATCAGAGCAGCGCTAGTTCAAGTTGAAGTTTGAATAAGTAAAAAAAGTAAAAAAAAAATTATAAGTTTAAAACATTAAAATAAATAAAAATGTAAGCCTCTAAAATGCACTTTCCAATGCAAACACAAAATAAAGTATAAAAAGCACAAATACACCAAACCCCCCACATATTTGGGATTGACACATCCTTTCTGTATAATAAAACAGAAATTTGGACCTGCAAGGTAAATGCAGAAAACCCCTTCAAAAAAACCTTCCAAAAATAGATCATTTTTAATAAATTCCCTTAAAAAAATGCTCTAGAAAGTGATAACAAAAAATATTACTCACTCTAAAATAAGACCACTAAAAAGAACATTATGCATCTGAAGAGATGGTGATGCTAAAACAAACAACATTTTTCCAAATTAGTTTATATTCAGTAAAATTAAATAAAATACTCAAACCCCCCACATATCTTGTATCGCTGCATCCATGACAATCTGTATAATAAAACAGAATCATTACTGGACCCACACGGTGAACCCACATGGTGAAAAATATTTAGAAAAAATATATTTTTTTTAATTAATACTCTTTAAAAATGCTCTCAAAATGCTCTCAAAAGAAATAATTACTTAAACGAAAATAAGACCATTAAAAAGAACAATACCCTTTTGACAAACCAGATTTGTCAGCCCAAAAATAAAAAAGTAATACATTCAAAAAGACAGTGATGCTAAAATTAACAACATTTTCTCCAACTTAGTTTTTATTCAGTAAAATTGGGGGGGGGGGGATCTATATAAATTAGGTATTTCCGTAATCGTGGCGACCCATAGAATAAAAATAATATATTATTTTATGGTATGGTGAATGGCCCAAAAAAAATGATGATTTTCATTTTCTCCACTAACTAAGGGTTAATAAAATCTTATAAATTAGCTACAGATGCCCCAACATTATGTACCCAACAAAAAAGGGCATCTCATGTGGCAAAAAAATAATCCCCCATATTTCCATATTAAAAGAAGAAAAATAATTACCATATTTTTTGGACTATAAGACGCAATTTTTAGCAAGAAAAAGTCTTGCTGAAAAGTACCTGCGTTTTATAGACCAAAAGTCAGGAGGATTCAGCACTGCCAGACCCTCCTGATCGGGTGATGCCCTGATATTGTGCTGCACCTTAACTCCCAGAGTTATGCTTCTTACATCACCACATACTGCTGAGAATGGGGACATGCTACCATGGGACAGGGTAAGAAGAAGGGGAATGGAGGAAGTGTGGGGGGTTCTGTGTGTATAACTGAGCTGTGTGTGTAACTCTATGGATGAAGCAGAGCTGTGTGTGTGTGTGTAACTGTATGGATAATGCAGAGCTGTGTATGTAACTGTATGTATGATGCAGAGCTGTATGTGTAAATGTATGGATGGAGCAGATCTGTGTGTGCTGTGCTTTAGTGCGACCAACAGGGATATTTTAATTGGTGTAAAATATATTTTCCTTTTTTGGAAGCCAAAATCTGGGGTGCATCCTATAGTAAGAAGCGTCTTATAGTCCGAAAAATACGATAAAGCCTGTACAATCTGACAATGTCTGCTCTGAACAGCGTTCCCTCTATTCTATGACCAACCGTGTGCCCATACAGCAGGTTACCACCACATATGGGGTATCGGTACACTCGGTAGAAATTGAGTATTAAACTTTGTTATGCTTTTTGTCACTTAATCCACTGTAAATGTTTCATTTTCCACCCAAAATGAATGTATTGTCCAAAAATATTACAATTTGTAGACTGTGTGTAACGTCCGTGCCTGAACGACGCTCTATCCGCAGTTGGTGGAATACATGGCGTTTATTTGTGTGTGTGAACTGTGGCTTGTGTTTGGGTTAACTGAGCCACACCATGCTCCTTGCATTTCTGTCCTGCCCAGCAAGGGTTACTAGCCTGATGGACACTTCCTCCAGTGTGCTACTGGGAGCGTGTCCGGGATCGGCATATATACCTGCCTGCTCCCATCAGACCTGGCTGGTTATTTTGAGTCTTGTGTTCCCTGTGTTTCTAGTTTAGTTTTACCTGTCTCCGTTTGTCTGCCTATATCTGTACCTGATCTGTATATTACAGGCTTGATCTTGACCTATATATAACCCGTTTGATCTTGACCTGACCTGTATATAACCTGTTTGATCTTGACTTGACCTACATATAACCCGTTTGATCTTGACCTGACCTGTGTATATCCCACCTGTACCTGTATCTGGATATGACCTGTGTATACCTGCCTGAAGACCTGTATATATCTATTGTTTGTCCCTGTCTCAGTCCTGTGTTTGTATTCTGTGCACCAGTGTGAACACTGGTCTATTCCTGTATTCCGGTTACCTGTTCAGTCTTGTTGGTTTCTGTGTGCCAGTGTGAACACTGGTCTATACCTGTATTTCCGTTACCTGTCCGCTCCACCATCCAGCAGCTGCCAGACAAAGTAAGTTTCCTCTGTCATGTTGTAGGGTCGCTCAGGGACCATCAGTTAGGTTCCTGATAGTGGGTTCGCCCTTATCAGGGTGGTTTATCTGCTTTAGGCAGGGCCTTGGCCCGCAGAGACGTTGCAGGGTAAGTTCGCCACCACTTACGTAGTCTGACAGCTAGCGCCAAGCCTGGTTGTGGTTGCGTTGTTTACTGGACAGGTACTGACACTGTGCCTCCATTTTTTAACCCCTAAAAAGCATTTTTAAAGTTAACAAACTTCGTAAAAGTGCTTTTTCATAACTTAAGGTGCGTAGCTTCCATAATGGAGTAATTTACAAGACTTGCTATTATATAGGCCTCTCTCAAAATTTCTGTTTCAAAAGAATTTATCCAAATTTTTTAACTAATTTGAAGTACAATGTGTCATGAGAAAACAGTCTCAAAATCCCCTGGATATCTTATAGCTTTCCAAAGCTATAACCACTTATAGTGACACAGGGCATATTTGAAAAATATTTGAAAAAATTTTGAAAAAAATTCAAAATTAGTGTGTTATCAGGCAGATGGATATACCACCTAAATAAATTGCTGAAAAACAGTTCTCAGATGTATTTATTTTGATGTCACACGGCTTACAAATCGAATATCACTATGACTATTTTGGGGATGAATACTGTTTTGAATGAAATTTTAAATACTTGGCATTAAAACCACTCTACATTATCAATCTATTTTTCAAACAATCAGAAACAACTTTTAGAAAGATTGTTAACCACTTTAGATCTTCATAGTAATTGAATCAAAATGGGGGTGAAATTTAGAAATTTAGAATTTTTTTGTCAGTATACATTCATTTAGCCCTAAAATTTACACATTTCCAAAAGACAAAAAGAGAAAACCCATCTTACAATTTGTTATACAATTTCTTCTGAATACAGAGACCCCCATATGTGGCCATTACTTCTTTAAAGGGTGCACAGCGAGGTGCAGAAGGGAAGGAGCGCCCCGCAGATGCCAGAATTTTAGTTTTCTCATTGGCTCAATTTGTAGGCTATAACATTTTAGCTTTTTCATTATTGGGGCCATATGACGGCATATTTTTTGCTGGATGTAATGCTTTTTCCAGTGTTACCATTTTGGGTTTGGTATCTCCTATTTTAACAACAACCTGCGGCTGCCATAGGAATGAAGACGGCACGAGGGAGCCTGGTGCAGAGACCCCTGGCAGGCAAGTAAAATGCAGCAGTCCGAGCCCACTCCAACAGCAGGTGTTATTCATGGACCATGACTAAGGACCACAATGCAAAGCGTCCGAAACGCGTAGGTCCGATTACCACTTTTTAGACTTAGAGCTTGTTAGCTCCACAACATTTTTCGATGTCGCTGATTACACTCCCGTTTTTAACCAGAAAGAAATAAAGCTTTCAAGTAGTTTTATCTTACCCTATACACGAGTGCTGGACATCCTTGCTTTTCCGTCGTTATTCATGGATGTCAGCAGTGGATTACAGCTGACACCCTGCAACTCCTGATCTCGGCGGGAGCCCACACAGTAGTAGTACGGCGCTGAGCGGTAAGGGCTTAAGCACATACTATGTGTTATGTCCTCAGGGAATGAAAACTGACATGTCTGAACTTGCCTTTTTCTATACACTTATGCATTCACCATTCTTACTGTATTTGTAATAGCTTTCTAATAGAAATTTATTTTAGAAGCGCCACTGTTCTGAAATTTGCAGTTTTAAGGCATCTGCAAAAATACAAATGAATTATTTAGTCTTAAACCATCGCCATTTCATTTTACATTTTACAATACAAAAAGCTACTTAGAGAAATCATTAGTATTACTGAAAACTTCTATAAAACAATGAAGTACACTTACTTCCAAAGAACATCTTTGGAAAGTCTGCTGTTTTGCATTTTGATGACTGTTAGGAGCATACAATATTTCACAGATATTGCATTACTAATTGACACTCAAAGTTCCATTTCCCTATAATTATTAGGCTTAAAATGTAAAACTTCTTTGGTGTATTTTTGGTAGATTAGAAACTTTGTGGATAACAAAGAAAGACATGTAAATGTTAATAATAACAAGTTATTTTTTTTCTACTTCTTATAATAATAAAGATTCACAGAAGCAGATTCTATAGCAAACTGTGAAGGAAAATGTGACATGTCAGACCCCTGAAGGCAACACAAGGACAGTTAATTATTCTTTTATAGACACTCCCAGAATGCACAGGTTCTGAAAGGTGCAGGAAGTGATTTAGAGTTGTCTGCACAACCTCCGGATATGGCACAACAATAAATCACAACCCTGAATGGCTGAAAGACCCCTTTCACTAGCCTCCATGAAACAGAACCTTATAAACCCAATTAAGCTGCTACCAGTTCTTCTTTAATATAAACCTGGTCAGTAAAGGGATTATATAGGTTGAATAAACCAACCCGGTAGCATATATATAACTGAGACACGTGGGGATTCATGGATCAGCCAGACTTTGTTGCAGTGAGCTCAGCAGATTTTTGTGGCACAAAACCTTTAAAAAAAGCATCAGAAAAGCGAGTGTGGGAGCTTGGTGGCGAGTGTGCATTGATCTGAAGTGTGTGCAGTGTCTTAAGTGTAACTTATGTTTAAGGGACTTAAGTTTGAGGGGCTTCAGCAGGTAACTGCTGTATTTTGTGTTACTTTGACTGTAAATTCTTCTTTCTGTGCATATTTCTATTGTAATCCCCATTAGAACAATGGACTCCATAAGTGGCATTGCTACACAGTGTACATCCTGTGCCATGTATGCTTTGCTTGAACAGCCGTTCGAGGGGGAATATTGCTGTGTGGGATGTGTGAAAATTGCTCATCTGGAATACCAGATTCTGGATCTAAATGAGCAAGTTTCAAGGCTGCGGGCAATTGACAATATGGAGTGAAGTTTGCTGCTCCTGGAGCACAAACTCTCTGGGGAAGATGGGTGTGGGGAGGGAAGTATGGAGGTGCAGAGTGAGGGGGCAGCTGGTTGGGTAACATGTAGAAGGTGGGGTAGAGGGAAGAGATGTAGGGAGTCTAGTCCTGATCTGGTGCACCCCAATAAGTTTGCCAGACTGGCGGATGAGGGGGATATCAGCTCTGGGGTAGCAATGCTGCAGCAAGACATGGCCTCTAGCAACCAGGGGACTGTCTGCTCCAGTAAGAAGGGTAATGGGAGCACAGGCAAGATCAGACAGGTGCTGGTAGTGGGAGATTCGATTATTAGGGGAACACACAGGGCAATCTGTCACAAAGACCGTGGATACCGAACAGTGTGTTGTTTGCCGGGTGCTCGGGTTCGGCATGTTGCAGATCAGGTTGACAGATTACTGGAAGGGGCTGTTTTTCAAGTATATAAATGATAAGAAACTAAAAACAGAGAGTGTGGGTCCCCTTAGAAATAACATGGTGGTCATGGTGGAAGTAGATGAGGAAAGGGCCAATCTACTGAATGTCGCCTTCTCAACTGTCATTACCCAGGAAAATCCCCTTTTTGGAATGTCAACAGTTTAACCCAGGAAGAGGTACGGCGCCACCTCGCAATCACTAAGATAGATAAATCACCGGGGCCAGATGGCATACACCCCCGGGCTCTGCATGAACTATGTACAGTGATAGACAGACCGTTATTTTTAATATTTGAAGATTCACTGAGGACTGTTTATGTTCCACAGGACTGGCGCATAGCAAATGTGGTACCAATATACAAAAAAGGATCAAATAGCGATCCTGGAAACTACAGACCCGTGAGTCTAACTGCTGTGGTGGGGAAAATATTTGAGGGGTTTATTAGAGATGCTATCCTGGAGTATCTCACTGTGCACAACCTTATAACCCAACGTCAGCATGGGTTTATGAGAGATCGGTCCTGTCAGACTAATCTGATTGGTTTCTACGAGGAGGTAAGTTCAAGACTGGATCTGGGGGACGCTGTGGATGTTGTATATCTGGACTTTTCAAAGGCATTTGACACCGTGCCACATAAAAGGTTGGTATATAAAATGAGACTGCTGGGAATAGGAGAAAATCTGTGTATTTGGGTAAGTAATTGGCTTAGTGATAGAAAACAGAGAGTGGTCATTAATGGCACATTCTCAGATTGGGTTGACGTTACCAGTGGAGTGCCACAGGAGTCAGTATTGGGGCCACTTCTTTTTAATATTTTTATCAATGACCTTATAGTGGGTTTACACAGTCAAGTTTCAATATTTGCAGATGATACTAAGCTGTCGATAGTTTAGCATTACAGAGGGATTTGTGGAAGCTTGAGGAATGGGCAGAGAAATGGTTGATGAGGTTTAATGTAGATAAATGTAAAGTTATGCATTTGGGCCATGGAAACAAAAAGTATAATTATGTTCTAAACGGTCAATTACTTAGTAAAACTGGAGCTGAAAAGGACTTGGGGGTATTGGTGGATGGTAAACTTAATTTTAGTGACCAGAGCCAGGCGGCTGCTTCTAAAGCAAATAAAATTATGGGAAGAGAGGAATAGATTCTCATGATAAAGACATAGTTTTGCCCTTATACAAATCCCTGGTCAGACCACACATGGAATATTGTGTACAGTTTTGGGCACCAGTGTATAAAAAGGATATAGTAGAGCTGGAACGGGTGCAGAGGAGAGCAACCAGGCTTATTAGGGGAATGGGGGTATTAGAATACACTGACAGATTACAAAATTTGGGATTATTCAGTTTAGAAAAAAGATGACTGAGGGGAGACCTCTTTACAATGTACAAATACCTGAACGGACAGTACAAGGATCTCTCCAAAGATCTTTTTATACCTAGGCCTGTGACCAGGAAATGGGGACATCCTCTACGCCTAGAGGAGAGCAGTTCTACCATCAACATAGACAAAGGTTCTTTACTGTACGAGCAGTGAGACTATGGAACTCTCTCCCGCAGGAGGTTGTTATGGCGGACTCTATGTACATGTTCAAGAGAGGCCTAGATGCCTTTCTGGATAGAAAAAATATCACGGGTTATGGGGATAAAACATTTATTTAATTCTTAAAAGTTGGCCTTGATGGACTTGCGTCTTTTTCCAGACTTATATACTATGATCAAGATAAAAGAGCAACACAGGTTAAATTTTATATTAAATTGTCCCAAGGGAACAATAGACAAACAGTAAATACAATATATATTTATATGTATACAGTTAAGCAGAGTACAAAATACAAGGTTAGTACCACACGTTTCAGCAATTCAGTATGTTAGGTTACCTCGTGTTGTCCTAATGGAAACTGATAGGCCACATATAAAGATCATTCCTGTGCTTGTGATGGTAAATGCTTTCCTCAGGCAAAAGACAATGGGCATCAGTGGTGTTCTGATTATATTAGGTGCAGACACACAGGGTTTTGAAGACCCTCCTACCTGGTATTAAATCCAGAACCAAGTCATTGCTTCTCAAGGGGAAGTCAAAGGGTCAAGCTTCTGGTAATATTGAATTTTGGTATAATATTCTGGTAATAATGAATTCCTGGATCGCATTGATACTATACCTGACCCATTTGCTATGGTCTCATCGCAAGATACTTATACCGCTGAACCTAATTATTTATATCTATATGATACCCTGGTGATACAAATTCCAAAAATGTATTTGCTCTTGGGCTAAGATGGACCATAACTCCATAACCAACATGTAATACAGGCTGGCTGAGGGAAGTCTTTGAAGCTCTACAACCTTTGGGGTTTATGACAATTCTAGCTTTAACTCAGTTATGATATTTGGCATGAGGCTGGAGGCATGTGGGGGATTTAAGTAATATAAGGCCCCCCTCCCGCTGACCATATTTATCACACAACCCTTTATATTTACTGTCTACCTACTGTCTACCTACTCTATGGAGTTCCAGAATTTAGCCATTAAGCTCCGTCCACTTCCACAAAATGGCATCCTAACGCTAAATTTACTCCACGCAATCTCAGCACCCAGTCAATCCACTGCCACCACCCACGAGTTACTTCCGCAAAGAAGGCAGTAGGCATCTCAACCACAGAGACAATGCACACTGATGATTACACAGCACATGCACTCACTACTTATACGATATTATAATTATAAATTCAAACAGAACATGCAATCGCTTACTACATAGACTATGCTTAAAATTAACGTAATTCCCTTCGGAAACTCAGATTCTTTAAGGCTACAAGCAGAGACTTATTAAAGGAACAATTTAATATATGTACAAAAGAATACAGTACACTCAAAGAATAAAATTGTCAGATAAAAAACTGAAAAATGTAAAAAACTATACACATACAGTACAAACAGTTAGAAAAAAGGAAACAAAAATCTCATCCTATTGAAATAGGAAGAAATTCTTTGGCCCGAGGACTGGGCATAGACAGCGATCCAGTCTTCTTGTGTGATAGAGTCCCCCAAACTGAACCAAAGCCATGAGGCTGCTTTATCAATTTAAACGCAGGGGAATTTTGACCCCCACCACTGGCTGTGATGTCACTGTGAGGGGGAGTTTTTCTATCCCCCTCCCATCAGTGAGGTACTTTCTGGGTTTGAGGTTTTATAAAAACCCCATAACTTTTGATTGGAAGATGGCACAATTGTGCCATTACTTCCAATCAACCGGGTACCTTATTCCCATTAACCCCATACTAGCCTAATATCAGGGGTGTTCTGCTATTAGCTGACTCCCCCTGTTGCTAACATTCCGCTTCTTGCTCCAGGTGTGAATCTAGACCCCATAACTATTCTATGTAACCGGGGACCCATAAATATGAATTATGCCCCAGTTATGGACAGCAATGATATTTCTCATTGTCTAAGATTTGGAGGGAAAAAACACACTCTGCTGCTTCTTTCATCCCCCTTCCAGAATCACATTCTGCCAAAGGTGTCAATTTCCTCAGTTTGGAAAGACAGAGACTCACAAGGGTGTTAGAGACACACTGCCAGGCTCCTCTTCCTGGCTAGTTGTAAAAAGCAAATGGAGCCTCAGGACATGATTGAAATAACACAAAAGAAAGAAAAATAAAAACAAACAAACTGTAATGTGGTAATATTATTGCATTTACTAAGAAAATGTTGCATGTGGAATCTTGCAGTGCAGTACAGTTGTCCAAGGGCAAGATGTTATAAAGAAACTGAATAATCCCAAAGTTTTGCAGAACATGCCGCCTCTTTTTGTTGATTTACATACATACATACATACATTTACATACATACATCACTTATTTGAGTTGTTATTAAAATGAAGAGCTATGACTGAGAGATACTATACAAAGTCTCAGTGGTTGTGTTGTAGCTATTGAAGGCTTTCATATTGAGATGGACGAATTTAAAAAAAATTAGAATCGGGGAGCTCGCAGAATTTTCCTTCAAAATTTGATTTGACCCGAATCGAATCATGCCAAATCACATTAAAAAACATGTAATTACTGGCTGCAGAGAGCCTGTAGGGTGTTGTAGAACATTGTGCCATGCTCAAATATGCACAGGGAGTGTGTTTTGGTCTCCAAACAAGGCTATGTTTTAGTATCACACGCACATGACAGCCGCCGCTTTTAGAATCACTTCACTCTTCAATTCCATGGGCACTTACAGAGGCCAACTTGGCCAAATAAGTGAAGCGTGAATGCAGCCTGACAAGGTAACGTCTGGGACAGCTCGAAAGGACTGGGCTGAAGGCCAACATCCCACTATAACATCAAACAGTACCCCAACATCCCACTATAACATCAAAGAGTGCACTCTTTTTACACTGACATCAGATGATTCCATAGATTATGACAAAACCTGTTTTGCTAAATGCTGATACATGTAGAAACCCCCAAAAGAGTGGAGAGGGTGTCAGCAGTAATTTTGCATTGATATCACTGATCATTTTGCCCTTCTCTTCATCCATCAGTGTGCTCTTTCAATCTGTCAATAATCCATCAGTATTGCTAAAGCCAAAAACAAACAGGAGTTGATCCAAAACAGAGATGACCAGTAAATGGGATACTTGCATGTCCTCTGTGTTCTGTATCCACTCCTGCTTTTGGCTATCAATCCTGAAGCTTTTCATTCCTTCTGACAGATTAAATGAAGGGGAAAACAAACATAGTGGCAACATCATAGAGAGGTGGAGGGTGAAAACAGCATTATGGAAATCACAAGGTGTTCCAGGGAGACAGCGGCCAGTTGGCAGCAGCATGAGTAGGCCACAGAGTGGCAGAATGGCAGAGTGTGGAGGTGGCAGCAGCAGCATGAGGTCAGAGAGTGGCACAATGACAAATTCTGGAGGTGGCAGCAACAGGGTAGGCCACAGAGTGGCATATGGTAGCAAAGACTCACCGGTAACACCCGTGAATGGTGCTAGCACAGATTGTGGGTTTTAACCCACACATTGCCGCCAGCACATTGTAATGAATGAGGAGGAAATTCCCCATATTCTGCCATGAAGTAGTATGGCAGTATATGGTAGGATCGATCAGACAACCTAGGGTTAAAGATAGTGAAAATAGTAAAAGTAAAAATATATATTTTTTAAATTTATAATAAAAAAACCTAAAAGTTCAAATCACCCCCTTTCCCTAGAATTGATATAAATATAAATAAACAGTGAAAACCACAAACACGTTTATCACTACAATGCCCGATCTATCAAACTATAATAAAGTTTTTTCACTGTGTTTAACCCCGTAACAGAAAATAGCGCCCGTACTCAAAAATGGCTTTTTTTGTTGTTTTGAAAAATATGAATACATTTATAAAAAGTGATTAAAAGTTCCTAAAAATGGAAGCATTAAAAACTTCATCAGAAGTCGCAATAAATGACACCACCCACAGCTCTTTACACTCTGGCTCTTGGCAGAAGATGGCAAAATAAAAAATAAAAAAATTCTAAGTTTTTAATTTTTGTAAATGTATGAAAACATTATAAAACTTATACAAATTTGGTATCCCCGTGCGACCCAAAGAATAAAGTAGACATGTCATTTGTGGCGCACAGTGAAAGCCATAAGTTCCAAGCCCACAAGAAAACGCCACAAATGCAGTTTTTCACCAATTTCACTGCATTTTGATTTTTTTCCCACTTCCCAGTATTTTTTATGCAGAAAACAAGCTGTCACAGAGCTCTTTACCATAAAAAAAAGTTATAGATTTTTGATTGTGTAGAGTAAAAAATAAAAATGAAAAAACAAAAAAAGGCCAGGTCCTTAAAAGGGGCTCAATCTCCAGTATAATATCCTGAAATACAAATTATTATAGTTCATTTAATCAGTGCGCTGAGGGACAAAGTCTTTTGGGGCAAGGCAACTCCACAATTGAACTGCAGAGTGGTAAGGGATGTAGATCTCTTTTATAGCCCTAAATTATAACACAGTCACTATTAATCATGGCTTTTAAAAGTTTAAACAACTGGGATTGGTAATATCACAATCCCAGATTCTATGACTGCATTGGGATCACCATTACATGCATGTAGCTACAAATGTATGGATCAATGATCTACATTGATTAACATTTGACAGTCACCAATCAGTAAGAAGTGTACAGGCCTTTGCTTTAAATGACTCCAGCCAGTCTCTTCCATAGTTCTGTGAATATTTTAGGTTGTAGTCCATAACTTTGTCACCAAGGGGTTTCCAGATGTTTTCTATTGGGTTTAGATAAGGATTCTGAACTGCCCATTTCATTGTTTCAATGTTTTATGTTTCAAAGAACTACTTCTACTACTGTCTTCCAAAATTTCAAAGGCGATCTTACAGTTCTATTACCTTGACTAGATTGAGGGGTGTGTCTATTAAAATTGGGTGATTCAATCTCACAAGCATATGGATAGTTATTTCTGGGAGACCTGTGGATTCTTAAAAGAACTCGTACTACATTAGGTCCTTCACCTTCCCCATATTTACCAGCAAAGCTTCTCCTGCGACTTATATTAGGCAGAAACTCTCCATACCAGACCATGTGGGATGCCATAAGAGACTTACCCGTGGCTGAACTATTTAGCAGAATTTGAGAAACTGCTTGGATGAGAAAGGTATCCACTTTATCTCACCTAAAACCGTGAACTCACCAAATTTCTTAGAGAACTGGGAAAGAGAGCTAGAGATCTCATTATCAGACACAGAAAAGAAAAGTATCCTACAAACATCACATAGCTTCTCTACCTGTTAAACTGAAGGAGAACCATTATAAACGTTTGACTAGGTGGTACAGAACATCAGAATTCCTCTTTGCGCATGGTCTGATGGACACAACATTTTCCTGGAGATGTCAAACACAAGTGGGTACCCACACACATACATATTTGGTGGTCATGCCCCATATTGACATCCTATTGGAATCAAATAGAAGACACCATGAGGTTAGTAACAAACTCATAGATTTCACTGACAGTAGATATGGTAATCTTGGCAAAACCTAACCCCACTTTCACGCCACATAAAGCAAATTTAGTGACACATTTGCAGCAAAATTGCTGATACCGCAACTATGGTGGTCCAAAGACCCTTCAGCTTTTGCACAATGGATAGTAAAAGTATACAAAATCTGCACTCAAGAGGAACCCCTCAGTAAAATCCACAGGAAGCATGACACCTTTTCACAGTCGTTTCACGAACGGTGCTGATGTCTCAGGTACCCCTTATTAATTTGCATATTTCATTGAAAGCTAAAGAATAAGAATAAAGTCATCCCCCCTCAGTTTCTTTTTTCCCTTTCTTCTTGTTTGAAACTTTATTTTTTGATTGTTGTTGCTAGTCTTTTTTCACACTGATCATATCCCCCTCTGCTGTTATTTCGGCCTCTAGATTTTTTCAGTTTTATATTGCAGTTCTTATTTATGTCATTACTAATTTGGGATAAACACTAAAATTTGATAATATGACAAAAAAATTGCTAATTTAATTGCAGGCATTTTAGATCTCAAAATAATGATGCCAACATAAGGAAAATACATGGAAAATGTATTACCGTATTTTCCGGGCCATTAGGCGCACCGGAATATAAGGTGCATCAGTCCGATGCGCCTTATATATGGAATAATTCCATCGGACTATAAGGCGCAGGGTCCGTGGGCGTGGCGGAGGTCCGGGGGCGGAGCGGAGACCCGACGAGAAGAGACGCGACGCGACCCGAAGACGAGACCCGACGAGACGCGGGGAAGGTGAGCGGGGAAGGTGGAAGAGGGCAGCGGACCATACTTACAAAGGTCCCCGCTACCGGAGACAGCAGATCTCCAGCGGGAACTGCAGACCGACGCGGCAGAAGTTGTTTGTGCCGCGTGGTCTGCAGTTCCCCCTGGAGATCTGCTGTCTCCGGTAGCGGGGACCTTTGTAAGTATGGTCTGCTGTCCTCATATAGGGCGCACCGGACTATAAGGCGCACTTTGGATTTCCAAGGAAATCCAAGGCTTTTATGTGCGCCTTATAGTCCGGAAAATACTGTATTAAGAGTGACTAGACTATCTAATTGAAAACTAAATATTTAGCCTTTTAAATTTTAAATGTTTTAAAAGAAACATATAAACATATCAAGCAATGTTTACCACTAACGTAAAGTAAACTATGTAATGAAAAAAGATTCATCTCAAAATCACCTGGGTAAGTTACAATGACATGTCAGATTTTAAAAAAATGGTGAAAATGAGTCTGCCCTGGGTGCAAGTTTCCACAGCAATCATTGCAGGTACATTGGATGTGTTGCCTTTCGACAGTGATACTACAGAAGAAGATAGTAAGACATTGTGGCCTACATCAGCTAGGGCTTGACTGTATTATCACCATCCAGCACCAGCACTAACACACAACATCCGAACGGAACCGATGATTGTTTAATTTTTAAAGGTTCGACTTGTTGGACTTGAATATTTTTCCAGCCTTACATACTATGGCACTATAATTGTGTCCATTAGGGGTTAGTGGAAAGAACACACCCGATTTAACATTTTTTTTAATCACCTATCACACAAAAACTACATTTAAAGCTTTATGAATCCCAAGTTCTATAAATAACAGCCACATGCCTGTATTTAAAACATAAGCCTCCACACAGACACAAAAAGTTACAAAGGTTATATCTAAAAGAGAATTGTGAACTTGCACTAGTCTCGTCCATCCTTGGGTACAATTTTAAGATACCTGAAGGTGCTTTGTTGGTCTAAACAAACAATTATATGCAATTACAAAAAGATGGGAATGTCAAGCAATCATACCACTCAGGAAGGGGACAGGTTCTGTAAAAGATGGACGTGCCTTGCTCTGAAATAAAATATTTGTTTTCCTGTTATTGTAGCCATGTGACTGCTTATTTTTTGCAGGATGAGATGCATTTTTCTGTGATAGTATTTTGGGGCGGCTATGCCCTGTTGATAAAAATGTATTAATTTTTTTGTGAAGGGGAATCAATTATGTATTGATATTTTTTTTTGGTGTTCCCCATATACCCTTAGTTATGTGCTATCTTTATTCTATGGTTCTGTACAATTAAGACAATACCAAACTTCTATGTTTTTTTCTACTACTTTTAGAGAATAAAACCTAATGAGGGGAAAAAAATCATTTTTGTATTGCGATTTTCCAACTGACATAACAATGTAACTTTTTCATCTATAGAGCAGATTGAGAGCTCATTTTATAAAAGTCATGCTGTATTTTACTACAGTACCATGTTGGTATAGGTACTTTTTTGATCTTTTTATTGCAAGATAAGTAAAAATCATAATTTTTGGTGTGTTTTTTTTGTTTTACACCGTTCATTGTACATATACTTAGGTGAGAGCATTTAAAACATAACTTTTAATCAATAATTTAAGAGTATAAATAGGAAAGCAAAAGATCACCATGTACATAAACATATCACACTGACCACCACTCCATGGTCAGTCTCTCCATAAAACACAGTGATTATCCAAGTCCTTATGCAGAGTATATGCAAACACAAACAGCATCAATTTTATGAACTCAACGTTGTGTCACTATGAAAAAATGTTCAGATCTCAACCAGATCTGAGATCTGAACATTTTTTCATAGTGACACGACCTAAGATTATGTTGAGTTCATAAAATTGAGGTTGTTTGTGTTTGCATATACTCTGCATAAGGACTCGGAGAGACTGACCATGGAGTGGTGGTCAGTGTGATATGTTTTCTATTTTTGGCATTGGGGAACGTCATGGTGTGCTTTTATTTAGGACACCACAATGTTCCACAATGCTCCGAAGCAGAGTCTGTGCAGTGTGTGCAGGAGGCTAGCTTTATGTGACAGCCAAGCCTCTGCATGAATAGCTGGGATCACAACAGACACGATGCTGGCTGTTTAACTCTTTTAGATGCTGCTGTCAAGTGGAACCACAGCAATTAAAGGGGATACCCACCTCTCCACCTGGCAATCGGCACCCCCGTGCCAGCTACGGGGATGCTGATCATCTTCCCCGCAACCTTGGTTTCCAATGAAGGACCCCAGAGCTGCCATGTATAAGTGCCAGGTGGGTCCTGACAGGGGCAGGACCTACAGTGCCAGCATTAGTCTACACATGTGCATAGGCTGACTGTTATAATGCACTCCATACATCAATATGGCAGTGTATTAACTTCAACTGTTAATCAAATTATCACTTGTCAAATAAAAAGTTTAGCAAAAGATTGCACCTGAAATCTGTTACAGCAAAATTTGGCCTTCTTCCCTTCCAAGCCACACTGTGCACCCCTACAGCATTTTGTGACCACGTGTGGGATTTTACTGCATTCTAGAGAAACAGGGTAACAAACTATGGGGTGTGATTAGTTCCTTAGCCCCTTCTAAAAAAATTAACATTTATGTTCTATAAAACATCTGTGGTGGTAAAAAGCTCAATATAACCCTTGATAAGTTGAGCGGTGTAGTTTCCAAAATAGTTTCATTCACAGGGGGATTCACAGTTCTAGTATCTCAGGAACTTTTCAAATGCATAATGTCACCTTTAAACAAATGTCATCAAAATCTGCCCTCTAAAATCTCAATGACCTCCCGTTCTGTGCCCTGCTGAGGGCCACTAAAGTAGTTTACATTTACATATGGGGTATTGCCCTACTCATAAGAAACTGCACAACAAAATCAGAGATGTGTTTTTTATTTAATCCTGCTTGAAAGTGTAACTTTTAGGACTAAATAATAATTTTATTGTAAAAAATGTAAAATTTCCACATAGAACCAATTCGGGCAGTTAGATTAACTGTATGATAAGGATAGCATTTAATAATCATACACAATTTCAATTTTTTACTATAAGTGTAAACAATTTCAACTAAAATATAGCATTAATGTTAAAAACAACAGGTTATGAGAAGATAAAAGATAAGCTAAATCCTATCTATAAGTGCATGCTATAGCTGCATATCATCCCACAGGCAGATGTGAAGAATCAGGATTTGTCCTAAAGGTGAAAATGAGCGGTGTCCTTAAAGGGTTAATGATTAAACTGAAAGTTCTGCCAAATCAATTTCACAACTGTGGCTTCAGATGAGAGGGTGTATTAAAAAAACAAGTTAAATCTCATAAACGCTGTTTAACTTTACCTTACTAAAGGGTAAACATATCATCCAGGATTATGTATGAATTACACAAACTTAATTGAAATAATTTTTTGAATATGTTATATACAAAAGATAAGTATAGAATTTTAACTGACGTTTAATTCATGAAAATGGCCGTGCAAATGGCTCCACATTTGTCCACATGATGGATGCAATTTATTTTATGCTGACTAGAGATGAGAGAGCATACTCGTCTGAGCTTGATGCTCATTCGAGTATTAGCATACTCGAAACGGCTTGTTGCTCGGACGAGTATTTCACCTGCTCGAGAACGAGCTTTCACTTAAGGAAACACAGTGAAGAACAGTTGAAAAACACAGTGAACACAGTGAACACTGGATCATTTAAGGATCATTAAGGATCATTTAATTAAAGAACACAGTGAAGGACACAGTGAACACAGTGAAGAACACATTGCAGATGTTTCCGTACATCTGCTAACTTATCAGAAGACATTAGTGCAGAAAGGTGTTCTTCACAATAGTATGTGAAGAACATTGGGGCAGATTAACTTACCCAGTCCATTCGCGATCCAGCGGTGCGTTCTCTGCGCTGAATTCGGGTCCGGCCAGGATTTATTAAGGCAGTTCCTCTGACGTCCACCAGGTGGCGCTGCTGCGCTGAAGTTCCCCGGGAACGTACTGGAATACACCGAGCCGGGCTGAGTGAAGGTAAGTGCAAGCTCCCCTTCACACATGCCTGGCATGAAAGTGGCTTAAGTGGGAAAATAGTCGCAATTCCTGCCCATACAACTATTTCAGAGCTTGAACATACACTTTAAATTTTAGGGAGAAAATAAAATACTCACACCTCATTCAGAGTAGACCTGAAGGCTCAGCCCCAATTTTCTGTAATTTTATAGGTAATAACTTTAGGATGTTTCAGCTTACCCAACTGATTTTGAGAATGTTTTTCATGATAAATTTTACTTTATTTTAGCTGTGACTTGACTTGATGTAACATATGTTGATATCTTATAAACTAAAATATTGGAAATTCAGAGAAAAGTATAAAAAAATAGCAGTTTTCAAAATGTTAATAGTCTGATTATCAGACAGACATACAATACAACAGTTATTATTTGGATCATAAGGCTTACATATCTAACATCATACACTTTATGTTAAAATAACTTTTAAAATCCTTTTATTATATTAAATTGTCAGAAGGTGGACAAATCACTCATTAATTCATAAAATTCATAATCTAATATATAAATTTGAGTGTGTGTGTGTATGTGTGTGTACGCTAAAGAAACCCGCACCATTACAATCACCAAATTTTGGAGCTGAATTTTTTACACTGCGCTTTCCAAAATACATTTATTAACCACCATATACAGGAGCTGTTGTCTGCTGTCTGCTATGGCAGGTAGAAGCTGAGCCATGATTGGTTGCTATTATGGCAATGGTCATTAATATGAGCTCTGTTTTGAGTTTTGATTAGTTACTATAGCCAATGAAGACTGCTTCTTCTCTCAGACACTTCTGATAAATCTCCCCATAGACAAAGTGAGAGCCAGTCATTCAGATACAGAGACAGTGACTTAAAGAGAAGATCAGAGACAGTCACTGAAATAAACAGTCAGAGACAGTCAGAGGCAGTCACTAAAAAGAGATGGCCAAAGACAGGCACTGAAAAGACGGTAAGTGACAGTCACTGAAAGAGACTGTCAGAGACAGAGAAGGTCAGAGACAGAGATGGCCAGTGAGAGTGACTAAAAGAGACGGTCAGTGACAGTCACTGAAATAAATGGTCAGAGATAGTACCTGGAAGAGATGGACAAAGACAGCGAAGGTCAGAAGTTGATGGTTGGTAGGCCCCAAAAAGGTGGTTAGTCCAGCAGCTCCCACAGCTCCAAAGTCCGGTGATCCACAAGGGAACTGGTGAGGTAGTGATACAGAAAAAAGGGGAAAAAACAAGGAGCTATTGTGGGGCTCTAACAACCTAATAAATGGAGTATATACTCCAGAAGCAAAACTGATTCAACTCCAATAGTATTCATTAGTAAAAAGTGGACAATGCTTATCCAAAGTAGAATATAAAAAAAAATTACAAAATAAACAAAGTTGTCTATTCACAGGTTTCGATTAGTGACCCTTCTTCAGACCTAATATGAGACAGTCTGAGACAGAGAGAGACAGTCAGAGAGAGAGAGAGACAGTCATAGAGAGAGAGAGACAGTCATAGAGAGAGATACATAGAGAGAGAGATACATATAAAATATTTTTGTTAACCCAGTATCTACAGCTAGTATATAAATAAAATTCAATGTATTTATTAGATTTGTTATATATTCTTAAAGGCATAATTTAGACCTTTGGAGATACATTCATTTCCAAATTACATAAATAAAAAAATGAGGATAGGAGGATAAAGATTAACTCTTTCTATACCAAGAAAATAGTTATCTTGATTTGCCATGTAGTGACTGCCTGCAAAGTGTCAATAGGTATTTTCAGGTTCATTTATCTCTCAGCTATCATTTGGGTCAGAAAGCTGATTTACACATAGAAGACAGGCAGGGATTAACTAAACACTTTAGTTACAATACTTTTAGTACCACTTACAGACTTGATGAAGTGATTGGCTGTTATTCAAAGGAATATACTGCTATAATAAAGCACATGCATAATCAGACTTATTTGTACTACTATTACTATTTATACTGTTACCTCTGGGAGCTACACCAGGCTTTCAAATACTGATACCAAATACTGAAAGAATACTGCCAGGTTAAACTGGCCTTATGTAGTGCCACTGTTATCCTATAAGTTATTTTCACGTGTGCATATAATAAGCGTGTGCAATAGTAAAGCATGTGTAATAGTAAACGCATATAAACTGGAAGATGTTTTCAAAAATAATTTTCTTGGTGACCCTAGCCTTGACCTGTTCTGAGTGTAAAGGAGATTTCCAATTTGCTATATGTATTGGAGCCATGCATATAGTTTGTAAATAGCATCAGGTAAAAGTAAGACACTACTTGTTGTCCTAACCAGAAGAAAAATGAAGTCAAGAAAGAGAGAAGCAATATGTGTCAAATGGTGAAGCGCGGAGTACAATTATGAGCACAGTGCTTTGGTCCCAGTCATGGTCTGATGCATGCCTGGTCTATTGTCAGACACTGATACCACATCTTTAGAATAGATTTGTGGCGATGAAGTGGAAGTAGCAATGAGGTGAGAGGAAGCTCTTCTGTCTCACATGTGGTGCGATTTCATTTAAATAAACTTGTGACATGGTATTATTCCTGTGCACAAATGTTTCGGCTAAGATATCCTGGGGTTTGCTCTGCATATTTTCCTTCCTACACTCATGTGTATTTTTTCTTATGTTATCTCCAATGATTCCTCAACCTTGCAAAAACCCTGCCATCTCATTTGGCTACTGATTTTTTTTGCCTTGTGTACATGTCAGCCACACTTAAGAAGGTATCTGCTGATCATGCATCTATATATAAGAGTAGCTTGTCATCTTCTCCTCCAGGATAGGCAATAAAGTTAAGGAAAAAGTAATCTCAGTTAAATTTTCTAGTGATATATAGGAGTGTTATCATCTTCGTCAGGATGACTTTGGCAAACTTCTTAACGCAATTAAGTAAATGCTGAATCAGATGTTTTGATAAAAAATATGTATGACAAGGCAGATAAGTCCAAGTTAAAATTCATCCAGATCATCATTTAAAAAAAAAATCTGGTTGCAGTATCTGGTATTCAGAAAAGCCTGCTTAAATAGTGTGGATCTATTTCTTCATATCTGTATTACCAAAATGTTCATTAAAAAATAGCTTTAAAAAGAAAAATATCCAGGCAAAAAATTTACATCAGCCCATACACTAAATCCAAATACACCATCATTCTGTGAACTACCTCCTAAAGTAGATCTTACAGTTGCAAAATTGCCTAATAAATCAGCTTTTCAGCAGAGGACTCTACTCTCCTAAGAGAAATTATGGGGAGTGCCCCACACTGTGCACCTAAACATACCACAGTAATTAACAGTATAAAATCACCTAGATAACTGTGCTCCTAAATAATTTAGAGTCCTGACAACTCAAACAGCAAACATACTAGGTATGTAGTATAAGCAGTATATACAGGCAGGGCCCTCCATAGGTAGTATATACAGGTAGCATACCCCCATAGGTATTATGTACAGGCATGACATGCCTTAGATAGTATAGAGAGGGCACCCCATAGTATAAAGAGGGCACCCCATAGACAACATATATTCTTACCTGGAGGTGGTTGGCAGTGGATGGGACTCTTATATTAGTCTGTATAGGTAAGCTGAAAGTGAAAGTGAGTGAGCGGGGTGAATGGATAGACAGATGAGAGATCAGACAGATGAGTGGGTAGGCGGATTAGCAGGTTGGTGGATAACCTGGTGGGCAAGTGGGTGAGTGGGCAGATGAGCGGATGAATGAGAAAGTGGATGAGCTGGCTGGAAGTCACTGAGAATGTGCTTCCTTCCGCAGCCGTGAATGCTGTGGAAGTGTGGATGAGCTGTGAATGTTTATAACATTGTGTAAACACTGTGTAAATTCAATGTTAACTGAATATTCATAGAATGCAAAAGCAATGTTTGAACACAGCAGTTGGATGAGCATAGAGAGATCATAACTCAAAGATCAGAAATACTCCACAGTAGCTTATTGGACATTGTCTGCCACTTATTAGCCAGTATGAGAGAAGATTAGCCTACCACGCTATAGTCTTTCACCTAATTAAAGATAATAAAAATACATAACATATCCTTTCAGTTCTCTATTCTTAGTACTTAGATAACCATAAGTAAAATTTGCACAGTTTGAATGTTAGAAGGCTTATTCTCTCTTGTTTTGAGAGAGCCAATCTTTATTTCTGCACTGTTAAACTACATTAGGTAGATGAATCCATAACATCCCTTCCAACTGACAACATCTAGTGGGCCCTAAATTCCTAGCATTAAGCATTGTCTTGACATCAATGCTTCAATGGGAGGAAGTGTACTAATAGCTGCCAATTCACTGTCCCACCCCAATATTGCTTTTCAATGTTATTGTGTGCTTCCTGAAGTTGACCAGGAAAATAGTTTCTGTAGTAAAAGGTAGCACATAGATTATTTTTGCATTTGACAATTATTTCATACAGAAAAAAAAATGGGAACATGAATGCATACAAATTTGTTTGGATTGGCGCAATAAGGTGAACAACCTTTAACGAGTGTCGCTGGTATCTATAGAGAGGTGACCTGCACCCAAATCTACCACGTGGTTACCACAGGTTGGAAGCCACAAAATACATAAAACATATAATATCGATACCTGCGCCAAATTAAAAGAGCAAATCTACAAACATATACAGAGCATTAGTAGGAGCCAGAGGTAGACACATCCAATCCACCACAGTATTCCAACCCGAGGAAAACAAATTAACATGAACTACAATCGTTGTCAAAATATGTTAAGGTAGTAGTGTGTTTGTGTTATTTACCTGGTTCCTATTGCACCGGTTCTTTATCAGTTTTCCGGGATGCTGTGATCCTCTTCAATCAAATAGCAATTTGATACTCTAAGTGGATATTGCTGTACTGCTGGGTTTTTTTGAAAAATCCAATACACTGTTGTCCACGTAGATGGAAACCCGTGGAGGAAAGCCCCGGCCGGTGGCTCTACCTCTACACTTGGTTCCGGCAGGTCTTCGTATGGTGACGTCACCAGTGAACTACGGTAAGTCGAGATGGACACAGTTCCTACGCGTTTCGGAGGATACTTCCTCCTTCGTCAGGGAATTTCGTATCCTCCGAAACGCGTAGGAACTGTGTCCATCTCGACTTACCGTAGTTCACTGGTGACGTCACCATACGAAGACCTGCCGGAACCAAGTGTAGAGGTAGAGCCACCGGCCGGGGCTTTCCTCCACGGGTTTCCATCTACGTGGACAACAGTGTATTGGATTTTTCAAAAAAACCCAGCAGTACAGCAATATCCACTTAGAGTATCAAATTGCTATTTGATTGAAGAGGATCACAGCATCCCGGAAAACTGATAAAGAACCGGTGCAATAGGAACCAGGTAAATAACACAAACACACTACTACCTTAACATATTTTGACAACGATTGTAGTTCATGTTAATTTGTTTTCCTCGGGTTGGAATACTGTGGTGGATTGGATGTGTCTACCTCTGGCTCCTACTAATGCTCTGTATATGTTTGTAGATTTGCTCTTTTAATTTGGCGCAGGTATCGATATTATATGTTTTAAGGAACATGAATGCAGTTTGCCCCTTTTGTATATAAGCTAGATTGTGAGCATGCACAGTCAGTACATGCCGGTTCCCCAGTGGCTAGCCCACAGTGTCTTTCCCTTTAATCCAAGATTTGGTTTACACTACATACAGAGAATTTTACAAATATGTTTCACCTATTTTCCTTTTGTAATTCCATTTTTATATTACACTTTAAAAATACTGTACAACACAATGGGGATCATTTACTAAGGGCCCGATTAGCGTTTTCCTGATGTGTTACCCGAATATTTCTGATTTGCGCCGATTTTCCCTGAATTGCCCCAGGATTTTGGCGCATGCGACCCCTGAGGAAGCTACCACGAGGTAGCGATACGCGTGGGGCATCTATCGCCAGCACCCTGCTCTCATGGCCTGAGCATTTAGGTATACAACTTTCCTATTTGTACATGGTTCTGTGCTGATCCTTGAATTGTGTGTCCATCCATTTTTGTGTTTCACCCCTCTTTTTGTTGCTATCCTGCATTTGTATGGACTTGTCTAAAGATTTGATTAGCTCACCATTGATAATATTTATTTCTGTACATTGTTGTATACTATATTGTGGCCAGTAGGGGGAGCTGGAGTTCCAGGAACATTATCATGTGTTGAGCACTTTCCCGAGGATGTCATTCATTTGTGACTTCGTTCAAAATTTTTAAATGTTTTTAAGCATGTTTTGTGGTATATTTTTCTATTAATAAAGATATTATTTGTTTGATCTATTTTTCGTGCCTCTGTTCTTTTTGTGGCTTTTGATTATATATTTTGGCATGTTTTGATCAGTGGTTACTGTTGGGCAGTGCTGCTCCACCTCTTGTGTATGCAATCGGATTGTGGCGCATCGGCACCGGCATGCACGTGACGGAAATCGGGGGGCGTGGGCGAACGAAAACCCGACAGATTCGGAAAAACCGTTGCATTTAAAAAAAAATGTGTCGCGAAAATTGCACTTACCTTCACTCAGCCCGGCTTGGTGTATTCCAGTGCGTTCCGATGATCTTCAGCGCAGCAGCAGCACCTGGTGGACGTTGGAGGAACTACCTTAATAAATCTCGGCCGGACCCGAATCCACCGCAGAGAACGCGCTGCTGCATCGCGAATGGGCCGGGAAAGTAAATCTACCACAATCAGTCATCATTCAATGTAATGTCTCCCATTTTCTATGTGGCATTTAGACTTATAGAATGGAATAAACTTTATAATTTTTGTCACCATTCTATGAAAGCTAGAAGGAATGACTCAGCAACATCTATTAGTATAATACATTTTTATATTGCAGTGAGGTCAGTTTATTGTAGCAGCAGAATCAAGAACAGAAATTATTAAAGCCTATGTAAGGGAGAACACCAACTATATTAACAAGGAAAAATTGTGTATAAGTATAATGGAGATTCAACTTTATGTTGTAATGGGGAGGACAAAATATAATAGCAAAGGTTATTGTGCATCAAAATAATAACACCCTATAAAATGATAAGGGATTGTATTGGCAATACTTACCCAGGAGGGATTACCAATCTGGGAAGTGATAATGTGTGGCTGCTGTCTGCTCCAGGAGTCCTAGGCAGTTTACTTGCTGCTCACTGCTCAGGTAAAGGGGTTTTCCCACAAAGGAAAGTAAGGCCCTATCCATGGAACTTGCTGATCAATGGGGGTTTCAGTGCTGAGACCGCCGCAGATCACGAATACGAGGGGTCCATCAGTCATCGCTCCTTAGACTAATGAAGCAGACAGCCGCACATGACAATTCTGCTCCATTAAAATCTATGGAGCTGGCGGAGATTGACGAGCACCTACGAATTAAAGGAGATTGCCCTTAAAAGAAAGTTCACAAATTTTAATCCCCTAGTGATGATAACAAGACAAATATCATTTTTAACCCCTTACTTTACAATTTTAGTCAGATTTATTGCTATTTTTGGTCTTATCACTCCGTGATGAGCAGAGCACACACTTCCTCTGTGCTTTGAGATGCTGTGTGACAAACATTTACTAAGGGCCCAAATTGCGTTTTTATGGCAGGTTACCCGAATTTTTCCGTTTTGCGCCGATTTTCCCTGAATTGCCCCGGGTTTTTGGCGCACGCGACAGGATTGTGGCGCATTTGCGCCGGTGTGCCCATGAAGGAAATCGGGGGGCATGGCCGAACGAAAACCCGACTGATTCGGAGAAAACGCGCATTTTGTTTAAAAAAAAAGTGTCGCTGAACACGCGCTTACCTGCACTCGGCCCGGCTTGGTGAAGTTCGGTGCATTCCGATGAACTTCTGCGCAACAGCGACACCTGTCGGACATTGGGCGCACTACCTTAGTGAATCGCCGGAAGACCCGAATCCTCCACACAGAACGCGCCACTGGATCGCGGCAGGACCGGGTAAGTAAATCTGCCCCAAAATGTTTAGATTATTATGGTACAGGATTTATCTATACTTTCAGCTTCTGAACATACTACTAATATCACATAGAAAGAGAGAAATGAGACAGATCAAAGTCATTATATGGATATAAGACACAATGACACACCCAGCTCTGCTATCTTGCCTATAAAACAGTCAGCTCTTCTATGCTTCCCTTATCTTGACTGTAGTTTGTAGAGCAGGTTTCTGCATGCTGCTTGCCCACAAGAAGTGTCTCTGTCTGTAGTTTGTAATCCCAGTCTCCTCTACATGCTGAAGTGCTCTTTATCTCCTGCCCATCCCCCTGTGTTATAAGATAAGCTATTTCTGAGAGAGGAATCTGCCCGACCATAGTAAGAGTTTATTGTCGGATCCAGGAAAAACCAAAATGTAAACACCAGAACTGATAGAGACAGGTTGGAATTATATCTGTAAAATGCAGTTTTTTATAAATAACATTGAATATGAGAATCGGTTATTTTGTTATCCTGAGTATATTTAAGAATTTTGTCTTCATAGGAATATCCCTTTAAGGTTCAATTACCGCTGTGGCATTTTGCAATAAATGAGAGGGTTTTTTGGTTAAAGTGTGGAAATTCATGATAAACATAATAATAAAATACATTTAAAACGTACCTTTCCAACATACTGGGTGTCTGAACCTGTATATTCTTCAAGCAAAAAAAACTGGTTCCACGTCCATCCTCGCTTTCTACGTTGTAAGACTTTTAACCCATCTTGATTTAAATCACGTTTCTTGCGATGAGAATATTCCATAGTTGTTTTTTCCAGAGGGGTTGTATGTGCCATAAATATCAAATTTGTACACACGATCAAAGTCAAACTGTAACATGCCTTCATGATTTGCAGGTCCACACTTTCAAATCCTTAAATTCTTAAAATATTTTATTTCCAAATTGGCTTCTGCAAAAAACAAAATATGGTTAAATTCTTTTAAATAAATTACAACAAACATTTTAAGCATAGTTGCAGGTCCAGATAATTTTCCAAAACAACCTGTGAATCAAAATCATCTTTAGAGAATCATCACATCATCACAAAAATCATCACAATTTTGATTAGTAGACACTTTCCTAAAGGTTTAGTTTGGGTCCAACTACCGGTATATTGAATGTTCCTTCAATTGTTCTTGAAATATTTTCATGAAAATATTATTTCATTGAATTTTTCATTTTCGCTCTCCCATCTCCCCTCCCAAGGTTCTGGAATAATTGACAGCAGTGGTTAGCGGCCATTTTAAAGAATTCTTCCAAGGTGAATCTGAAAGGGTGGGATTCAATTCAGTGGCTGAAAAATGGCAGATATGAACCACCAAATAGACTTGCTTTTTTTCTATTCATCATAATGCTGTACTTTTTAAATTTAAACCTCATCCTTTCGCCCCCTGTCTTTAGCTCATAAAACTGCCAAATAAATTATGTTTAATACCATCTTCATGCCTATTTTTAAGAATATTGGTAAAAATCTGTAAAGATGGATTTACTCAAAAATAATTAATTTGTCAAATTCAAGACTGTATCATTTTTGATTAATGGATGTATATATCCAAAACCCCACCATAAAAAAACCAAGGTTGGGGCCACACAGTGTTAGATACTGCAGCAATTTTATGTAGGAATGCCTGCAGTGTTTTCTTTTTAAAGCCACCACAGGTTTTAGGTTAAATTTTTTTTTCTCCATTTTACATGCCTGATTTTCATTCTTGACATTTGTTTTTCATGGATCTTCATAAACCTAAGCCTGTGAATGATCCATGAAAAATTATCTATAAATAATTTCAGTAAATCCTTGAAAGAAGCATTAAAGGACAGAGTATAGTGTTTCCCTACAAAGTCCCTGTCAGAAAAAAATATCCATAACCTCACTTAACCATTGTTGAGTGTTTATCCCAGTAATGAGGAATCCTACCATGCCCAGGAAAGGATTGAAGACTAAAGTCAAATTGGGGACTGGTAAATGCCCTGTCAAACTGTTAATAAAAATCAAGTGAAGACTTAGGTGTTGGTTGTCTTTGCCTGGTTGTTATTTACAGGCTGACAGGGCTTGGCTTTTTGACCGGTTCCCATTTTGGCTTACGGTAAGTATCCATGAAAAACAGTTCAGACTTGCACATGCTCTAATTTGTATTGGATTAAAAAAAAATCGAATCCATATAACTTCTACTGAAGATCACAGCAAATGCATTGTAAGAATGCTTGACATAAGTGGATCCAGTAGGAATTAATACTGTTTATGTCCTGGTTTTATACTTCCCATTCTTTTTCCAGTCAAGGCTTCAAGAAGAACTTCAAGAACAAAATACAGTATTGTAATTCAGATTTGTAAGACCAGAAGTTTTCTAATTTAAGGTAATCAAGTGGTTGCAAGGAAAGCATTCATTGCTTATGCACATTGAAGTCCAAGTGTGCTGCACCTGCTACACGGAATGAATGCACAAGGGATGAGTGCTATGGACCAGGGTATAAGAATTTAAGGATATGGGAATAAAGTTCCCTCCCTGACGTATTCAAATGTATATTCACATTTATAATAAATTCAGCTCCCGCATCATATAATTGTAACCTTACTGACCCTATTAAACAATATCAACAGGTGTTTCTGTAGGTCACTTCATAGGGACTTCTCATTAGGTAATGGCCCACATATATCAAAACTAGTGCAAACACTATGTACAGATGCCTGTGGAGTGTGCAGAGTGTGCCAGATTAACCAAACTGGTTGCATGGTCTTCATTAATCTGGTGCCCACTACACTGCTCAGATAGTGGGCAATAAAAACCCCCTTAAATCCTCAGATATACTGCATAGAATCTTAGAGGAAGTGCAGGTCCCTAGTAATTGTAATTGTTTTGAACCATGACACTAGATAAGTAACTGGTATAGATTAGTCAGCTCCCATATTAGACTAGTAAACACAAGCATACTAGAAAGCTTGGCAGAGATGAACAGTGCCACGGGTGGTCAGGAGCTCCGCATAAGGTAAGTTTAGGATGATTTTTGTATTATAAGCCCCCAAGCCATATATAGTATAAATCCTGTACAACCCCTTTCACCTAAGCACATTGGTGTGTGTCCACAAACATATAGTAGCTTCTCTACACCTACACCTTGACATGTCAACCAACCAGTGGGGACACAACATCAATCCAAACTCCTCCTCAGACCCTTCCTGCTCACCCCTATCGGCTTCAACCAACAAGCCCTGCCTTCATGTGTGACAACATAACCCATACAAACCAAGGCGTAGATATATAAATCATAAATGCCACCTGACTGGTCAAGATTTCCTCCATTTTAGAATATCCTTTAATGGAGGAGGCCAAATGAGACAGATAAACACTGAACCCGTACTGATCAAGGCATGAATGCTTAACATATGCTTCACATCCGGGGATAGGGGAAAGGTGGGACCTCCACAACAGATCGTGTACACTTATCTGCAGTACAAAGGAGGGGTAGCAATTGTATGAACTGTGGGAATGTCTGGCACACCACAGCATCATAGCCAAGTTACAGATAAATAAAAATTATCATCAGCATGTCCACCTGGAGCAGTAAATATGAGAAAACATACTGTAGGCATGAGTATATAAAGCAAAGAATGACATTAAATAAGCTCAAGAATTATATACCCAATGCCCCCCCTAAAATAAAGCAAGCATAACCAACAACTACATTTAGACCCAGTTGTGTGCAGTCAGTTTTGTATATCCATTGGTCTTCCTTCCTAAGGATACAATTATCTTAATTGCCACCTCTTCTGGTAGATGTACATGTTCTATGGTATGGAACTACAAGTGCATGATGACATTGCAATAGGGTTATCCCTTTGGTACTGTATATTAAAAATATGGTCCCATATGTGCTGGTGTTAGGCCACTGGCTTTTTATTGAAATGGAATCTTATTACCCTGCACTTGCTTTGTTTTATTCTTTCTGCAGAAGTATTTTACCAGCAAAAACTTCAAGAAAATTCTGTTTTGCTCACTGCTTCAGTTTTTCATGTCAATTATGCAACAGAGTTCTGCAATAGAGTGTATTTTACTAACATAAAAAACAAAAGAAATAATGAATGTGATCTATGTTTTCCTAGACAGTTTTAAATCAGGGGATGGGGTGGCAGTGTGAACCACATCTCATACCTGGAAATACTGTACACAGTACTAACAGTTAAAATGCAACTCCAATATTTTATTATTTCACCAATCAATATCTTTGCTGATTGATAACATATTGCATCTCATTCACAAGCTATGATAAAAAATGTATTGCACATCCCTACTGCAGTAAAATCATGACTTGAAACATTCTGCATCCATTCCGGCCTTACACATTTAATTCTATCGTTGAATAAAACACAAAAGGTATGTTGCAGACCAGGTATGATTTGTCTTATAAGGGCAATATATCATAAACTTTAAAGTGATAATCTAAATTTATAAGAATTTATTTTGCCTTGAATTTTACGTGGGCTCAGTAGACTCATTTATAATGATTTCTTTGTAGTATCATTGTATTTTCTCTATATGTGAAAGAAGGTTTTTTTTTCAAATCTGCCCTGTGTGACTATAAGTGGTTATTAGAGATGAGCGAGTATACTCGTCCGAGCTTGATGCTCGTTCGAGTATTAAGGTACTCGAAACGGCTCGTTGCTCGGACTAGTATTTCCCCTGCTCGAGATCGAGCATTTAATTAAAAAAACACAGTGAAGAACAATGAAGAATAGAATAAAAACAGTGAACACAGTGAACACAGGATCATTTAAGTGAAAAAAACAGTGAAAAACACAGTAAAGAATAGATTACAGATGTTCGGCACATCTGCTTACTTGTCGGAAGATACGCGCGGAACGGTGCGAACAAAATATTATGTGAAGAACACATTGAAGAACATGGTGAGCAGGACAGAGACACCGGGGAGCAGCACAGAGACACCGGGGAGCAGCACAGAGACACCGGGGAGCAGCACGGAGACATGGGGCAGCGGCAGCACGGAGACATGGGGCAGTGGCAGCACGGAGACATCGGGCAGCGGCAGCACGGAGACATGGCGCAGCGGCAGCATGGAGACATCGGGCAGCGGCACGGAGACATCGGGGAGCGGCACGGAGACATCGGGGCACGGAGACATCGGGGAGCGGCACGGAGACATCGGGGCACTGAGACATCGGGGAGCGGCACAGAGACATCGGGGAGTGGCACGGAGACATCGGGGAGCGGCACGGAGACATCGGGCAGCGACACGGAGACATCGGGCAGCGGCACGGAGCGGCACGGAGACATCGGGGAGCGGCACGGAGACATCGGGGCACGGAGACATCGGGGAGCGGCACGGAGACATCGGGGCACGGAGACATCGGGGAGCGGCACGGAGACATCGGGGAGCGACACGGAGACATCGGGGAGACTTCAGTGGAAGAAGAGCAGCGGATCCCGGGAAAGCGTATCTCCCGACAAGTAAGCAGATGTGCCGAACATCTGCAATCTACTCTTCACTGTGTTTTTCACTTAAATGATCCTGTGTTCACTGTTTTTATTCTATTCTTCACTGTTCTTCACATCTGCTAACTTGTCGGGAGATAATATACGCGCGGAACAGTGAAGAATAGATTGCAGATGTTTGCATACATCTGCTAACTTATCAGAAGACATTCTTTTTCAATTAATTAACACATTTTATTCCCGAACCATGGTCCCTTTGAAAAATGCTCGAGTCTCCCATTGACTTCAATGGGGCTCGTTATTCGAGACGAGCACTCGAGCATATGGAAAAGTTCGTCTCGAATAACGAGCACTCGAGCATTTTAGTGCTCGCTCATCTCTAGTGGTTATAGCTTTGAAACATTTTAACAGATCCAGAGGATTTTAAGACTGTTTTCTCGGGACACATTGTACTTCAAATAAATTCAAAAGAGAAATTTGGCAAACATTTCAAAAGATCCTCCATTTTCAAAGTTCTAAATTCTCTACTTTGGGGGGAGATATTCAAAGCACTCATATTAATTTATCTTACATTTCCCAAATGTCCACTTTATGTTGGCATGTTATTTTTAACAATCCATGTATTATACTAGAATGTTATAAGGTTTAGAAGTTGGGTACCATATTTAAATTTTTTTGGGAAAATCGTTAAAACCTGTATTTAGAAGGATCTGCTCAAATTTCAATTGACTGTGTGAAGCCTAAATAGTAGATTACCCCATTATGGAAACTACACCCCTCATTGTATTAACCCCTTAATGCCGAAGCCACTTTTCACCTTCCTGACACAGTCAATTTTTTCAAATCTGCCCTGTGTCACTGTAAGTGGTTATAACTTTGGAACGTTTCAACATATCCAAGTGATTTTGGAACTGTTTTCTTGTGACACATTGTACTTCATGTTAGTTAAAAAATTTTGGTGGTATGTTTTGCATTTGTTTATGAGAAAATCAGATATTTGGTGAAAATTTGAAAAAATTCTTAATTTTCGCAATTCAAAATGTTCTACTTTTTCCACACATAGTCATAACGGCAAAAAACATACATACTAACTAACATTCACTGTATGTCTACTTTATGCCTGCGTGGTTTTTTATACATACTCTTATTTTTGTAAGATGGTATGGGGTTTTGAACGTCAGGTGCAATTTTTCACATTTTCATAAAAAATGCAAAATATTGCTATTGAGAAACCTGCTCAAGTTTCAAGTCACAATGAGAGGCCAAAATAAAAGTAAAATCCCATAAATTACCCCATTTATAGAAACTACTCCCCTGAACGTACGTAAAACAACTTTTATGAAATTTGTTAACCATTTAATTGTTTGACAGGGGTTAAAACAAAATCAGATGCAGTTTCAAAATGAAATTTTTTTTGGCTAAATGAATGTGTTTTTCATAAAATGTACAAATTCTCAGTGGATAAAATACCAAAACGCTCCTCAAAGTTTGAAACCCAATCCCTCCCGCGTATAACAATACCCAACATATGGTGGTAACCTGCTGTATGGGCACACCCCAGGGCATCGAAGGGAAGCTGCGCCATTCAGAGCAGATTATGCATTGTCACTTTTTATTGCCTATACAATCTTAATTTTTTTGGCAATTTGGACATATAATGGCTTATTTTTTGCGACATGAGATGCAATTAACAAATACTTCATTTTAGTGGGTCTGTAGCTTTTTGATGCGATTTTATTAACTCTTTAATGTATGGAGGACAAGAAGATGGTCAATTTTTTTGTATCTTTTTGGGGTTGTACACCGTACACTAAAAATACTATAATACTATATATATAATATATAACTTTATTCTATATATCACTACAATTACGGTGATACCTCATTTAAATAGTTTTTAATATATTTTTACAATTTTACTGGAAAAAAAACTAATATAAAGAAAATCTCATTTGTTTTTGCATGTTTTTGGAGATAACTTTAATACTTTTTGGTTGACAGAGCTGGTTTAGGGCTTGTTTTTTACGTGTTGAGTTGTCCTTTTCAGTAATACCATTTTGGTGCACATAACTTTTTTGATCACTTTTGGCAACATTTTTGTGAAGGGATTTTATGAAAAATGTATTACACTGGGAGTCCGATTCCATTTAAATGGACCTGACACTCCACAGTCAGAGCGACCGCGTCGTGTAAGGGGTTAACACCTGCGATTGGAGAAATCTCTGATCGCGGGTGTTAGAGGAGGGTGTCGGCTATCATATACTGCCGACACCCACAGCTTCTGGCGCCGGCTCCGTTAAGGAGCCAGTGCCAGAAACATGACGTACTATTACTGCATATTGCGGGAACGCACATCCCGCCATGCGGTAATAGTAGGTCAAATGTCGGGAAGGGGTTAAAGTACTTTTAAGAAGTCTGTTACCCTTTAAGTGTTTTATAAAGATTAAAACAAAATGGATATGCGGTCTACAAATTGTAGTATTTTTGAACAATGCATCCATTTTGGGTGGAAAATGAAACATTCACAATGGATTAAATGACAAAAGACTCCACAAAGATTGATAACTAATTTCTCCCCAGTTTGCCGATTTGTGGTGGTAAACTGCTATGTGGGCACAGGGCCGGGCAAAAATGGAAATGATGTATAGGGGTAATTTTTTACCACATGAGATGCATTTTTCTGGTACATCATTTTGGGGCAACTATAGATAATGGATGATTTTTTTTTTTTGATCAACTCTTTATTTATTTTCATTTTTTCCTATACAAGTTAATTTTCACAAATAAGGTAGCCATAAGTAGGGCACACAGATGAGTCTTCACTCCTGTCGCAGCAGGAGGACTGCCAGTTTATACTGAATATAAAATTGCGTATTACCAACCAAAGTTATATAAAATTCAAAACATCAATAAACCAGAATTGTAAACCAAAACTAGTATTCCCGTTTCACTTAGAGCATTACAAAAGAAAGGCAAGTAGAGCAGCTGACAATATTATCTGGGCGTATAGGTTATACAAAAATTTTCCCAGGTGGACCAAACCACATCAAACTTATCCATCTGGTTGTTAATTTGCGCTGTCAAATGCTCCATCAATCGTATATCCTTAATTCAATTGTATAGGTATAGAGCAGAAGGTGGAGCAGGCTTTTTCCAGAACAGGGATATTAGGCACTTGGCAGCAGTGAGTATATGAAGGAGCAGTCTGGCGCTTGGACCCCTAACGGTGGCAGGTATCAGATTGAGTAGATGTACTGCAGGGTCCAAAGGGATATCTATTCCTAGTAAATCAATAACTAGTTGCCTAACTGAGTTCCAATGGGATCGGATGACAGGACAACTCCAAAAAATGTGCATCAGAGAACCCTCAGCCGCGCCACACCTCCAACACACATTCGGGATATCAGTGTTGAATTTGTGGAGCAACTCTGGTGTGTGATACCAATTCATCAGGATTTTGATTTGGTTTTCCTTGTAGAGAGTGTTAACAGAAGCTTTCCTTGCTCTGGGCCAAATAATTTCCCATTGTGCCCTGGAGAATTTGGTACCCACCCATGATTCCCACTTATCCATGTATTTGTGTGACACTTGGTCCAGAGTCCCTGATATTAGAGATTAGGCCTTTACTAGATAAGCCACTACCACAAATCAGCTCAAAAGGGGTAGGCCGTGGTGCTAGTTCCGACCCTAAGGTAGCTGTAATGTAGCGTCTAATTTGCTCCAGTCCTTAATTTGGAATTTCCAAGTCTTAAACCAGGGTTTAAACCCTGCTGAGGATATACTATCCGGTAGATGTGGGGTGAAGAGGACAGGGGTTAGTGGGGAGCGTAGAGTGGATAATTGAAATTGTACCCTACATTTTAGCCAGATTTCTCTTGTAAACTGGATGGGGCCTAAAAGAGTAGAGGGAGCCACGTCATGAACAGGGCCCCAAATTAATGTGGCCGGGTGGAATGGGGCTAACCACAAATTTCAGTCCATTTGTTATATGCAGGGAGCGTGGTCCAGGAAGCTATATGTCTGAGATGGGTTGCAAAGTACTACAGTTTCAGATCTGGAAAAGCAAGTCCCCATTGGAGGTGCCTGCAGTCATGACTGACTTTGGGATGCGATGCCTGCGCCCATTCCAGACATAATCCAGGCACCTTGACTGTAGTTTAGTTAACCAGGACAAAGATATCTTAACTGGTAGAGTTTCGAACAAATACAGTAGCTTAGGCAAGACCGTCATTTGTATTGCTGCAATACGAACTAGTAGTGATATATGTAAGGGTTTCCATTTGCTCAGGAGGTGGTGAATCTCCTGAAGCAGGGGTGTAAAATTAGCCCCAAAAAGTGCAGTATAGGAAGGGGTTAAGTTAATGCAGAGATATTTTAAAGAGGAGCTCTTCCATGTTTAGGGAAAGGCCGATTCTAATGCCTCAAGCTCCCGTAGAGGTAAGTTAATCGGGAGGGCTTTCGACTTTGATTCGTTAATTTTATACCCTGACATGCGTCTGTACTGCCGTAAGGTCTCGTGCAAGTTCGGGAGACTCACCACCGGGTTGGACAGGGTAAGCAGGACATCGTCCGCAAATAGAGACATTTTAAATTGCGTATTACGCACCATTATCCCAGGTATGTCCGGGTTAGCCCTTATATATGCTGCTAACGGTTCAATGCTCAAAATATACAGCAATGGGGAGAGTGGACAACCCTGGCGTGTGCCATTCCGTATTGGGAAGGGAGAGGAGTGGGCATGGGGCAGACGCACTATTGGATGTGGTGTGGAGTACAGCAAACGAAAGGCCTGTAAGAAAGGGCCCCTTAGTCCGAAAAGTTGGAGAGTGGCAAACATGAAAGTCCAGTCCAGCCAATCAAATGCCTTTTCGGCATCAAGGCTAAGAAATAGTGCCCGTTTCCCTTGGTGTCTAATGACTTCCAAGAGGTCAGCCACTCTTCTCGTATTGTCTCAAGCCTGTCGAAACCTGACAAAGCCCACTTGATCCTTATGGACTAGCTGGGGGAGCCAGGTATTTAGTCTCTCGCCAGCAACTTAGTAAAAGTTTTCAGGTCTGAATTAAGAAGGGCTATTGGTCTATAACTAGCACAGACCAGTGGGTCCTTACCAGGTTTAGGCAATACTGTAATATATGAATTTAGCATGGTGTCTGGTATGGGTTCTCCCTTGAGGAATGAGTTGTAGAGCTAAACCATATGAGGGAACAATATATCCCCAAAAGTTTTATAGTAAATATAGGTTACCATCAGGCCCAGGTGATTTGCCGTTAGGCAAGGTCTTGACCACCTCTGATAACTCTTCGATAGTTGTGTCTTGGTTTAAGTCATTTAGTGCTTCAGACGGAGGCATAGAGAGATTACAGTCAGAGAGCTATTTATGTAGGTGATCAGTCACTTCTATAGTATGTCTGGGGAATTTAGGGGGAAGCGTGTAGAGATTGCTATAAGTAGTTGAGCTACTTTTGTTGGATTGTATTGAATCTCCCCAGAAGCATCTTTTATTCCATTCGGCTACCTGGGCCCTCAGTTGATTAGCCAACAGGGTGTGGGCTTATTGCCATATTCGTAGAAGCGTCTGTGAGAGTAACGGAGCAGTTTTTCACTATTCATAAGTAAGTGTTCACGTAGCTTGGCCCTGACATCGGCTACCTGTTAGAGCAGTCTAAACGATGGGTTAGTTGTGAGTCTCGACTCTAAGGAACAGAGATCCCTTTCACATTGCGTCCGGACTGCATGAATTAGGCTGCACAAATACAGTCCCCTCTGATAACTGCTTTATGTGCCTCCCATAGTATCGTGTGGGAGGGAGCAGAAGCAGAGTTCTCGGCAAAGTAATATTGCAAGTATTGATGCAGTTCGAACCGCAATGCGATATCAGAGATCAAGATTCAACCTCCAGTGAAGGGGGTGGGTTAAGGAAGAAGAAAGTCAAGGAGTACAGGGGCATGGTCTGACCATGCAATTGGCTCAATGGAGGATGCATTTAAGGATCTAAGGATAGGAATGCCGCCAAAAAAGTAATCAATACGAGTGTATGTATTATGGGGGGGAGAATAGAAGAAATATGTCCTGGCCGTCGGGTTGTCCACTCACCACAGATCGCATAGATCATGCTGGCGAATCAAGCCAGAAGCTAAACGTTGGATTTGTCATGCAGGGGTGTGGCCTGAAATGGAGAGTCTGTCTCTGCATTCCAAAAAGGGGGCATTCAAGTATCCTTCTACCAGAATAGGGGTACCTCTATATTGCGTCAACTGTGTCAGGATATATGATAGGAAAGTGAGTTGTCCCGAATTTGGGGCATAAATGTTGCATAATACTATAGGCTGACGTTCCAGAGAGCCCTGGAGGACAATATATCTGCCGTTCCAGAAACAGAGTTGGAAACCTTAAAAGGGCATGAGCGGGAGACCTGTATTGCGACTCCTGCTTTTTTGGTTTGGGAGAAAGCTAAGAAGGACTGGGGGTATTGCCGTCTTGCGAATCTAGAGGAGCCCGACCCAGAAAAATGAGTCTCCTGGAGAAACGCTATATCTGGGGTGTGTCTTTTCAACTCTTGTAAGATGATAACAGATTATGTTTACTATTGGAATTAAGGCCCTTAACATTTAAAGACATTAATCTCACCATAGTGGGCGTTGTCTGAGTGTGTGCTCATCAGTGTAACGTTGCGTGGGCACAGGGGTCCGTCCCAGTAAAACCCCCGCACTGCCATGCCAGACTGCTACTTCAATGCCAACCAAATGTGCCGCAGTTAAACCGGATCTAAGTTTAGGGAATACCATGAAACAACAGAAAAAACAAAGAAACACATTAAAATAACCATAAACACATAAACTCAAAATTTTGACATAGCATGGACCCCCGGGGGGGGGGGGGGAACTCTCTGAGGGAGTGCCCCCCGGGGGACCAGCAGGCAAGCGCACTTAGATCTCACTAGTGATGCAATGAGGGTACCCCTAAAAAATGGAGTGTCAGCACAGCATCCAGCGCACCCACCAAGGGGCATCATGCAGGATCACAGGGGAGCAAGCTTTTATTCAGCCAGCTCTCCGATGGTCCCTAGATTTGCTAAGTAGTTATGCCTATCAGAGAGAGAAAACAACTCAATTATACTGCAATAAAACAAGAGGAGAGAAAATTGAGCATTAATTCAACAATGAATAGAAGAAAGCAAGGCTCCGTTTCAATCAACGTGGGTCAGGTTGCGCCCAGGGGGAAGGAGAAGAGAAGTTCTCTGAGGTTGGGGTGCGATTTTCCCGACCCCGGGCTGGCACACATTGCCATGTTGGGGTAGAGGAGGGGTTGATGACATTGGGACCGTCGGAGCAATTGTGGGGGTTGGAATGTCTAATGTCTTGCAAAAGTCTTGCAGATCTTTGGGGCCTGGAAGTGTTGCAGTGATCCCATCCTTGCGGGCACTGAGGCTGAAGGGGAAACCCCAATGGTAGGGAATATTGCGTTCTTGTAGGAAAGTAAGCAGCGGGCGTAGGGCCCTACGCCGTTGCAGGGTGACCCAAGAGAGATCCTGGAATAGATGGACTTGCGCCCCCTGGAAATCTATGCTTCACAGACGCCTGGCTATGGTCATGATATCCTCTTTGAGCAGGAAATCCGTAACACAGCAAATAATGTCTCTAGGACGGTTAGATGTAGTTTAGGGGCGCAGAGCCCTATGTGCCCTATCTTATTTTAGAGGGGCATCGAGAGGGTTGCCTAGAATAGAGTTCCTGTAAGATAGCAAACACATTCTCTTGGCACTTAGATTCAGGTATTCCCCTGACACGTATGTTATGCCTCCTACCCCTGTTATCCAGATCTTCTATATGAGACTGCAAGTCCTGGATTGTCTCTGGATGAGTCGTGACTTGGTTATGGAGCACATTAATAGCCTTTCGGGCTGCAGCATGGTTATCCTCTAGCAAATCCACACACTGAGCTACCTGTTGTATATCTTTACGGACTTGGTTTATAGCCGTTTTACATGTCTCCTTGACCTCCAGTATCAGAGCTTGAAAGTCCAACTTAGTGGGTAGCTAGTGCACGTGTCTCCACCAGTCGGCTGGCGGCTGGGAAGGGGGTTCTGTTGCAAATGAAGCTGGGAACCAGCTGCGCTGGGGTGATGATAGTCGCAGAGCTTGAGGGGTAGCTGCATATTCTGCCGCTTCCAGATCAGTGCCTGCAGGAGTGCGCCGCTGGGATGCGGGGTCTCTTTGAGGTAGAGGTAATGGGATCTGTGCATCAGACACAGCCTCTGCTTGCACGGGCGGCAGCAGGCCCAGAGGGCCTAATGGGGGGGCCAAATCTATAAGAAGCGGCTGGTGGGACGCCTGAGATCCTACGACTGGGTCCTGCTGGGACCATACGGCAAGGTGCAGGCCTTGGCTGTCGGGGAATTCCCCCTGTTGGGAGCGTCTCACAGGACAGGTGACGGTGCTGCTGTCGGCCATGTATCTACCTTGTGGCCCTCCACTCCCCCTGTACCTGCATGTCCGGGGCCGATGGTGGCTGGGCTCCCCATGCTGCGGAGCCATCTCCTGATTGCCTCCCGTGGCCATGAGTGGCGGGAAGTCCTCCGTGTGCTGTGCTGCAGCACATGGCGGCGCCATCTTGGCATTGGAGGCCCACGTCTCGCGGGTGAAGAAATCCACCAATGTGGCGGTTTGTGGCACCCCTGAGCAGTCCGGAGAGGTGACAGGCAGTTTGGTCCTTCTATTGTTGCCCGTGGCACGGAGGTAGGCACGCTTTAGGGGCTTTAAGGACCTACGGGAGACTGAGCCGAAGTCTCACACATCCTCTCTCTCCAGCATCCGGACACGCCCCCCATGGATGAAATTTTATTAACTCTTTGTTGATCAAGAATATGAAAATCATCAATTTTAGATAGACATTTTTTTGCTTTTTTTTTGGCCGTTCAACTTACCATAAAATTAATATTATTTTCATTGGATTACGATTACGATTGGATTACGATTACGATTACAAAAATATCTCATTTGTATGGATTTTTTTAAATGGATTTTTTCCCACAATCACTGAATAAAAACAAATTTGGAGAAAATATTGTTAATTTAAGCATCACCATCTTTTAAGAGGAATGATGTAATGGCAGGACACAAAGGAAGAACAGTGAGCCCTGCCACTGAGACCCCAAATCTGTCCCTACCTACTTATTGGGTCCCCCCTAAATGGAGGCCAATAACTGGGCGACGTTCCCTTCCTGGATAAGGTGTGTAACAATACAGACGGACAAAACACAATAAGGCGAGGTATACAATCCGGGTCGGCAACAGAGAAGAATAACAGTAACCAAATCGCAATCCAAATAGAATAGTTAATACACAAGCAAGAAATTAGTAACCAGGAAACATTGCGTGTAGTCCTGCTTTGGTATGTTATCTCTAGTCTCTGATGTGATGTTGTGTTGGTGTCCCTATCGGGTCCCCCCAACTGATTCACTGCTGCTATGCACTAACCTGTCATTCCATAGTGATTTCACTTTCTAACTCGACTGTCCTCCTACCTTTTGCTTACAGGCTGTCATTTTTTACACACACAATTTTTAAGTCCATTGTGGTCCATTTATTGTAGTCTTTTCTTTGTGTTATTATATTTTGTTTCAATAAAGTATTTCATTTTATCATTATGTTTATTCTGCATTTTTCAAGTTTTTGGTGTATTCTTAATGATTGCTGAAGGTTATGTTTGGGCCCTCACCTTGTCAGCAGTATACTTTTTGGTGTTAATGTTGAAATGGGATAGCTTTCCTTGGAAAGGTCACTAACACACTCTGGCAGCGGTGGCTACACATGCGCTTTTTAGACACCCATCACCTGGATTCCTTGTTTTGTGGGACATGCACTAACTCTTTGCTATTTCATTTGCAGAAACAATTAGTTTCTTTATGCAATCACTGGTGGTTGTATCCAAGAACACCTGTCTTTAATTTCTAAGGTACCATAAAAATACATTTATGAGAAATTATCTTCACACCAGTTGAAGAAATGTATGCACATGGCAGATGAAATAAATTACATACGGTTGCCAAGATGGTAATACCCATGCACAATTACCCACAAATATTACTCTTATAGCAAATAGGATTTCAATGAAGAAACATAAGCAAACAGGCATGTTATTTTCCCTTTCCTTGTATTAAGTTTTTAAAATATGGGAGTAGTTGTAATAATACTCACGTTTAATCTAAATAGATATGGAGCCTCACAAGCTTATGCAAACCATTACAGTGTTAGATTAATATATTGGTCCATTAAATCCTATAAAGTAGCATAATTTTGCTGACAAAACTGCATGGCCATTTACTGTGCTTCATAATTCACATTGACTGTTGATTTTGCTTATATGCTATACTAAAATAAGATCATAAATTCACTCAGGAGTTCAGTAAGTTAATGGGAGAAAAGAAAATGCAGTATTGATTATTCTCACAAAAATGTAAAGACTTTATTAAGATGTGTCAGGGTTTTTGATACTTTTGGAAAAAAAATAGTTATGCTTAACTCATAAATTATATCACGGTCCACACAAAAGACTGTACAACAACTGCATTGTTCATGCTAGCCTACACTTACGGACACATAATGCAGGTATCCCATGTTAGACTCACGGCAGAAAACAACACCCAAAATGACTTAGTTTGCATAGAGGCCTTCGCTTTAATTGCCATGCAGTTGACCCGACTTTCAAGCTTTATACTGAAAAACCCCCAGAAATTAGGAGGTCTCTGTTGCAGCAATCAGGAAAACATACTGCAGAATATCTGTAAGTCTGATTTGAGTAACCCAAGCTTAAGTGTAGTTTTACACATGCACAAATCTTTTTTATTTGCTTTCCATTACATTTGCAAACATGGCACTATTATGGACATTCAACTTTTTAGCTCAAAAACATATAAATCAGACCTGTCAGAATTGTGTTAAAACCCCTAATGACTATAGCCAAAGGCACTCAAGAACTTGTTTTTGTATTTTTTTTTTACCTAGTCCTGAATGGATGTGGCATTTCATGTATTATCATGAAAAAATAGATTTTGTGGAAAACTATGTAACGTATGAAAACATTTGACCAAAATGAGTTAACACACCCTTATAATTTTAAGGGTACAAAGTGCTGCCAAAGTGAATTAATCAAAACATGTTGTCATAGCCCACTGATCTTTTCATGATCTGATTTCTTGTTGGCCGTTTGAACAGTGTTCTAACGCTGGACTGCTGAGTGAAACTATCACGCCTGGCTCTCTGCAGTTTTGTTTTAGACCGCTTTAGACCCCCTCCACCTGGAGCAGGGCTCCAGGCTAACAACTGAATATATTCTGTTTGCATTGTCCCCCACTTTACCTGCACTTACTCTGCTTCTGTTCTGTGTGTGATAGTTGGGAGAGCCACTGGTTGAGGTGGACCCTAAAGTAGTCAAGAACAGTTTGGGGGGTTCAGTTTTAGGGCTCACTGTTCCGTCTGTAGTTTCTGAGTCTCGTGTCCCCATTACACATATACTACAAAATAACCACCTTATACTCTAATTCACTCATTTAAAAAAATAAATATATTTTCAGTTCACATCCCCCTGCTTTATATTTGCTGATGAATACTTGATTTAGTTTCCATTACCACTATTTTAGACATATGACATTACATATCCATCTCTGATGGATTTCTTAGCATCTGCAATCTATCGTCCACTAATGTAACAAAATGCAAAGGCAGGGCAGAAAGGCTAGTGCTGCGTTTTACATTAAGGTCATTGGATTTAGGATTGGACAACTGATGAAAAAATAATTATGGATGATAGCATCTGCCTGGATACATCCTCTTAATCAAGGCTGAGATAAAAACAGATGTCTCTAATGTTTTGTACATCCATCATACATGCAAAGCATTTGAATAATTTAGTGAAGTTTGGTTTAACAGCCATCAATGTCAACATGCTGAGACAGTCCTGTGTCTAAAAATATAATATTCACAGATTAGATTCCTTTGATTTCATCATTTGTTTTCAGGAGCTATATACTTTTCCCAGCATATGTTGATTTTTGATTCTTTACATACTTTGAAGTAAGCATTCCATTGAAATGCTTTATCTTTAATGAATGCTGATTATGAGGAATTGTGTATGACATTTAAGAATTATGTACTTGAATAGATGTCTTGTTCTCTAATGAGCAGGGCAAAATGACTGTGAGAGGAATAGCATTTTTTCCTTCAATCTAGAATTGTGCAAATATTAGTGGCTGCACCCTATAGTAATTGCAGTAGTTCTTTATATCACAATATATTGAGCCCCCACCTCTGCCATTTCAATGGTTCATCTATTTGAAAGTCAAACAGAAATTTGTCATTCAGGTTCTGTATATTTATGTTAATATAAAAAATAGTACAGACTTTGGGAGCTCCATACAAGGATTGCACACATTACCCAAATAGTGCCATTCGTTTCTCACATACATAAGTATGCATATCACAATAACATACTTTGTAGTATTTGCAACTTATATCCATATTATTAAAATTTATAAGATCTCATTATGATATGTCAAGAAAGTCATGAAAACTCTTTCCATACAGTATATACATGTTGTGAGCAGTGTACAGTGATGCCATATTACACAGATACAATCTTTACTGCTGAGATACGGTTTTGTTAGCCAAGGGTGGATATAACAGAACTGGCACTGTCATTGCTGATGAATGGTATACTATACTATAGGTTACCCCTTCCTTAGAAGCAATCCTTTAAAATGTCATTTTTAAAAAAGGGGCATCATTGATGTAACTTCCCTTTTTTTTCAAAGAACAATGCTCAAAGAGGTTTCACTACTAGGCTCATTGGTAGGTGACCATTAAAGGTCAGTTCCAGACTATTTATATTGTACTTCTGACTCTGGGGTTCCCTGATGCGTTTGGTTATGACATGGTAACTATGTTAGTTCATTAACTGAAGAAGTTAAAAAAATATGTAAAATCATTTATTTTTTTTATTCCATATATATTATAAAGATATAGCATAAAAGGAGCAGTATCATAAATATAGTCTACAGGGACTAATAAGGATATTGTCAATGTGATATCAGTATTAGCAGGCTAATCATATCTTATACAGATATACATGTATGGCTACAAGTTGAATACACTGTAAAGGAGATTTTCTGGATGATTATCCACAGCTTTAATAGAGATTAAGGTTGGGCTGGGGTAGAGATGAGACCTGAGATCTGTGTATGCCCTAAGTCCTTCTTCTAATGCATCCCCCCCCAACCAATTATCATAAATAGTACACAAGACACGACCCAGGTAAATACATGAGCTTTCTATAGCTATTTAAATGTAACCTTGAGGAGGAACAGGTTTTAAATAATGAGCTATATTTCAGTCAAGAACAGACCTTTATATAATTGTGTTAAATCTCTCACTGCCCTTGATTTAACAATTGTATTCTTCTACTGTGGTTCAGGAATAAAGAGGAGTTATTGATGGAATGATCACTCACATTTATTGCAATTCATTTATAGCCAAAACAGGAAGGTTAGTTCTACCTTGAATTCTATAGCATTTAGTGCATTCTGTCACACTTTTTGCACTTTTCTGTTATGTACATGTATGTTATGCACCAACTTCATCTAACATTAAGCATCCTAAAAGATCTATAATAATGCACGCAAAGATAAAGATAACTCTTTGAAGTACAATTTGCCAAGTATAAGAGTTTAAAAGTTTGCTAGGTTTACCTACAGTCCTATATAAGAATACTTTGTATCCACCCATTAAAATGTAATTTGTATGCCATTGTCTAAGTGAATATAATATTATAGTCTGTATTCATTAAAATTTTACCATGGCTCTATTGACAGGACCCAAATACATAATAATCAGTGTAATCTTTAAAGAATATTCCATACAAATGCAAAAACACAAATACACATTATTTATCAGCAAAATGCTACTTATGACACAACTATATTTGATGAAATGTAGTCTCTCTTGTGTAACTACTAAAAAGTGAGTAGATGAAGCAGTATCAACATTCACCCATGTGTACATGTCTGTTTAAGGTAAAATAAATAAATAAGGTGCAACATTTCCTTCCAATCTCAGTAAATATTGATTTCTTTACAGCTGGAATTCATCATTTCATGTTCAGGACCTTCAAGGTAACAAGAAATATGCAATTACACCAATCCTCTTATATATTGCTGGCAAGACAAAACAATTTATCATGTAATTGCTGAATCATTTCATTTCTTAATGTTAGTTTCACATGTTTTTGCTTTGTGGCAGCATTACTGTTGATTAATATCAAAGAAAAGGTCAAAGCACCATAGTATAACATCTGGTACATGCTTCAAGTTTAATATAGGAGCAGCCCTACTATGCTTCCAGCAGCCCTCAGCTATACACTGTTCAGCACCTTATCATTTTAATCATAGGCAGAATTAAAGGAAAAGTCTTCCTGAAAACTGTATTTGTCATAAAGAATCTTCCAAGCAAGGTTTAAATCACATTATGTAGTTTATTAGAACTCCACACCCTATAACAAGGAACTACTAAAATGAAAAATAATGTTCTTCTTCTTTTAAATGTTAAAGGTTTTTATAGCAAGCAAATAGTAATAACAAAGAGTATAGTCAGATCTATACCCAGGCTGTAGTACAACAAGCACTTACCTTAGTTGAGAGTAAGCATTAAGCACATCAATCTATGTCGGACAGGTCGCTGTCATTACATTCTCCCCTGTGCTGCACCGTAACTTCTCTGCTAAATCTGCTCTTATCTGCGATGCTTCTTCCAGGATTTTTTTCTTAACTCTGACAAGAAAAGGATTGCAGTCCAATAGACTGTCTGATTGGTTTCCCTTCAAAGCTTGTGATTAATAAACAAGGCTGTGATATGAAGAGATTGTGCTGCTGATAGGAAAGCAGGATTCAGCATGGAAGGTAATAGCTGGGGAAGGAGTGAAATCTTGGCTGCACACAGAATGATTTGCAAATGAATAGGGTGGGTTGAAACACAGAGGAGGGGTTTCTTAAAGACTACTTTGTACCAGACTGGATCTTTTTCAGCTTGAATGTCGAAAGCTAAAAACATCTCTAAGTTCTTCATCTCCAGGAAACATTCCAGCGTCATCCTGGAGCTGCATACATTTACATAAGGGGACCTTAGCATGATGCATGTCTTAACAGTTGGGACCAGCTTGATCGGTTTGACATCTTTCAGACCTTAGATGACTGCATTGCCAAAGCTGTTTTTAGATCTGTTGGCAGGGATTAAATATTCCATCTGTTAAAAAAAAGATACAAACGCAGTATTTAATATGCTAATGAACCTGCAATCAGCAAATTATACATTTCAGCAGTAGTTGGTACTTTAAAATACAGTTAACTGCCTCCTCCCCAAAATGGGATGTTATTTCTTGTTTATTTTTTAAATAAATGAGCTCTTCATTTATGTGTAACTATGTAATTCATCACATGTGATGTAAAGGGAACCTGCCATGAGGATTTAGGTCTACAAACTGCCTCCAACCTGTTATCCAGCACAGTGACAGGATTACAATGATGTCCTTTTATATTTTGGGATATTCAACATTATGCAGAAATACATCTTTTAACACTGTATACAAATGACCATCAAGGTGTCAAAATCCTGTAACTTAACTTCATGATAGGTAGGTGGGCCTATATCCTCACAATATCCCCTTAATGTTTGTATTATTAAAAATGAACTTAAAGGGAATGCAGATTTTACTCCATTAAACTACTAACACCCTCTTTTATGTGAAATCCCTCCTATTTATCTTACCTTTGTAGCTCAGTGTTCTTCACACTTCATGTATGCTCGGGCACTTAAACACTTAAATATTTACAAGCAGAAAACATGTACTTGTACTTTGTCAATGGATATTCTGTATCAAATTCATGTTAAAGGAGTTGCCCAGTTTCATCAGTTTTCTGTGTCAGTGATAAAGGGTTTTCTAGATATTTCTTTATCATTATATTTGATCGACACACAAGTGCACTGTACCTTCCAAGGCATAACTCTGATGTCCAGGGCCCTGTGCTTTCTGGCATTTGTTACCAACCTTAGGTCTTCTGCACAAGTCCTGCAGTTTCCATATTATGCCCTCCCTACATTTCAGTACATTTATTATTGCTTGGAAGGTTGAAGCATCTATGATTATGCTGTTATCATGTGATCTACAGGTCCTCAGCCGGTATTCACTGTGCATATTGCTCCTTTTTTGTTTATCTATTGTCTGCTAACTGAGCTGTTTTTACTAATCCCATTACTTATTTATATATTTATTTATTTTAGCGTCACCATCCGGTTTTAGTGTTATATATAGATGTTTATCTAACTTATCTAATGTATTTTATTATCTACTATAAACACACTAAGCTGATTAGAATATACAGCCAAAATTCCATTGTTTTATCGCTTATGCTTCTGTTCAATCTTACTATGTATTTAATAATACTCTACCAACCGCTGAGTAATATATCCACCCAATGGAATATGTTTCTCGCCACCAACACACTGATTGTCAATACCTGATTGGTGGTACCATCCCGTCAGATTCTATTCGTTTTTATCTGTTACTGTTGTTTTTACTTACACTTAGCCTTCTATGTATATCCTGTTTTTAGTCTCACATCACTTGAGTAAGGAGTTTCTATAACTCCGAAACGCATTGTGTTCCGAGACGAGCAATAAACATTTTTCTTTATCCAACCTGACGAGTTATTCCGAATTGTTGTGTGTGCCACAACCGACAGTACCCAACCCATTTCTCCATATCAAGATCCTGACCATCCTGGCAACCGTGTCTGGATGTCTACCATCTAAAGGCAGCACCTTCAACAATCCTCACCAGTATACTAAGCGTTAACTAGCGTTGTGCCTAATACAGCACAACCACATCTGGTGAGTCTCTTTCCAATTATATACTTCAACACCATTAACCGTGTACATCCAATAATACTACTCTATGAGCGCTGTCCGTTCTTCCCTTGTTTGTCTTCCTATTCTTTCTGTGGAGGGACATTGCTTCTGTTGCCTGTGGGGTTGAGGTGAATGTTGAGGGCTATTCTATTGTTGTGTTTAGGAGAGGGTAGTTAAGGGAACCTTGCTGCTACCTGCTTGGCAGGGGTAATGTGGGATGAGTGGGGAGAACATTTTGTTGCTGCTGATTGTGAGGCAGGGATAAGGGATGGAAAATGAGGATGTCCCTTTGGGGTACATTACTGCTTCTTACATTGAATATTTATAATATATTTATATATATATTGTTGCTTCCTTTTGGAAAAGGGTATTTAGAGGTCTTTGCTGCTTTTGTCTGCTTGGGAGGATTTACTAGGAGGCATTGCTGCTGCCTGTGGAGAAGATTAGGTGAAGGATATTGCTGATGTTGCCATTGGGGGAGGTGTGACTGGGGGATAGTCTTTTCTAGTTATACCTCTAACCTGGGTGTCCTTCACCTCACCATAGACTGATTTTTAGCATCTAAAAGTAAGAAAAAAATTACATAAATCAGAGATCCAAAAACCAGAGGAAGTTAAAGGGGTTGTCCCAAGAACCATAGGATAGGGCCTTACTTGCTGATTGGTGGGAATCATTGATGAGACCCCCACAGATCACGACAACAAAGGGTAGACAATACTGTTATTTTATGTTTTGTAACTGTTGCATACTAAGGTTTGATGTTCTTCTTTTGTATAGATTTAATTTCATTTTTACTACTACACAGTGGTGAACCATTTGTTAAGTTTCCTGCTAATGTTCAAACATTTGTTTTAAGTGGTAAAACATTTGTTCATACAGATAAAGCTTTCACCAGGTCCAATCTTGTTGCTATGTTTTAGATCTGCATTATGCCTGGTGTGAGTGCACTGCTCTTCTAGTAAGTCAAACAAGTTAGAGGTTAGTCATATTTATCAGCCTACTTTCAAAAGTAACTTTCTGCCAGTAAGTAATCTTTTTGAGATATGTTACAATTATTACATCTACATTTCATTACAGGGCTAACTGTATGTGATAGTTATTTGTACATATTAAGTGATTGGGTATTTTTGGAAACAGGGATACCTAGCTCAAACGCCCTTGCAGTGTGTAATAAGTAGGGTGGAGAGGACCTGAACTGCATAGTTTGGGTTCATACCTAACTTTGCAGATTCTGATACCCCAACCTGGACTTCATTAGAAGGCTCAAACACCCAGCCTGTAATGCCAGCAAGAGGCAGACACAGACCAGCACACCAGCCTATTACTGTAATGCTGCAGTATTTCAGTATATAATAGAAGTGATTAGACTTACAAAGGCTAAAGTACCATTTGGGGATCAAAAAATAGTAAAAAAAAAAAAAAATTATAATAACAACAACCTAAAAGTTTAAGTTTCCCTATAACTAATATAAATGAGGAATTCTAATGTACAGTATTGTAATGAGGAAGTTTGTGCAGTTTGTAAGGACATGCTCTCAGCACTTTTAGCACTACTATTTCTGCCTAAATGACTTCCCTTATCCAGGTATAACATTTTTAAAATGAACGCACATAGTAAGTCTCTGCAACATACTGCCAACTGATTATAATAGTTGAAAAGCTGGTGGACTTAACCTTTAACTCAATCAAGTTAGGATACAGGGTCAAGCTACAGTAAGCCCCTTGTGCATACCAACAGGAGAAAAGTATATGGAGATGTTAATCCTATGTCGTTTTATCATTTTCATGAAGAAAGAGCAGCATAAACCAAAAACTAAACAAAAAATTGCCATTTAGAACAAATGCCTCTGAACACTGCATAGAAAACTGCCTGTGAAGAGACTAGTAGAGATTAGTGAGAATGTTATCTTAAGAAAGTGTAATTACCCTCAGTAATCTAATGTATATATTGGTGACTAGTAAACCACACAATTTTGAAGCTGCAATTTTTAGGGGGGTACCTTGAAGACCTTTAGGTTGAAGCTTCACATTTTCAATTGACACATTATAAAGGGAAAGGAAAGAGAAAAAGGGCAGGACAAAAGAGTAAACAGGCAAATGTAAGGTAAATTAGAGGAAAAATACTGTGAAAAATGAAAGATGGAAAATAGGTTGATATTTGTAGTACTAGTACAGGTTGATGAGCTTTTTCACACTCAGACATTTACATAGTAATGGGATAGATTAGAAGTAAAGCGTAACTTTGTTTCACAAAGCATACTAAATACTTGTCACCAACCCTAGTGTAGAGCATCATAGTCTACAGTACATCTCTACACTACAGGGATTCTACCAAAAATGTCCAGTCCAGTTTTCGGTACATTTCAAGTTGGTTGAACCTGCACTTTCACAAGTCTTCTCATGACTACTCATCAACCATGAAGGTTTATTCACACAAATTTTTCTTATACAGGCAGTCCCCGGGTTACATACAAGATAGGGACTGTAGGTTTGTTCTTAAGTTGAATTTGTATGTAAGTCGAAACTGTATATTTTATCATTGTAGTTCCCGACAATTTTTTTTTTTGCCCCAGTGACAATTGGAGTTTCAAATTTTTTTGCTGTAATAGGACCAAGAATTATCAATAAAGCTTCATTGCAGACAATTTTAAGCTGATTATTGCAATCTGGGACTATTTTAAAGCATCCAGAGAGTTTCACCAGAGGTCACAGTGGGCAGAGGGGTCAGTCTGTAACTATGGGTTGTCTGTAAGTCGGGTGTCCTTAAGTAGGGGACCGCCTGTATATAGTTTTTTTTCTATTACCTACATGTTTATTAAAGGGGTTTTCCCTCGACAGAAAATTTTCGCTTCTCAATCCCCTAGTGTTGTTAACACAAAAAAGATCATTTTAACCCCTTACTTTACAATGTTACTCAGTGTTATTACCTTTTTAGCTCCTATCACACCCTAGGCTGTTCAGTACAAAATTCCAGGGTGTGGGCAGGGACTCTCTAAGCAGACACATTATGATCCATCTAGTTCTGTTGGGTGACAATGTGGTTAGATTATCAGGGTACAGGGGTATATACACTTCCACCTGGCTTCTGACATTGTACTAACACACTGACACATAGAAATAGAGAGTTGAGACGGATCAGAGATGCATGAGGTACATATTACACAGAGACATGACAGACTCAGGCTGACAGACTGTTACACTTTTACCTCTGCTACATCTATGTTCTCACCGATATGTACCTGCCTCCCCCTTCCCTCGGATCACTTATCTCCTTATAGTTTTCAGCCCCTCTCTGCTCACGATGTCCTGGCAGGAAGTGATCAGTGTCTCTGAGCTCCTTGCAGGGGGCATTGCTACACGCTCAGAGCAGAAAGACACAGAAACTCAGCAAGTACGGCCTCACACAGAAATCAAAGGTGGTGGTCACCCGCCCTAAAGTAAGAAGTTACAGGGTTGTGTCTAAGGGCAACTGAAATTGTGTACAGCAGAACTGATAGAGACAGGTTGGACTTATATCTGTGAAATGCTGCATTTTTGTTAATAACACTGAATTAGTGAATGTGTTATTTTGCTATCCTGAGTACATATAAGAAACTTGTCTTCTTGGGAATACCCCTTTAATGTTTCCCAGTTTTTTTCACAAACTGAAATAAAATACATACAAGTCTGTTAAGAATGTTATTTTATCAGCGTAATTTTTACATTTTCTTATAGCTACAGTATTGTCATACAGTATAGTGGAAAATATTGAGTTGTTATTTCGTAGAAGTTCCTTCACAGCTCAGCCACTAGTCTTATCCAGCAGTGTCCCATTGACTTAATTGAGGCTCAAGACTGGACTGCCTAAACCACAGCCATGGCATGTAATTATTCTTTTGCCCGAAACGCGTCAGCTGCTTTGTATGCATAGTCATATCACTGTTATTTTACATGCTTCAATAAAGAAGGTTTTTATTTTTTACGAAGCTGGGACCTAAAATCCATTAAACTTGTCTAATCAATTGAATGTGACATATCATGAAATATAATAATTTATGTTACAGGAATTACGATTCACTCCCTTCTTGAAAAAATTATTTCACAATTTTACAATCTTTTAATACAAAGATATAGATGTATGTAGCACCTCAAATCAAATGAGCATTTACTCTTTTGTATTAGAATAGCAAAATGACTAACCATATTTATGTGGTATGAACAGATGACTGAGTTTAATTAGAATTCACTTCATTTATTTCTTCTGGTTAGTTTCTTGAGGAACTTCAAATACATGAAATAACAAGTTTCAACAATTTACAGACATTTTGGGATGCACATCAAAATGTGTTTTCCTAGTATGCATTTTATGTGTACACCCAACTTTAATCAGAATGTACATAGGAAGATTGAGTTGCTTTTTAGACATAAAATATTCAATAAATAAGGAGGACAAGCCTATAAAATATGATACAGTTTATGTTCACATTACATTTGGAATTCTATAAAGCTGACACTTTACATAGGAACAAAATGAGTACCATGAAAATGGGGCTCCTGTGACTATTATTCAATGATCCCTTTTCCACCCCGAGGAACACAATTTAATAAAATCGAGCAAAGCAAGAGTATTCATTCGACCTCCATGGCACTTTATCAGGGTTATTTTAAATGACTGAATGCCACTACAATCCGTCACTCTTGGCTTCTCTATAGTTCTCCCTACCTCACTTTAAACAGCATTTGGAAGAGATGCTCTCTTAAATAATAATAAAGGCCAAATTTACTACAACTCTATATATCCCCAAAAACATAACAGAATTTATTCACAATTTTACATCCCCATGTAAATTATATAATCCCTTTAAGACCAAAACCTTTTCCACTTCTGTATTTACATTATTCCAAATGGGGAGGAATTTAAAAAAAACAGAAAGTGCTACTTTGCAGGCTTTGCGTTTACAGCTTTCACTTATAAGCTGCATATGGCATATAAAACATATTTTTTTTAAATAACTGTTTTACCTTTTGATCATTTATTTTAACATTTTTGTGGGTGGCAGAATGGTAAAGCGGTTTGGAGATTTGTATGTATTTTTCTGCATTTTTCTAAAAAATTATTTTTAGAAGGTCAGAAGATAATGAAAAATACAACCTCAGATTAACAAAAACATATAGAAATTTACACTGTTATTATTTAACAAAAAGTATACAGATATTTTAAAGTTATGTTTGTACCCCAGGAATCAATATCTTGTATAACCACCTTGGTATTTCTGGAGCTGTTCTGGGCACTCTTCTTTACAATGCTGCTTCAGTTAATTAATGTGGGAATTCTTAAAGTGCAGCTCCCTTGAGCTTTTGAGCTTTTTTTTTAATTTGGCTGGAAGCAAAGCTTTATCTGTTAGATTCACTATAATCATTTTATAAACATATTTAAAGAAAATCTAACATCAAAATTAAGCATGATAAACCAAGGCCACTTATTTATAGACCCAGGCATGATGACTTTGGTAATCTTCTTATATTTGTTAACCATGACCTCCTTTTAAAATAATGAGTCTGAAGGGCTCTGGGTGGTGTTACCAGAGTCTCTCAGATATATCTTTTCATTTGTTGGTACAATGAGCAGCAGGTTTCCCCACCCCTTGAACTTTCTGCTGCTGCTGGATTACTCAAGCTAAGGGAGGGGGAGAGAGCAGGGGGAGGGGAGACATGTTCTGCTCATTATAGCAACCAGGGAAAAGACATGACTGAGGGGCTTTGTAAACACTCTGTAAAGCTATGTAAAGCCCCTCAGGCTCATTATCATCATTTCAAAAGTTTATTTTAGAAGGATTGAACCCATGGATAGCAAATATAAGAAGATTGTCCATGATTTATCATACTTGATTTTGACGGTAGATTTTCTTCCATTCATCCATCACACTTACTGATGGTTGATAACAAGTGCTTGTGCTGAAATGTTTTTTTTTTTTTGTCGATCATGGACCATCATCTAACTTGTCCAAAGTACCATGTTTCAGAAGTCTTGTTGTTTGGTAAAATGCAACTTTGGGAACTTAGCAACTGTGTTAAATGTACCTGTATATATTTTTCATAATATTTATACTTTTTAACTACTAAAATAAAACAGATGTGACTATCTGTTTTCAAAATTATATTGTCATTTACAGTATATTGTTATGTGAGATAAATACATAAAATATATATGTACACAAAAACATACAAAAACACTTTGGCTACAAGAAGGGATAGTAAAGAGGCAAATACGTGGTACATTTTAGCATTAAACATATTTTCAGCTTTGAATGTCATTGATGACACTTTGTTTTACCATTTATCTAAATATCCCTTGATTCTTAAATGACAAACAGGTTTTAGTTTGGTTTTACTCTATGACATTTTCGCTGCAAATGGATTCTTGGGATTATCTGAATGGAATTTGAATTCTATGTTCAGTGTTCAGATGTCAAGATCAAAATATTATAGCTCAAGGGCAATAAAATACAGTCAAATACAGTTGATGTTAGAGTATTCAGACATTTTCTAAGACTATGAACATAAAGAATTACACTGTAGAAGCTGTAGGACAAGCACTTGTACCCAGTAATATACATTTTTATAAATCATACATTAAAAAACCATAAAATAAATCATTCACATTAATTTAGTTTTATTAAATAAACTTGTGATACATGTTACCCAACATTAAATTGTTTACCCAGTTGGATATCCATTATCAAAATGTGTTTGGTGAATGTTTGATATAGATGTTAAAATTAGTTTGTCTTTAACAGAAAAGCCAAATCTGACCTCACTGATCTTTTAATACTTTATTTCTTTTTTTAAAAAAACAGATCCCTTAGTATGCATTTCACATAGTACATCCATATGTACCAACAAATAATATAGTTTGTTAAAGTTAAATAGAGTCAAGACAATTATAACATGCTATATATATATACACACTTACATATGCACTTTGCCCCAGAAGAAAAGAAAAAAAAAGGGGGGGAACTGCACTATTACTTAGTGCCAAGTCGACCATACATTTTCCCATTTTGTGATCTGCTTTTCCGTCTTACAATATATTCTTTCATAATGAGCCACTCTTAGGGTTAGATTATACCAAAGTTCCTTAGAAGGAGGTTTTTTATCTCCCCACTTACGCGCAACAAAACTAATGCAAGATTCATCACTCTTACTATTGAGCTTTGGAAAACCCCTCATATTATGCTAATCCAAAAATAGCAGTTTTTATTGATGGCATACATTCCAAACCCATAATTTCAAATATATATTCGAAAACTTCCCTCCAGAATTTAACCGTCTCCAAATCCTCCCAAATAACATATAAGAAGCCAGCCTCCATCTTAGTGAATCTATAGGAACTTGAATCCTTCCTGACTTTCATTCGACATAGTAAAGTGGGAGTATAATAAATTCTGTATACCATATTAAACTGTATCACCCTGAAATTCCAATTAAGTGAGCAATACTTCATGTTCCTATATATTCTCCCCCATTTTTTACTATCAAGTGCCCCAATCTCCAATTGCCATTAGCCCTCTGAGAAAATTTCTTTGAGTACTCATTTACAATAAATTTATATATTTTGGATACTATTCTTCTAGTGTTCGTAACCATTTTAACCAACCCCAAACACTTGTGAAATCCTTTCTTTAATTTAATCAAATGTTTACCTCTCTTCATTGCATGTGCCAATTGCATATACCTAAATATGTTTTTTCCCTTTAACCTATATTTCACCTTTATTTCTTCAAATGTGAGTACTTTAATTTTACACATCACTTGTGCTATAAATTTCACACCTTTTTTTACCCAAAACCCCCTATCGGGTAACAGTTTCATGTAGATTATTATTGCACAACAATGATATTTCTTCAAGAAATCCTTGCACCATTAATATCTTCTTCAATTCTAACCATGATTTACAATACGTATATATCTAAGTATTTTAATACTTTATTTTAAGATTTTAATACTTTATTTCTAATGTTTGTGATGCACGTTTCTTCATGTTGTTGTGACACAATTGTGTCAAATTGCAATAATAAATGTGGCGTAAACTAGGAACACACACCAACATACAATATAAGTGCACAGTTTTCAAAAGTGTCAGACAAACTGAAACTGCAATACAAACTATAAATACATGTGCAAGATTCCAAGAAACTTTTTTTAGTGCAAAATTAGACAAAAAAAAAAAACTGGTGCAAACACAATAATATATCTGGTTTATTGTCCCAGATTTACTAAAGGACATACTCCAGTTTTCTGTCTGACTTTGCACGTTCTTTTCAGTGCAAACTGCTTACACAGGTATTTAAGAAGTGCCCGCGTCACATATGTGTTGCACACACTCTAATTTAACACAATTTCTGCACATAAAGAGGCGTTCTGGTGCTCAGTTGAACCATGCACCACATTTATCATGCAGAGTCTCACAGAAGTGTGTCACACACTCTGGGGCAGATTTATCAAGCTGTCTGAAAGTCAGAATATTTCCAGTTGCCCATGGCAGCCAATCACAGCTCAGCTTTCATTTTACCAGTGCTCATGAATATTTTAAAGGGGTGCTGTGATTGGTTGCCATGGGCAACTAGAAATATTCTGACTTTCAGACAGCTTGATAAATCTGCCCCTCTATGTTAAAGTTGCACCAAAAAAAAGTTGGTGCACACTGTTGGAGCAGTGCAGGGGACCCAAGATTCATGCAGAACATTCACCAGAAATCATGAATCTGGTGCACTCTTCACTATACACAGGCAAACTGCACATAGTGTATAGTTTTAGTAAATGTGGGCCATTGTCTTTTCTCAAAAGACTTGAAGAGTCCAATCAGCTGTAACTTGCCCCAGTCAGTCATTGGTTAAGCAGATTGCAATGAAATCTTAATTATCAGATTATTTGCTTGCTCAGTTGTGTGGATGAATTACTATGTAGCTGGAATGAGCCAAAGGTGCTGCAACATATAAGAAAGTTTATTGCTTAACCTTTGGTTGGAGAATAAGACTGTATGGGTGGAGACAAATGTGTACATGAAAGGGGTGGCAGTGCGATAAACCAATGATCATTTTCTCAGAGACATTAGTTGAAGAATGGAAAGAGTGAAGAAGAAAGATTTGTGGGGGGGTATGGAGGGGAGTACAGGGAGATTGCTTGGAATTGTTCTGTAAAAGCTTTATTTAGTTTTGAAACCGCTTATAATCTTATGTGCTTTATGAAAATAAATATTTACCTGATTTAATGCAAAAAACTGCATCATCTGAAATATGCACGCAGTGTCCTTTTTTTAAATTTTTTTGTGTTATTTTGTTTACTTTCCTTCAACTCCCTATTACATTAGTGTTAGATCAAGGGTCATTAAATCTAATGGTTTTTAACTAATCTCAAATACAAAATACAAAACTGATGTACAGCACACATTACTTTTCTTTTCACAAGACATTTTGTACTTATCCTTTTAGATAAGGATGCTCTACACTCTGGGGCTACAAAAGTAGTCTTTACTTTTCAGGATTTTGCAGAGGTTTGTTAAATGCTCCACTTTTGCAGAGAATCCTGAGAATGTATGAGTCCTATTATGAAAGACAAAATACAATTTAAATGAAAAAGCTGTTTTCATTACTGAGCTTTCATCTGAAAATAATGGGGTTTCACTAGAATATCCCAGAGATTGTTATCTGGCTTAAGAGCAGTCTGTGAATCCTGGACAGCTCCAATAATCGTACAGTTAAATACTGTTGCAAAGATTGCAGTGGTGTTCTGTTCATTTCTTGTTTGCAGGCTTAAGATTGCTTTTAAGAAAATGTAATACCAAGGGTATATTCTTGTAGATCAGTTGCCATCAGTTACAATATTTATCAGCATATTTATGAATTGTACTATGAGTTGTGCTGTTGAGGACAAAAAATAACTGATGGCAACTGATATATAAACACACCCAAAAATCATCTTTAAATAACAGGGGATGATATCTTAACATTTCATATGGCAGTTTTTTATGTTTGTCAATTTATATATAACTGCCTATAAGACTGTATTTACATCTTGACTAGTGGCTACAGTAGGTCCTCTGTAGTGTACTTTCAGTGCATGCTCAGGACATTAAGTATTAATATACAAATATGTTCAATATTAAAGAGAACATTTCATGTAAATTAACCCACCCGAAAAAAATATTTAATTAAAAAACTATTAAAAAGCATTGCCCTTATCCTTAAATGGTTCTTTTCCATTGTTGCAATTATATAAATATATATGCAAATCATCTGATGTGAGTCCAATTAAGCTCTGCATATTCATGGGTTACTTGCACTGCCCTGCCTCCTTTACCAATGAGACCTGTCAAACAGGAACAAGAACTTGATGCTATGTTGAACATTGAGAGAGAGCTCTGTTACATCATTGGTCACTTCATGTCATGTGACCTGGTCGATGTCATCTAAGGTGCTTTTACATATGCACAGTCTACTCCATGTATGTATCTGATTTCATGAAATCATAGCACGCCTCCACGGAGGCATGGGGAGAGGCCGAGGTCCATGGAGACACGGGGGAAAAGTAGAAGTCAGTGGAGGCATGCTCTCATCATTATTATTATTATTATTATTATTTATATAGAGTACCATTAATTCCATGGTGCTGTACAATCAGTACAATCACATACATTACATTAATATAAAAACAGGTGCAAGTACAAAATACAAAACTATAGTGATCAGGAAACAAGTAGGAGGAGGACCCTGGCCGTGAGAGCTCACAATCTATATGGGGGGGGGGTGGAGACAGGGAGCAGTGCAGTTAATGTGAGTTGTAAGCGAACCTGGAAAAGTGGGATTTAAGGTTACATTTGAAAAAGTGGGGGACAGTATGATAAATTTTGGTAGAGAGTTCCAGAATATGGAAGATGCATGAGAGAAGTCCTCGATGTGGTTGTGAGAAGAGCAGATGGTAATAGAGTGAAGCTGAAGGTCCTGTGAGGATCAGAGATTACATGTGGGGCAGTATTGCCTGATGACATCAGAGATATATGGAGAGGACATATTTCGGATGGCTTTGTAGGTCATGATTAGAATTTTAAATTGAATTGATCGCAGAGAAGAGTGTTGTAGTAGTCCAAGCAAGAGATGATGAGGGCATTGACTAGTAATTTTGTAGACTCTGGATTGAGGAAGGGTCAAATGCGAGAGAGGTTCTTGAAATGAAGGCGGCAGGTTGTATTAGGGACATGTATGTGAGGCTTAAAGGATAAGGCAGAGTCAAAGGGGGCTCAAATGCAACTGACTTAAGGAAGAGTGTGGAGCCATAAATTTTGATGGTTAGGTCAGGTGGGAGGGATGTGTTCGGTGGAGGAAAGATTAAGAGTTCTGTTTTGTCCATGTTAAGTTTAGAAAACGGTAAGAGAAAAAAGAAGGATATGGCTGACAGACACTCTGGAATTCTGGCTAGAAGAGAGGAGATATCTGCACCAGAAATATAGATCTATGTGTCATCTGCATATGAATGGAAGCCATTGGACTTAATTAGGTGTCCCATGTCAGAGGTTTAGAGGCTGAAAAGCAGGGGTGATCATGTCATGATACTGCCATGTGATCAGATGTTGTGAACATACATGGGCAAAGGACCTTAGGTGACATCACCTTGGTCAAATGACATGCAAGAAGAGGCATGGGACATGGGAAGGATTAGATGGGAGGGAACAATATGATGGGAGGGAATAAATAAACAATAATGTTTATTTATGAGGGTGTAAACAAAACTATTTTTTGGTAAAAGGAGGGTTTCAATTAGTTAATAGGGCTCTGCAGTAACCTGTCACTAACTGTATTTGTGAAAATGTGCTGACAGGTTCCCTTTAAGAGGGTTGACCCAGCAGTTGGACCCCCCACAAATATTAATGTTATTTCTTTTTCTTTGAACAGGCAATAACAGTTAAATATGGGTCTATACTATTTAATCGCACATTCAGTCTTTAGTGATTAGGGACCACAGTAGTAGTCAATAGTTTAATGTGATATTTCCAAAAGCTAGCAAAATCCTTGACAGGCTGCTATGCACATTCAACCACTGGGTATCGACAGTCAAGTATATCATAAACATTTCTCAATTAAATACCATGGGTAATGTTTTGTTTCCAAATCTTGTTAACTTGTTCCACACTTTTTGGTAGATGTTAAACCTAGAGAGGACTTATCTGTATAATATAGATCTTAAAATAGTTCATCGTAAGTAGTCACCTATATAAAAGAAAATAGTATACCAAATGCATATTTGCATGATTGTATGTTTTCTGTATTCTTCTGTACTAAAACCTGTGATATTTGAATTTCAGTTACCGAACCCAGACACAAACCACCACCAGTAACACCCGTGATCAGTGCTGGCACAACAGTTCTTAATGTTTAAATTCTACTGGCAAAGATTCCAGTGGCATTCACATTACTGAGACTGAACTCGCAAGGGTCAACCACTGGCATTTTGAAGAGGATTGTTGCTCCCAAGACATCGGGGAGTAACTATCCACACCAAAATGGTGGCACCCTGTTGTTGTCGACGCATGTGGTGCCAGCACTAATCGAGGATGTTAATGAATTACTGGATCCAGTAGTGTTCTGCTTAACACTACCTAAAAGTAGCCTCTCAGATCCATTTGTATAGGGCAGTGGGGAAGCACTTTTACACCATTTTGTGGCAAAATCTTTGTCTAATCAGTCTACACCTATAATTATATACAGTTATACATAAAAACTTGTTTCATAGAGTCACATAGTACTTTTTTCAGTAAATGTATGAAATACAAATATATTATCCTGTGGGAAAATCCACATAAATCTTACATTATGTTAAATATTTCCTACAACAAATTTACTATCAGCACTAATGCTGCCTGAGAATAATTATGTGACACATCCAACAGAGTAGAAACTCACAACATTATGTGATCCAGTCTTAGACATGTTAAATGAAAGGAAACCTGATGTGAATTGTTTGCATGGCAGTGCCAATAAATATCTGATCTGATATGAGATGGACTAAGAAATAGTAGTTCTTCCCTGCTGTTATGTATCTTCTCAGACTGTTATTTCTAGGTTACAAATAATAAGATTGTTATTATAATATAAAAAAACTGAGTAGGATGATAAGACACCATATGAAAATATATTTCTGGTGTGAAATAATGAGTTTGTTCTGCCACCTTAATTCAAAATTTGAATTAAATAAGACTATCACATGCAAAAAACATACAGTATTATAAAAACACTAAAATATTAAATGATAAAGTCCTGTAAAATTTTCTAATGAATAGACCCAATTGCACCATCTTAAAAACTTAGTTGTGGACTATTGTAAGGTTAAAAATTTGTCCCCATACGTTTTTGCCCTTTAACCTTTTTACAAGGATCAAGACTTGAATGGATAAGTACACATTGATTATGCTCTACTTCTTAAAACAATATTTGCCATTTAAATGTTGAATTAGTTTATGCATTTTATTTTTAGCATTTTTATGGCATTTACTGGTCTAGATATGCATCTACTTCAGAAGTGGCATAATAAACAGATTTAGTAGAAGAAATTTAATATGGCATATTTTGATGTTTTATATATGATGTTTATGGGATGAATGTTATTTACTAAGCACTCAACACTCAACCAAGTACATTACCCAAAACACCCTCATCAGATTAGTATCTAAAAATTATTTCTAGTTAGTCTTTTGTAATTCAGCCACATTTATGGCAAGGTTTTATCTAATCATAAGAATTCTCGTAAAGGTGCAGCAAAAGCGGGATTTGCAGCTAAATTTAAAAGCAGGGTACATTTTGGGGAAGCATAAATAAACTGACTTGCTTGTTATACATGGATTAAAACAAGCAATATTTATGTTTTAATATATTTTTAGCCGATCAGTCAATTGTGTCTAATTAGTCTAAAACTGGACACAAGAGAAATATAATGTATGAGAACATCTCATTTGCAGAAGGGCAAATTATGGAAATGAGAGTCGAAATTAAATAAAGATTAGTCATCTTCTGGAATATATTTTTTTCCATATAATGAAACTCCTGAAATATCATTTAGGCAATTCTGAGACCCTTAAACTATATAACAGGCCTGATTATTTTTCTTGAAATCCTAAGGAACTAAAAAGTAACATTCCCTTGAGAAAAAAAAAATATCTTGTCTCTGTTTGCAGAAATATTTGGCGATAAGATTTTGGAAAAGTATGACATGAAAAATGTTGAACTATGAAAATGAATCACAAATTATCTAGTAATTATGTTAATATGAAACAAGTCATGATCTTTGAGAACATTCACAACAGTAAAAATCTAAATTCATGCTTCTTGTCAATAAAATATAGTTTAGTTTGGATGCTCAATTTAAAACGTATATTTTTTTCTCCAGAAAATTATTTAATTGCTCAAATGTTATTTTGTGTAAATAAAACATGCACCTTTACTCTTTTCTATTTAAAAATATGCAAAAATACTAAGTTGTTTAACTTAAATTTTTATGAAATAAGAGCTAACATTGACATTTGAGTTTTATAATTACTTACTTTACCTTTTAAATCCAGTAGAGTGCCAGCTACTGGAAGACACCCATGGCTATTCTTGTATCTGTTTAGTGTGACATACCGTATATACTCGTGTATAAAACAAGTTTTTCAGCACAAAAAATGTGCTGAAAAACGTCCCTTGGCTTATACACGTGTCAATACAAGTAAAAAATAATTAAAAATGGACAAAAAAAATAATAAACTTATATACTCACCCGCCGATGGCCCCGATGCGCAGCGCTGCTCCCCCGATGTCATCGCAACTCCTCTTCTGGCTTCCCGGCTCCTCTTCTTGCTTCAGCGCCCGTCTTCTGTCTTCTTTAACATCGTGCTGGGCGCTGCCATGTTCTTCTCCTGGGCGACGCCTAGTATGACATCAGCTGCGGCGTGTCATACTAGGCGCCGCCCGGGAGAGAACAATGGCGGGCAAGAAGAAAAGCCGGGAAGCCAGAAGAGGAGCCGCGATTACATCGGGGGAGCAGCGCTGCGCATCGGGGCCACCGGAGGGTGAGTATATAAGTTTTTTTTTTAAATTCTGGGCTTACTGTATAGTTCTGGGGGCACGCTGTATAGTACTGGGGGCAGGCTGGGGTGGCTGTATACTACTGGGGGCAGACTGTATACTACTGGGGGCAGGCTGGGGTGGCTGTATACTACTGGGGGCAGGCTGTATACTACTGGGGACACGCTGTATACTACTGGGGGCACGCTGTATACTACTGGGGGCACACTGTATACTACTGAGGGTAGGCTGGGGTGGCTGTATACTACTGGGGCCAGGCTGTATACTACTGGGGGAAGGCTGTATACTACTGGGGGCAGGCTAGGGTGGCTGTATACTACTTGGGGCACGCTGTATACTACTGGGGGCAGGCTGTATACTACTGGCGGTACGCTGTATACTACTGGGGCAGGCTGTATACTACTGGGGGCATGCTGTATACTACTGGGGGCAGGCTGGGGTGGCTGTATACTACTGGAGGAAGGCTGTATACTACTGGGGGCAGGCTGTATACTACTGGGTGCAGGCTGTATACTACTGGGGGCAGGCTGTATACTCCTGGGGACAGGCTGGGGCAGGCTGTATACTACTGGGGGCAGGCTGGGGCAGGCTGTATACTACTGGGGGCAGGCTGTATACTACTGGGGGCAAGCTGTATATTATAGGGTTCTGGCTGGCTATGTACTGGGGGGGGGGCTGTGACCAATGCATTTCCCACCCTCAGCTTATACTCGAGTCAATAGGTTTTCCCAGTTTTGGTGGTAAAATTAGGGGTCTCGGCTTATACTTGGGTCGGCTTATACTCGAATATATACTGTAAATGTTGTACCTATAATGCAATTCAGGTGTTCTGACAATTTCACCAAATGGTGGAAACTCAATAGACAACATTACCATACCATTCCCATTGAGTTTTATTTTAAAAAATGGAGCTTTAAAAAATGTCAATTAGGAAGTACAATTTGTCTACCAGATAACAAGCCCTCATAATGTTCGTTAAATGGAAAGATATAAAAGAAATGGCTTTTGGAGTAGGGGACGTGTTAAAGAATGGAAGAGGCCTGGTCCAGAAAGAGTTAATAGTGTTTTTCCCCTTCATTAATTCAGAGGACCTAGAGATAAGGCAGTATTGCTTTAAAGGAAGTTAGGTATAGAATGGTATGGTTTAAGTTGTTCAAGAGGGTCCAATCTCTTTTTATTGGATTTTAACAAATTTGTAAGATAACAAAATATATAAAACAGGCTTTTTACAGTATTTGAACAACAAATATAGGCAGATTACATTTGTCACATTTGTGCAAAACAAGTAACCTAAACATAACATTGCTACATAACTACATAAAAAATAACATAAAAAAACCCTGGAAAGTAATCCCACTTTAAAAAATCAGGATTATGTTATCTAGGTAGATGCTGTCCACTGGAGCTTGGTCTATGCTGAACAGAGGATGGAAAGATTTTTTGGAGGGGGTACAGGATAACTTCGTGAATAATAGGATGAAAAGTGAAGTTGGGTTCCTTGGAGGAAACCTTAGGATGTTTAGCCACATAGAGCAAATTTTAAGAAATTTGGGGTAATTGCAATTGTTTGGGGCACAAATTTGCTCCAAGTGATATAATTGGGATATTTTATTCACCCATTGTGTGGGCGAAGGGGCCTTAGTTGATCGCCAGTATGATCAATGATTTTGCTGCCAAACTTATCGGAAGTCATAGGGGTTTATTAAACTTCTTTTGCCAGGATGAAGGGATGATGTTTAGGCATACAATTTGCTCACTGATGGGAGGTGCATTAGGGCATAAGCTGTGGATCGTAGATTTTACAGATTCTCAAAAGGATATCTGGGCAGTTCCACCAAATGTGTGCTCTATTACAGTGTTCCCCAACCACCGGTCCGCGGGCCAAGTCCGGGCCTTGGAACACCTGATACTGGGCCGCGCCTGACCTCTGTAAAACCCAAAAAACCCCCACCAAATAATGCACTGATCTATTGACGACAAGCGTCATGATGGCACAACATCATGCTATTAGTGAAGGGAAGGAAGAGAAGACGGTTGCAGGGGAATGAGGAAGGTAAGTATTTTTGTTTTTGACAGAGTTCGGCTGGGAAAGGGGACATTGGAAGCATATGGTGAGGGAAAGGAGACCTGAAGGGAAGACATAATGCGGTAAAGGGGACATGGGAGGGGAGCATGCAGGAAAAAGGACAATACAAGTTGGGGTGCTTCTTCAGGAAATGGAACGATGTAAGCTAAGCACACAGGGAGTTATGGTGGAGCATTCAAATATACATTTTTAGCTATGAAACTATGACACCGGACCGCAACCCCCCACCGAACTGGTCCCTGAAGAAAATGTATGTTTACAGCTGGTCCCTGGGCAGAAAAAGGTTGGGGATCACTGCTCTATTGGAATCTCCTGCACTAATCTGGTATGTTGGTGTCATATTTATGCAACACCATAGGTGTTTTGTATAACCTGCACACTAATTTCTAGCCAGTATTCTGCATTGTGATACATATGGAGGGGCCTTTGGAATGCTTAAGAATCAGTTCTCTATCTTGCTCTGAAAACAAGCTGCTCATTTCTCTTTCCCACGGTGCAGGAAACTTGGTTAAGAGAGAAAGGTGCCTGATAACAGGAATTTGTAAAGTGAGACAACCTTGGTTTGAGAGGTAGAGGATAATATTTCCTCAAAACAAATAAGGTCTCCTTGGCAGTCTTCCTCAATTGATATATATATAGTTTAAATAGAGATCATTTGTGCCAATCACATGACGGCAACTCATTTAGACATGTAGACATGGTCAAGACAATCTCCTGAAGTTCAAACCGAGCATCAGTATGGGGAAGAAAGGTGATTTGAGTGCCTTTGAACGTGGCATGGTTGTTGGTGCCAGAAGGGCTGGTCTGAGTATTTCAGAAACTGCTGATCTACTGGGATTTTCACGCACAACCATCTCCAGGGTTTACAGAGAATGGTCCGAAAAAGAAAAAACATCCAGTGAGCGGCAGTTCTGTGGGCAGAAATGCCTTGTTGATGCCAGAGGTCACAGGAGAATGGGCAGACTGGTTCGAGTTGATATAAAGGCAACAGTGACTCAAATCACCACCCGTTACAACCAAGGTAGACAGAAGAGCATCTCTGAACGCACAGTACATTGAACTTTGAGGCAGATGGGCTACAGCAGCAGAAGACCACACTTTCAGCTAAGAACAGGAAACTGAGGCTACAATTTGCACATCGAAATTGGACAGTAGAAGATTGGAAAAACGTTGCCTGGTCTGATGAGTCTCGATTTCTGCTGCGACATTCATATGGTAGGGTCAGAATTTGGCGTCAACAACATGAAAGCATGATCCATCCTGCCTTGTATCAACGGTTCAGGCTGGTGGTGGTGGTGTCATGGTGTAGGGAATATTTTCTTGGCACTCTTTGGGCCCCTTGGTACCAATTGAGCATCGTTGCAACGCCACAGCCTACCTGAGTATTGTTGCTGACCATGTCCATTCCTTTATGACCACAATGTACCCAACATCTGATGGCTAATTTCAGCAGGATAATGCGCCATGTCATAAAGCTGGAATCATCTCAGACTGGTTTCTTGAACATGACAATGAGTTTACTGTACTCAAATGGCCTCCACAGTCACCAGATCTCAATCCAATAGAGCATCTTTGGGATGTGGTGGAACGGGAGATTCGCATCATGGATGTGCAGCCGACAAATCTGCGGCAACTGTGTGAAGCCATCATGTCAATATGGACCAAAATCTTCCAGCACCTTGTTGAATCTATGCCACGAAGAATTGAGGCAGCTCTGAAGGCAAAAGGGGGTCCAACCCGTTACTAGCATGGTGTACCTAATAAAGTGGCCGGTGAGTATATATGTTTTGTTCCATGATGCTCCTATTGCAACTAAATGCATTGTTTACTTTGTTTTAATCCAACCACCACACTTCCCAAAGAAACTTTATAAAAGTATTCAATTTATTGACCAGTGTGATGGCTATTTGCATGTACTGTTGTACAGTGGTGGGCCCCAAAAATTGATTTTTCTGAGCATCCCAGTCATAGACTGATTTTCAAAAATCCTTTAAAGTTTATGAGTGGTTGTATTGAAAGAAAGGGATTTATTTATACCACATATTAATAATGTTTATAATGTAGACCATTTTTTAAAAAAAGGATGACTCCATAAGTAATAAAATGTAATTGGGAAATTAACCAATTATACAAAAAAATATGAAGTTGGTATCATCTGGAATGAATCATTGATGGAACAATTCAATGTAATTTCTAGGTTCTATTTTAGACCTAACCTTAATGGGGATCACAAAAAAGCAATGGTTATCAGTCTAATTTACGAAGACATGTAAACTGCGGAAAACACATATTCTCTAAAAAATGCAATGCTGTAAGCAAAACCCCGATAATCCTACCGTGGTTCAGATGCACTTGAGTCACAGGTACGAGCGGGAATGTGGTGCACGGTAGTGGTATCTGTCCCTAACCGGTCCCCAAATTTAACTCCTGCTCTTACAAGAGCAGTCCCAAGCTGTCCCTGTAATCCTTACTATTCCTCATCCAGATCCGCCTCCCTGACGCGTTTCATCATTATTGGAATCCTCAGAGGGATAAAGGTTTCAGGTAGTTATGAAGAAAATTGCACTTATTTTTGTAGTAAAGTGCTTTGAATCGTGCAGGGCTTGCTGTATGCCTGGCCCTTTAAGAGCCCTCTAATGGCGCGTCCTAGTGGTGGATCGTGGGATTCTCTCTCAGCGGTGTGGCAGTGGGTTGGCGCCAGTTAAGTGTACTTCCGCCCTTTTAAATCTTATAACTCCGCCCCCGACACACTCTATTGGTCGGTGCCATTCAGATCCGTGAGTGGGTGGCGCTACGAACGCCGCGGACCACAGTGGCAACCGGCCTGCTGTAAACCGAGTAGTAGTGCGCATGCGCGTGTTCGGGTTATGGGAATCGTGTGGACGCGTCTCCTAGGAGACGTCTGTTTCAGCGTTGCCGATAGAGGAAACCACTTATGTACGGCAAGGAATCCGCATCCGGTATAGATCAGATCCAAATGACCTCAAGAGGCTTGTCACTAAATTTACCTTCATGATAATACAGTTAGTTACGCCAGATATAGGTAATTAGGACAATATGTAACAGATTTTAACCTTACTTACATTGTAGCATAGCATATAGATTTGGTGTTAATACACAGGTCAATGCGGGGAGGAAAAAAGGAAACGATAGGTTTTTTATCTATGTTGTATTACAGGAAGGGCGTAAAGGTGAGTTGCTCATTTAACCCTTTCGGCGCAACTGTATCTAAAGTATATATCCTCCTCGCCTCTTTTTGCAAGATGAGTCTATCCCAATCTCCCCCTCTTTCTGGGTATGGAATTCGGTCTATTCCCATGAAACGTATGACTGCGGTGTCGCCATTATGGTGCAACCAGATGTGGTTGGAGAGCGGTTTGTCCCTCTTGTGTGTTATGTCACCTAGGTGATCACCAACTCTTCTTCTAAGTTCTCTGTAGGTTTTTCCCACATATTCTAAGCCGCATCTGCAAGTGACTTTATAGATGACGCCCACACTTTTACAGTTAATGTAATCCTTTATCGTGTACGTTCTCCCTGTCACATTACTCAGGAATGTCTTCCCCACTTGTATGTAGGGGCATGCCACACATTCCCCACATTTAAAGCAGCCCTTCACGCTCCTATCCAACCATGTACCTTTTGGTATGGGGGATCTGAAATGGCTGTTAACTAGCCGATCCCTAATGGACCTGGTTTTTCGGTATGTGATGAGGGGACGGGGACCAATTACCTCTCTCATATCTTTGTCCATTAGCAGTATGGGCCAATATTTTTCAAGAATTTGTTTGGCCTCATTTGCCCCGTTGTCATATGTGGCTATAATCCTCATCTCTTTGTCCTCTCTCACTAATTTAGGTTCATTTGGAGGGTTTTGTAGGAGCTCGCCTCTATTTTTCTTACAACAATTTTGGTAGGCCTCCCTGAGGACCCTGTCCGGGTAACCCCGTTCATGGAACCTAGTTCTCAAGTCATCAGCCTGATGACGAAAGTCTGCCTCTGTGCTGCAGTTCCGGCGTACCCTAAGGTATTGGCCTTTGGGGATACCTCTCCTAAGTGGGAGTGGGTGGTGACTGTCCCACTTTAGAAGGGAGTTTGTGGCTGTGTGTTTACGAAAGATGGAAGTATTCAGAAGTCCATTTTTTGATTTTGTTATCATGACGTCCAGAAACGGTAATTGCCTTTCATGTATCTCTGATGTGAAACGTAGACCTATCTGATTTTGATTAAGATGGTTCACAACTTCGCTAAAACCCTCCGCCTCTCCCTTCCATAGAATGAAGATGTCGTCAATAAAGCGTAAAAAAAGTTCGACATGTTCCAAACCCGGTGGTGGATCATCACAGAAGACCTGCGTGGCCTCCCGCCAGCCCAGGAGCAAATTGGCGTAGGAGGGAGCACACGGGCTCCCCATAGCCGTGCCCCTGAGCTGGTGGTAAATACGGCCGTCAAAAAGAAAGACATTCCTGGTTAGGGAGAATTGTAATAAATCATGGATCAGTTTATTATGTAATTGACATTGTGTACCCCTGGTCGAGAGGAAAAACGTTTATCCCCCTGAAGATTCCAATAATGATGAAACGCGTCAGGGAGGCGGATCTGGATGAGGAATAGTAAGGATTACAGGGACAGCTTGGGACTGCTCTTGTAAGAGCGGGAGTTAAATTTGGGGACCGGTTAGGGACAGATACCACTACCGTGCACCACATTCCCGCTCGTACCTGTGACTCAAGTGCATCTGAACCACGGTAGGATTATCGGGGTTTTGCTTACAGCATTGCATTTTTTAGAGAATATGTGTTTTCCGCAGTTTACATGTCTTCGTAAATTAGACTGATAACCATTGCTTTATGTTGTTTGTCGCACTGACTTGCAGTGCACGTTGTTTTATTGTGATTTAATAAAGAGATTGATTTTAAACGTTACTACCACTCCCTTGATCCTGGTTCGGCTAGAACAATTAGTAACCTATTCATAGGAATGACTTCCTAGGCTCACTGCAGACACAACTCCCATTGAAATGAATGTGAGCTATGTCTACAATAAGCCTGAACATTTTGTACACTACAGTCAGAGCTGTCTGATTCAGGCTTAATTGCTTGTGTTGTGGAATTGCAGGCATCAATGCAGTAATCAATAGCAACATTTCCTTTAAATTTTGTTAAATGTTACAACTATTAGTATAACCATTGCTATATGATGTTGTTATATCATGGTGTTATAATGAAAAAGTCCACATGCTAAAATATTCATATCACTAGAATAGTAAATGAAAGGAAGGATGTCCAACAGATCTCTTTAGTTGGCTCAACACATTTTAGGAACATTTGATTTGACTGTTGTTTGTTCCCCTATACTATAAAATAAATTATGTGCCTATTATATGTATCAAATTACTATACGGTGAAATAGGACAAAAGTATGAATAACAATAAGCTCACTTGCGTCCAAAACAGCAGAACCAGTGTTATTAATGATCATCCTATTATAGAATAATGTTACTGATGGACTAGATTAGAGGAACTGAATAGTTAAGCGATTTTCAGTACTTAGCATCATCACTAAGCATAAATATAAAGGCCAAGAAGACCATCACTCAATTTTCTTCCTCGTTCATGACATATCTTCTCATGATATGTGCCTGTTTATGCATTGCTTATTTGTTCATTTAGTTCAGTAAATAATTCTACCTTAATACACAAACCTTCATATATATATATATATATATATATATATATATATATATATATATATATATAGTATATACTCGAGTATAAGCCGACCCAAGTATAAGCCGAGGCCCCTAATTTTACCACAAAAACCTGGTTAAACCTATATAAGCCGAGTATAAGCCGAGTTTGGGTTTTCAGCACATTATTTTGTGCTGAAAAACTAGGCTTTTACTTGAGCATATATATATACACAGTATCCTTACAGTATGCGTACGGCTCACAAGGCTTGAGGAGGGTTCTGGTCCTTACAAGACGAAACATAGCTGGACCCATGGCAATAAATTATAAGTCTGTTATTAGAATCTTGGAGTGCTGCCATTTTCCTATAATCCGTTACTTGGAAGGATTTTGAGCACAGCGCTGTGCAGTTTTTTTCACATGGGCTGTATATATATATATATATATATATATATATATATATATATATATATCCTGAGCAATATATTCTAGCCAACTCTCTGTATGATGAGTTGATAATGTTATCTTCTGTATGTGCATTTTTACTGCGGAGCTGCATATATAGGAATAAATGGATCAATGCTAAATGGTTAGAAGTGAGAAGGTGAACCAATATAAACACACTCTCTTTCTCTTTTAAAGATGAAAGCACTGCATCTTCTGTTTTCAATTCCCAATGCCTCAAATCAATGTAATGCTCCTGAGATATAAAAGCTATAACTACTTCTGGAATTTAATGGAAGAATTCCAATAATGTTACCTATCTTCTCCTGAATTTTTTAAAGCTATGTCTAAACAATGAGCATCCAACCTTTTTTTTTGCTGTTTTACTCTAATGAACTATTAATTTCATAGTAACCACCATACATATCATGTGCAGCATGCTGTCCCTTCTCATTTTTTATTCCATATGCCGCCATACTGCATCTCCATGATGCAATAGCAACAATGCATGTAGGGGAGAATACTCAAATAATATGGTGAAGCATTTTATTTTAAACTTGCTGTAGCTCCCGGCGTTGCCCGAGAGTGTAAATAACTGCTCTTATCTGTAACAAAATAGAATCGGTTAACAAAAAATATTTTATATATATCTATAAACTGTCTCAAACTGTCTCAGATTTTCTCTGTCACTGTTGGTCTTGTTCACTCTCATTCAAGTGACTGTCAGTCTAGGGCACTCTCATTCCAGTGACTGTTTGGGCACTCTCAATCCATTAACTGTCTCTGTCTCTGACACTCTCATAACAGTGACTTTCTTTCTGTCTGTTACTTTGTCTATGAGGAGATTTATCAGAAGTGTCTTAGAGCAGAACTGCTCTACCTGTCCATGGTAACCAATCAGAGCTCAAGTTTCATTTTTGCATGGCTGTTTATAAAATTACAGCTGATCTCTGATTAGTTTCCGTGAGCAATGACATTTCTGCTAAGTTTCCCCGTATCTCTGTATCTCACACATAAGTATCTTATACTCATTGCCTATAGTAACCAATCACAGCTCAGAGCTCATATCAATGACTTGTGGTAGAACAGCAACCAATCACGGCTAAGCTTCCACTGCAGCAGCCAGCAGACAATGGCTTCTGTATGTTGTGGTTAATAAGTGGATTTAGGAAAGCGTGGGGTGAGAATTTCGGGTCAAGACCTATTCTATGACGTTCCATGAGTCACAGAGATTGGCTGCACAAAATTTGGTCACTGCCAAACAGATTCCTTTAGCGGAAATACATACACACACTCAGTTTTATATATTAGATACATAGATTATCTATATGTGTATTTGCAAATATAAGTAGCTACCTACCAACTTATCAAGCATAATATTATGAACTTATTTATATCTTTTGTGGATAAATCCATATTTGTGGGAAACTGAGTGAGCAGTAGTCAGTAGAGATTTGAAATAAATATGTTTTATTAATTTATTTTTTTGTGCTAATGCTAATTTAAAATGACAATTTAACAGTGTAAAAATAGCAGCATACATTTATTGACTATTGTTTATGTTAGAAAATATCTAATCTTAACCTTAGTGTTCTAAAGCGAATCTATGACATGGGTGCCAAAGGTGACATTCAGAGCCCTCTGTGCATTGTTTCAATGGAACATATCTTGATCTGTCTGGGATGCCAGTATGAGTGAAAAAGTGGAGACAGTGTAGGATTATCGATGAAGCTTCTCAATGGTGTAACAAAACTCTATTTGGGCCTGATGCAATATTTGTGTTGAGGCCCATATACCAAAACCCCCACCAATGTCCGCATCCCACACATTCATTTAAACCTAAACATATACCACATATGTGCTACACACATACCGTATATGTACAAAACACACTATATCTGAGGTCTAAATCACTCTGTACCTACAAAAAACCTTTAGACACATAATTTCAAAAGTGGGCTCATTTGTCTCAAGGTGATATTTTTATTCCACCTCAGAGCCTCTGTATTTGCTTGCCAATGCAGTGTAAATTACAGTTCATAAAGTCATAAATACATTCATACATTAGGCCTTGTGCATGATAGTCTCTCAAATTTTAGCTCTGTTACGTTTCTAGAAATGAATAATGGCCACATGTAGGACGTTCCTAAAATATGTAAACATAACATAAGCACTATAATGTTTACTTTTTAAAGAGTCATGGGCTAGGCATGACATATTGCAAAGTGAAATTATGTATTTGTAGAAAAAAAGTTATTTTCACTTTGTTCTGGCGATTTTGTATTTTTGGCAACCTCTGTGGGCTCAAATTGCTCACTATGATCCCTAGTTAATTCATAAAGGCGTATAATTCCCAAAATGGGGTCACTTGTTGGGAATTACATTTTTGAACTTTATGTCAGTTGTTATTTAACTTTCTGTGGTTGTCAGCCAATGCTGTGTAAGTCAACCAATCAGGCCTCAACTGCACACGTGCTCTATTATTCATGAGCCCTGTTGTATTTTCATACCAAAGATCAGTGCCTTGTGTAGGATGTTTTGAAAACAAATAAGAAAACACTGCACTTTGAGTAGGACACTCACTTTTTATTATAGTAACTACTGGATAAGACATATTAGATACTAAAACCGCATTGTGATTTAGCTATTGCACTTTATTTTTAGGAAAGTATGTGTGGAGTCATAATTCTCTTTGTTAAATTCCTTGAGGCTTCCAAAGTGGCGTCACTGACATATACTATTGGCATGGCATGGATGCATGGGTGCCGTACATGTGATACCATCAGGGAAGAGCGATCAGTTGCCATGACAGTGATTTGAACATTGTAATGAATGAGGAGGAAAATCCCCATATACTGCCATACTTTAGTATAATATGGTAGGATCAACCTAGGGTTAAAGTACCCTAAGGGGTCTGAAAAATAGTAAAAAAAGTTAAAAAAAAAGCGATCAGAGCATCGCTTGTTCAAGCCAACCTGTTGAGAGAGTAAAAAATAAAAGTTGAAAACACTTAATAAAGTTTTTCTAATAAAAAGAATAAATTAAATAAAGTAAAAGTCCCCTAGACATAAACATTCCCTAGACACATCTAAAAAAGTAAATAAAAATACAAAATCACCAAAACCCCCCACATATTTGGTATCACCATGTCCGTAACAATCTGTACAATAACTCAGAAACATTATTGGACCCGCTTGGTGAATGCCGTAAAAACAAAGTACAATTGTAAAAATATATAAAAACTATATAAATGAGGTATCACTATAATCATGGTGAACTATAGAATAAAGATAATATAGTATTTTTATTGTATGCTGTATGATCTCCAAAAAATATAAAAAGAAAGGAAAACAAAATTGACAAGTTTCTTTTCCTCCGTACATCAATAAGCTACAGACCCACTAAAATGAAGCATTTGTATGTGCATCTCATATCACAAAAAATAAGCCTTAATATGTCCAAATTGCCAAAAAAATAGCGCAGCTTCCCTTCAATTCCCTGGTGTGCGCCCATACGGCAGGTTACAACCACATATGGGGGATTGGTTATACTCGGGAGAGATTGGGTATCAAACTTTGTGGAGTGTTTTAGTATTTTATCCATATTTTTTGAAAAACACATTCATTTATCCAAAAAAATTTAATTTCAAAATTGCATCTGATTTTATTTTAACCACTGTAAAACAATTAAAGGGTTAACAGACTTCATGAAAGTTGTTTTACATACGCTAAGGGGTGTAGTTTCTATAATGGTATAATTTATGGGGTTTTACTTTTATTGAGGCCTCTTAAAGTGACTTGAAACCTGAGCAGGTCAATAGCATGATTTTGTGTTTTTTATGAAAATGTGAAAAATCGTGCCTAATGTTCAAAGCCCCATTAACTCCTACAAAACTGAGATGATGCGTAAATACCATGTCCACATAAATAAGACATTCGATTAATATTAGTTATGTTTTTTTGCTGTTATGACTATGTGTGGAAAAAGTAGAACATTTTGAATTATGAAAATCGCACATTTTTCAAATTTTTCACTAAATATGTTTTCTCATAAATAAAAACACATACCACCACATTTTTTCAACTAACATGAAGTAGAAAGTGTCACGAGAAAACAATTTCAAAATCACTTGGATATATTAAAGCGTTCCAAAGTTATAACCATTTATAGCGACACAGGGCAGATTTGAAAAAATGGGCCGTGTCAGGAAGGAATTTCTTGTTGGCAACTCACCCCCCCCCCCCATATAAAGATCCTAAAAGCGTGATTTAGAGTTTTGACATCAGATTTCCATATCAACAGCAGTTATGTTTGAAGTAAATTGAAGTTTAGGGAAAATCACAATTTTGATTAAATTACATTTACCCGAAAATGATTAAGGAAAACTTTTCCAATATTTCAAGATTTGTAATACTATGGTGGAGAAAGGTTACGAGAATACAAAGAGGCTGGATCAGCCATGATTTTCACTCCCAAATAATGAAGAACCCCAGAGCACCACTTAAGTACCGTATTTTTTGGACTATAAGACACACTTTTTAGCAAGAAAAAATCTTGCAAAAAAGTGCCTGCATCTTATAGAGCGAAGGTCAGGAGGGTCTGGCAGTGCTGGATCCTCCTGACCGCTCCAATGGATATCGGGTAATGCCCTGAAAAAGAGCTGCAGAGATCTCCCAGAGAGGAGAGTCTCTGTACTGCTCTCCCCTCTCCATGGTGTCTTACAGGTACAGGACCAGCGGTGATCTCAGAATCATGTGACTGATCACATGCTTCTTACATCACCACATACTGCTGAGAATGGGGACATTCTGCCCTGGGACAGGGTAAGAAGAAGAGGAAGAGGGAAATAGGGGAAGTGTGTGTATAGCTGGGCCGTGTGTGTGTATAGCTGAGCTATGTGTGTGTATAACTGATCTATGTGTGTGTATACCTGAGCTATGTGTGTGTATAGCTGGGCTGTGTTTGTGTATAGCTGAGCTGTGTGTGTGTATATAGCTGGGTTGTGTGTGTGTTTAACTGAGCTGTGTGTGTATAGCTGAGCTGTGTGTATAGCTGAGCTGTGTGTGTGTATAGCTGGGCCGTGTGTGTGTATAGCTGGGCTGTGTGCGTGTATAGCTGAGCTATGTGTGTTTGTATAGCTGGCTGTGTGTGTATAGCTGGGCTACGTGTGTGTATAGCTGAGCTATGTGTGTTTGTATAGCTGAGCTGTGTGTGTATTGCTGGGCTACGTTTGTGTATAGCTGAGCTGTGTGTGTTCTGTGTTTATAGCTGAGCTGTGTGTGTGTGTAGCTGGGCTGTGTGTGTATAGTTGAGCTGTGTGTGTGTATAGCTGAGCTCTTTGTGTCTATAACTTAGCTGTGTGTGTGTTCTGTGAATAGCTGAGCTGTGTGTGTGTAACTGTATGGATGGAACAGATCTATGTGTGCTGAGCTTTAGTGCAACCAACAGGGATATTTTGATTGGTGCAAAATATAATTTTCCTTTTTTGAAAGCCTAAATCTGGTGTTCGTCCTATAGTAAGAAGTGTCTTATAGTCCAAAAAAATAAGGAAGATTCATCTTTTAAATTTAATTTAATAACTTAATCTAAGATGTTGATCTTTGTCTTGTTTAAATTGACTATATTTGCGCATTGGACAAATTAAATAAAAGTGCATATACAAAAATGTAACTGTATTTTAATAATAGTTGTTAAAAAAAAAACCTGAATTACTGCCTATAAAATAGAATATTTGCACCCTGTGTTCCTAACATGACTTTGTGTAAGAGTGTATATTTAAGAATGTTTTGGTACTCAAATTAGTATTTTAAAGATTAGTATAATGAGAGTAGCCATAAGGTATAGTTTATAACTTGTAGGGGACAAACAGCATGAAATAGCATGCTTCATTAATGGCACTTCTCTAAGCAGCTGGCCAAAAGATTGCAAAAATGAATTGTGCATATTATGTGTTTTGCCCCTGTACATCTAATGTTAGAAAACATTTAAGAACAGCTGGAATTCCCTTCCTCAATTACAAGCGTTTAAGTTCCTTTTTTTTTAAATGTGATAATAATCAAATTTACCAGAGATTTCAAAATTAGAAAAAAATGTCAATTTTATGCATATTTTATTTGCAGCCCAGACCTAGGCCAGTATGTAGAAACTAGAAACATCACATCTGGAGCAAACTGTAGTTTGAAAGTAAAACAGGACTAATTTATAATACCTCTTCCACCAATTTCTTGCATAGGTGACGTTTAAAAATTAACAATTTTTGGTGCATATTATGAACATGGTTTAAAACAAACTACACCAGGTTAAGGCCTCTTAATAATTATAAGGCATCTTGCTTTGGCATGTAGGATATAAAGGCCAACACATAAATCATCTGTCTTAATATTTAGGCTATAGTATCATCACAAACATTTGTTTTCAACATTAATATCATTGTATTATACAAACTGTGAGATAGTAAGGGAGAGGGTTGTTGAGGGCATATGTATTTCCCCTAGTTTTCTGTCTTATTTGTCTTAGGCTTCAGGGAAGTTGTAGAATTTAATGAAAAGCAGAGACTTTCCAAGGCTGGCTTTTTGTAAAAGAATCCTAGAGCTATATTGGGAAAAAAGAGGACAGGTTTCCCAATCCCTGGTCAATATTGAGCTTTAAGACCACTTGTCTGTGCAAGAAGCTTAAATACAAAGGTACAGACTGTGGGTCAATCTCTCTCTGTCTTCTGGAGCTGAAAGCAATCCATGTGATATATGAGACCACATAGTCTAGGAGTACAAACATGGCTGTGAATTTTTCCTACCCAGGTCTTGGTGGTAAGGCACCTGGTATAGTACGAATCGGCTTTAGTTTATGTAATCCCTGTGATAAATATGACATGTATTTAGTTTTAGAATTATCTGAAATTATTCTGCTATTAATGTACCTTAAAACACATGACCAAAGCCTTCATAACATTGGGACACATTGTTTGGCTTAGAGCTTGCTGTTGTCTAAGTGACCTTGTTGGCTTTAAACAGTTAATTCCTGCACAGCAATATAAAGCATCAGGGTCAGTTTGCCATCTCTAAGTCATACAGGTCTGGGGAAAATCTGGGCAATCAGCTGATGCCGGTGCAAAGCATCAAAGATCAGGCAAAGAAACATGTTTTAGAGCCGGAACTCAGTAGTCAAAGAATTCCATCAAAGGTCACTAACATAATGGAAACTTTTATATTTAGACACAATCCTCTGGAGGAAGACTATGTAAATTAGCAGGGGTTTGCTAGGATAAGTGGACAGCAGATAAACAGAGTACAAGATTCTATAGGTGCCTACAAACAGAAGTTTAAGGTAACCATGTACAGTGACCATGAGAGCCTCAGTCAACAGAATTCTAGTAGAACCAGCTGATTTTACAATCAGATCATATTTACAGGAATAAAAGGTCATTTGTGATGCATCCATCTTTTGCCTAATAATTTAGAAATTAAGCAATCTCAGTTTTCATTTAAAGTCGTATCCTAATCATTGACATTTATCAATAGCATTGGTCATTAATGAAAAATCTTTTAACTGATACCCTAACATCTTTTGTCTTAAAAGAAAAATGGAAAGTAGCATAGCATTCAATGATGCCTTCAACCCAGACTCCCCAGATAGGCTTGGGAATGCAGGAGGAGGCCTGGAGTTACTCCCTACTAGTCTGGTGAACTCTGTGCTAAATTTGTTTAGATACCAGGATTATTATTTTGAAATTTAAATCTATTATTAGTGAAGTATCATAATTCTTGATACCAATCAAAAACGGCATTCAAGGGGCTGTGCATGTTCTCTAGTAAAACATGCTTTAGTAGTTAGAAGTTAGAAGCTATGTCAAATTTAAAAATAAGCAATTGTGCTTTTATATGCCATTTATAAATCACTGTAAATCTTTTTTTTATCCTTTAGCATAGACTTGGTTATGATAATAGACAAAAAATCAACAAGATCTTCTGAGGAAAAGTAGTGACAGGAAGAATGAACAGGGAAAGTTTTCATTTACCTTTGATTTTTCCCCTATGGCCGATTTAATAAAGAAACGTTTAAGGACAATTGGCATGTAATAGAAAATGACAGAGATCTAGCAAAAACAGTGGAGGGCGGCCCACTAGTTAGCTTCAGAAGGGGCAGAACAGTGAGGTCGGAGTTAGTCAGGAGTGCCTATAATTTTCAAACGAAACAGTACCTGGCTTGAGAGAAACCCAGTGGTGGGTACAAAGATAGTACAATTTGGGGGTCTAAAAGTAGAAGTCAAAAGCTTCATAAATTGTAAAACCACATTTGTGGTGTATGTCCTAATGTGCAACTGTCATAGATATTATATTGGAAAGACAATCAGGAACCTGTATTTGAGGGTGAGAGAGCACCTAAAGTCAATTGAAACAGGAGTAGGGGCCCCCGCCTTATACAACATGTTAGGGAGGAGCATGGGGGAGATGTAAAAGCTCTAAAGTTTGCAGGTATTGAAGTCATAAAGAATCTGGTAAAAGGAGGGGACAGGCAGCGCCTGCTTCTGAAGCATTTAGCAGGTAGATTCTGCGTTCTAATGCTATGAGGCCAGTGGGTTTAAATAAAAAAATCGACTTCGGAATCTTCTTATGACCTTTTGTGACCATGATTTTTACATGTGTTTTAGTCCCTGGTATATTAATGTAGAATAATTATGCATTGTATAAATTAGTGACTTATGGGGTGTATTAACTTTATTGTTTTTCACCATGTTGTTTTTATTAACCTCGGGGTTTGTTTTGCAGAGGTAATGACATCAGGAAATATATATATAGAAAGTTGTAAATTTGTCCACACTAACAAATGTAAGCAGAGGTGCTGTTGTATGGGCTTCGTATCACCCGATTGGTATGCAGTATTAGCTCGCCATTTCTCTTTCCCTGTAGCATGCCACTACCCCGTTGATGTGATGACACTGTGCTCGGTACTGTGGCAACGCGTCATGTGATTAGGAGGTGTGGCAGGAGGGGACGGATTCAGGTGACTCACCCCACGTGGTAGACCGTGCTAGGGGCAGAACGACTGTCCGAATTCCGGATGGAAGTATGCAGTACCGCAGAGGTCGTGCCAATTTGCTGGGAGACTTTACTGATTGATAGGCTGAGCGTCCGCAAACCAGGGTGAGTTATGCATATGTGATATACTATTGGTTGAATAGGTAGATTTGTGACATATGGTTTCACATATTGGAAGTGTGTTTGTTCTTGCTCACACACAACTATTTTAATTTTGATAATGTATTTTTTATTTACAATTACAAGGAGTAAGCATGGGAGCCAATTTCTCCCCCTCCTTGATAAATTTGACTATGGCTTGGTGGGAGGAGCATACCATTTACAGTCACACTAACCCCTTTCTTGACAGTATACACTGGTATGGCAGGTATATCGACAACATCTTGATCGTTTGGTAGGGAGGTGTACCTGCCATACCAGAGTTTGTTAATTACCTTAACAATAATGATTTTAATCTTAGATTCACATCCAGTACTCATGATACAAAGATTACGTTCTTGGATCTTGTTCTTGAGGGGGCAGTGGGTCAATCCATAATCACCTCTACATTTCGTAAAACAGCAGCCGGTAACACTATTCTCCACGCCAAATCCCAACATCCCTTACATATGATACAGGCCATACTAGTAGGAGAACTGACGAGGAGCAAAAGAAATTGCAGTACAGAAGAGGCTTATCATTTAGAAAAACTCAACATTTGTAAAAGACTAGGTAATAGGGGGTATCCAAACTGGACTCTTACACTAACATTAAACAGAGTCAAACATAAAGACAGGAATCAACTGATAACCAAACATAAACAGCAGAGTACACAAGACATTTTTTCACCTAACAATACCAACAAGAAACCCCTTCACACAGTAGTACTGCAATTTAGTCCACAATTTAAACAAATATCTAATATCATAAAAAACATATTCTCTTGTTCAAAATAGATCCAATTTTAGGCACAATATTGTCAAAAGGTTACAGAATAGTGCCCCGAAGAGGACGTGCGTTAGGGAATATGTTATCAGCCTCCTTGTTCAATTCCAAAATGAACGTTTTGTTGAGGGCTTTTTCAAATGTATGGTCTCACGATTCTAAAGTGTAAATATGCCGAAAATAAAAAGAAATATTTTGCAAATAGTGAGGGCAACCGTGATTTTCCCATATGAGGTTTCTACAACTGCAATTCGAAAAATGTAATTTATGTTATCAGTTGTATGTCTTTCAATTTTACGTACGTGGGCGCAAAAATTCGATTTACTGAACATTTGCATGACATCTTACATCCTGAGGGCCAGGTTCTCTCTTTCGTCTGGTATCATGTTTTGTTACATAGTTTTTAAAAACTTTTTTAACTGTATCTTTGTTTTGGTTTTAGGCAATTATCAGAGTGGACCCTGCTCCGTGAAGGGTACAAGCAAAGGTCCATCTTTCCCTTATATCAGTATTTCATTATCATCACTCTATCTAAATAGTTCCACAAGACCTCCTGCTTCCAGAATGTGAATGTGGCTTGAAACTTACAATGTTATAAGTTTTCCACTCCTTCCTCATGAATATTCATCAATGCACAGGAAGTGAAGCGTAACCAATAGGCGGAGCCATTAATCTCGACAGGTACTTTAAATATGTTGTGTTTGTAATTTATCTTTATGTAGAAGTCATGATTAAGAGCGGTTAATCCGATAGAAATGCGTAGACCTTGTTGTATTCTCACTGATGATTTTCTAAATAAAGAAGTGTGGACCGTGATTGCATCACAGTTTGGGTGCTTTTTTGAGCACCAGCACTATGTGAATAGTTTACTGTTCCATGAATGTCTTGACAATATACACACAATTGCTAATTCATCTACTGTTTCTATGGTCATTGTCCAAGTGGGGAGTTGGACTTCTCGGTTTGCACATACTATCACATGTTGTGCTTTCCCATGAAATATCATTTTTTTGAGTTTTCACCTTTTTAATTGATTTTTATTTTTTTACTTTTGTATTATTAGTATTGAATAAAGAGAGAATCCATTAATAAGTGACATGTTTCTTTTCTTATTTATGCATGTGATTTTTTAAAAATGTTTTGGGCAATGAGGATTTCCATAAAGCAGGACACCACTAGCAACAATCATGACAAGGGAGCTGAATGAGAAGCTACTGAAACTATGATGGAATATAATCGCAAACTGTAGAGCTGATTTTGGGGCTGGTCATTGAGGGTAATAAAGATAGATTCAAAGATATGAGGAAGGAGAAGGGGAGATGCTGGGAGGAGGGATTGGGGGAAGTTCCTGAAAGCTTCAAGGATTCCGTACTGAGACATTTTTAAGCTTCCCATATTGTGCAGGCCCAATCAAGTTGTTTCACGTTTACAGAAGCTTGAGTGGACACTGTGTCCTTATGATTCCGACCAGCTGCACTGTGTAGGTGTTATCAGCCATTTCCCACTTGTAGACAGGGCCAGAGCAAACACATGTATATTAAAAGTAATTGTTCTGAAGACTACATGCTTGGACAAATTGATATTATGTTGACCCTATTGATTATTTATAGCAGATTCCAAAGGAGACTGGGCTTGGCTCCTCCTCCATTTAGAAACCCTATATTCCCTGATCCTGATAATGCCTTATGCTCAACAAAACTTGCCAGTGATTTTATAGCCCTGATTGCTTTTGAGTTGAGTAGATGGATAAGTGTATGTGGCCAGAGACACACAGCCTAGCATGACTTTAGAAAATATATCTTTAAAATAGAGGAACCCTGTATCTTCTGAAGATGCCAAGTTCTCAGGGAACATACGGGACATTAGGAAAACATTTTAATAGCATTGAAGGTTAAGTTATGAATAGTTAAGTAGGTGTTAATGGCTGTAGACAAACACCATACACAACTTTAGATATACTTACCTATTCTTTCTGTAGCAGTATACTTGTTACTTATCTCTTTAATTCTAGATCGATACAGAGAAACATTGGCAGTTTTTAAGAATAATAATAGTTTAGTAATAAATGCTAAGTTTTCAATAGGGTTGACGTAATTGTATTGTTGAAGAAGTACAACTAGTGACTTGTGAAAATATACATATGTAAATTTATTTACAAAGATTGATAAAGACACGCCAATTTAAATCTTTGCTGTGAAGATGTGGAGTTCCTAGGCATGGATGACCAATCTCAGGAGTTATGTACAACTCAGATCTCGAAGTAGGGGCATTTGTGTAACTCCTTTGGAAATGGTGTCCAAGATGTTGGTGTTTCAATGTGCAAAAGGAGTCAATTTGTGGACTCAGTGGGGTACAAGAAGAAACCGTAGGGAGTACACATAAATGCACCAAAAGTAACAGAGTGGTGAGGAGATAATGTCCAGTTGGGTTAGGGTATATGAGACTCAGTGGTCGTGTGGTATTACCCTATGTAGATCCCTGATATGGACTATAAATCTATCACACCCTGAGAGCCTAACCTCGAAACTGGGGTCCTATTTAACCGCAGTCCCGACTGGAACCTGACCCTGCAATAGCTGGCCCTGTTATTGACCTATTATAGCAGGTAACGTAAGGTATGGCGTCAAAGAGGAGTCAACATAGTACATGTTATGACCCCTATATCTTTGAGAAGCATATCATGGCTGAAGTCTGAATCCCATGTCCCGAAAAGACTTGTTTCGCCCTATGGGCTCATCAGGGGATTGTTGGGTTCATACAAAGAGACAGCCTGAAAACAATAAGGAATTTATGCAGTGTAAGACCATAGGGAATATAGTAAATGTGATTAAAATATGAGCAAAGGCTACATATTTTAGTGATCTTACCTTGTCCCTAGTGGGGGCAAGTGCGTGGTAGCCAGGCAGTGGAGTAAGGTTGGCTTGTGGGGTATAGAACCTCTTGGTGAAAGCCTCGGGAGACCAGTGGGTTCTCTGGTGTGGTTCCTGGTGCCGCGGCTTTTAAAGAGCGCGCCGTGATTTCAGCAGGTGCGATTTGAGTACCGCCTACCTGGTGCCGCCCACCTGTGTAAGCCAACTGGAGAATCTCCAGGTATTGGCCAAGTGTGCGACGCGGGCGCACGCAATGGAAACACGCCGACACCGAAGTGCCCGCGCGTGGTCGCGCCCAAAGGAGGCGCCCAAAGGAGGTGTGTTGCCGGAAGTCACGCACGCGCTCCCCGCGCGTGCGCACTACCACCTGAGGGCTCGCCAGAGGAGGTGTGGCGGCAGCCCAGAGAAGGGCCGAACCTGGTGGTAGCGGGGCGGGGTCATAAGGTAGGCACTATGACAATGACTGGCTGCAAATTAACTCTTTGTGCGTGGTGGCCAGTACAGCTCAAACACGCATAGATATATATGGCGCACAGTGGCTATAATAGTCCACCATGGGTCCTGATATACATGAGATGAAAAGTTGGTGGGGGGGGGATTTTTTGGCATGACAGTCACAGTGTAAAAAAGGCAGAGGACCAGTTGAAGTATTAGACAGCAAGTGGCATAAACAAACGGTATAAATATAGGTACAGTCAGGGGTCCCGTGTTTTAAGGGGGGTGGGTGGAGGCAAGAAGTTAAAGGAAACAAGCAAAGCTTAACTGTTCGTTAAGGCCCAGTGGAGATTCGGTTTTAAGTTTGTAAATCCACCTTGTTTCTTTTTGTCTTAGGAGGCGGTCCCAATCGCCTCCTCTTTCAGGGGGTCTGACCAGGTCGATGCCTGTGAAAGATAGGCCTATGGTGTTACCCTGGTTTTCATCGTGTATATGCCTGGCAAGTGGTTTGTCGCGGTTGTGCTTGATGTCACCTAGGTGGTCTCCTACCCTCCTGCGGAATTCACGGAACGCTTTGCCGATATACTGCTTCCCGCAGTGGCAAGTGGCCAGGTAGATCACACCTAGGGACTTGCAGTTAATAAAAGGATTAATGTCGTAAGTGAGTCCTGTGGTATTACTGGTAAACTGCTTACAACTATTCATTACTTTACAAGCCACACACCCACTGCAGCAATAGCACCCTTTAATGGCTTGACTCATCCATGCGTGGGCAGGTTTGGGTCTTACAAAATGACTATGGACTACTCTGTCTCTTATGTTCCGACCTCACCTAAAAGTGATCGTGGGATATGTCGAGGTCACGGATGATATGTCTGGGTCCATTCTTAAAATGTGCTAGTGTTTTGATAGGATCTTATGTATGGTGTTGGTGCCACCATTGTAAGTCCCTATAAGTCTGATAGTCTGTGGTTTTTCCGGTTTCGGTTGCGTAGTGAGAAGGTTTGTAGCGGTCCAGGGATAGTGCCCTTTTGTATGCTGATTTGAGGGTAGCGTCTGGCTACCCCCGTGCTTGAAATCTGGACCAGAGTTCTTTGGCCTCTTTAGAAAATTTGTCCAATGTGGAGCAATTTCTCCGGGCCCTAAGGTATTGCCCGTACGGAATACCACGTTTAAGGGCGGGGGGATGGTTCGACTCCCATCTAAGTAGTGAGTTAGTTGCGGTCGGTTTTCCAAAGATAGTCGTCTCAAATTCCCCTCTGGAGTTTCTTTGTATTTTGACATCCAGGAAGGGGATACAGGATGTCTGAATTTCGTATGTGAATTTGAGCCCCATGGTGTTCTCGTTGAGGTCCTGTACTAGTTGTCTAAATTGGTCAGTTGAGCCCTCCCATGTTATGAAAATATCATCAATATAGCAAGCCCAGAGGCTCACCATACCGATGCCGCTGGGGCCGGGTTCGCCAAAGATGGAGCAGTGTTCCCACCAGCCCGGGAACAAGTTGGCGTAGGTGGGTGCACATGGGCTACCCATTGCCGTGCCCCTAAGCTGGTGGTACACTGTGCCATCAAAGGCGAAAAAGTTGTGAGTTAAAGAGAATTCCAACAGTTCTAGAACGAAGAGATTGTGTGCTTGGCATTGACTTCCTCTAGTTTTGAGGTAGAATTCCACTGCCCTTAACCCCTGATCGTGTGGGATGGAGGAGTAAAGGGCCCCCACGTCAATGCTGGCCAGTACAGTGTTGGGTCCAATGGTTAGGTCATCCAGTCTCCTAAGTAAATCGGTGGTGTCTCGGGTGTAGGAGGGGAGAGCTGTGATGAAGGGGGCTAACACTTTGTCAATGTAGATGCCCACATTCTTGCAGAGAGAGCCTTCTCCTGAAACAATTGGGTGGCCTTTTAGTGCCCTTATGTAGTTTTGGGAGCCCATAAAATGTGGCCAGAACAGGGAACCGGGGTAAGAGGAAATCATATTCCTCTTGGTTAATGAGTTCCTGCAATAGGGCTTTTTTGAGGATCCCTTCTAGTTCAGCTAGATATTGTGTTGTGGGGTTACGTGTAAGAATGGAGTAGCCCTCTCTGTCATTAAGGAGACTGAGGCACATTCTGCAGTAATCTTCTGATTGAAGTATAACTATGTTTCCACCTTTGTCCGATTGTTTGATAATTATATTGTGGTCTTCTTCAAGGGATGTCAAAGCCTTAGTTTCCTTCTTATTGCAGTTCATGATCTCAGATCTTACATCTGCATTTTCTAAGTCATCTAGTACAAGTCTTGCAAAAATATCAATGCTCGATATGTCACCTATCGGAGGGGTTTTTGTACTATGGTTCTTAAGGTCCGTGAAGGGATCTTTGCCCATCATGTTTGCTAGGGGTTCAGGTAAACTATCTAATAGACGTTCGTCAGCTAAGATATCGCTCTGGAAACTTAGGTCCTGACATTCTTTTCTGTCCTTGATTTTGAAAAATTTGTGCCAGCGTAGTTTCCGTAAGAATAATTCTATGTCTTTGTGCCAGTTAAACGTATCACATTTGTTCGTGGGGACAAATGCTAACCCCTTCCTCAGAACAGAAATTTCTGCAGGTGTGAGTGTTCTGTCTGATAAGTTAACAATAAGGGAGTCTACGTCCGTCCTCTGGGGTTCTGGCTCCTTAGGGGGTACACCGGACCTGGTAACAAAAAAGATGATGATAAGGATGAAGATGCGGTGGCATGTGGACCAGAATTCATGGACATGTTTTTTGGGCATGATGTGTCTTTCCTATTGCTTCCTCTGCCTCTCCCGCGTCTGCCCCTAACTCTCCCTCTTGAGCGCTGGCTGGTGACTGAACGATCAGTGTCTGTGTCAGTGTCAGTTGTCAGGTCTGTGTCAACAGGGGCTGGTCTTACGTTTATGCGGGAATACGCCTTGTTATCCCTAAAATTGTTGAGGTCCCTGTTGAATTGTTTGTGTTTCCTCTCTTTGAGGTGATACTGGAATCTTTCTAAGTTATTCTGTAGCTGTTTTTCGAGAGTGGAGAATTCGGGAACTGTCGAGAACTTGTCTGTAATTTCGATATGTTCCTTCAATTTGGTGGTAAATTTGTCTAATCTGGTCTTCTCTTCTTGTAATAGAAGTTGCAAGAGGCATATAGAACACCCTGTAACCTCTTTCTCCCACTTATTAATGAAGGCTGACCCTTGGTAGCGGGCTGCTGGAATAAGGGGAATTCTAAGGCCTCTTGGCACTATATTATGTTTAATATAGTTGTCGAGCCCCTGTACTTCCCACCAGGAGTTGATCTGGTCCCTGATCTGATCTGATGTAGTTCCTTAAAAGCTCTCAACATAGTATGTGTTCTGACCCCTATATCTTTGAGAAGCATATCATGGCGGAAGTCTAAATCCCATGTCCCGACAAGACTTGTTTCGTCCTATGGGCTCATCAGGGGATAGTTAAGTTCATACAAAGAGACAGCCTGAAAACAATAAGGAATTTATGCAGTGTAAGACCATAGAGAATATAGTAAATGTGATAAAAATATGAGCAAAGGCTACATATTTTAGTGATCCTACCTTGTCCCTAGTGGGGGCAAGTGCGTGATAGCCAGGCAGTGGAGTTAAGGTTGGCTTGTGGGGTATATAACCTCTTAGTATTTGTATTGTTGACCTAAATGCGTTGTTAGTATTTTGTTAAATATGCCCTGTTAAGGCTCTTTATGTAAATTCTGAATTATACATACATCCTATCTGCATGGTGATCCTATAATTAGGATGTATATATGCCCAAGTCATAAGGATTATTATATCTTAGCTGATTGGTGTATAGATAGATAGAAGCTTGTACATGTGTAGATATGAAATATGTTCCAAATTGCGTTGGATTATAAATCTATCTGAAAATTAAAGCGAAGCAATTAAAAGTAGTATATTGAAATATGTGAACAAGCTTTACAGAAATCAATAAATGTATTATTTAATCTGCACACCTTTTCCAGATAGCATTTTGTCTGTGAAGTTGCTGGAAAGATATATTAACTATTAGTCATGAAAACCACTGTCACTATAATGATATATGGAAGTGATACATCATAACCTTTCCATCAGTTCTTTGATGTATGACTTGGTGTGTTACATAGTGAGCTGGCAAAAATTATTTTGAGCAATCAGCAATTTTTAATATGTCATTTGAAAAGGATCATTACCTAATATAGTATGCATGGGTACATAAAATTATTTAATTTTATTAATTGCCACACAGAAAAAGAAATTTATTAGATGTGTCTTTACATTCTCTGCTTCAAGAGCAGAAACAATTAAGCCCTAAATGAGTTTTATATTTTTGGAGAGTTAACTTAGAGAGTTAGTTATATGTATCATATTTGTAGTTAAAATATAAGAGCTGTAGGGACATTATTACTGAATTATTGCCATATACATTGTAGAGAATAAGTATTGAAAAAGTGATTCTAACCGTATAATTCAAATTCACTAGATATATTCCTGTGCACCCTGTATATGACTTAAAGAATACATGTACAGATTGCAGAGTCTGGCTTTGGTGGCTTTCATTTTCCTTTGTGTTTTGTGTGTGTGAACTGTGGCTAAGGTTGCTGCTGTGTTGTGATTGATTGAGCCGCACTCAGCTCTCTGCAGCACAACCTTGTCAAGCAAGGATTACTAAATTGATGGACCGCTGATCCAGACAGGTGCTGGAGGTGGTGGCTAGCAAACTCCTTTATTTGTATGCCCAGTTATTCTTTGTATATGACCCCTGCTATGTTTACTCAACCTTTGTCTAGTGATTTGATTCTGTACCTTCCCTATCAACTTGGTATTTGACTGGGTTCTGTCTAGCTTGTTTGTCTGTATTTGTTGTTTGCCCCTCTGTGTCAAGTCATCTTTCCTGTATAACAGCCAGTGTAGGGATTCTCATCCAGAAGTCCTTAACCAATAAAGTTTTCCAGGCTTTACTGGTAGGTAATAAGGGTTGTGGGTGTGTTTAGGGCCTGCACCTCTACCTCTATTGTGACAACAAGGCTTCAACTGAATGTCACAATGCAGATGAAAAATAAATTTGGCGCCATTGTGATTAAAAGGGGAGTTACAGACCAGGGACCAGAATGCCATTTACCCCTGCATTATAAATTCTTTCTAATACAACACCTTCAATATGACATCCAGTTTTTGGCTCCACATTCTAAAATAGACATAGATAAGATAGATTGGACAAGTGACTCTAATAACTAAGTGGGATGGAAGATATTCCTTCTTATTATTTTATTATAACATTGACATCAGTACATTCTTTTTTTTATAACATGCAACTGAAGAAATATATATATATATATATATATATATATATATTTGGCAGATAAATTAAATCGTAACTCCAAAGTTACCTGGTTAAAGTAGTTTTAGCACAGCTGGGGAGAGCCTTTTACTACAATGCCAATGCTCCATCCTGATGTATCTATCAGTCCTTCTTATAAAATTATCTTCAGCTTCTCCTGAAGTGGGCAGGCACTTCCTGGTTGTGACATCACTTAAGGCTACTGAGGCCAGAGTAGTTTTGCCTTGCTTCACTTAAGGCTGAACTCTCCTCTAATGCATTATTACTAGCAGCACAGGCCAGAATCTGAGGCTGAATAAGCTGCATAATGTAATTGCTGTACAACACAGATGCGACCCTGACCTGACAGATAAGTTTAATGTCAGTTTTGCTTCCACACATCCTAACATACTAACATGCATTACAGATACAGTGAGCTATACAAATAGATTATAACACATGCTTACATATACTCGATAACCGATAATCTGTTCTAAACTTATGACTACTATACACACTACCTACTAAGATGTATGTGTCAGCCAGACTGTTCAGCTGATGCTATCAGTCTAACCTCTTCCCAGAAGGGAGGGAGAGTGGAGAGAACAGAGAAGACACAACACAAAGAAATAAAAACATCTTGTTTATCAGACTTCTATGCTCATCCTATCTTCTCTGACCCAACTATAGAGAGATGGAGGTGGTTTGCAGAGCAGGCTTATAGATTATATTCTTTGCTCACTAGAGGGGTTGCAGGTTGAGGTGCAGTGTGTGTGGCAATATAAGAGCAGAGTTTACACAGAGCAGATATGATGGAGCTGCTTCCTGTAATGTGTGTGGAGGGTTGAGACAACTGCATCTAAGAATGTAGATATTCCAAATACATTTAAAGTAAAATGTTAAAGTTGGAAAGCTCCAGCGATAATCTAGTAATAAACAGACGGTGGGACTGAAATGTAGCACTCATATGGGCTAATAAATGTCATTCTATATTTCAATGCATTTCTGCTGGAGTAGGTGAACAATATGCTTCATTTGTTTGGAATATATATACATGTGATCTGTGTAATGTATGTGTTATTCAAAGGATATGTTAAAGTAAAATGTCTCGGTAGTAGTGTTGTATAGAGGCAAATTTGATACTGTAAGTAATAACAGTAAATAATCATTTTTGATTATTTATGAGCTTGTCACAGTGAATGTTTTTTTTCTAGTGTACAGTGTTCAGAGATATAATCTAGAAGTTAGACAAATCAATTCAGTATATTGCTCAAAAATGAACCACAATACTGTGGTCTGTCTTATCCATTGACTGTGTTTCCTATAAGTATAGGTTACATTAAAGGAAGCTAAGTGCACATGCTTTACGGGTAATGCATCTATTAATGGTGAATTTGGCACAGATAGTACAGCAATCAAATGAATGTTCCATTTCTATAATTCAAGTGAATAAATATCTCAGTTACCAATGTAAAATAAAATGTGGATACACATTGAAATTTTGAGATTGATCCCACTGTAACAGGGGGATACCAGGCAGATTTAGGCCTTAAAATAAAATAATGTGTTACTTTTTTTTAATGTGTTACAATTCAATGGTATTAACTTTTTATGTTTGCAGAATTAATTGCATAGTTTCATTATATGCTACCAAGAATTCAATGTAATATTTTCCTTCTCAGACGCTAAATAAAAAAAATCATTATTACACTAGTCTTATGAATTTTGCAAACCTTGTAATATAATAAAAATAATATTTACAATGCATTCTTTGGATCATCATGGCTATGGTGCTACCAAATATGTTTTTTTTAAATATGTGTAGGAAAAATAAGTGTAGGAACCTAAACATTGTTAGGATAGTAAAAGCAATGAATAGGGAACCAGGTGATAGATGACAGACCGCAGGACCCAGACCCTGTGGTGTATTACGCACTTCCTATTCACATCAAATAGGTTTTAAACCAGCTTATTATTAGATTAGGCGGTAAAGTGGAACCAAGCAGTTAAACCATCCCTTCCTTCTCCTTGGGGTGTATGGCAGTTAGCTGCAGGCCTGGAAAGGATGTAAAAGTGTGTGTATAAGAAATTAAATGCAGATGCACCTGACATATTTAATAATGTGGTAAAAGGAATCATCTAGGGTATCTGCACACATTGTATAATAGCTTAAGAATGTACCTCAGCAATAATTTCATAGCCATATACATACATCAGATACCAGCTGAAATAGGCTGTTTTCTAAAGCACTTCATGACAAGATTTTGCCTTGCATTGCAAAGTTTGATATCTGCAACATGATCTGCAGCTTCTATTTACTTCAATGTGTGTGTAGGATTGTGATAAATGATAATCCACAATACATGACCTTTTTAGTCTCAGCACAGAGCCTCAAACTTGTATATTTTGTCTCACCATATCCATGCTAAGAGACAAGTTTGAGGCTCCTTGGTGAGACAGTGAGTTTGGGAGGTTTTAACCTCCTAGGGCCCTTTCTACCATGGCAGAATTTTTGCCAAGACTGAAAGGCTCATCCATGAGCCATCCTGCCTACATGTTATCGTGCTCCAGAACTCCCTGGAAAGTTATCACCTGGCAAACACTTACTGGGAACTGCGGCTCTGAATCGCTACCAGGATAACCCAGATCCCCAAACTGTTAAGCCTCTAGGAGGAAGGCTCCTTTTTTAAGGTCTCCTTGCTTTGGTGAACATTCTGCCGCAACTGCAATGAAACACAAATAGAATGGCAAAAATGGTGCAAATAGACATTCACTATAGCAAATTTGGTTAAAAAAGTTCCAAAAACAATGTATTCTTTAAAACATGCATATTGCAAGCAGAAATACTAAAATCTGTATAACGTGTTTCAGGTTTTAAAACATTCCTTCATCAGATATACAAAATTTCATAATGTAGTGCCTGTATAAGGTTTATATAAAGATCAGCGACTCCATTGCTGGGTTTATACAAAGATAAATTATGTCATTATAACAAACAGTTATTCATACATACTTCAAGATGGTCATACGTTCAGTACAAGGTAGAATGCTCTGAACAAACTTTTGGTCCAAAGTGTAGTTGTTACATAAGCCATAAGCGTCAGGAATGTCCAAACAGGAAGTGGAATATTGGAACATGGCATCCAAACTGGAAGTACAGCAGTGAAAATGAACAATAAACAACACAAAGAATACATGAATAAATAGTATAAAATGATAAGAATAAATAAATATTAAAAGGCACAAAAACCAAAACAAAAAATAAAATATATTTTCAAGGATTTCATTTAAACCATTAGGAAGCAGAGTGTATAACTTATATATCCAAAACATCTCACAGGTTTTGAAATGTCTAATCTATGGAGGAGGGGGGTTGCTGTTAAAATGTTCAGTAGGTAAAAACGTAAAATTATGATAATCACAATTATGCTTGGCCGAAGCATGTTGAGTCGCACTATGAGGAGAAAAATCTTTTGGGATATTGCATCAGTGCATGTTGAAACTCACCCTTAATGGATGTATAGTCCAACCAACATACTGCAGGTTACAGGAACATTCAGAAAGATAGAATACATAATTGGAACTGCAACTGTCAAAACTTGTAATCTCTAAAGATTCACCAGTGATTGCAAATGATGTGCATTTGTGTTTGATGGACTCACAACACTTGCACCTCACATGACTGCATTTGTAACTCCCTACATGTTTTGGAAACAAAGAACCACCTTGAGTGCAACTTTTGGACGTTACTTTAGGGCGACTGGGTACCAGGATGTTTTTTATAAATTGTGACTGTCTGAAAGTGAGTCTGGGCTTCTTTGGGATACAATTCAATAAAAAAGGAACATGCAATACAATCTGCCAATATTTCCTAAGAATATTCTTACTCAAGGAAGAATCGCTAGAAATAGTGGTGATAAAATTAACCAAAAAATCAGTTTCTACAATGCTAGTCTAAGAACATTGTTAACACAAATTATAAGGAAATTGGATTGTTCTGAATATGTACATGAAATTCAGATTGAATTTGACTTCATCCATTTTAATTCACTCTCTAGTGAATCTCGAGTCATGAAATCTCCTGTCCTACAAATTTATAAAAAATCAAATGATATTTATACTTTAAGAAGTGTTTTGCAGCATGTAATTTTAGAAAATATGTTTAAAACAAGATCAAACATTTCGGGGCTTATTTAAAAGTGCGTCCACAGATGCACTTTCTTCAGACTTTCCGACTTTTTCGGGTTTTGTGCGGCTGTGACAGATATTTAACAGGGAATTGTGCCGCACTTGTTTGGATTTTGTCGCAGCTGCGCTGGCTTTCATGTGGCAGAAATTGGGGGGCAGGCCGTCGAACGATTAACTTTCAAATTGTGTCACAAGATCAAGCACTAACATGTATCAGGAAGAAGAAGGTGAACTCCATTGGACCTGAGTGGGGAAGGGACACATGCAGGATATCGGGCGCACAATCTTAGTGAATCGCGGCACAGTGCATGATTGTCGCACAATGCACTTTCTGTGAACTCCTCCGGACAGGTAAGTAATTGTGCACCTTTGTGTTATTTTAGTTATATTTATTAATTATAAGATATTTTTTTATTAAAGTGATTGAAGCCTACCAGGCCCTTCACTGATGCACCAGTTAAAACTATTGCCTAGATAAGCAGTGCTTCCAGTTAACTAGTTTTTAACTGGTTGAGAGGGATGGAGGATGTTTCAGCTATTAACTCTTATGACTATCAATTATAATTAGAAGTAAAAAGCTGATATATATATAGCTATTCATGAAGGCCCAAGGCTTTAAATGCTTTTAAGAGAGCTTTATCTACAGTATATCTGACCTATGATGTGCAGTCAATTATTAAATGTGCTATGCTGAGAGCATAGGTGTTCTAAAGTAGTTTTTAACATAATACTTCATTTTCCAGATCTCAGTTAGCAAGATCCTTAGTAGCTATTCATTTAGTAAAGTATAGTATGCTTGTCATGCTGGGAGAGGCAGATTCATTCACAATCTAATTACAAGCAATGTTCATCAGTCTGAAGATATTGAATGACTGTGGAAGTCCTCTTTTCAACTGCAGTAAAAAATAATTCTATATATAAAAGTAGGTATTTCTAGTCATTCATTGTAAGCACTCTAAATAACAGTATTGAATTGCAGAAACTTTTCAAAATGCTGTGATACGTAAAAATCTTAAAGGAAAGATTAATAGAAATATATTTTATAGTAACACACTTTATATTTTAAGCATCACACTTATAATAAGAATGGTATAGACTTGCCTGTAGGAAAACAAACATTGGTAATCATCAGATTGAATAGGGTTGAATTTTCTTTTTCACCTTTTTCCCCAACTTCCAGTTATACAGGTATAATAACTTGCTAGGCACAGTGATTTTATAGGATTAATCAAAAGCTCAGCATAAGCTTGACTAAAGTGCAAAGCATTGTCCTAGCAGTATTGTTACTGACCCATTTACCTGAACCATTTAAATCATAGATCAAGAAGCACTAGGGTTAAAATGCAATACTTTTATTTTACATATTAAAAATATGTTGGTACCAAAAATCATACCAAATAACTAGAGATGAGCGAACATACTCGTCCGAGCTTGATGCTCGTTCGAGCATTAGCGTACTCGAAACTGCTCGTTGCTCGGACGAATACTTCGCCCGCTCGAGAAAATGGCAGCTCCCGCCGTTTTGCTTTTTGGCGGCCAGAAACAGAGCCAATCACAAGCCAGGAGACTCTGCACTCCACCCAGCATGACGTGGTACCCTTACACGTCGATAGCAGTGGTTGGCTGGCCAGATCAGGTGACCCTGGGATAGACTAGCCGCTGCCCGCGCTGCTCAGATCATTCTGTGTCTGGATGCCGCTAGGGAGAGAGCTGCTGCTGGTCAGGGAAAGCGTTAGGGTGTTCTATTAGAATAGTGTTAGGCAGGAGTGATTCAACAAGAACCCAACAGCCCTTCTTAGGGCTACAATAACGTTATACTTTTTTTTTTTTATTTGCAGCTAGTACCATATTGTGAGGAATTTGCAGGGGGACTTGCTACCGTTGTGTTTAGCTCTTAGTGACACACATATCCACCTCAAACACCAAAGTGGGAAAATTTATTAGGGGTTGGATTTCAATTAGGCACAGTCTGCCATTTCCTTTTTATTTTACGTTTATTTTTTCATAACTCAGCGTCATCTCATCAGTGTGCTTTCATACTTGGCTAGAAAATAGCCAAAGGAGAATCCAAACGGCTTACTTACGCCTACAATAGCGTTATATATATTTTATTTCTGGTTGATCTGCTGGTGGCTATCCTTGCTGCAGTGCATATACTAGCCAATTGTCAGGAATTTGGAGTGAGACTTGCGACCACTGTGTTTAGCGCTTAGTGACGCACATATCCATCGCAAAGACCGAAGTGGGAAAATTTATTAGGGGTTGGATTTCAATTAGGCACAGTCTGCCATTTCCTTTTTATTTTACGTTTATTTTTTCATAACTCAGCGTCATCTCATCTGGCATAGCAGTGTGCTTTCATACTTGGCTAGAAAATAGCCAAAGCAATTGGATAGCATTGTTTGGCTTTAAAAACTAAAAAACACAAAAAAAACACAAAAAAAAGTTAAAAAAAAATTAAAGTTATAACTTTCATTTTCAAAATGTTTAACCCGAGGGCTAGGGGTAGAGGACGAGGGCGGGGACGTGGGCGTCCAACTACTGCAGGGGTTAGAGGCCGTGGTCCTGGGCAGGGTGAGACACCACCTGCTGATGAGGGAGCAGGGGAACGCGGCAGAGCTACACTCCCTAGGTTCATGTCTGAAGTTACTGGGACTCGTGGTAGAGCACTGTTGAGGCCAGAACAGTGCGAACAGGTGATGTCGTGGATTGCCGACAATGCTTCGAGCAATTTGTCCACCAGTCAGTCTTCCACGCAGTCCACCCATGTCACCGAAATCGGCACTCCTCCAGCTCCTGCACCTCAGCCTCCTCCCCCCCAGTCTGCCCCCTCCCAGGAAAATTTGGCATTTGAACCGGCATACTCTGAGGAACTGTTTTCTGGACCCTTCCCACAGCCACAAACCACTTGTCCGGTTGCTGCTGAGCAATTTTCCGATGCCCAGGTTTTCCACCAGTCGCAGTCTGTGGGTGATGATGACCTTCTTGACGTAGTGGAAGAAGTGTGTAAAGAGGTGTCGGACGATGAGGAGACACGGTTGTGAGACAGTGGTGAAGTTGTTGTCAGGGCAGGAAGTCCGAGGGGGGAGCAGACTGAGGGATCGGAGGATGATGAGGTGACAGACACAAGCTGGGTTGAGAGGCCGGGTGAACGCAGTGCTTCTGAGACGGAGGAGAGTCCTCGACCAGATTAGGTTGGAAGAGGCAGTGGTGGGGCCAGACGGAGAGGCAGGGCCAGAGCAGGTGCATCAGCGCCAAATGTGTCACGTAGTGAAGCTCCCGTGGCGAGGGCTCCCGCGGCGAGGGCTAGATTTTCAGAAGTCTGGAGGTTCTTTAAGGAAACACCGGATGACCGACGGACTGTGGTGTGCAACCTTTGCCAAACCAGGATCAGCAGGGGTTCCACCACTACTAGCTTAACTACCACCAGTATGCGCAGGCATATGAATGCTAAACACCCCACTCAGTGGCACCAAGCCCGTTCACCTCCGGCCGTGCACACCACTGCTCCTTCCCCTGTTTCAGCTGATAGTCAGCCCCCTGCCCAGGACCCTGGCACAAAAACCCCATCGTCGCCTCCACGATCCTCCACAGCATCCACCAGCGTTCAGCTCTCCATACCCCAGACGCTGGAGCGGAAATATAGTGCAACCCACCCGCACGCCCAAGCCCTTAATGTCCACATCTCCAGATTGCTTAGCCTGGAGATGCTGCCCTATAGGCTAGTAGAGACCGAGGCCTTTCGCAACCTCATGGCGGCGGCCGCCCCTCGGTATTCGGTCCCCAGCCGCCACTACTTTCAGGCCTACTATGCCTCCTCCTCCTCCCACCCCTCCTCCACCTCCTCCGAACTACCATCCGTGGGCATGCCGCCATCAGTCGGTAGCTCTAGGCACAGCAGCAGTGCCGTCGCTAAGCGACAGCAGGCGGTGCTCAAACTGCTGAGCCTAGGCGATAAAAGGCACACCGCCCAAGAGCTATTACAGGGCATCACGGCGCAGACTGATCTGTGGCTGGCACCGCTGAACCTGAAGCCAGGCATGGTTGTGTGTGACAACGGCCGTAACCTGGTTGCGGCTCTGCAACTCGGCAGACTGACACATGTGCCATGCCTGGCCCATGTGTTAAATCTGATAGTTCAGCGTTTCCTAAAGACATACCCCAATCTGTCTGATTTGCTCACGAAGGTGCGCCGCATCTGTGCGCATTTCAGGAAGTCCAGCACAGATGCTGCCACTCTCAGGGCAGCGCAGCGCCGCCTCCAACTGCCCGCTCACCGACTGTTGTGCGACGTGCCCACGAGGTGGAATTCAACATTAACCATGTTATCCAGAGTTTACCAGCAGCGCAGAGCGATTGTAGACTGCCAGATGTCAACTTCCACCAGAACTGGTAGTCAGGTCAGTCAGCTTCCTCAAGTCTACAATGAGGAGTGGACGTGGATGCCTGATATCTGTCAGGTGCTGAGTAACTTTGAGGAGTCAACACAGATGGTCAGTGGCGATGCCGCCATCATCAGCCTCACCATCCCGCTGCTTGGCCTGTTGAAAAACTCTCTGATCAGCATGAAGTCGGAAGCTTTGCGCTCGTCACAAGAGACGGGGGAAGAAGATTCCCTTGTTGATAGCCAAAGCACCCTCAGGTCTGTTTCTCAGCGCATATCGGAGGAGGTGGAGGAGGATGAGGAGGAAGAGGAGGAGAATGTTGGCGAGACACAAGAGGGGAGCATTGCTCAGACCTTCACTGTTCAGCGTGTATGGGCAGAAGAAGAGGAGTTGGAGGAGGAGGAGATGGACAGTCAGGCCAGTGAGGGGAGTGAATTCTTGAGAGTTGGGACTCTGACGCATATGGCAGATTTCATGCTAGGCTGCCTATCCCGTGACCCTCGCGTTCAAAGAATTTATTCCAGCACCGATTACTGGGTATTCACTCTCCTGGACCCACGGTACAAGCAAAATCTTTCCACTCTCATCCCTGGAGAGGAAAGGAGTGTGAGAATGCATGAATACCAGCAGGCCCTGGTGCACAAGCTGAAACAGTATTTCCCTTCTGACAGCGCTAGCGGCAGAGTGCGTAGTTCTGCGGGACAAGTAGCGAGGGAGAGTAGGCGAGCAGGCAGCTTGTCCAGCACTGGCAAGGGTACGCTTTACAAGGCTTTTGCCAGCTTTATGTCACCCCAGCAAGACACTGTCACCTGTCCCCAGTCTCGGCAGAGTAGGGCTGATCTTTACAGAAAGATGGTGAGGGAGTACGTAGCTGACCATACCATCGTCCTAAATGATCACACAGCTCCCTACAACTACTGGGTTTCAAAGCTGGACATGTGGCACGAACTGGCGCTGTACGCCTTGGAGGTTCTTGCCTGCCCTGCCGCTAGCGTCTTGTCCGAGCGGGTTTTCAGTGCAGCTGGTGGCATCATCACCGATAAGCGTACACGCCTGTCGACTGACAGCGCTGACGCTTATTAAGATGAATAAAGCCTGGATTTCTCATAATTTCCAATCTCCACCAGGAGAAGGAAGCTCAACCTGAATAATTTATGCACTCCTCCTCCTCCTCATTTTCCTCCTTCTCCTCCTCTTTGTACACTAAAGCAGAGGAAACTGGCTATTTTTTTTACAGGGCCCACTGGCTCTAGCTATAGTACTTTATGCATTTAATTTTTCTGGAGGGCCACCTACCCGGTCCTCTGTTTTAAACAATTTTTTGGACTGCCACATACAGGCACTCAATCTATTTCATTTTTCTGGAGGGCCACCTACCTGCTCCTCTGGTTTGAAAACTTTTTTGGACTGCCACATACAGGCACTATCCAAATTAAATTGTCTCCATAGCAGCCTCCAAAAGTCGTCCATATAGCTGCCTCCATACATCGTCCCCTTATCAAACGAGGTGTGTCAGGCAGAAATTTGGGTTGTTTTCATGGATTCCACATCAAAGTTGTTAACTTTGTCGCCACCCTGCTGTGTTATCCACAAAATATACTGGCAAACTTTTATCATTTACCAATATTATTTCAGCGCTTCTTGCGCATCTGTTTACATTCCCCTCACTCGCCATATCCTAAACTTATAAGAACGCTACTACACTTGATCTTATACAAAAGGTTCTCTTAGAAGTGCTGTTTGGGGAGTAGCCTAGAGACAGGGGCTTGGATTGGCGAAAGCTCGCCTGGCAGCGGAGCGCCAGCTCCATGCGCATCATGCGCTTCTTGCGCATCTGTTTACATTCCCCTCACCCGCCATATCCCAAACTTATAAGAACGCTACTACACTTGATCTTATACAAAAGTTTCTTAGAAGTGCTGTTTGGGGAGTAGCCTAGAGACAGGGGCTTGGATTGGCGAAAGCTCGCCTGGCAGCGGAGAGCCAGCTCCATGCCAAGATCCAACTAACATAGTTTTAACTGCAGCACCTTTAATCTACTACTAGTTCACTGCCTCCATACATGGTCCCCTTATCAAACGAGCTGTGTCAGGCAGAATTTTGGGTTGTTTTCATGGCTTCCATGTTAACTTTGTCGCCACCCTGCTGTGTAATCCACAAAATATACTGGCAAACTTTTATCATGTACCGATATTATTTGAGCGCTTCTTGCTCACCTCCTTTGGTTCCTCTCTGCCACCCATTGGTTTGAAGCCTGAGTCCATTTAGGGTATGTCGCCATGCCACTCTCTAGCCTGCCGCTGCTGCCGCTGCCTCTGCATGCCGTCCCCTATAGTGTCAGGGTCAATTATTGGATGTTTTAGATGCTATCTAGCTTCATTCTGTTACTCTGTCATGGCCATACTGTTGCCCATAATTTTGGCATAATGGTGCGATTAAGCAGCCTCAGAGGCATCCATGCATGCTGCCCCTGCTGTTTCCTGTCCATTTCCGTGGTGTTTCCATCCTTTTCTGAGGTTCCCAGGTGTTTGGCCAAGCTTCCCTGTGCAGAGCCTTGGTCCCCTTGAAAAATGCTCGAGTCTCCCATTGACTTCAATGGGGCTCGTTATTCGAGACGAGCACTCGAGCATCGGGAAAAGTTCGTCTCGAATAACGAGTACCCGAGCATTTTAGTGCTCGCTCATCTCTACAAATAACCTTTTAAAAATGTGAAATAAAATTTTGCTGGATGACTATATTTCTATCAAGAAAGTGCTGTGTATTTCTACACCCCATGCAATTGGACATGAAACCTTAAAAAACAATAGATTAACTGCTTGCCTCTACTGCACTGCCTATGGATGGCACAACATCTACTAGGTTGTGAAAAGGCAGTAAAAGATTCACCCTGATTTGTGATAAAGGAATTAATCTTCTCCTACGCACTACTGGTACTATGTCAGCAGCGGGTACCAGGTGGAATCCAGTCGCCATCAGTTGACTATTTAGATGCTGTAGATACCCGTGTAGGAAAGAGGATGGTGGACCAGTGCTCAAAAACTTCTGCAGCTCAAGAACAGCTGCAATTTTTCTGTGTAAAAACAGTAGATGTAATATGTATACCTTCATTAGTAAATTTATGCATGAGACAAAACTTTAGAACATCAATATTTTTCTTAACTGACAAACCATGTATGCTGATTAAATATTATACTGTAGAATGTGTAAATTAATATTAAATACGTTGGGAATACTTAAAGAAAGATTAAAACTAGAACTAGTGAACAAATTTGTGATATTGCTACAAAACCCAGTGAATAGCTGGAGCACTTTATTGATATACATGATAGAAAAAAGGGCATTTGATGTTCTATGGAATTTAGAAGGTAAACTAGAGGTTTAAGAGAGGAGACTGAGTTAAGCTGTTATGGAAGCAGGAAACTCAATGGACTTTGTAGCTTAATAAGATATACACAGCAGGTATGCATTTTAAAGATGACCTCACATATTTTAACAAGTAATATTAATTAATATATTTTAACAATTATTTATGGTTTATGAGTTTAACATATTTTGACTTCTGCTATTGATATATTTACATGAAAAAGGATGTGAAGTCATTGGGTATAGCAAAGTGGCATTGATCCATATGTGTTTTTAAAAGTAGTCTTCGCAGCCATGATCATGGGTCCCAGAACTTGAAACACGCAGGCCTAACCTTGGGACCAAAAATCATTTTATATATGTGAAATAAAGAGAAATGATAAATGGTAAAGATAAAAAAAGGGCACAGGGATGGGGGATAACAGGGATTATTATTGAATGTCTGGGCCATTCAACATTAGGAATGGTACCAGACAGGGATGTCCCCTATCTCCCTCACTTTTCATTATGGTAATGGGATCATTGATTAGGAAATTTAGCTTGGAACCAGAGATCCAAGATATTAAAGTGGGTGATTTTGAACACAAGACGGCAGCATTTGCTGATGATCTGTTAATAATGACCACTAACCCCACAACGTCATTATCTCTGATCAACAGACCCAGCCCAATTATATAAATTAAATTATGAGCCACTGTTGAAAGATCTCCAAAAACAGTTATCAGAACTTAGAATACCATATATGTCTTGGGGGAGAAAAAATTTACTAAAAACATTTATAGTTCCAAAATTACTATACCTTTTTCATACTGTGCCGATCTGGCTTCCTAAATCCTTTTTTGGTAAAATAAAGTTATTTTCATCCTTTTTATGGCAGAATACTATTTCCACATGTGTTAAATAACCAGATGGCTATTGATTACACAGATGCCTACACAATCACTATACACGGAACTAGAAAAAGAGACAATCAATTATATAGATAGAGCCAGATTATGGGGGTTAAAAAAGCCGTCTATCAACACAACACCTAAAAGACTACTGCACAAAGGGCTCATATATTCAAGGGAGGCTTTGAGTAAGATACGCTCGTTACACTCAGGCGCTCATTTTTCTCCACAGATTCAGAAATATCCACAGAATATCTTTTACAAAAAACAGGTCTCAGTTTGAGTAACTTTCTCCACACACAAGATTTTCTCCAAACATGTGGAAAATATAGGAATTGATACACAAAGAAAACATCTTGCACATGGTTGGAGAACCTCTGTGCTAGAAAACCCCTAGAAAAAAGAAGCTCTTATCGATCACATATAATACTATACAAGTTCTACACACAGTAAAAAAAAACTGTTAAGAGTACGGTGCCTTCTGTATTATTGTTGCATAGGAAAGGGAAACAACAGTGTATCAAGGGGATACGTATGTAGGGAAGGGTATAAGCTATACCCCCCTAACAACACGCTCACCTTGAGTAAGTTAAATCAAGCGTATATTTCCTCCCAAGCTGCCCTTCAGCTTGCTGGTGTTGTCCCTAGAGAGGGGCTCAACCAGTATTCGAGTACATGCAAGAGGGTTTAGGAAACCAAGAAAATAGCTGGCACAGATCTAATTAAGGGTGCCTTAATTAGCGCTGTGCCAGCTATTTTCTCAGTTTCCTAAACCCTCTTGATTAAAGACACAAGGGAGATAGTGGGAAAAGGAGCTGGAGAGCCACAGGACAAACTTATGTTGTACGCTGACGACATACTGTTGACTCTCAGTCAGTCCCAAAGATCTGCTCCTTGAACAATGGAAGTGGTCAGCAAATTTGGGAGAGTATCTGGATTAAATATCAATTGGCAGAAATCTACCATTACTCTAGTGGACAGACTTTTGATCTTCGGAAATTTAGATCTTAAAAAGACTAGAGATGACCGAGCACTAAAATACTCGAGTGCTCGTTACTCGAGTCAAACTTTTCCCAATGCTCGAGTGCTCGAATCGAATAACGAACCCCATTGAAGTCAATGGGAGACTCAAGCATTTTTCAAGGGGACCAAGGCTCTGCAATAAAATGTGTCATTTTATTGAGAAATTAGTATGTGAAGAACAATATGTGTGAAGATTGTGAAGAACACCGTTCTGCACTAATGTCTTCTGATAAGTTAGCAGATGAAACATCTGCAATGTGTTCTTCACTGTGTTCACTGTGTTCTTCACTGTGCTCTTCACTTAAATGATCCTAATGATCCTTAAATGATCCTGTGTTCACTAAGTTCACTGTGTTCTTCACTGTGTTTCCTTAAGTGAAAGCTCGTTATCGAGCAGGCAAAATATTCATCCGAGCAACGAGCTGTTTCAAGTACGCTAATACTCGAATGAGCATCAAGCTCGGACAAGTATACTCGCTCATCTCTAAAAAAGACCCATTTATTTGAATACTTGGGATTGGGCATTAATACAAGGCCTTAAGAATAAATTAATTTAAACCTGGTCCCTTTATTAACAGGTTAAGATTGAAAGTTAATATTTGGGCAGAATGGATAGCTTTGATCAAGATGATTATTCTACCCCAGTTACTTTACGTGTTAAGAAATTCCCCTTGCTGGGTTGATAACAAGTGGTTTAAGATTATTCATACTTTAATGAACAGATTGATCTGGGGTAGAAAACATGTTTGTTTAAAGTAAAAGGTTCTTTGTAAAGATAATCTGATAATCTTAGAGGGGGAGTTTCTCTTTCTTCCTTTCATCATTATTTTCTTGCCTCACAGCTTCTATATATTGTGGAATGCCAAGACACCTTTGTGGTTAAAGCTTTGTTGGATACACAATGGGACGATATATATAGGAATGTAAATATATCTTCAATAAATACAGACCATAGACTAATATTGTAGCTTCTCTCCAGGGTCTCTCTGTAGAGGAAGAATGGTGGGTCCAGGATGACCTCCAAAAATATTTCAGTTCTGTCAAAACCTTCTCACTTTTCCTGTAGTTCCAAACAGCCAAGGAAGTGTCACTTTAGCTGCCTAGGACTGCAGGAAGATTTAGTGTTTGAGAGCCCGCAAAAAGGGCTCTGAGTGCCATAGGTTCACCACCACTGCTCTATAAGATGAAGTGAAGGTATGATGTATGTTGCCATAGATGCATGGCTAACATTTATCACGTACTGTGGAGCTGTCCTTGAGTATATGTGTAGTGGAACAAGATATTTGAAGACTTGTAATCCAAAGGCTTCTTAGAGCATAAGGTTGCCCCTAATATGAAGAATAGGCTGGCATTATAATCATTATATTTTGCAAAGGGTCATTCTTATTAGGAATTGGAAATTGAGACAGGAAGCATCTTTTGTTGAAAGGAGAAACTATTCATATGAACATAGATATGGTAGGAATATTGATCTTAATAATGTTAATGATATTAATATGGGGGCTATGGATCTGAGACCTCTTGCTATAATATATATATATATATATATTGTAGGGTTTGGGGGTAACTTAGCATCAAAGGTAGAAGCTTCTGGACCTTACAGGCGACTTTTGTGGTGCTGAGTGCCAAAAACAGTAACGTAGGAGCTTGCAGCAATCCAACAGAAATGGCTTTATTCAGCTTTAAAACATTTACAGGAACAAAAATAATAAACAGCTTAGCCTCTACTTAGGGCACTACCTCACTTCTTGAACCCTAACTCCCTTCTAGGTTCAAGGAACACTGCTCCGCGCTCTGGCTCTCAGTGAGCTCAACCAAACAATGTCCTTACTGGATCCCAGTCCTCTTGGGACAGACCACCTGTCTGTCTCCAACTGATCCCAAGTCCTCCTGCTGACTGCAGGACACACAGCACTGGCTTGCTGTCAGCTCTCCCTCTGGAGTTGGCCAGGGATGGGAGTGGTCAAGGTCCTTTTCAACCCTGGTTGTGGGTTGCTCTCCAGCGCCCCCTAGGTTCACACTCTTACATATCTTCCCCCTCAGCTCACCACTTATAGGGTGAGCGACCCTGGGACAAGACATGTAATGACGACGTCCCTTTTCACTTAAGTTAATATGTACAATGTCTGTCCACATTTTCTCAACTGTAGCGCACATCTTGTCTGGTGGTCTCATCTTCCACGTTCCTGTCATTCTACTTTTCCTGGTTCTTTGCATTTCTGTTTCTTTGTTGAGGTTCTCAGACTGATCATTAACAATGACTTCCAACCATCTTTTGCTTTTGTGTGTTAAGAAACACGGTTCAGTTTCACAATTACTTTTTGTTATGGACATAGAAACTCTACATTTCAACTGTTTCTTCTTGACATATGCTTCAGGATGTAAAGCCTGTATTGCACCTTTTATTTTCAAGTGTAGTTCCTTTTTGCACTTTGTGGATAACATGGAGACAACATCCACCATGGGATTAGGCATTTTAAGGGCTGTGACAACATACCTCTGGTCACTCTTAATGACTCTTGTCCTTGGCTTTGGATGTACTTCGACCCTATTGGCCAGTTTACTGCATTTGTAGTACTGGACATTTTTAGACTTCTCAAACTTGCCTTTTATCTGCTCTTTAACTCCATTGTTTTCCAAAAGTATAGGAGACTGTTTCACCTCTTCAACAGCCTGTAGGTTTACATTTAATTTTTGCTTCTTAGTTTTATTATATAGCTTTTTGTTGTATGAAGGTGGAGTCTGACTTTTCAAGCATTTGATAGCACCAGCACTAGGACAAGAAGAGGAAGACAACTTAAACACTTTACTCTTGTTTGGGTAAACACCAATCCCCTTTTCCTCAGTAATAGGAGTTTTTTGTAAGCTCTCATACTGTAGGTCATCACACTGTATAATATAATGCCCAACATTCTTATCTTTGTAACACAACTTTATTCTCTCTTCCTCAATAGCGGCAGCTTTTCCTGGTCCCGTATCCATCTGTATATGACCAGCCTTCAATTCCAGCTCCAGAACTTTCTCCAGGACCTTATACCTCTGAGTAGTGTCTTCCTTGCTTTCTGCAAGTTTGAATTGCAAATTTTCCTCCAGTTTACACACTTGTGCTTTTAATTTAGCAGTTTGACTTTGTAGATCTACAATTTGAACACATAAATCAGATTGGATTTTCTCAAACTGAATCCTCATGTCCTCCATCTGATGTTCCATGTTACTATTAGTTTTGTCTATTTTGTCATAAGCCTCAGCCTTTTCCTTATAAATTTTCTTCAAGGCTTCCAGGTCTGATTCAATTTCTCCACGTTCAAGATGTAGTCTATCCAAATTCTGAGAAAAACAGGATGACATCTCCACCATTTCTTTGTCCTTCTCCTGCATCAGAATAGACGCCCTTTCATTACTGGCATAAGAAATTTTTAGCTCCTGCTCCAGCTCACAGATTTTAGTTTCTAGAGTCATTATTTTTTCTTCAAAAACTGCAGCTCTGCCCTGCCATTCCTTTACTTCATTAGTGATGTGAGCGCCCCTTAGTGCATGTGTGGTCCGCTCTGACTGCAAAGTCTCCTTCACAGATTCTAATTGTGCATCTCGTTCAGACACTGCTTTCCTCAAGTGTGCAACTTCATTCTCCTTATCAATCAATTCAGCTGAGAGGTTTTTATACTTTGTGTCTTGAATCTCCAACTGATTTTGCAAAAACTCACTTTTAGCACATTTAGTTCTGTAAAGCTCCTCTTCTAGCAAATGAAGATCACACCTTAATTTTTCAATAGTGCATTCTCTGACGCGGTCATCTTGGAGACGCTGCTCCTTTAAATTCTGCAATTGCATCTCCAGCACTTGCTTTTGCTCCACACTATGTAGAACTTTCCTAGACAGAGAGCATTTCATCTCATCAAACTCCTTCTTAGTGACATAGTCCATTCCAGGCAAACCCTGCACCACATTTTTACCATTACTGCAGCATGAACTTTTTATGGAGTCAAGCTCTTTCTTTAATTTCACATTTTCTTTATCAGACACCTCAAGTTGCCATTTCCAGTCCGCTATTTCACCCTCATACACAAACCTGAGAGTTTTCATCTCATCTTGAAGCTGCTGCACCATATTGTTTGGCTCTCTAGAATATTCATCATGTACACTAGTATGTGACACAACAGCAGCAGGATTATTTTCAATCATAGAACAGAGGTGCTTCATAAAAGTTAAATCACTTTCATGCAGTGTATTTGCTTTACTTGCAGCCTGCAGACCCGGTTCCAGGTTTTGTGACCCTCTGCCTTGAGACTGCTGCACTAACACACCTGTGTTCGGCTTTGCTTTATTACACAGTGAAGCTTTCTTTTTCTTGCCCATTGTTGAATATCAGCAAAACACAATATTCAGAATAACTCCTCGTTATAAATAGTGTCACTTTTTACTGTTCTCTTTGTAGTCAATAGCATTCAACAAAACAGTCCTTCTGTTGCACTACAACAACCAGCATTTTCTTCTGTCTTCACAGAAATACAGGCTATTACAATTAACCATTTCAGTCTGGTCAACCTTACTTTAATACAGCAATACAGTTCAGGATACTGTTTCAATTTGTTGCCACTAGCAATATACACGCTTGTGTGCCATAGCATACACAAAGTCCATTGCCTGGATTCCACTTCCAGAGTTTAAATGTCACCAGTTTTGCAGAAACATTTGATTGTGGATTCACTCACCCAACCTTGGGTCTCTGCCTTGCAATTACTCCTGCTGTTTCAGCTGTAGGCCACAATCCACATTACTGCAGTTCAGCAAACACGTTTTCTTTGCCCCTTGCGTGGATCTCCTCATACCCGCATCCGAAGCACCATATGTAGGGTTTGGGGGTAACTTAGCATCAAAGGTAGAAGCTTCTGGACCTTACAGGCGACTTTTGTGGTGCTGAGTGCCAAAAACAGTAACGTAGGAGCTTGCAGCAATCCAACAGAAATGGCTTTATTCAGCTTTAAAACATTTACAGGAGCAAAAATAATAAACAGCTTAGCCTCTACTTAGGGCACTACCTCACTTCTTGAACCCTAACTCCCTTCTAGGTTAAAGGAACACTGCTCCGCGCTCTGGCTCTCAGTGAGCTCAACCAAACAATGTCCTTACTGGATCCCAGTCCTCTTGGGACAGACCACCTGTCTGTCTCCAACTGGTCCCAAGTCCTCCTGCTGACTGCAGGACACACAGCACTGGCTTGCTGTCAGCTCTCCCTCTGGAGTTGGCCAGGGATGGGAGTGGTCAAGGTCCTTTTCAACCCTGGTTGTGGGTTGCTCTCCAGCGCCCCCTAGGTTCACACTCTTACAATATATATATATATATATATATATATATATATATATATATATAAAGTAAGAAAAATGGCAGCACTCCGAGATTTCAATGTGGTCAAAAACGTACTATTTTATTCCAGCATGTGCCGTGCAACGTTTCAGCTCCCAAAGCCTGGAGCCTTTTTCAAGCAAAGGTGTATACAGCAGTGATACAATTTATACAGAACATTAAAGGAAGTGACATCATTCGTCTTAGAAACAACAGGTGCAAAGTACAATCAATATACAGTGTTGAAAATACATATTCATTATGAGCATCAAAATATTGACATAGAGTGTGATCACTGTGCAGTGTATAAACGCTAATGGTCGCTCACCACAAGATAGACTAACGGGTCCATCGGCGTTCCTGATCGTCGACTGCGCATGACAGTCACATGACGGACACGTGAGTGGTCACGTGATCGCAGTGAACGTGAGGGGAGAGAGAGAGAGAGGTCGGCGGACAGCGCGCATGCGTACTAATAACTTCTATGACGCTGCCGCCATAATGGATATGGGAACAAAGTGTGGGTAAGTATATGGGAATATATCCCAAGTGCTTCTACATATGTCTAAAGGTGCATGGTTCCAAAGGTACGAGAAGCACCCGAGCCCACAGAACACCTATCCTGGTTTTCTGATGGACACAAATCCACTTTCTGCGACCCTGTCCGGACATAAGTCCAAAGGGTGCATCTTGGGGATAAGGTGGTACTCCTCAAGTAATCCTTTAGCGGAGCCATTATCGCACCTTGCAACTAGCCACAATAATGATAATCACAATGCCCCTTAAATATAGCATAATCGACCTCTATAACCCCATCAGGACCCAGTATTGAGACATAATAATAAACTGGTGAGAGAGTGACGCTTCTTCAACGTGAGATTACGGTGTGGTGCTCATTGTGGAGTGAGATAAACATCTATAAGTAAAGGAAAGAGAAATAAAAAATAAATCGGCTTGAATCATAATATATAGAACACATAAATAATAACAAATAAATAATAACAAAATAACACCAATGTATTTCTGAAGAGGATGACAGGGGTCGTATCTCGGACACCTATGGAGTCACCCAGTCCTAAGTCACATCGAGGGGTCTGAACTCTATATTGAGCCCTCTAGGTCCTAAGGTATTTAATCTATGGATCCATTCCATTTCTTTTCTATGTAGCCTCTGGGATCTATCCCCACCTAGTCTATGTGGTGGGACATGCTCTATTATACGCACCTTCAGTTGAAATTCTCTATGCTTGGCCTCCACACAATGTCTCGAGACCGGTAAGTCCAATCTCCTATCTCGTATCGATTGCCTGTGATTGTTTAATCTCAGTTTCAATTCAGTACTGGTTTCCCCAACGTACCAAAAACCACAAGGGCATTCAAGTAGGTAGATCACATAAGATGAGCTACACGTCAGATAGTGCCTGATAGAATATTCTCTATCAGTGTATATGTCGGTAAATTTGCTGCCTTTTACAATCATTCTGCAATTTACACAGTTAAGGCAGGGAAAACAACCTTTGGTGGCTCGGGATAGAAATGTCTGTGTATTTTTCTTGGCCGTACCCAGATCTGATCTAACCAGGTCATCTTTTAAATTTCTCGGTCGTCTAAATGCAAATAGCGGCGGTTCTTGAAACATGGAAGGGTGTTTAAGACCATTTTTAAGAATAGGCCAATGTTTTCTAATAATGCTGGAAACAGCATGACTAGATTCAGTGAAAGTGGAGACAAAGGTAAGTCTGTTGGTGGAAGGTTCTCTCATTTTCTTGGCTAAGGTGTCCTTTCTATCCTTTGTTAGTACCCGTCTCTTGTGTTGGGTCAAGATATGAGGGGGGTAACCCCTTTGTCGGAACTTACCCTCCATCTCGCCCAACCTATCATGTAGTTGTGGAGCATTATCAACGATCCTCCTGACACGCAACATTTGACTATATGGTAGTGACCTAATCATACGTCTCGGATGGCAGCTATCAAATTTCAATAAATTATTCCTGTCAGTCTCCTTGACAAACAGGTCTGTAGAAAAACCATTGTCAGTCAGGGATACCTTGACATCAAGAAATTGAATCTCAGTCTTGGACACAATGTGTGTAAATTTTACAGTAGGGTCAATCTCATTAAGAAACAGATAAAAGTCATCCAACTCTATTTCTGTACCTATCCAAATTGCAAAGATATCATCTATATAACGCCACCATCTGAGAACCTTCTCAAAATGGCGCGATGTATAGATGAATTTCTCCTCCAAGTAACGCATATAAATGTTAGCGTAGGTCGGCGCTACCTTAGGACCTAGAGGGCTCAATATAGAGTTCAGACCCCTCGATGTGACTTAGGACTGGGTGACTCCATAGGTGTCCGAGATACGACCCCTGTCATCCTCTTCAGAAATACATTGGTGTTATTTTGTTATTATTTATTTGTTATTATTTATGTGTTCTATATATTATGATTCAAGCCGATTAATTTTTATTTCTCTTTCCTTTACTTATAGATGTTTATCTCACTCCACAATGAGCACCACACCGTAATCTCACGTTGAAGAAGCGTCACTCTCTCACCAGTTTATTATTATGTCTCAATACTGGGTCCTGATGGGGTTATAGAGGTCGATTATGCTATATTTAAGGGGCATTGTGATTATCATTATTGTGGCTAGTTGCAAGGTGCGATAATGGCTCCGCTAAAGGATTACTTGAGGAGTACCACCTTATCCCCAAGATGCACCCTTTGGACTTATGTCCGGACAGGGTCGCAGAAAGTGGATTTGTGTCCATCAGAAAACCAGGATAGGTGTTCTGTGGGCTCGGGTGCTTCTCGTACCTTTGGAACCATGCACCTTTAGACATATGTAGAAGCACTTGGGATATATTCCCATATACTTACCCACACTTTGTTCCCATATCCATTATGGCGGCAGCGTCATAGAAGTTATTAGTACGCATGCGCGCTGTCCGCCGACCTCTCTCTCTCTCTCCCCTCACGTTCACTGCGATCACGTGACCACTCACGTGTCCGTCATGTGACTGTCATGCGCAGTCGACGATCAGGAACGCCGATGGACCCGTTAGTCTATCTTGTGGTGAGCGACCATTAGCGTTTATACACTGCACAGTGATCACACTCTATGTCAATATTTTGATGCTCATAATGAATATGTATTTTCAACACTGTATATTGATTGTACTTTGCACCTGTTGTTTCTAAGACGAATGATGTCACTTCCTTTAATGTTCTGTATAAATTGTATCACTGCTGTATACACCTTTGCTTGAAAAAGGCTCCAGGCTTTGGGAGCTGAAACGTTGCACGGCACATGCTGGAATAAAATAGTACGTTTTTGACCACATTGAAATCTCGGAGTGCTGCCATTTTTCTTACTTTATACGTTGGATGAACTGTGATCCCGGTTCTGGGAGTGTGCACCTGAGTAATATCTTTCATTTTTTGAGTGCTGCTATATTTTCTTTTTTATTATATATATATATATATATATATATATATATTGGGAAGGGTTTCATTGTGTGGGAGAGGGCATATTATGGATATCATATTTTCAATTATAGTTTTGAGTGAGAAAATGTTGAAAATATGGCATCCTTTTTTATTACCTGTATTTTTGAATTTGAATAAAGATGTAATAAAAATAAAGCAAGTGGATTAAAATTCTTAGACACAGTTACTACTTTATTTCTGTGTAAGTGGATACATTTTGGGGATAACATTTTAAGATAGGGATTTAGACAATTTCGTAAATACATTAATGTCATAGAGTATATTAGAATATTTTTTTTCATTTCTTATGTGCAAGCCTCCATTATGGTACTTGATGGTCAAACTTAATGTATGCTAATGGGGTATTTACCATGAATTTATCTTTCAAAGTTTTGTATGTCAGAATATTTTTTTTTATAATTCATACACCACAGTGGTCTGAATATTGACTCATAGAAGGTTTATTAAAGCCCTATTTTTTATATTTGTTACATGGACAATGGGCAGATTGCATCACATATTTCATTCTACAAAAATCCCACAAATCATTTGGAGGCTGTTAATGTCCTCAGTACAATTAGCAAAAGGCAATGAAGCAAATCCTGTCTATATCACTTTAAGGTGCACATGTTCAAACAAAGAACTGAATCAGTTCATGAATTTATCCTTCTGTGTGTCTGCCAGACAGTAGCACTGGGATATATTACTGAGCCAGAGGAAGAAGTGATAGCTTTTATTATCTTATTTATTTTTCCTTCAGGCAGCAGTGAAATTTCTGTAACGTATTGCTGTAGATCTAGAGCTTTCACAAGCAGCATTGATCTAGCCAGTGTATATCACTGCACTCCCTAATTATTATTTGCTTGTGTTTGATTGCCAGCAGATAAATGACTCCATCTACAGTTTAACTCCTGGAGTCTCTTACTTAAGGTATAGTAAACATGGACGGAGATAAAATCGGACTAAATTTTTCTTTTTCTGTACAAGTTTTGCTATGCATTGCTGCAGCAGTCAAATGCCATGTGTGGTATGAAAGTGTATAAGTAATAAATTAAAGCCTAGCTTAATTCTGTAAAACCATGGTATGCACTAAAAACTATTTTGCCATTCAACTTTACACTATGTAAGCAGAAAACCATGGTGGACATTAAGCATCTTTTTTTACCGCTTTCTTACAAATAAGAGATTTAATAAATTATGGATCCAATTGACCATTTTCCATATACATGTACATGTCATAGAGTAGGAGTTTTTGGAATACGGACAGGTTATGTAGATTTTTTTATTAAGTAAAATTTGTATGTAAGCCAGACAATAAATGTGGTGCACGGTATGGTCACGATGCACCGCAACAACCCTTTCAGCGCAGAATTTTGTGTTGCATCGGGTTTAGTGCAACCGTGATACAAATGTGCCATGGACACTTTATAAATACATGTGCAAGAAGTTTGCACTGAAAAGAATGTGCAAAGTCTGACAGACAACTGGTGCAGCGTTTTTAATAAATCTGGGCCTTTATTTAGTTTTTTTTCCATTATATTCCAGACTTGAGATGTGCCCTAAGACTTCTTTCTTGTCCTAACTGTGCCTTGTTGCTGAAAGGGATATATTTAAGTTTTAAAAATTTTATCAATCCTAAGATTATATGATCTCTTTCAGATCTGCATAGGTGATGGCTTTATTTGTTATATGGCCTAACTGCTGCGCAATCACAATGTATGGTAGTATCCTTGGTAGATAAGTGAAGAGACCAAAATGCTAATCTGAATCATGCAGTTTCTTCATTTGTAAAATTGTAGACATCCATTTAAAATTCAAATTCTCTTTAGTTCCTCTGTTCCAGTTGAGACATTGGGGCAGATTTACTTACCCGGTCCAGTCGCGATCCAGCGGCGCATTCTCCGGCGCTGAATCGGGTTCTGCCGAGATTCACTAAGGTCGTGCACCCAATGTCCACTAGGTGTTGCTGCTGCGCTGAAGTCCGCCAGAGTTCACCTCCTCCGTCTCGGTGTATGTGAGTGCTATACTTGCGACACAAATTCTTTTTTAAATTCTGTGGTTTTTCCGAATCCGTCAGGTTTTCCGACGGCCACGCCCCCCTGATTTCTATCGCGTGAAAGCCTGCGCTAATGCGCCACAATCCGATCTCGTGTGCCAAAATCCTGGGGCAATTTGGTGCAGATCTGAAAAATTCGGGAAACCCGACGAAAATGAGCGATTCAGACCCCATTGCCTACTTTATATTGCATTTGGGACATTGATTTACCTGACTGCAAATGATTCTAGATTGCTGGGGAAGAGACAGCATATTTAATGGAATGGACTGTTGCAGTTCTGGTGCAGTGCTGTACAAAATTTACAAAGCTGTCATGATCGTGTCCATGATTCACTATGCTACACTCAGTGTTCATTTAGTTAAAATTGCACTAGTGCTGAATTTCTGTCTCAAAGTCAGTTGAAAATAATAAATATCTAATGACTAACATTTCTTTTGAATTATTAAACCTCTGTTATATTTGTCGTAACCATTTATCTTGGATGAACATGAGCAGATACAGATGTAGACAAGTTTAAATGACACTTAGCACATTAACAGCACTGTTATACAGAATCTTCCCTCAACCTTTTAAATTCTTAAGTTGTGTCCTGCGGCACTATATGATATTATGCATCTACCTCATATGATAGGTAGTCAACTGGTGTTAAGTCAACCTTGCTTGATCTGTATGGGTATCACAAGATGGTCATCTTTGTAAGACAACAATGAAGATTTACTCAACTAAATAGTAATTTGTATTATAAAATATTTCATGCATTTTTTGTATTGTATTTTTGTAGTTTTTTGAGGCTAGAGAATTATTCTAGCCTCAACTAAGCAAACATAGGGAACTAAATAGTCTAACAATGTGATCCTCATTATTTTATTATTATCTAGCATTAAACACTGTTACAAATTTAATATATATATATATATATATATATATATATATATATATATATATACTCCAATTAGTGAAAATAAAGTGGTGTTTATTTCACCTCTTGCAACGTTTCAGCTGTATCCCAGCCTTTTTCAAGCAGTGTGTGTCAGAAAACATGGAAGTACTTATAGTCACAATTTGATGACATCATATGTGAAGTAAATAAATGACAATGATATATATATACAAATCCAATACATGATCGCATGTGATTACATCAATATATATAACATGAATTGCAACCTGTGCGGTGGCAATCATAGATATACATGATCGTGCTACTGAACATTAATAAATGCATTTGTGTACAACAGAGAATTAATAAATCCAAAAATCACCTGTGAATACCACTTCCTGATCAGGTTAGTATAGATGGACGCTATGCGCGTCGCTGTCTCGCTACTGCGCATGTCTGTGAAAGGTAATGGAGGGCAGATATTCTAGTGCGCATGACACGCATGCGCAGAGACAATTTGTGCTACTCGGCGCCATCTTGGTTAAGGGTAAGTGGCCAGATATATAAGAGGAAGCTAAATGTATTTTACTGTTTATAAAAATAACGATCCGTTTGCGAAAAAGCATCATTGCTAAGCCACCATAGTCCTGGCCATGGTCTAACAACTAATCTAAAGAATAGTTTCTGCCAGGATATCTATCGGGAATATATTTCAACAGAGCGGACCTACAGCTGAGATATGACATTATAGTATCGGCACCCTAGACAGAGTGTCAATATGGTAACATGCTGTGGGTCACAATACGCTGGGTCCTCCTTAATAAAGTGGACCCTACGTATGTGAAGAGGGGACACCAGATACATAGTGGGGATGTAATCTCCACCTGCATCCCAAGTGAACCCTCACCCACTAGTGGAAATGAGGTAGCCCTAGTGATAAGCACGTACCTAAAACTTAAGAGTAAGGCTGCAAATAATTGGTCCAAGTGTATAGATACCAAACTTCAAAATCTGTTTCTCCACACCACATATCGCAGACTTCACAAAAAATATTACAATTTATTAATATCTTGAATAACATGAAAATAGATGAAATTCTTTAGATCTTTTTTTCTTTAGATCTAAATTCTTTTTTGTGAACTACTTCAGGAGGGGTCCAGAAAGGTGTCCAACAAGATATAATAGTGACATAGTGAAGTGATGATACGTGTAGTCTAAAAAAAGAAGAAAACAAAATTAGTATCATATGGTAGCGACACCATAACCTACAAGAAAGATGATTCTCAGCAAGGATATAGAACACACAATGAGGCAAGCCAGTATTTTAAAAGATGCCACTAGTTTTAAAGTCAACGTTGAGCCCATTGGGCTTCAGCCAGTGGCGTAACTAGGAGAGGCTGGGCCCCATAGCAGATTTCTGCATGGGGCCCCCCCTTCCCCCCCCCAAAAAATAGACATATGTAGGCTGCATTCACATAAACGTGTACACGCCAGGCTAAAGCCTGGCAGGCACACATCAGATGCGCTGGGGAGGTGATCGCGGCTCACCCCCCCCTCTCCATAGAGTATAGAGCCGCATGGTCATTCTTATGGCCACAGATCTCTGTTGCGGCCACGGCTCGAAACAGTGAGTACTCGTTGTGCTCACCGTACCGAGCCGAGGCGCTATAGTCGCCTATGAGGGATGTATATCCGTCAGCAAATTGCAGCCAGATATACGTCCCCCATACGTTCTTGTGAATTGCCCCTACACAGACATATTTCTACAATTACACAAATTTATACACTGATATATACACACCTTTATATACTTATATACACACACATAAAGTTCTACACGTGTATAGTTGCACCCATATACATACAAGTATACACACACATTTGTGCACTAATACAGAGTGTATACAAACTCACAGTATATACACTGACCATATATACACATGCAGTATAAAAAGACCAAATACACACATACTGCATATACATACAGAATATACACACATACAACAAATACACACACATTCAGTATATACAGCATATACATACATACTATATGCACAGCATATACAAAAACACACATACATATACATATATTTATATATATACACACAATAAATACAGCATTTGCATCTATGCATATATACACGCTATATTAATATACACAATATACACAGTATATACATATATACAATATACACAGTATATACATATATACAATATACACAGTATATACATATATACAATATACACAGTATACACAATATACACAGTATATACATATATACAATATACACAGTATATACATATATACACAGTATATACATATATACAATATACACAGTATATACATACATACAATATACACAGTATATACATATACATACAATATACACAGTATATACATATACATACAATATACACAGTATATACATATATACAATATACACAGTATATACAGGCAGTCCCCCGGTTACATACCAGATAGGCCCCAGTGACAATTGGAGTTTAAATATTTTTTGCTGTAATGGGACCAATGATTATCCATAAAGCTTCATTACAGACTCCTTACAGCTGATTATTGCAGCCTGGGAGTATAGTAAAGCATTCAGAAAGCTTCACCAGAGGTCAGAGGGGTCTGTCTGTAACTATGGGTTGTCTGTAAGTCGGGCGTCCTTAAGTAGGGGACCGCCTGTACATATATACAATATACACAGTATATACATATATACAATATACACAGTATATACATATATACAATATACACAGTATACACATGTATACACAATATACACATATATACAATATACACAGTATATACAAATGTGTGTATATATATATATATATATATATATATATATATATATATATATATATATACACACAATATACACAATATACACAGTATATACATATATACAATATACACAGTATATACATATACATACAATATACACAGTATATACATATATAAAATATACACAGTATATACAATATACACAGTATATACATATATACAATATACACAGTATATACATATATACAATATACACAGTATATACATATATACAATATACACAGTATACACATATATACAATATACACAGTATACACATATATACAATATACACAGTATACACATATATAAAATATACACATATATACATATATAAAATATACACAGTATATACAATATACACAGTATATATACAATATACATATATATACATATATAAAATATACACAGTATATACAATATACACAGTATATACATATATACAATATACACAGTATATACATATATACAATATACACAGTATACACATATATACAATATACACAGTATACACATATATACAATATACACAGTATACACATATATACAATATACACATATATACAGTATACACAATATACACAGTATATACACAATATACACAGTATATACATATATACAATATACACAGTATATACATATATACACAGTATATACATATATACAATATACACAGTATATACATACATACAATATACACAGTATATACATACATACAATATACACAGTATATACATACATACAATATACACAGTATATACATACATACAATATACACAGTATATACATACATACAATATACACAGTATATACATATACATACAATATACACAGTATATACATATACATACAATATACACAGTATATACATATATATATATACAATATACACAGTATATACATATATATATACAATATACACAGTATATACATATATATATATATATACAATATACACAGTATATACATATATATATATACAATATACACAGTATATACATATATATATATATACAATATACACAGTATATACATACATACAATATACACAGTATATACATACATACAATATACACAGTATATACATACATACAATATACACAGTATATACATATACATACAATATACACAGTATATACATATATATATACAATATACACAGTATATACATATATATATATACAATATACACAGTATATACATATATATATATACAATATACACAGTATATACATATATATTTATACAATATACACAGTATATACATATATATTTATACAATATACATATACAGACCGATAAATACATATGTATTTACTTACCTTTTAGGATGTGTAGGTGACCACCCGGCCGTGGCGTCAGGCGGTTGTTACGGCGGGTGTTCGGGCAGGAGGGGGGCGGGGGAGGGGGTGCATTCGCCGGGGCGGGAAGGAGTGGGGGTGCGTTCGCTGGGGCGGGAGGGAGAGGGCGATGCGTTCGCTGGGGCGGGAGGGAGAGGGCGATGCGTTCGCTGGGGCGGGAGGGAGAGGGCGATGCGTTGGCTGGAGCGGGAGGGAGAGGGGGGTGCGTTCGCTGGGGCGGGGGGCGTGGTCATCAACTGTGCCTCGCTATGCAGGGGGTAGGCGGGCCGCGGTTACCTGTTCCGGCGGACGGGGAAGGGACTAGGCGATCCAGGAGTGGAGGGTGGGCCAGGAGAGAGGTGGGCGGTAGCCGGAACACAGAGGGAGGGGCCCGGGGACACGATGTGCCAGGCACCTGGCAGTGCACTGCCGGACCACTTGGCAAAGCACTGACCACAGGGTCCGTGCATCCCCGGGCCCCTGAACCTCATGGGCCCCGAAGCAGCTGCTACGGCGGTAGTTACGCCACTGGCTTCAGCGTATTAAGCTTTTAAATCCACTCTAATTCTTTCCTCTTCAGTAATTTCATTCTGTCTCCCTCCCTTCTTAGGGGTGGAATTCTATCGATAAGGCGAAACCTTAGTTGGCCTTCCCTGGGGTTGTGTTCTAGGAAGTGTTTGGGTACTGGAAGGTCTTTCCTGCCCGCTCTGATTGTGTACCTATGTTGGTTGATGTGTGTCTTGAAGTCAAGGGTGGTCTCCCCAATATATCATTGTTATTTATTTACTTCACATATGATGTCATCAAATTGTACTTCCATGTTTTCTGACACACACTGCTTTAAAAAGGCTGGGATACAGCTGAAACGTTGCAAGAGGTGAAATATTTTACAAAACTGCCTTTGGGCAGTAAAGATTAACCCATATCCGGACAAATGAAAAAATAAAGTAAAACATCACTTTTATTAGGGATTCTTAAAAAAGATTGCACTATATTACAAGCTGTTGTGGCACAAACCACTAGATGCACATGACAAACAGTGGATTAAAAGCACAGTGTGAACTGGGTCATAGGCAGTTTGCAGGTGGTCAGTGGTATGAAATGTGAGATAGTGGGCACAATATATATCCACCTATAATAATTGCTATAAGTCCACTATTGGCCAGATAAAGAGGACTGTCCTAAGCAGTATTGTCTGCTACAGTAATGTATCTTATTTAGAGATGAGCGAACATACTCGTCCGAGCTTGATGCTCGTTCGAGCATTAGCGTACTCGAAACTGCTCGTTGCTCGGACGAATACTTCGCACGCTCGAGAAAATGGCAGCTCCCGCCGTTTTGCTTTTTGGCGGCCAGAAACAGAGCCAATCACAAGCCAGGAGACTCTGCACTCCACCCAGCATGACGTGGTACCCTTACACGTCGATAGCAGTGGTTGGCTGGCCAGATCAGGTGACCCTGGGATAGACTAGCCGCTGCCCGCGCTGCTCGGATCATTCTGTGTCTGGATGCCGCTAGGGAGAGAGCTGCTGCTGGTCAGGGAAAGCGTTAGGGTGTTCTATTAGAATAGTGTTAGGCAGGAGTGATTCAGCAAGAACCCAACAGCCCTTCTTAGGGCTACAATAACGTTACACTTTTTTTTTTTTTGTTTGCTTGTGGCTGGGCTTGCTGGCACTAGTAGTGCAGCTAGTACCATATTGTGAGGAATTTGCAGGGGGACTTGCTACCGTTGTGTTTAGCTCTTAGTGACACACATATCCACCTCAAACACCAAAGTGGGAAAATTTATTAGGGGTTTGATTTCAATTAGGCACAGTCTGGCAGTTTCTTTTTATTTTACGTTTATTTTTTCATAACTCAGCGTCATCTCATCAGTGTGCTTTCATACTTGGCTAGAAAATAGCCAAAGGAGAATCCAAACGGCTTACTTACGCCTACAATAGCGTTATATATATTTTATTTCTGGTTGATCTGCTGGTGGCTGTCCTTGCTGCAGTGCATATACTAGCCAATTGTCAGGAATTTGGAGTGAGACTTGCGACCGCTGTGTTTAGCGCTTAGTGACGCACATATCCATCGCAAAGACCGAAGTGGGAAAATTTATTAGGGGTTTGATTTCAATTAGGCACAGTCTGGCAGTTTCTTTTTATTTTACGTTTATTTTTTCATAACTCAGCGTCATCTCATCAGTGTGCTTTCATACTTGGCTAGAAAATAGCCAAAGGAGAATCCAAACGGCTTACTTACGCCTACAATAGCGTTATATATATTTTATTTCTGGTTGATCTGCTGGTGGCTGTCCTTGCTGCAGTGCATATACTAGCCAATTGTCAGGAATTTGGAGTGAGACTTGCGACCGCTGTGTTTAGCGCTTAGTGACGCACATATCCATCGCAAAGACCGAAGTGGGAAAATTTATTAGGGGTTGGATTTCAATTAGGCACAGTCTGGCAGTTTCTTTTTATTTTACGTTTATTTTTTCATAACTCAGCGTCATCTCATCAGTGTGCTTTCATACTTGGCTAGAAAATAGCCAAAGGAGAATCCAAACGGCTTACTCACGCCTACAATAGCGTTATATATATTTTATTTCTGGTTGATCTGCTGGTGGCTGTCCTTGCTGCAGTGCATATACTAGCCAATTGTCAGGAATTTGGAGTGAGACTTGCGACCGCTGTGTTTAGCGCTTAGTGACGCACATATCCATCGCAAAGACCGAAGTGGGAAAATTTATTAGGGGTTTGATTTCAATTAGGCACAGTCTGGCAGTTTCTTTTTATTTGACGTTTATTTTTTCATAACTCAGCGTCATCTCATCAGTGTGCTTTCATACTTGGCTAGAAAATAGCCAAAGGAGAATCCAAACGGCTTACTTATGCCTACAATAGCGTTATATATATTTTATTTCTGGTTGATCTGCTGGTGGCTGTCCTTGCTGCAGTGCATATACTAGCCAATTGTCAGGAATTTGGAGTGAGACTTGCGACCGCTGTGTTTAGCGCTTAGTGACGCACATATCCATCGCAAAGACCGAAGTGGGAAAATTTATTAGGGGTTGGATTTCAATTAGGCACAGTCTGCCATTTCCTTTTTATTTTACGTTTATTTTTTCATAACTCAGCGTCATCTCATCTGGCATAGCAGTGTGCTTTCATACTTGGCTAGAAAATAGCCATAGCAATAGGATAGCATTGTTTGGTTTTAAAAACTAAAAAACACAAAAAAAAACTAAAAAACACAAAAAAACACAAAAAAAAGTTAAAAAAAAATGAAAGTTATAACTTTCATTTTCAAAATGTTTAACCCGAGGGCTAGGGGTAGAGGACGAGGGCGGGGACGTGGGCGTCCAACTACTGCAGGGGTCAGAGGCCGTGGTCCTGGGCGGGGTGAGACACCACCTGCTGATGAGGGAGCAGGGGAACGCCGCAGAGCTACACTCCCTAGGTTCATGTCTGAAGTTACTGGGACTCGTGGTAGAGCACTGTTGAGGCCAGAACAGTGCGAACAGGTGATGTCGTGGATTGCCGACAATGCTTCGAGCAATTTGTCCACCAGTCAGTCTTCCACGCAGTCCACCCATGTCACCGAAATCGGCACTCCTCCAGCTCCTGCACCTCAGCCTCCTCCCCCCCAGTCTGCCCCCTCCCAGGAAAATTTGGCATTTGAACTGGCATACTCTGAGGAACTGTTTTCTGGACCCTTCCCACAGTCACAAACCACTTGTCCGGTTGCTGCTGAGCAATTTTCCAATGCCCAGGTTTTCCACCAGTCGCAGTCTGTGGGTGATGATGACCTTCTTGACGTAGTGGAAGAAGTGTGTAAAGAGGTGTCCGACGATGAGGAGACACGGTTGTCAGACAGTGGTGAAGTTGTTGTCAGGGCAGGAAGTCCGAGGGGGGAGCAGACTGAGGGATCGGAGGATGATGAGGTGACAGACCCAAGCTGGGTTGAGAGGCCGGGTGAACACAGTGCTTCTGAGACGGAGGAGAGTCCTCGACCAGAACAGGTTGGAAGAGGCAGTGGTGGGGCCAGACGGAGAGGCAGGGCCAGAGCAGGTGCATCAGCGCCAAATGTGTCACGTAGTGAAGCTCCCGTGGCGAGGGCTCCCGCGGCGAGGGCTAGATTTTCAGAAGTCTGGAGGTTCTTTAAGGAAACACCGGATGACCGACGGACTGTGGTGTGCAACCTTTGCCAAACCAGGATCAGCAGGGGTTCCACCACTACTAGCTTAACTACCACCAGTATGCGCAGGCATATGAATGCTAAACACCCCACTCAGTGGCACCAAGCCCGTTCACCTCCGGCCGTGCACACCACTGCTCCTTCCCCTGTGTCAGCTGAAAGTCAGCCCCCTGCCCAGGACCCTGCCACAAAAACCCCATCGTCGCCTCCACGATCCTCCACAGCATCCACCAGCGTTCAGCTCTCCATACCCCAGACGCTGGAGCGGAAACGGAAATATAGTGCAACCCACCCGCACGCCCAAGCCCTTTATGTCCACATCTCCAGATTGCTTAGCCTGGAGATGCTGCCCTATAGGCTAGTAGAGACCGAGGCCTTTCGCAACCTCATGGCGGCGGCCGCCCCTCAGTATTCGGTCCCCAGCCGCCACTACTTTTCCCGATGTGCCGTCCCAGTCCTGCACCAGCACGTGTCAGACAACATAATCCGTGCCCTGACCAACGCCGTTTCTGACAAGGTCCACCTGACCACGGACACGTGGACGAGTGCTGCCGGGCAGGGCCACTATATATCGCTGACGACACATTGGGTTAACTTGGTGGAGGCTGGGACTGAGTCTGACCCTGCGGCTGGTCATATACTGCCGACGCCGAGGATTGCGGGGCCTACCTCGGTCCAGGTCTTTCAGGCCTACTATGCCTCCTCCTCCTCCCACCCCTCCTCCACCTCCTCCTCCGAACTACCATCCGTGGGCATGGCGCCATCAGTCGCTAGCTCTAGGCACAGCAGCAGTGCCGTCGCTAAGCGACAGCAGGCGGTGCTCAAACTGCTGAGCCTAGGCGATAAAAGGCACACCGCCCAAGAGCTATTACAGGGCATCACGGCGCAGACTGATCTGTGGCTGGCACCGCTGAACCTGAAGCCAGGCATGGTTGTGTGTGACAACGGCCGTAACCTGGTGGCGGCTCTGCAACTCGGCAGACTGACACATGTGACATGCCTGGCCCATGTCTTAAATCTGATAGTTCAGCGTTTCCTCAAGACATACCCCAATCTGTCTGATTTGCTCACGAAGGTGCGCCGCATCTGTGCGCATTTCAGGAAGTCCAGCACATGGGCTGCCACTCTCAGGGCAGCGCAGCGCCGCCTCCAACTGCCCGCTCACCGACTGTTGTGCGACGTGCCCACGAGGTGGAATTCAACATTAACCATGTTATCCAGAGTTTACCAGCAGCGCAGAGCGATTGTAGACTGCCAGATGTCAACTTCCACCAGAACTTGTAGTCAGGTCAGTCAGCTTCCTCAAGTCTACAATGAGGAGTGGACGTGGATGTCTGATATCTGTCAGGTGCTGAGTAACTTCGAGGAGTCAACACAGATGGTCAGTGGCGATGCCGCCATCATCAGCCTCACCATCCCGCTGCTTGGCCTGTTGAAAAACTCTCTGATCAGCATGAAGTCGGAAGCTTTGCGCTCGTCACAAGAGACGGGGGAAGAAGATTCCCTTGTTGATAGCCAAAGCACCCTTAGGTCTGTTTCTCAGCGCATATCGGAGGAGGTGGAGGTGGAGGAGGATGAGGAGGAAGAGGAGGAGAATGTTGGCGAGACACAAGAGGGGACCATTGTTGAGTCCTTCACTGTTCAGCGTGTATGGGCAGAAGAAGAGGCATTGGAGGAGTTGGAGGAGGAGGAAATGGACAGTCAGGCCAGTGAGGGGAGTGAATTTTTACGCGTTGGTACTCTGGCGCATATGGCAGATTTCATGCTAGGCTGCCTATCCCGTGACCCTCGCGTTCAAAGAATTTATTCCAGCACCGATTACTGGGTATTCACTCTCCTGGACCCACGGTACAAGCAAAATCTTTCCACTCTCATCCCTGGAGAGGAAAGGAGTGTGAGAATGCATGAATACCAGCAGGCCCTGGTGCACAAGCTGAAACACTATTTCCCTTCTGACAGCGCTAGCGGCAGAGTGCGTAATTCTACGGGACAAGTAGCGAGGGAGAGTAGGCGAGCAGGCAGCTTGTCCAGCACTGGCAAGGGTACGCTTTACAAGGCTTTTGCCAGCTTTATGTCACCCCAGCAAGACACTGTCACCTGTCCCCAGTCTCGGCAGAGTAGGGCTGATCTTTACAGAAAGATGGTGAGGGAGTACGTAGCTGACCATACCATCGTCCTAAATGATCACACAGCTCCCTACAACTACTGGGTTTCAAAGCTGGACATGTGGCACGAACTGGCGCTGTACGCCTTGGAGGTGTCAGGTTCGCTAGGGAGAATCCTGGGACTTCTGGTGGTGCCAGCAGCGTTCTCCGAACCCCGGCGCGTGTCCGCGCAAACTCCACCTCTCGTCCTGGGCAGCGGCTGCTAAGATCTCGCGCTGTCTAGGAGTGGCTGGGACTTGAACCTCTGCTTGGTGCCTGTTGTTCTGCACCGTGAGGGGTTAATTCCCAGAAGCTGTCCAGCTCCTATCAGGTTCTGGAGGTGGAGTTCTGGCTGCATAAATTGCAGCTTCAATAGTCACCTGTGCCAGTGTTTGAAATCTCTTTCTCCACTCGCTTGCTGCACTAGGTTGTATTGCTCTGTATCTGTATTGTTGTTACCTCGGCTAGTTTTTGACATTGACTATTTGCTTACTGACTTTGCTATTGACGTACCCTCCCGTTGTGACTCCGGCTAGTTTACGATTCTTTTGTGTTTTATGTTTGTCAGTCTGTTTGTATTTCCCTTCCCCCACTTAAACCAGCGTATTCCGAGTCTTCAAGTAGTCGCCCCACGGTTTAGCGTGGGGGGGCTATAGGAAGGGACAGAGGCTGGGGCAAGCTCAGGGCACACTATCCCCTGTCTTTTGTGTACCCAATCCTAACAGGAGGTTCTTGCCTGCCCTGCCGCTAGCGTGTTGTCCGAGCGGGTTTTCAGTGCAGCTGGTGGCATCATCACCGATAAGCGTACACGCCTGTCGACTGACAGCGCTGACAGGCTGACGCTTATTAAGATGAATAAAGCCTGGATTTCTCATAATTTCCAATCTCCACCAGGTGAAGGAAGCTCAACCTGAATAATTTATCCACTCCTCCTCCTCCTCATTTTCCTCCTTCTCCTCCTCTTTGTACACTAAAGCAGAGGAAACTGGCTATTTTTTGACAGGGCCCACTGGCTCTAGCTATAGTACTTTATGCATTTAATTTTTCTGGAGGGCCACCTACCCGGTCCTCTGTTTTAAACAATTTTTGGGAGTGCCACATACAGGCACTCAATCTATTTAATTTTTCTGGAGGGCCACCTACCTGCTCCTCTGGTTTGAAAACTTTTTTGGACTGCCACATACAGGCACTCAATCTATTTCATTTTTCTGGAGGGCCACCTACCTGCTCCTCTGGTTTGAAAACTTTTTTGGACTGCCACATACAGGCACTCAATTTATTTCATTTTTCTGGAGGGCCACCTACCTGCTCCTCTGGTTTGAAAACTTTTTTGGACTGCCACATACAGGCACTCAATCTATTTCATTTTTCTGGAGGGCCACCTACCTGCTCCTCTGGTTTGAAAACTTTTTTGGACTGCCACATACAGGCACTCAATCTATTTCATTTTTCTGGAGGGCCACCTACCTGCTCCTCTGGTTTGAAAACTTTTTTGGACTGCCACATACAGGCACTATCCAAATTAAATTGTCTCCATAGCAGCCTCCACACGTTGTCTCCATTGCTACCTCCAAAAGTCGTCCATATAGCTGCCTCCATACATCGTCCCCTTATCAAACGAGGTGTGTCAGGCAGAAATTTGGGTTGTTTTCATGGATTCTACATCAAAGTTGTTAACTTTGTCGCCACCCTGCTGTGTTATCCACAAAATATACTGGCAAACTTTTATCATTTACCAATATTATTTCAGCGCTTCTTGCGCATCTGTTTACATTCCCCTCACCCGCCATATCCTAAACTTATAAGAACGCTACTACACTTGATCTTATACAAAAGGTTCTCTTAGAAGTGCTGTTTGGGGAGTAGCCTAGAGACAGGGGCTTGGATTGGCGAAAGCTCGCCTGGCAGCGGAGCGCCAGCTCCATGCGCATCATGCGCTTCTTGCGCATCTGTTTACATTCCCCTCACCCGCCATATCCCAAACTTATAAGAACGCTACTACACTTAACTTGGTGCAGGCTGGGACCGAGTCTGACCCTGGGGCTGGTCATATACTGCCGACGCAGAGGATTGCGGGGCCTACCTCGGTCCAGGTCTCAAAGGCCTAGTATACCTCCTCCTCCTCCCACCCCTCCTCCACCTCCTCCGAATTACCATCCGTGGCCATGGCGCCATCAGTCGGTAGCTCTAGGCACAGCAGCAGTGCCGTCGCTAAGCGACAGCACGCGGTGCTCAAACTGCTGAGCCTAGGCGATAAAAGGCACACCGCCCAAGAGCTATTACAGGGCATTCCACATCAAACTTGTTAACTTTGTCGCCACCCTGCTGTGTAATCCACAAAATATACTGGCAAACTTTTATCATTTTCCGATATTATTTCACCGCTTCTTGCGCATCTGTTTACATTCCCCTCACCCGCCATATCCCAAACTTATAAGAACGCTACTACACTTGATCTTATACAAAAGGTTCTTAGAAGTGCTGTTTGGGGAGTAGCCTAGAGACAGGGGCTTGGATTGGCGAAAGCTCGCCTGGCAGCGGAGCGCCAGCTCCATGCCAAGATCCAACTAACATAGTTTTAACTGCAGCACCTTTAATCTACTACTAGTTCACTGCCTCCATACATGGTCCCCTTATCAAACGAGCTGTGTCAGGCAGAATTTTGGGTTGTTTTCATGGCTTCCATGTTAACTTTGTCGCCACCCTGCTGTGTAATCCACAAAATATACTGGCAAACTTTTATCATGTACCGATATTATTTGAGCGCTTCTTGCTCACCTCCTTTGGTTCCTCTCTGCCACCCATTGGTTTGAAGCCTGAGTCCATTTAGGGTATGTCGCCATGCCACTCTCTAGCCTGCCGCTGCTGCCGCTGCCTCTGCATGCCGCCCCCTTTAGTGTCAGGGTCAATTATTGGATGTTTTAGATGCTATCTTGCTTCATTCTGTCACTCTGTCATGGCCATGCTGTTGCCCATAATTTTGGCATAATGGTGCATTTAAGCAGCCTCAGAGGCATCCATGCATGCTGCCCCTGCTGTTTCCTGTCCATTTCCGTGGTGTTTCCATCCTTTTCTGAGGTTCCCAGGTGTTTGGCCAAGCTTCCCTGTGCAGAGCCTTGGTCCCCTTGAAAAATGCTCGAGTCTCCCATTGACTTCAATGGGGCTCGTTATTCGAGACGAGCACTCGAGCATCGGGAAAAGTTCGTCTCGAATAACGAGTACCCGAGCATTTTAGTGCTCGCTCATCTCTAATCTTATTGTATGGATTAGAGCCCTAAAATGACCACCTAGACCATGAATAACAGTGTTGCCTGTACTGCCCCAGCAGGGGCTGCTGTGGTAGCAGGCTGTATTGTTATAAATACTGTATGGAGATCCTAGTCCTATCGTTAGAGATATAGTGGACTGAATGGTCTAGGTGTGATCTAGGTCTGATACTATCTATCCCTATTGCAACTGATGGTATTATAATTATTGCCACTGCCTGCCTAAGATTCTGCCACACTGCTGTTTAAAATTTTCCAAACATTAGCCCCCCGACATGTTTCACCAGTACAACTGGCTTCATCAGGGGTTTGGGCTAAATGCTCTGAGTCTAATCCCTGCCGTGACAATAAGGTCCATTGTTTTTTGTATAGAAGAGGTGAAATAAACACCACTTTATTTTCACTACCGTATTTTCCGGACTATAAGGCGCACTTAAAAGCCTTGGATTTCCGTGGAAATCCAAAGTGCGCCTTATAGTCCGGTGCGCCCTATGTATGGCACAGGGCAGCGGACCATACTTACATAGGTCCCCGCTACCGGAGACCGGAGACAGCAGATCTCCAGCGGGAACTGCAGACCACGCGGCACGAACAACTTCTGCCGCGTGGTCTGCAGTTCCCGCTGGAGATCTGCTGTCTCCGGTAGCGGGGACCTATGTAAGTATGGTCCGCTGCCCTCCTCCCCCTCACCTTCCCCACTCACCTTCCCCGCGTCGCCGCGTCTCTTCTCCGCGTCGCGTCCCGTCGCGTCCCGTCGGGTCTCCGCTCCGCCCCCGGACCTCCGCCACGCCCCTGACCCTGCGCCTTATAGTCTGATGCGCCTTATATATGGAATTATTACATATATAAGGCGCATCGGACTAATGCGCCTTATATTCCGGTGCGCCTAATGGCCCGGAAAATACGGTAATTGGATTGCTGCCGTTTTTTATTTTTTGGATATCTCTGGACTCTGTAAGGTGAGAGTATAGGATAGCACCCAACACAACTTTTTCAAAAGACTGTGCTGCTAATTTTTCTATTTTTCTATATATATACATATAGACGTTACATATAGAAATATTGTTGTTAAAGCAATATTCAAATATTTATTGATATACAGTACACTAAGCAAAATTGACAGAATTAATGTACCAAAATTGTTCATTTTGCCTTGTGCCACATTAATTTTTGTGTTTAATTTTAAGACTTTGTATGTTCTCTACATGTTTGCATGGGTTTCCTCCGGGTCCCCCGGTTTCTGCCACTCTCCAAAACATACTTGTCACCCCACCCCACCCGGCTCACCCGTGCCTCTCACCCCACGCCAGCGCGCCGCAGGCGCAACTCACAGACCCCGGCTCCTGCTCCGGCTTCTGCGCTCCCCGCTGCGGCTGCTCCATCATCTTCTCCCATGCGTGTCCCTAGGGCGCGCGTGCACCGGCTTCTGCAGATTTTAAGGGCCAGCGCGCCATTAATTGGCGCTGGCTATTCCAGGTAATCTATTTAATCCTGCCTCTTCCTGTGATCCCTGCTGGATCTTTGTGCTTAGTGCCCTAGAGAAAGCTTGTTTATGTCGTGTGCTATTTCTGTATATTCCCATTGTGACCCCGGTTCTGCCTCTGACTTCGCTCCTTTGCCGCCTGCCTTGACCTATTGCTACGTCTCTGACTCCGATCCTGTGTTGCCTGTCCTGACTTCCTGCCTGTCCCCGACTACGAGACTGCCTGCCGTTTATGTACCTCGACCTTGGCTGCCACTGCGGACAAGTCACGCCTGTGGAACGACCTGGTGGTACCACGCCGCAGCTTGTCTAACCCGCTTTGCGGTGGGCTCTGGTGAAAACCGGGTACCACTTAGACTTCGGTCCCAGGTAATGGCTTGTGTCATCGTCAACAGTGGTCCAGAGGATCCACAACCTTAAAGCCTGACAATACTGTTAGGTTGATTAGATTGTGAGCCCCATGGTGTCAGGGACTGATTTGGCAAACTCTGTGCAATGCTGCGTAATCTGTAGGCGCTATATAAATAAAAAATTATTAGTATTATTATTATCTTAGAGGGTGATTTATCAGACATGTGTGTCTGTTATTTTTTTAGCCTTTTTTTTAAATGTTGTACAAAAGTCACAACCCTCTTCTAAACTTTTTGCCTGCTCAGAGTTTATTTGCGTCAAAATTGCGCCATTTTACACCGAAATTGTGACTTTATTCATACGTCCACATCCAGATTTTAAAAATATATCTGGCACAACACTGAAAAATTTTTGTTCTTTTAACTTTGCTAGGTGAGCAGAAAAGTTGCAAATTTTGACTGAAATATGCTAATGTACCAATAAAGTTGCAAATATAAGAGAAAGGTAATAGAACATTTTAGATAAACCTTTATATACAGCTTGTCATCCATCTTAGCTAATAAAAGTAAAAGTGAACATATCTGCTTTGATTAACTAACAATTCACCTAAGTACTATATATGTATCATTTATCTTTGAACCCAGATTACAGGACCAAAGATTTTCAGTGACTGATAATGACAGAATATGAACTCAAACTCTATTGTTAGTGTTAAATTGTAACCTATATAAATTGTTTTGTAACATTTTTTTTCTATTTGCATTAAAAAATGTGTCGAATATTAGGCTGGTAGCATATTTTCATGGTTAAGTATATTTTGGGGACTCAAGTATGGAAACCTAAGAAATAAGCAGTTCATATGCCTGTTCAAAATATGTATTGGCTGCTTAATTCAAAGCAACGTATGGTATATGAAGGTATTGTTTTACTCACATAAAACCTAAATTATTTGTTTACATAGATTTTGCCCATTATTTCATTATTTCCCACAAATACTTATGTATCCTGCCTCCTAAACTGTCATCAAATGGACAAAGAGATTTTTGAATAAAAACTAAATAAAATGGTTAGTTGTCATGGGAACCTATTAAATATTGTTATTCCCATGAAATTTCTATAGACTCTGTTAATTGTCAAGTAGACCATCTAGTATTGTGCAGAAATTAGTATTATTTTACTTAACAAATGATTAGAAGGTTTCATTATAAATATTGTATGTAAAATATTCCTTAACAGCTATGAAATCTTTTGATATTGATACTTTATTCTTTTGGTAAAGGTCTAATTAGGTTTCATGTCACTCAAGGAAATGTGATACTCTTTATGCCACAAATCAGCTCCACAGTGGGATAAACTGAACAAGCAGATGTGTGGAGGGTTCTTACAATGGAAACAATCACACTTTGCTTCTTCAAAAAGCTACATAAAATAATCATATTTGGCCCTAATGCAGAACAAAAACGTCTGTAGTGTGATCTGAACATGAACAACAATTAAATAAAAAGAGATGATTCCAAAACAAAACAATTTATGTCCGGTTTAACTTTCATTTCCATGACAAATTATATTACAGTTACTTGTGACTGAAGCATTAACAAATGAATGTTTGCATTGCTTAACATAAAATTCATACCAAATGTCCCAGTTTATCGGAAAAAATCAGAGGGAGATTTAGCATCCATCTGTTGCAAATGTCACAACCAGATTGCACTCAAATAATTTAGCACCAAGGTCTCAGTGAACTTGTTGGGATATGTATGAAAAACTGTGCTTTTATTTACTCTCATTTTGACAGTTACATTTCAATTCATGTAGAGGATGTATTTAGAGTTAGAGATACAAAGGAAGCACAGTAATAAATAGCGGAGAATACTACAGATGGATGTTATGATGCCATGTGTGTGGATTTTTCCTGTACATCTGTTGAGATGAAATGCTTCTTCAGTCTGTAAACTTCAATATAAATTAACTTTTTTTTAATACCAAAATAAACGAAAATAAATTATTTAGCATTTTAATTTAATTTATTGTATATAAAAACAGACTTGTGTTGCTTTACTTTTTTTGTATCTCACATTCCCTGTTGGCAGTGCCATGCATCTGATATGTAGGTAGTTATTTGAGATGAGGGGGTTGGTCAAAATTAGTTTGACAGGTTTGTTCAAATTTCGCAAAAAAATTTTGTTTGGGACCCTGACTTTGGGCTGAACTTTGACCAGAACACAAACCTAATTGAAGTCAGTGGGGACCTGGATTTTAACACCCAAAAATGGCTGTAAAATGATGGGAACAACAGGGCAGTTTCTCTGCGCACATTGGGCTAGGAAAGGTACTTGAAATAATATCATAACATTAAAAATATGAATAAAGAAATAATAAATATAAAATGCTAATAATAATTATAATAAAAAGATGCTACAAATTGTATGGATAGTGATAAGTGGACCCGACTAGCAATGTTTGAGAGAAAAGGAGGCAGCTAGAATAACAGTGAGAGACAGCTAGAGGCTATTTCAAATAATTGGACTTTTTAAGGCAATGTCAAGTACTTCATATTTATTCCCAGAATGGAGAGGCCAAACAAAGTAAAACATTGGTCAATTACAATGCAAAGATTACTTCAAGTTTCATCGGGTTGTCTTTAACCCACACCACCGATTTTGTTCAAAGCCTACCATCGCACCATTATTCAAACAGCAAGGACATCTCAGCCACAGGTCATGGAGCAGGTCATAATGCTCTATAACAATAATGCTCTTCTAGATGGGATTCCATGGGATATCCACCTGTCTGTAGACATAGGGAGTCATTTACTTACCCGATCCTGTCGCGATCCAGCGGCGCGTTCTCACGAGGATTCGGGTCTTCTGGCGATTCACTAAGGTCATTCGCCCCATGTCCACCAGGTGTCGCTGCTGCGCCATGATCCGCCAAGGTCCGCTGGAGTTCACCAACCTATTCCTGGTGCATGTGAGTGATTGATTTTGCGACACAATTCGTTTTTAAAATTCCGTGGTTTTTCCGAATCTGTCGCCCCCGATTTCTGTCGCGTGAAAGCCGGCGCTGAAATCCTGGCGGAATTTGGTGCAAAACTGAAAAAAATGTGAAACCCGACGAAAGTGCGGCCGTGGAGCCCTTAGTAAATGAGCCCCATAGAGTTGCAAGATTTCCAACAACTTGTGTTGGTGGATGAGGATGTGGACAGTAAACCATTGCAGGACATCTACCATGATGTTGGTATAAAACAAAGTGGAGACTGACAAGGAGGTCTTGGTGGAAGAAGATCTGAGAAGTAATGACGATGTGCTGGAACCAACATGGGTCAAAGGTCAAATAATAGTTTGGATGAAGTGGTAGTGGTCATAAAGCCTGAGGTATCCAGCAGAAGATGCAGAATGGTAGAAAGGTGCATTGGTCAGCCCTTAGCCTCGACATGGTCTGCCACCGCCCACCGTGCCAAGGGATTAGCATACAAAGTCTGGCCCAGATAATCTCCCTGGCCTTTTTTCAAACATTGTGCAGAAGACAGAGCATGTGTCATTTGCATGCTCTGCCACTAGTCCCTGTAGTGACAAATAAAAACTCCACATATGTGACGGGGTCCTGACAAAGAAAAAAAAGCCACAGTGGATGACACCCCAAAAAAACATGGAAACACCTGTGGCTCCCTCTCCTGCTTCAGTTGTCTCAGCCTAAACTGCCACTGCCACCCACCTGCCAAGTCCACGTCAAAGGGAATATGCATCACCACCATCAACAAATCTGTCCACAGCAACCTAGGGAAGGCTTTAGTTTTCTGTCCCCCAAAAAAATGATAGAAAGAAAAATTTCGACCCATCTCACCCACAAGTACTTCTTCTGACTGGGACAGTTGCAAAATTGTTGACTTTTGATGAAGCTACAGTACTGGACAGCTTTAAAAATGTTATGGTGGTGACTGTCCCACAAAATGTAATTCCCATCCACCAATACTTTACTGGGCAAGCCATCACTGTCCAACACCAACATGTTTTGGAGAAAAGAAGGTGTACACCATTCAATGCCATTTGTCTGAAGGTGCATATCACAACTGATATGTGAACAAGTAAGCATGGGCAAGGATATTAAATCTCTTTAACTGCCCACTTGGTAAACTGTAGTGGTGGCCGGGCTCGAGGCAAGAAACGCTGTGGCGCATATACTTCCACCTCTAAGGATTGCTGGACATCACTCCTTGCCTCCCTTTGCCTCTTTCTCCTATTCAGCATCCTCTTCTCCTGCCTCCTCATCCAGTTAGAAATCTCCGTTTCCTTTCAACGACTAGAGTAAATATCTAGATCAACTGAAACTCTTTGAAAATAAAAAAACAAACTTTTTATAAAAACCAAAATTTCTTGAAAAAATAGAAAAACTGAAACAAGATAGAAAAATAAACTTTTTGAGAAAACAAGCAAAAAACAAATCTATTTAAAAACACAAAAATATATGATTACCGTGTTTCGAAATGAACGTCTCTTATGGCAGTGAGTGGAGTGGACTGGTTTTTCCCATTGCGTCTTTTATTGCAGTGAGAAAAGAGCCCAGTACGTATTTCCCATTCTGGCTGTGAGAGGAAGGGACAGATTTTTCCAATGGTTATAAAGAGAGAATGCACTAGTGGTGGAGTTTCCATGGAACATTTATGGTTCAGTGGCAGTTACAGAAGATTATGCTCCCCTCATGTAGATAACAGATGCCACATGCATCACTCATTACAGTTTCCCTGAATCTGTATGTCAAGTCTTCAACTGTGTATTTTTAATGGATTGCATTCAGTGTCGATTAGATAAGATCTCAATGGGGGATGACCACTATTCAAGAGCCAAATCTGTTTTAATGATGGTGTCATTGACTTTCTGAAAAGCTCTAGTTTAGTGGCTGTTGCAGGCTCGGAAAAGCTGGTTTAGTAGCTTTGCCAATATCTTAAAACCTTTGAAAACAGCAACCAAGACGTTTATGCTTGTCCTCATTGGCATCATATTAACCCTTCATAGGACCTTCATAATGGACTACCTTCCACACCAGAGAGGAATCAATGTATACAGCTTCTTCATCTCTGCATTGGGAATGCAGCTCAATTATTTGTAACCAAAAATTCATCTATATGATAAATAGAGATGAGCGAACATGCTCGTCCGAGCTTGATGCTCGGTCGAGCATTAGGGTACTCGAGACGGCTCGTTGCTCGGACGAGTATTTCCCCTGCTCGAGATCGAGCATTTAATTAAAAAAACACAGTGAAGAACAATGAAGAATAGAATAAAAACAGTGAACACAGGATCATTTAAGATAAAAACACAGTGCAGAACACAGTGCAGAATAGATTACAGATGTTCGGCACATCTGCTTACTTGTCGGGAGATACGCGCGGAACGGCGCGAACAAAATAGCATGTGAAGAACAATATATATGTGTGTAAAGAACACATTGCAGATGTTTCCATACATCTGCAATGTCTTCTTCACACATATATATTGTTCTTCACATGCTATTTTGTACGCGCCGTTCCGCGCGTATCTCCCGACAAGTAAGCAGATGTGCCGAACATCTGTAATCTATTCTGCACTGTGTTCTGCACTGTGTTTTTATCTTAAATGATCCTGTGTTCACTGTGTTCACTGTGTTCACTGTTTTTATTCTATTCTTCACTGTTCTTTACATCTGCTAACTTGTCGGGAGATAATATACGCGCGGAACAGTGAAGAATAGATCGCAGATGTTTGCAAATTATCAGAAGACATTCTTTTTCAATTAAATAACACATTTTATTCCCGAACCATGGTCCCTTTGAAAAATGCTCGGGTCTCCCATTGACTTCAATGGGGCTCGTTACTCGAAACGAGCACTCGAGCATCTGGAAATGTTCGGCTCGAGTAACGAGCACCCGAGCATTTTAGTGCTCGCTCATCTCTAATGATAAACTATTATTGGTCACTGATAAATACAATTCCAACCCAGAAAATGACATGCAAGCATTTGTTCTAGCTATTACTGCACACCATTCTGCGTGGATCAGCACTTTTATGATCCACCTATCAGTGTTCACTATTCTCACTGACCACAGTTTTCTGAACCACATATTAGTATGCACTACACTCTCTGGTCCAGGTATTAGTGTGCCCTATTTTCAATCACCACACTTGTCTGAACAAAGTATCAGTATGTGCTATTCTCTCTGACCACACGTACTCTCTGAACCACGTATTGGTGGGTAATATCTCACTGACAACACTTTTCTTAACCACATATTAGAATGCAATATTGTTTGATAAGAAAACAAAGCACAATGTGGGTTATTTACTGACGCAGCTGCTGGTGTTCACTGAAAGTGCATTGTCCGACAAAAACACTGTGCTGTGATTAACTAAGATTGTGCGCCCAATATCCTGCAATTGTCACTTTCTCGCTCAGGTCAGACAGAGTTCACCATCTTTTAAGTGGTGCATGTAAGTGCATTAGCTTGTGACACAATCTGAAAGTTAAATCCCCCGCTCAACCCGAATCAGTTGGATTGTCTAACGGCATGCCCCCCCCATTTGCGTTGCATGGAAGCCAGCGCAGCAGGCCTATGCTACCATACTATAGTATGGCACTATATGGTAGGATAAATCAGACAACCTATGGTTAAAGTTATCTAGGGGGTCTGAAGCATAGTAAAAAATAAAAGTTAAAAAATAAATTAAAAAAAACATGAACATTCAAATCATCCCCCCCCCCTTTCCATAGAACAAACATAAATGTTAATTTACAATAAACATCATAAACACATTGGGGGGGAATTTAGTAATTCTGTCGCAACCTGGACAGTCAGCATCTGACATCAGACTGTGGAAAGCATTGCCTGATGTACTGTAGTAGTGCACGGCTGTAAGTTATTAATGCGCAGATGGAACTAATCGTTCAGGCGCTATAAAAATACAGACACAAATGAAATAAGCGCCAAAATCTTACATGGACTGCGCCTTTTTTAAATTTTGATTTCAGACCATTTTTTTCCATGTGTGTAAAATACAAGACCAACTGGTAGTATAGCAATTACGTGGAATTGTAACTATGAAGTGTTAAGCATAGTCCAAGTAGTAAAACCACACATTGCACTGTAAAAAAACATAACCTTCAACACTAATCCATTGGGGTGATATCTATCTAATATACACTCACCGGCCACTTTATTAGGTACACCTGTCCAACTGCTCGTTAACACTTAATTTCTAATCAGCCAATAACATGGCGGCAACTCAGTGCATTTAGGTATGTAGAAATGGTCAAGACAATTTCCTGCATTTCAAACTGAGCATCAGTATGGGGAAGAAAGGTGATTTGAGTGCCTTTGAACGTGGCATGGTTGTTGGTGCCAGAAGGGCTGGTCTGAGTATTTCAGAAACTGCTGATCTACTGGGATTTTCACGCACAACCATCTCTAGGGTTTACAGAGAATGGTCCGAAAAAGAAAAAATATCCAGTGAGCGGCAGTTCTGTGGGCAGAAATGCCTTGTTGATGCCAGAGGTCAGAGGAGAATGGGCAGACTGGTTCGAGCTGATAGAAAGGCAACAGTGACTCAAATCGCCACCCGTTACAACCAAGGTAGGCAGAAGAGCATCTCTGAATGCACAGTACGTCGAACTTTGGGGCAGATGGGCTACAGCAGCAGAAGACCACACCGGGTGCCACTCCTTTCAGCTAAGAACAGGAAACTGAGGCTACAATTTGCACAAGCTCATCGAAATTGGACAGTAGAAGATTGGAAAAACGTTGCCTGGTCTGATTTCTGCTGCGACATTCGGATGGTAGGGTCAGAATTTGGCATCAACAACATGAAAGCATGGATCCATCCTGCCTTGTATAAACGGTTCAGGCTGGTGGTGGTGGTGTTATGGTGTGGGGAATATTTTCTTGGCACTCTTTGGGCCCCTTGGTACCAATTGAGCATCATTGCAACGCCACAGCCTACCTGAGTATTGTGGCTGACCATGTCCATCCCTTTATGACCACAATGTACCCAACATCTGATGGCTACTTTCAGCAGGATAATGCGCCATGTCATAAAGCTGGAATCATCTCAGACTGGTTTATTGAACATGACAATGAGTTCACTGTACTCAAATGGCCTCCACAGTCACCAGATCTCAATCCAATAGAGCATCTTTGGGATGTGGTGGAACGGGAGATTCGCATCATGGATGTGCAGACGACAAATCTGCGGCAACTGTGTGATGCCATCATGTCAATATGGACCAAAATCTCTGAGGAATGCTTCCAGCACCTTGTTGAATCTATGCCACGAAGAATTGAGGCAGTTCTGAAGGCAAAAGGGGGTCCAACTTGTTACTAGCATGGTGTACCTAATAAAGTGGCCGGTGAGTGTATGCTGATACAAAAGTATAAAATACAGAAGTATAGAAAAAGAGACAACAGGAAAGAACGATAAAATCCATTATTTGTAGAGAGGTCTCTATCATTGTTTCGGAACAATGCAAAAGCATTTAAATAAGTGGAGCACATGCACATCAGCAGCAAGTCGGCATTTTGGGGAGGATTATCTCTCCCCAATCATATAATGATTAGAGATGAGCGAACATACTCGTCCGAGCTTGATGCTCATTGCTCGGACGAATACTTCGCCAGCTCGAGATAATGGCATCTCCCGCCGTTTTGACTCTTGGCGGCCAGAAAAAGAGCGAATCACAAGCCAGGAGACTCTGCAGTACACCCAGCACCACTTGGTACACTTACATGTCGATTGCAGTGGTTGGCTGGCCTGATCAGGTGACCCTGGAATATTCTAGCCACAGCCCGCAGTGCTCAGATCATTCTCTGCCTGGATGCTGTTAGGGATAGAGCTGCTGCTGGTCAGGGATAGTGTTAGGGTGTTCTATTAGATTAGTGTTAGGCAGGAGTGATTCTTCAAGAACCCAACAGCCCTTGTTAGGGCTACAATAGCGTTATTTTTTTTTTAAATTTGCTTGTGGCTGGGCTTGCTGGCAATAGTAGTGCAGTTACTACCACATTGTGACAAATTTGCAGGGAGATTTGTGAACGTTATTTTTGGCTCTTAGTGACACACATATCCATTTCAAACGGCTAAGTGGGACAATTTATTGGGGGTTTGATTGAATTAGGCACAGTCTGCCCATTGTTTAGCAAGCTAGTCTCCAGAAATCCACATTCTCTCTGCCGGTGAAGCGTACTGTACGTCACATGTGGTGTAATGTAATACGTTTTTTTTCAAATTAGTACCGGGACATTCAGAAATCCGCATTTCAGTTTGCTTTCTGATTTCTTCTGCAAGTTTCATTTATAAAGAAATAAAAAAAACAAAAAAAAAGTTATAAAAAAGAAAAAACAAAAAAATAATAATACATTTTCTCTTTAAATTTTTTTTGGGGGTGGGAAATCTCTGTTATAGCAATCAAATTTTGTCTACTGTAGTTGAACGGTTGTGCCTGCTACTGTTTAGCAAGCTAGTCTCTAGAAATCCCAATCCACATTCTCTCTGCCAGTGAAGCGTACTGTACGTCACTCGTGGCGTAATCTAATAAGTTTTTTTGTTCACATTAGTACCGGGACATTCAGCAATCCGCATTTCAGTTTGCTTTCTGATTTCTTCTGCATGTTTCATTCATAAAGAAATTTAAAAAAAAAACAAAGTTATAGAAAAGAAAAAAAACAAAAAAATGTATACATTTTCTCTTTAAATTTTTTTTTGGAGGTGGGAAATCTCCATTATAGCAATCAAATTTTGTCTACTGTAGTTGAACTGTTGTGCTTGCTACTGTTTAGCAAGCTAGTCTCTAGAAATCCCAATCCACATTCTCTCTGTCAGTGAAGCGTACTGTACGTCACGTGTGGCGTAATCTAATATGTTTTTTTGTTCACATTAGTACAGGAACATTCAGCAATCCGCATTTCAGTTTGCTTTCTGATTTCTTCTGCGTGTTTCGTTCATAAAGAAATTAAAAAAAAAACAAAAAAGTTATAAAAACAAAAAAACAAACAAAAAGTACATTTTCTCTTTTAATTTTTTTTGGGGTGGGAAATCTCCGTTATAGAATTTAAATTTTGTCTACTGTAGTTGAACGGTTGTGCCTGCTACTGTTTAGCAAGCTAGTCTCTAGAAATCCCAATCTACATTCTCTCTGCCGGTTTAGCGTTCTGTACGTAACGTGTGGCGTAATCAAATACGGTCTTTTGTTCACATCAATACCAGGACATTTTTTAAAAAATTGTCTGTGTTGATTAGAAACTAGCCATAGCAATGTCTGATTTCTTCTGCACGTTTTGCTCTTCTATAAATCCCCAAAAAAACATACATAAAAAAAATACCAAAAAAATGAAGAGTTTATATTTCTCTTTTTTCTATAAAATAGACTTTTATTTGGAAAATGTTGAACCCGGGGGCTAAGGGTAGAGGACGAGGGCGTGGGCATCCAATTACTGCAGGGGTCAGAGGCCGTGGTCCTGGGCGGGGTGAGACACTACCTGCTGATGAGTGAGCAGGGAAACACAGCAGAGCTACACTCCCTAGTTTCATGTCTAAACTTACTGGGACTCGTGGTAGAGCACTGTTGAGGCCAGAACAGTGCAAACAGTTGAAGTCGTGGATTGTGGACAATGCTTCAAGTCATTTGTCCACCAGTCAGTCTGCCACACAGTCCACCCATGTTACCCAAGTGAGCACTCCTCCAGCTCCTCCACCTCAACCTCCTCCCCCCCAGTCTGGCCCCTCCCAGGAAAATTTGGAATATGTATTATGGAGGGCCACATTCGCGGTCCTCAGTATTGCAAATGTTTTGGGAGTGCCACATACAGGTACTCTATGTATTTAATTTTTCTGGAGGGCCACCTACCCGGTCCTCTGGTTTAAAACATTTTTTGGAGTGTCACATACAGGTACTCTATCTATTTAATTTTTCTGGAGGGCCACCGACTCGGTCCTCTGTTTTGAAAACTTTTTTGGACTGCCACATACAGACACTATTCAAATTGAATTGTCTCCATAGCAGCCTCCACACGTCATCTTTATAGCTGCCTCCACATGTCGTCTTTATAGCTGCCTCCACACGTCATCTTTATAGCTGCCTCCACACGTCTCCATTGCTGCCTCCACACGTTGTGTCCATTGCTGCCTCCACACGTCGTCTCCATAGCTGCCTCCAAAAGTCATCTCCATAGCTGCCTCTAGCAAACGAGCTGTGTCAGGCTCATTTTTCGGGTGCTTCACCAGATACGTTATGGAACTTGGTTACTCTGTCACCGCCATGCTGTGTTATCAACTACATATAACGTCAACCTTTTGTTCACATAGGAAATCATTTCACTTCTTGCTCACCTCCTTTGGTTCCTCTCTGTCGCCATAACCAGGCCAAATACTGATACGTACAGTGCTACACGTTATCCTCGCCAAAAGGAATTTTTTAAATTGGTTAGTTAGGCTATGTCGCCGTGCCACTCTCTATCCTGCCGCTGCCTCTGCGTGCCACCCCCTGTAGTGTCAGGGTCAATTATTGGGTGTTTTAGATGTTATCTCGCCTCACTCGGTCACTCTGTCATCACCATGCTGTTGCCCATAATTTTGGCATAATGGTGAAATTAGACAGCCTCAGAGGCATCCATGCATGCTGCCCCTGCTGTTTCCTGTCCATTTCTGTGGTGTTTCCATAATTTTCTGAGGTTTCCAAGTCAAAAATGCCACTTTTTTGCCATTTTGAAAAATATAAAAATTCTATAAAAAGTGATCAAAAGCCCATACAGTCCTAAAAATAAAAACATTAAAACTGTCATCAAAAGTCGCAAAAAATAACACCACCCACCGCACCGTACACTGAAGTATGAAAAAGTTATTAGTGCCAGAACATCGCAAAATGAAGAATTTTTTTTTTGTACAGAAGGTTTTAATTTTTTTAAATGTATGAAAACATTATAAAACCTGTACAAATTTGTTATCCTCGTGATTGTACCGAACCAAAGAATAAAATAGACATGTGATTTGGGGCTCTCAGTGAAAGCTGTAAAATCCAAGCCCACAAGAAAACGTTGCAAATGTGTTTTTTCATCATTTTCACTGCATTCTGAATTTTATCCCGCTTCCCAGTATACGGCATGGAATAATAAATACCATTACTATGAAGTTCATTTTGTTACGCAGAAAACAAGCCCAAACAGAGCACTTTACATGGAAAAATAAAAAAGTTACAGATTTTTGAAGGTGGGGAGTGAAAAATGAAAATACAAAAACAAAAAAGGGCCACGTCCCTAAGGGGTTAAACATTTAACTTCCATCATCAGTGTCAGTGTTACTGGATGTCAGAATGCAAACAGATTTTTCAAATTCATGTTCAGCCGAACTCAGTCTAATCATACATTCATACCTGCATCTGGTGCAGATCCACTTTTTGCTGTGTCTCACATGGAAGAGTGTGGTTACCTGTGCTCCTGCATTGTGGCAACAGAATACCAATGAGCTGATTTTCTCTAATAAAATAGTCATTTTATGTACAATATTTCAAATGGTAAAGTATTTTGGATTAAGAAAGTCCAGATATATTGATATTTTCTGAAATCATTAAGTAATTATATAATTTCAGAGAGAGCAGAAAGCCTTAATATGTATGAGGGCTTTAAGACAGCTACAACACAGTAACTTATGTATGTTGTAAACTTTAAAAATTTTTTTTTACTATTTTACAATAATTCCTTTAGGAAATTAGGACCAAGCCAATTTTGTATTTTTGTTCATCACCTCCTCAAAGTTATGATTTTAACATTTTTTCTGTTTACAGAGGCATATGAGGTGCTACAAAATTGTATCATTTTTAATCACTGCGATGTTATATGAAAAAAATCTGAAGACAAAAAATGAAATGGAACTTTTTGTAAAATGTTTTATTGTGTTGCCATATTCAGGGGTCATAAACATGTGTTTCCCTGTTTACAGAGTGGTCATTTACTTTATTTAGTCCAGATTTTAGACAGATATTTTGATGAGCCAAATTGGCTTCTAAATCACTATATGTCTGCTTTATGCTTACCGTATATACTCGAGTATAAGCCGACCCGAGTATAAGCCGAGACCCCTAATTTCAACACAAAAAACTGGGAAAACCTATTGACTCGAGTATAAGCCGAGGGTGGGAAATGCATTGGTTACAGCCTACAAGTATATAGTCTGCCAGCCCCTGTAGCATACAGCCTGCCCAACCCCTGTAGCAGGAAAAAAAATAACACTGTACTCATTCTTCCGACGTCCCCCATAGGTCCTCTTCTGTCTCAGACTGTCTCAGACAGAAGAGGACATACGGTTGACGTCAGAAAGGTGAGTTTTGTTTTTTAGGTGACTCGAGTATAAGCTGAGTTAGGGTTTTGAGCACAAATTTTGTGCTGAAAAAGTAGGCTTATACTCGAGTATATAAGGTAATTAATTTTTAAAGTATATTACAAATTTACTTTAAACAATCATATCTTATGAACCATGTTACCTAGAAACAAAATTCTGTTGTAATATAATATCAAGATTGTGTTTCTAGGTGGAACTGGTGATTCTCCTCTTTGAGAGGACATCTGAATTGTGTTTTTAGGTTCAAGAGATATGACTGCTTTAAGGGAGCCACCATCCATCCTGTCAACTGAAGACAGAATGGAGACAACTGCAAAGAGGCACTTTGCAAAAGTACATGTACCCTCTGCCTCTCTCTTGGAAAATGGTGATGGATTGACACTTTACATATTTACAAAATATTTGTTAAAGATGTATATAATTTTACTGATCATTACTCTCTACAACACTTGAGGAATAATGACAAAATTGCCCGACCTGCATCTTTTGGTGAGCCCACCATTGTTGAAGATGGAACCTGCAGCAGCAATGAAATGTATCAACATTTATTATTTTATTTTGGGCCACAGTTAACTGAAAATTGTACTGGAGAACAAATAAAATAGTTTTTTTGTTGTGCCTGGAATTTTCAACTGTGGTTATTCTTCAGCTGATTTCGGATATATCTTCCATTTCTCTCTAGAAGCTTTAGTTTATGGGATGTTGAACATTTCCATCAAGAAATAAGTACAATGGAAGAACGGTATCATGGGCAATGGGATACACATGTGATGGTTGATGTTTTTCACAAATAATTGTGTGACCACCAGTTTGAGCAGCAATATGACCTTTATTTGCAGCCAGGTCTTGTTGCAGTGAGCTCTGCAGATTTTTGTGGCACATAACCTTTCAAAAAGCATCAGAAAAGTGAGTGTGGGAGCTTGGTGGCGAGTGTGCAGTGTCCTAAGTGGGACTTACGTTTAAGGGATTTAAGTTTGAGGGACTTTGTGTAGGTAACTGCTGTATTTTGTGTTACTTTGACTGTAAATTCTTCTTTCCGTGCATATTTCTCTTGTAATCCCCATTAGAACAATGGACTCCATAAGTGGCATTGCTACACAGTGTACATCCTGTGCCATGTATGCTTTCCTTGAACAGCCGTTCGAGGGAGAATACTGCTGTGTGGGATGTGTGAAAATTGCTCATCTGGAAGCCCAGATTCTGGATCTAAATGAGCAAGTTTCAAAGCTGCGGGCAATTGACAATATGGAGCGAAGTTTGGTGCTCCTGGAGCACAAACTCTCTGGGGAAGATGGGTGTGAAGAAGGAAGTATGGAGGTGCAGAGGGAGGGGGCAGCTAGTTGTGTAACATGTAGAAGGCAGGGTAGAGTGAAGAGTTGTAGGGAGTCTAGTCCTGACCTGGTGCACCGCAATAAGTTTGCCAGGCTGGTGGATGAGGGGGATATCAGCTCTGGGGTAGCAATGCTGCAGCAAGACATGGCCTCTAGCAACCAGGGGACTTTCTGCTCCAGTAAGAAGGGTGATGAGAGCACAGGCAAGGTCAGACAGATGCTGGTAGTGGGATATTCGATTATTAGGGGAACACACAGGGCAATCTGTCACAAAGACCGTGCATACCGAACAGTGTGTTGTTTGCCGGGTGCTTGGGTTCGGCATATTGCGGATCGGTTTGACAGATTACTGGGAGGGGCTGGTGAGGAACCAGCGGTCATGGTCCACATTGGCACTAATGACAAAGTAAGAGGCAGCTGGAAGGTCCTTAAAAATGATTTCAGGGATTTAGGCCATAAGCTCAGGGCAAGGACCTCAAAGGTAGTTTTCCTGTACCACGTGCCACACCAGAAAGGCAGCGGGAGATCAGGGAGGTAAATAAGTGGCTCAAAAGTTGGTGTAGGAAGGAGGGTTTTGGGTTCATGGAGAACTGGGCTGACTTTTCTGTCGGCTACAGGCTCTACAGTAGGGATGGGCTGCACCTCAATGGGGAGGGTGCAGTTGTTTTGAGGGAAAAAATTGCTAGAAGGTTGGAGGAGTGTTTAAACTAGAGACCTGGGGGGACGGCAACTACACTTGTGCAGGGCAAATAGACAGTGTAGTTAGAGAGCTGGGAAGAGTCATAGTCCATGGGGGAGGAAGGGGGGCTGGAATGAGATTGGGGAATAAGAACAAAAGGAATACGGACAGGGAAAACCATATAAAGTGTATGTACACAAATGCCAGAAGCCTCACAAACAAAATGGAGGAACTGGAACTCTTGATGTTGGAGCGGAAAAATGATATAGTGGCTATATAGTGACAGTAGCTATGACTGGGCTGTTACTATAGATGGTTATAGTCTTTTTAGGAAGGATCGTATAAATAAAAAAGGGGGAGGGGTTTGTTTATATGTGAATTTTTGCCTCATGCCTGTCTTGCGAGATGACATCGGTGACGCAAATGCAAATGTGGAATCTTTATGGGTGGAGATATGGGGAGGGAAAAGGAATAATAAAATATTACTAGGGGTTTGTTATGAGGCTCCAAATATAATGAAGGCAGCAGAGGAAATGCTGATAAGTGAAATGGATTCGGCTTCAAAGCATGGTGAAGTACTTATCATGGGGGACTTCAATTACCCAGATATTGACTGGGGGGCAGAAACCTGCAGGTCCTTCAAAGGCAGCAGGTTCTTGTCAACAACAAAAGACAATTACCTGTCGCAACTAGTCCTGGAGCCACCAAGAGGGGGGGCACTACTGGACCTTATCCTTACCAACAGACCTAATAGGGTATCAAAACTACAGGTTGGGGGGAAGTTGGGTAATAGTGATCATAATATCATTAATTTTTTATTACGCTTTACTAAGAGCGTTAGGGAAGGGGCAACCAACACTCTAAATTTCAGGAGGGCAAATTTTCAGCAACTAAGGGAAGACCTTAAAGGCATAGACTGGGATAATGTTCTCAAAGACAAAAGCCTCCCCAAAAAATGGGACTTTTTCTCATATATTCTGAAAAAGTCCCGTGAGAAACACATACTTTATGGGAAAAAGCATAAGAGGAACAAGAAAACATGGCTAACGTGAAGGTAGCGATGAAGCATTACAGGATTATAGAGAGAAAAATAAATCCTGTAAAAAGCAACTAAAGGCCGCAAAAATAGAGACGGAGACAAATATTGCCAGGGAGAGCAAAAATAATCCCAAATTATTTTTCAAGTATATAAATGATAAGAAACTAAAAACAGAGAGTGTGGGTCCCCTTAGAAATAACATGGGGGTCATGATGGAAGGAGATGAGGAAAGGGCCAATCTACTGAATGTCGCCTTCACAACTGTCTTTGCCCAGGAAAATCCCCTGGTGGAAGATACAATGAGTAATAATGTAAATTCTTTTTGGAATGTCAACAGTTTAACCCAGGAAGAGGTACGGCGCCGCCTTGCAACCACTAAGATAGATAAATCAGATGGCCAGATGGCATACACCCATCAAATGTGGTACCAATATACAAAAAAGGATCAAAAAGTGATCCTGGAAACTACAGACCTGTGAGTCTAACTTCTGGGTGGGGAAAATATTTGAGGGCTTACTTCACAACCCTAGTCACAAGCCTTTTACCCAGCCAAACCAGTTCCCTACGGTGTACTGAGGAGAACCAGCCAGGTCGAAACAGTGCTGTGTACAGCTGGGAATCTGTTCCTTCTTGAATAGATATACTGGTTTGGTTTTATTCTTGCATCATGTCATAAACCTTCCCAAGGGTTAGTCAGGGGAACAGTATATTTGCCATATTTTAGGAGAGCATTTTGTATAAAAATGATGTATAGAAATACATATAAAATAACATGGGTACAAGTATCATTGCACTGGAAAAGGCCAATAATGGTCTTTTCTACCCCAGTAATGCTAGGCGGCTTCTTTAAATTTGACCCCCTAAATGACCCCCTAATTTATTGTAACCAGTCATATACAATTAGACAGCAGCAGCCTGGAATTGCAGGGGGTAAAGCTTACATTATTGTGCTATCCCAGCCAATTGACATAGTCAATTGTCAGTGTTAACCTATAAAAGCACCATTACTAATGGTGGATACAAATGACCAGCTAGAAATTCTTTAGAGAATCAGAATATCTTGATATGTCTATGATTTTAAGTAGTATATAGTAATTAATAAATAGTGTATAGTATAATTAAATATCATAACTCATTCATGATTTTTGTTCGTTATTCTTTATGAAATAATGAAAATAAATTAATTGCATATGGCAATAACACATATAGACTGCAACTTTAAAGTTCTATGTGCTATATTTATTTAAGAAAATGTTGAAAATTAAATACAGAAATAAATATTCATTTCAATATGTTCAGATGGTATATTTTTATCTTCAACCTAGGTTTCTAATAATACTTTCCGTGATTAACTGAAGAAAAAAATATAAAATTAGCATACTGACTGATTTGACATTTTGAATAGCTTTCGTTTATATTTTAACATCATGTTTCCTAAAATATATACATGATCTATGTAGACTCATCTACAATTTATCTGAAACTTTGATTTTTCTTGGCTAATACTAGAAATCTAAAATATCAAGGCTGGCAAGGATTGCTGTGTGATACAGATGACCAATATTTAGTTTTGTATTATTTACCGATAAACAGAAACATCCCCCAGCTGATTGATGGAGCTTTACTTTCCAAAGAAAGAATGTAATGTAATAATGTTCTTGAAATATACATACTTTGAAATAAAAAACACCAAGAAGTTGTTAAAATTTAATGAAACACATGAGTATATATTGGATTAAGCTGAAGCATAGAAAGTAGGCCCTGTACCTTGTAGGCTGCCATAAGCCTGGGAACAAGACCAAATATTGTTGGACATGGTTTCATGTCATCCTAGTTTCATAACTATCCAGCAACAAATTTGACCACAGATGATGAGACACTCACTGTTAACAGTGGATTGTTCACTTGTTGAAATTGTGGTTAAATATAACCATCTAAACATCTCCAGCAAAAAAAAGTTGGCATTATAATTGTAGAAACTCTCATTCAACCATCCCTATTACCCTCTGCAGGAAACAGGGGTAATAATGAAATAATGCTGTAATAATGAAAGTAATAAAACACAGCCTTGCCCTTACCAAAAAACACATATGAAAATGAACAAAAAATATCACAAAAGTTATTTCTCCTCCAAAAATGCATAATCCAAATAAGTTACAAAGGTAAGGATACCATGTGATGAACACTTCAAATAAGGAATCTATATGATCTCTCTCTATCTCAAAGAATAAAACTAAGTTGTCAATTTAGATAATACAGTGATCCAAGTTTAAAAGAAAAGTCATTAAATTTGGTTTTGTGAGGGTCAAGATAATGATTATGTGTCCATAATAATTATATACTTTATGATTGTATACATGTGCCCTTTGCCCTACATTTTGCACTCTGTCTGTTATGAAATACAGAGCTTTTCCCTTAAACCAGTCTTAACCAGATATGCAACTGTCAGCGAAACTCAAGTCTTGTGATGAAAAGCAGATGTTACCCAAAGATAGCACCGGCTTCTGGACCAACGGTCAATTTCCTAACCAACGGTGACAGGAGTTTACTCTAGCATAGCAACCATGGTCTAATTTCGAGGACCAATCAGCAGGGGTCAGAGGCCAGACATATATGCTTAGCTATAACCAATTATAATGATTTTAATGTATGTAACCATGCCTTTTTGTATGAATATAAAAAGTTATGTATCAGGAAATAAAGGACAGTTCAGTTCTCTTTTCTGCATGGCAAGTTAAGAGCATGAACTAAGTATAAAACAGAAAACTTCAGTTTTCTGTCTTTACTTACCAAAAACGTGCGCGCATGCTTAAATAATTTGGAGTGTCTGAGAGAAGAGTGTATTGGCGGTTTTGCGCTGCCTCGTCAGTTTCAACTTCTTTTTTAATCAATTCCACCACATCGATTTGTTTTCCAGCTTCTAGTTTATTATATGGAATATTAACTTGTGCCACTATCTCATATAATTTTAATTGCGAGAAACAATACCATACATGTTTCTGCAAATGAAAAAAATTAAAATTCTGACTTTTGGTTTCAAATTTTTCCTTATTTCATTAAATATTTGAATTATTGACTTAAACAATACTTTAAAGCACAATGGTGCTTATTTACTAAGGGTCCCGCGGACACATTCTCCCCGGGTTTCCCGACTTTTCGGGGATCGCGCCAGGAAATGTGTTGCACATGGTCAGATTTTGATGCATCAGTGCCGGCTTTCATGCGACAGAAATTGGTGGGCATTAACATTTAAATTTGTGTTGCATCCAATGCACTGACATACACCGGTATGTCAGATGGTGAACTCCGCCGGACCTGATCCGGGAAGCGACACAAGCTGGAAATCGGGCTCACAATCTTCTTGAATCGCTGCACATGTGCATTCCGGTGGACACTTAGGAATGGGGATCGCACAGGACTGGTTAGGTAAATGTGCCCCAATATGTTTCAATACATACAGTAGTGTTTCAAATAGAGCTATCTTAGCAATTTAGCAATGCAGCAATTTAAAATAAATAAAACATATTATGCAACTAACTAGATATATATGCTGAATAAAGACCAATTTGATAAACATTTTAGAACAAATATTTAATTTTGTTGACAATGTTATTTATAAAGTAAGGTAACAGGAGATACTACTGATACCGCTGCATTCACATGGACATGTACACTCCCCTGGTTGCTTCTCACCATCCCCGTCTGCATAGCGTGCTCTATCTTTTCCCCATGTACAGAATGGTACAGTGCCACACGTTTGTTGCACCATACTGCCGTCGGGTTGACAAAGCTGTCTATGGGGATGTATATCCAGCCGCAAATTTGGGATGTGCGCGCTGGGAAGCCTGGAGAGGAGCAGGAGCATGGAAAGTTAAGTGAGGCCGGGGAGGGACGCTGCCTTGGAGAGGGGCATGTGTAGGAGCACCCATGACATGGCCCTTACCTTGCCCTTGCTCAACTTGACCATGGATTTGCTTATGAACCAGGTGAACTGCCACTAATTTTGCCCTTTCTACAAAAAAACTACTTTCTTCTTTCACTACATTATACACCTCAATCCTGAAAGGCAAGAGCACGGGACAAGATAGGTTTCACATAATATACTTTAAGGTGATCCTTGTACCAAAGCAGATACAGTTTTCAAAACCCGATTCCAACTACTTAAGCAGGCTGTGGAGACACACATTATTTTTCTTCGTGAAAAATCATGGTCAAACATACCTCTCCTAAAATTGTGAGCTAAGATTTTATCATACCTCGTATATACCTTGTATATAATACAATCACCCACCATTTTTATTTAAGCTGATCCTGAACAAGTGAAGTTTTTTCTTCCCGGAAAGGAAGCACACAATAATTTAGCTCATTATCATAATACTTTATGCCAAGTCAAGAGAAATCTGCTTGGTGTTACATGAAACAGATGATGAAAAGACCTATAATAAAATAAGGTGGGCCTTTTGTATACAACACTAAAAAATAGAGATCCAAAAATGTGTATGCTCTCCAAAATGGCTGTGCCATATTTCATTTAAAGTTGTTAACAACAGGGTGGAAGGGGGTGAGGTTTTGAGCTGAATCCAGTCCCTTACACAAATTCCTAATAAAGTTCAAGGTTGAGTCCGAGGGCCAAAACCTGCAAAGTTCGGTACAATCCCCAACTTTGCTATTCCTGCCTCTGCTCATCACTAATTGTGAACAAATGGTGAAGGTGGTAAATGGTAATGATAAAGGTAACATATAAAGCTATGTGGTGAAACAAAGAAAATGATTTGAAAATAAGAACCAGATAACAACCAAGAATCATGAATAAAAAAAAAGAGATATGGTTTGGGGCCTTTTACCATCATCATCATTACAAAATCCAATATGAATTTGTCATTAAATCTGATGAGTTTAAAAGTGACATTTCAGCATATCAAAATTTGAGTATGCAATTTAGGCTCCAGCCTCTGTTACAACACGCCTGCTGCCTTTGGCAGCAATGGTATCAGTAAGTCACAGACGTAGCATCTTTATTGTCCCAGTTCAGAACAGTACAGTACAGTAACCTGTGCTGATGAAGTCCATTTTTTGTTATCTCTGATGAAGGACCTCTTTTAGGAAATATAACGATTGACTAAATTTATTAAAAACTACATTCCAGAATGCTTTTTATTTTGTAGATGCTTAATCTTTGTGCCTTCTAAAGACTTTGAACATTTTTGTGACTTCTTTCAGTGCCTCCATGAGGTATCACCTATCAGTATGCCAAATGTCTATGCGTCTTTATGCCATATGTCTGAGCTCTAAGGCACTTGTAAACAGCACAGCCTAATTCCTACAGTTGCAGACAGTGTAATTCAGCCAATTTGCAGTATACAACAGTAAGTTATCTTTTATATGATCCATTAAAACAAAATTAAAGTAAATACAATAAGGATGCAATAAGACATTTAGAAAGAGGTCAAATAAACCACTTCAATTATGCTAAAAATCTAACAAAATGGTGGTAGAAAATATGGTAGAAAGATAAAGATGCAGCTTAGATATCATTGTGTTTTTCATATTACAATGGGGCTCATTTACTAAGGGTCCGACTCGCGCAATTCCGTTGGGTATCCCAGCGATTCCTGGCGGAATTCGGCGCACGTGATCAGATATTTTGCGCAATCGTGCCGGGTTGCATGCGATGGAAATCAAGGGGGGGATTTGGAAAAAAAAAAGTGTCGCTTGACACGCACTTACCTGCACCAAGAAATAGAAGGTGAACTCCAGTGGACCTCGGCGCAGCAGTGACACCAAGTGGATATTGGTGCACGGATCTTAGTGAATCCCGGCCGGACCTGAATCAGTGTCGGAAAACCCGCCGCTGGATCGTGAATGGACCGGGTAAGTAAATGTGCCCCAATATATTAATACCTACTTATAGGACACCTGTCGTCAGGTCTCTGCCACTAGTCCTGTCACCACTACCTGTTGGAGCAGCTCACAAGGATCCCATCCCAGCCTTTATCTAGTCAATTCATACATTAATCATTATAAAATCATCTTTTCTTTATTATGTAAATGACGCTGGTCACATGGTCAGAGGCAGTGATGTCACCCCTTTTACCCCTCCCCTCTCCTCCCCTGCTAATGTCTGTGTGTAATGTATAGTAAAGCACTGCTAGTGTGTGCGCTGCATCTGCTGACATGCTCTCCCTCCTAATACACATGTAAGAGACACCAGCTACACAAGTACCTGACATGTTCTGCTATAACATGGCTGTCTGGAGCTGTTGTATCTCTCCTATACACACACAGGCTGCAGGGGGCATGGCCACCAGCAAGCACATGGAGCAGACATTACACCTTTATACAAGCTGTCAGTCATGCACTGGGGGTGTGGCTGTGCCTCCCACTCATGAATAAGCTGGACAGCTTGAATATGCTAATGACTCATTGGACATTTCACAGGTCATTTGCATACAGCTTTAGGACCTCATTGCTTAAGTTTACAGGCATGTAGAGGGACAATTAAGGGATAGAGGCAATGCTTTCTAATGGCAATTTATGAAAATATATTTAGTTTAGGGGGTTATTTTGCATGACGGGTTCTCATGTCAAGGACTTTCATTCTAGTTAAATGATTCTAGCTCTTTGTAAATACCTTTTATTCCTGTTAACAGAAGTGGACATTTTACTACAAGTAAATTTCATAGAGGATTGGCTATAATTTCAACATGCCTGGCTGTTAAGCAAACTGTAGGGGGTTCATAGATGAGCTCACTAGAGGGCGGAGATGTGTGAGAACCAACCTTTCTTTTAACATATGATGTGAAAATGCATGCATAGAAATTAGAACCTTTTGCACTTGCACTTGCACATGTGCTGCACTTTCTTTTTAAAAATGATCATAACAAGGCAAGAAACAAGTCACTGTAGGGCATGGACATCATGACAAACCAATAAAACTAGCATAGATTATAGCTGAAATCTAAGTCAACCCAAGATTGTGTTGGAACTACTTAGTAGATGATGCTGATCATTTTCACTCTTTCTTTTTTTATTATTATTATTTTTTTTAAATGCACATCAGTACAAAAACACATTTTCTCGTTTTGCCATATTCTCACAGTGAAGCCTTTGTTATACTTCTGCGTACTTTGCTTTGTGAGGTGTCATTTTTAGAAGGCTGTACGACCTATTGATCAGTTTTTTAATAATTATGTTTTGTGAAATGGCAAAATAGTGTTGATTTGGCCGCTATTTTTTTGTAAAGTGCCGGGAATAACAGTTTTTAGGTTTTGATAGTTATCGCTACAAAATATCTAGGATTGTTTTTAATTTTTTAGTTTATTTTTATGTGTACTAGGGAAATGTGAAGGATTTAAACTTAAGATTGATTTATTTATTTTTAACCTTTTTTTTGTTTCTTTTTTTTTTAATGTTTTTTAATCATTTTTCAAACAAGTACAATAGCACACACTATACATATAGTGTATTTTTAACATTTTCATATAAAGATTTACATTCATTGTCCTTAAAGGATACCATTTTGTGTGAGTATTAGTATTATTACATGCATGTTGTTGACGTCTTCTGCATGTTGCGTATAGTCCTTTTAACATTTTGGAGTGTTAACAAACTCCGAACCAGGGGGGTTAAAATGGGTGGTGGTGGGGGGGTTGGGTAGGGATGAGATGTTGGCAGGCTGCGATTTATTAATTACCTATTCTGTGTATTCTGTAGACAGTCAGGTTATGGGATATGGCATTTGCTGTTTGTCCAGAGGTTCCATCTAATTGTAAAATTGTTGAAAGTGGTGTTTTGGTGCGCTAGTATTCCTTCATAAGCGCAGGTAGTGTTCATCTGGTCAATCACTTCGTTGATGTGTGGAGAGTCCTTTTTTTCCAGTGTCTTGTAAATATTAATTTCGTGGACATCAGGAGATGTACTATGATTGTCTTGTGCTCTTGTGGGAGGGTTTCAAGGTTGATTAGTAAGAGAGCCTGTTCCGGACCTATTTTGATGTCTTCTTTGGTGATTTCTTTTATTATAGTGTTTGTTGCTTTCCAAAGAGCTAGTATTTTAGGGCAGTTCCATAGGGTGTGTAGCAAACTCCCTCTATTTCCGCATTCTCGCCAGCATGTTGGTGACACATTTGGGTAGATGAGATTTAGTCTTGTTGGTGTAAAGTACCATCTCAGATGGGTTTTTATGATCGCTTCTATGTGCGATGTGCAGCGTAGTGTCTGGAATGTTGTTTTTAATTCTGCTTCCCATTTTGGTATTGGGAATTTCTCTTGGAGATCTTCTTCCCATTTTATCATATTGTGACTCTAGGTGAATTCTGTTCTTTTCCCTATTTTATTATAAAAAAAGGAGATTCCTTTTTTCTCTGGATTTTGTTTGTCTAGGAATTCTAATAGGTTAGGATCGAATTTCGGTGTCTACTGGTTTAGTACTTTGTATAGATTTTTAATCTTTGTTATTTGTTGGGCTTTGTTGTTTGAGAGGCCTTTAGCCGATGTTAAGTATCTGGCATCTATTTGACCCTTAGGGTTGAGAATGTCATTTATCTCTTCTAATCCTTTCTCTCTCCATGCATCTAATTTGAGTTGTTTGTTCCGGTATTCTAAGAAACTTAATGGGATGAGCTTTATGAAATTATGGTTGAGAGTGTTTTCAGTTCTAATCATGTTGCCCCATACTGTGTCTGAAAATCTTATTGCTTGCAATTTAGATTTTGGTGGATCCATTCCCCACACTTTGGCGATCATTCTATTGATAAGTGGTGAGTTATTGTTGTAGTGTTTTTCGATCGTTAGCCATGCTTTGTCTGTCGAATCTAGCCACCAGTGTTTGAGTTGGTCTAGTATTGCTGCTTTATGATAGTCTTTATAGTCCGGTAACCCAAGTCCTCCTATTTTCTTATGTTTTGTCATAATGGATAATGATACCCTTGTTTTTTTCTGTTGCCATACGTAATTCTGGAGATTCTTATTATTCACTTTGAAGAAATTATTTGGTATTTTAATTGGAACCGTTCTGAACAGTTACAGGAATTTTGGAAGTATTACCATCTTAAACGATGCTTTACGGCCAAACCACGTTAGCTGATGTCTTGAATATTTTATATATATTGCATTAATAGTGTTAGTTATATGGGCAAAGTTTGTGTGGTATAGTTTTTAGATGGGTATGTTAGTTGTATTCCTAAGTATGTTATATTTTGTGTTTGCCAATCTAGGTAGAATTTTTGTCTTAGTATGTTCTGTTCTGCGTCTGGGATTTTGACTGGTAATATTTGCGATTTGTTTGTATTGATTTTATAGTGTGAAATCTTTCCAAATTGTTCTACTATTTTAAAAAGTTGTGTCAATGAGGTGTTTGTCTTGGTCAGTGATAAAACGATGTTGTCAGCGAAAAGGGCAATTTTATGTTCTGCTTTTCCTATCTTGACTCCTGAGATGCAGGGATGATTCCTAATTATTTCTGCTAGGGGTTCAATCGAGAGGGTAAAGAAAATGGGTGAAAGTGGGCAGCCTTGTCTGGTTCCGTTCGAGAGTGTGAGTTTCTGTGATAAGGTGTTATTGGTATATACATATGTTGCTGGGTGAGAATATAAGGCCTTGATCGCAGACATTATTGGGCCTGCCAGTCCATATTTTGTCAGTGCACTCAGAGCATATTTCCAGTTCACTCTATCAAATGCTTTTTCTGCGTCGATTCTAAGGAACGATGCTGGTATATTATGGATTTCACAGTGTTGGAGAATGTTTATTAGTCTTCTAGTGTTGTCCGGGGCCTGTCTGTTAAGAACAAATCCTACTTGGTCATTTTTGATTAAATTCGGTAGAATAATTTTAAGTCTGTTCGCTATAATCTTGGCGTATAGTTTAACATCTGTATTGAGTAGTGAGATTGGTCTGTAATTGAGTGTGGAATCTGTTGGTTTGCCTGGTTTTGGGATAGTAATTATGAGTGCAATGAGCATGTCTTGAGGGAATAATTCTGTGTTGGCTGCTAGGTTAAATATCTTATGTAGGTAAGGGGTTAAAATATGTAGAAATTGTTTGTAAGATTCTCCTGTCAGTCCGTCCGGTCCTGGGGCTTTGTGTGAGGGAAGTTTGAAGATGGTCTGTTTTATTTCTTCCTGTGTGATGGGTTGGTTGAGCTGGTACAATTGCTCTGGTGTAATCTGTGGTAAGTTAACCCTGCGTAAGAATTCCGTGATCTCTTCCTTTGTTGGCTGATATGTTGTTGGGTCTTGTTTGAGGTTGTATAGCTTGTGATAGTAGTCTTTGAAGGCGTTAGATATTTCTCTGGGATCTCTACGTTCTTTGTTTGTAAAGGGATGTTTGATTTGCGTTATTTTAACTTTCTGTTGTTTGTCTTTGAGTTTTTTAGCTAGTAGTGAGCCAATTTTTTGGCCTTGGGAGTAGTATTTGGTTTTTGTATATCGCGTGGCTCTTTCGTATCTATACAAAAGAAGATTGCGTCGGTGGTCTCTCGTTCTATTAAGTTCTAATTTAATTGCGTATGATTGTTTGGTTTTGTTCTGCTCTTCCAGGCCGTGTACTTTTCTAGTTGCTTATGAGATATCTTTTTCTCTTTGTTTTTTTATTTTGGCTCCTAGTTTCATTAATTCTCCTTTTATAAACACCTTACGGCCGAGCCAGGCCGTGAAATGATTTGTTTCTGGAGAGAAGTTATTTTTAAGACTTTCTGTTAGTGCGGTTTCTATGGTGCATTTATTACTTTCTTTAAAGACGATGCTCATATCTGCTTTCCAAATATAATCGTTATGTTTGGACAAGGCGTCTGATATTGTCATAAAAACAGGGGCATGGTCTGACCACTCAATGCCTCCTATTGCTGTTTTTTCAATTCTGTCCAGTAGGGAGTGGTCAATAGTAAAAATGTCTATTCTGGAGTATGTATTATGTCCTTGTGAAAAAAAGGAGTAGTCTTTTTCAGTGGTGTGTTGGATTCTCCATATATCATAGAGACCATTTTTCCAAAAAAGTGAGTGTAGTTCGTATGGTTTATGTTTTGGTGAGGAGGTGGAGTCAATATCGTGTTGTACTGTCGCGTTAAAGTCCCCGCAGATTATTAGTGATCCCTGTTGTACTTGTCTGATTTTGCTTAATAGTTTTGTCATAAAACGGTTCTGTCTTTTATTTGGGGCATATAAGTTCACTATCGTATATTTTATGTTATTTATGACCCCTATTAATATGATGAACCTGCTATTGGGATCATTTATCTGTTGGTCTGTTTGAACTGATAGGTGAGATTTAAATGCAATTAGTACGCCTCTTTTCTTACTTTTGTATGATGAAGAAATAATGGTTGGAAATAGATTATGGTTGATTTTAGGGGGATTTGAGGTTGAGAAATGTGTCTCTTGTAAGCAGCAGATATCTATATTATTAAGTTTGGCCTCGCGCCATACTGATGCTCTTTTATATGGGCTGTTTAATCGCTTTACATTTAGGGACATTATTTTTATTCCCATCTACTTGTAGTTGAAGGGCTTTAATTCTGACTGGTATGTATGTAATGTGTTGCTACCTGTTCTATTCTTAACTGGTATGTCCCAGCTCGCCAGGGGTTGGGGGTAGGGTGAATGGGTTAGAGGTAACAAGAACATATTAACAAAAATACATTTAGTACTGCATAACATGTAAAACATTTCAATTGATCAGATAAGTAAAGATGGCGGTGAAGATAGTTATCCGCGACTAATGGGGGATAAAACCAACACGTGCACACAGAGTGTAGAACAAGGTGTCCAACAAGCCATACTTAGCTGTCACGACGAAAGGGTTAAGTAGCAGTCCTAGAATTTCAGCGGTCGTTCCAGTCTGTTTCCAGGTCTTGAGGAGAATTTCTTGTTGTAGATTTCGGATGATGGTCAGCAGTGATGTTCCATGTTTTTAGGATTTCCATTCCTGCTTCTATGGAGTTGATTGGTATGATGGAGTTGAATCTCCTGACAAGGAATTTCGTGGGAAATCCCCATCTGTAGGGCATCCTATGGTTTCTGAGGAGGGTTGTGATTGGAGAGAATTCTCTCTTTGCCTGTAGCGTAGCCGCAGATAAATCTGTATATAATTTTCTATTTTCATATGGTTATGGCAGGTTTTGTATTTTCCTTGACTGTGAGAGCAGGGCATCTTTTACGTGTAAGAAGGTGAACCTGGCCAGGGTGTCTCTAGGTACTGTATCGGGGAGGTTTGGTGGTTTTGGTACACGGTGAACTCTATCTAGGCACATTTCGTAGTCTGCCAGATCTGGTAATAGGGTGTTCGTTAGTTTCTGTACATAGTATTTGAGATCTTGTCCAAGTACGCTTTCAGGTATACCTCTTAGTTTAACGTTGTTGTGTCTGCTGCGGTCTTCGTAATCTATCAGCTTTGCTTGCATTTTAGCGATTTTTTACTCAGTTTCTGTATGCGCATCTACCAATGCATTATGTGCTGTGGTGAAGGATGTCATTCTCTTTTCAGTTTGAGAGACTCTGTCTTCTAAATCATTGACTGTAGTCTGAAGCGGGGTAATAAGCTGTGTCAGATCTTTATGCATGGAATTGCGTAGTGCCATCAGCATGTCTTTGAGTAGGGATTCAGAGATTGTCTTATCTGATGCTTGAAAACTGGCAAAAGCATCATGAGATTCTGATGTGATGTCAGGCATCTCCTCCTGTATGTCAGTGAGCTCTTCCTCTTCTGCTTTGCCGGGCTGATTGTGGGGGAATTATATGCTGAATTTGGAGATGATTGTAAAGAAGGTATGTACGAGTGGCTCCTGCTATTGTGATCTGACATGCTGCTGGTGTGGGTACTCCTGCATTTAGCATGAAGCGGCGCCATTTTGTGAATCCTCTGAGCTACTGTATTATTCCCTCGTGGGGTTGCTGAGGGAGGGGGGTTCTCGGTCTGACCTGGGTCAATGTCGTTCTCCTGCTCGCGTTCCGCCTGTGGGATCTTCAATGCTGCTCCTCTGCTCCTCTTCTGGCTGCACTGAGGGAGCGGCGACCGCGGGAGCGCTGCTGTGTGGGACCGCCGGTGCCATTTTTAGATTTCCCGGGTGCCGCTGAGCTGTGCTGCCTGGGTGTTCTGTTGGCTTCTTTAGCCGATCGCTTCCTGCTGGCCGCCTGCATAATTGTTTCCCCGGTGTCGGGATGGCTTTGTTCCGCTAATCGGCAGGTTTCTGTCGCTGTAAACCGTTGCTGCTATGGCTATGGGCACGGAGCTACTCTCCTATGGGGCCATGCAGCTCGGTGGCTTAACCACGCCCCCCATTTTCACTCTTTCTGACCGCTGCTTTTACATGTTTCATATGACAGTGGCTTCAAATTCAGCAATTCTTAGCAGTAATTTTTTTATTACTTGAGTATGTACAAATTTTGAAAGCTATTAGCATTGTGCCTAGGAAAACAATTTTCTTTGATCTTTAAAAGCAATTTACTTTGGGAAAAAGAATCCAATATGCATTGTCCAAGAGAAAATCAATTAGGATAGATTTTTTTTTTCTCTAGACAAGACATTGTAAGTCTGAATTCCAGTACTTACAATTGAATAAAAATGCATACAGGAATTTACTAATTGTAGCAGCATAGTGGTTTTCTCTTTTTACTGGACACTGTGTTGATATGTAATATAAAAATTGTAATTTATTTAAATCCATCAAAATTCTACATTTTAGTTTTAGAACCTGTCATCAGAATCCTTTTTTCTGGCTCCCCCATGTCCCCATAGAGAATAGGGTAGACATTGCTTAAGAGTTTTTATAGTAAAACTGGCTTTTTCCAGAAAAAAGAAATATATAAGGTGGATCAAATTTTATCTTTCTCTATAAAGAGCTGTGTCCTAGCCCCCTGGAAGTGAGGAGTGGGGAAAACATGTATGATGTCCTGAGGGTGAAGCGACGAGTGGGAGGTGGACATGGGAGTTTTTTTTTAATTTGAGGGTGGAGGAGACCACTCCTCCCTGGCCACTCCCATGCGACTAGGGACACAGCTCTGCATACAGAAAGGTAAATTTTGAACTAACCTATCCTTTTTTCAGAAAAAAACTATATTTATTTACAATAAAAACTCTTTGGCAATGTGTACACTGTTCTCCAATGGGACATGGGGGAGACAAAAAAGGGATCCTGATTACAGGTTCCCTTTAAGAAGCAATTGTTTCTTCTATTGTGTTTCTGTTTGCATAGCTACATGAAGATTTGTTTGCTATTTTTTCCCAAGACAAGTTGTTTCTTGAATGGTGCTATTTTGATATAAAAAAACTGAATTTGTATGTGTCTGTCTGTTTGCGTTTACCCTGCGTATGCAGACAGTTGGGGAGCATCTCAATACAACTACTGTTAGATTGTTTAAAATGGCACAACCCAGCACTACTATTTCTATCATACATATGCTATTTCAATTGGGCAGTCTTTATTGTGCATTCTTTATTGTGTCAAGTCGGATGACAGGGCCCCCTAACACTGCGGGCACTACGCCCCTGCTCTCTGTATGAACATTGAATTAAGTAAATGTTTTGTTCAAATAACATATATATCATAACATTAAGAAAAAATAACTAGAAAGATTTTTATGCTCCTTCTACAGGTTTTTGCACATTGTAATGTAGTCTCCCCCCATACACTTTAGAAAAAAATAGGGCTAACACCAGATAAGGTGTCTTTGACTTTATTGTAGTCCAACCATTCCCTTTATAAACCTGATCACTTGATCATTTGGCAGGAGCCCCGGATCTCCCCAGGTCAGCAGGACATCTGGCTGCCCGGGAAATTCCTTCCCTGTCTCATCAAGATCTGTGTCCTCATGACACAGATCATGATGAGAACGAGTGCAGGCACTTTCCCCTGCAAGGACCTAGCCTCCTAGAGATGCAGTGCAAAGAGCTGTATTAGTGAGGTGAGGGGGGAGATATGACAGGGAATAGGGAAGGGGGAGAACATGGGGGCTGTGTGGGCACATTTCTTACTGGGGACTGTGTGGGGGACATTATTGACTGGTGGTAACTGTGTGGGCACATTACTTACTGGGGGGGCTGTGTGGGCACATTACTTATTGGAGGGCTGTGTGGGCACAGCTGGGGGGGACATTACTTACTCAGGGGCTGTGTGGGCACATTACTTACTGGGTGTACTTACTGGATGAGAACGAGTGCAGGCACTTTCCCCTGCAAGGACCTAGACTCCTAGAGGTGCAGTGCAAAGAGCTGTATCAGTGAGGTGAGGGGGGAGATATGACAGGGAAGGGGGAGAACATGGGGGCTGTGTGGGCACATTTCTTACTGGGGACTGTGTGGGGGACATTATTGACTGGTGGTAACTGTGTGGGCACATTACTTACTGGGGGGGCTGTGTGGGCACATTACTTATTGGAGGGCTGTGTGGGCACAGCTGGGGGGGACATTACTTACTCAGGGGCTGTGTGGGCACATTACTTACTGGGTGTACTTACTGGATGAGAACGAGTGCAGGCACTTTCCCCTGCAAGGACCTAGCCTCCTAGAGATGCAGTGCAAAGAGCTGTATTAGTGAGGTGAGGGGGGAGATATGACAGGGAATAGGGAAGGGGGAGAACATGGGGGCTGTGTGGGCACATTTCTTACTGGGGACTGTGTGGGGGACATTATTGACTGGTGGTAACTGTGTGGGCACATTACTTACTGGGGGGGCGCTGTGTGGGCACATTACTTATTAGAGGGCTGTGTGGGCACAGCTGGGGGGGACATTACTTTCTCAGGGGCTGTGTGGGCACATTACTTACTGGATGTAACTGTGTGGGCACATTACTAAATGGGGGGTCTGCGTGGACACATTAATAACTGGGGGCTGTGTGGGCACATTACTTACTGGGGGGATGTGTGGGCACATCAATTACTGGGGGTCTGTGTAGGCACATTATTTACTAGGGGGCAGTGGGGGCACATTACTAATTGGGGGTGGCTGTGTGGGCACATTACTTACTGGGGGGCTGTGTGAGCACATTACTTACTGGGGCGCTATGTGGGCACATTACTTATTGGAGGGCTGTGTGGGCACATTACTTATTGGAGGGGTCTGTGTGGGCACATTACTCACGGGGGGGCTGTGTGGGCACTTTAATTACTGGGGCGCTGTGTGGGCAAATTACTTATTGGAGGGCTGTGTGGGCACATTACTTACTGGAGGGCTGTGTGGGCACATTACTTATTGGAGGGCTGTGTGGGCACATTAATGGTGGGCTGTGTGGGAACAGCTGTGGGGCACATTATGTACTGGGGGCTGTGTGGGGACATTACTGGGGGGGGCTGTGTGGGCACAATACTTACTGTGGGGCTATGTGTGCACTTTAATTACTGAGGGGGGCTGTGTGGGCACTTTACTTAATGGGGGGTCTGTGTGGGCACATTACTTACTGGGGGTCTGTATGGGCACATTATTTACTGGGGGGGTCTGTGTGGGCACATTGCTTACTGGGGGTCTGTGTGGGCACATTACATACTGTGGGGGTCTGTTTGGGCACATTACTTATTGGGTGGCTGTGTGGGCACATTAATTACTGGGTGTAACTGTGTGGGCACATTACTAACTGGGGGGTCTGTGTGGGCACATTACTAACTGGGGGGGCTGTGTGGGCACATTACTTACTGGGGTGTTGTGTGGGCACATTACTTACTGGGGGGGCTGTGTGGGAACATTACTCACGGGGGGCTGTGTGGGCACATTACTTACTGGGAGGCTGTGTGGGCACATTACTTACTGGGGGGTTGTGTGGGCACATTACTTACTGGGGGGTTGTGTGGGCACATTACTTACTGGGGGCTGTGTCGGCACATTACTCATGGGGGGGCTGTGTGGGCACATTACTTATTGGGGGGCTGTGTGGGCACATTACTTACTGGGGGGGGGCTGTGTGTGCACTTTACTTACTGAGGGGGGCTGTGTGGACACTTTACTTACTGGGGGGGTCTGTGTGGGCACAATAATTACTGGGGGGTCTGTGTGGGCACATTACTTATTGGAGGGCTGTGTGGGCACATTAACGGTGGGCTGTGTGGGCATAGCTGGGGGGCACATTATTCAATGGGGGCTGTGTGGGGACATTGCTAACTAGGTGGGGCTGTGTGGGGTCATTACTGGGGGGCTGTGTGGGCACAATACTTACGGGGGGGCTGTGTAGGCACATTACTTACTGGGGGGCTGTGTGTGCACTTTACTTACTGAGGGGGGCTTTGTGGGCACTTTACTATTGGGGGTCTGTGTGGGCACATTACTTACTGGGGGTCTGTGTGGGCACATTATTTACTAGGGGGTCTGTGTCGGCACATTACTTACTGGGGGTCTGTGTGGGCACATTACTTACTGCGGGGTTCTGGTTGGACACATTACTTATTGGGGCTCTTTGTAGACACATAACTTATTGGGTGGCTGTGTGGGCACATTACTTACTGGGGGGCTGTGTGGGCACATTATTTATTGGGGGAATGTGTGGGGGACATTACTGGGGGGCTGTGTGGGGGACATTACTGGGGGTAACTGAGTAGGGCACATTACTGAGGGGATTCGTGGGGCACACCTCTTAGGGTGGCCCCATGTTTTACTAGGACAGGCCTCGGTTTGATCTTATTTGCGTTTCCAGTAAAACACATGTAATAGGTAACAAGCACCTGAACCAAGATGCAGGGACAATGAGGAACATAAGACGTGGTGATGCCTAATGGAGAAGATGGAGGACGCGTCACCTCCTGTGTTTCCGTAGCTGTATATACCAGAAGTAATGTTGTTATTGGCACAACCACATGTGAGGGGGTTATGTACAGGAGGGGGCATTTTAACCGGTTCACGGCGTCGGTCGCGTCGCGCTGCATGGAGAGGGCTTACGGGCTGAGCTCTCTCCATAGCCGGTAAGTCTTTGCTGCATATTGCAGCAAAGGCTTACCGGTAACATCCGCGATCGGTGCTAGCACCGATCGCGGATGCTTTTACAGCGTGGGCTGCCGGCAAAGCTGCCGGCAGCCTCAAATAGATAGCGGCGCATGGGCGCCGCCATCTTACCTGGGATCGCCGCTCCCCGTGACGTCATCGGGGGGCGGCGATCCGTCTCCATGGTAGCCTCGGGTCTTCCGAAGACCCGAGGCTATTTCGTTTTAACCCCTTCATTACAATGTGCTGATAGCACATTGTAATGAATGAGGAGGAAAATCCCCATATACTGCCATACTGTAGCATGGCAGTATATGATAGGATCGATCAGACAACCTAGGGTTAAAGTACCCTAGGGAGTCTGAAAAATAATATAAATAAAAATAAAAAAAAGTTAAAAAAAAAAAATTATAATAAAAAAACCTAAAATTTCAAATCACCCCCCTTTCCCTAGAACTGACATAAATATAAATAAACAGTAAAAATCATAAACACATCAGGTATCGACGTGTCCGAAAATGCCCGATCTATCAAAATATGATAACGGTTTTTCAATGCGTTTAACCCCGTAACGGAAAATAGCGCCCAAAGTCAAAAATGGCACTTTTTTGCCATTTTGAAAAATCTAAAAAAATCTATAAAAAGTGATCAAAAGGTCGTACAGTCCTAAAAATGATATCATTGAAAATATTATCAAATTTCGCAAAAAATGACACCACCCACTGCTCTGTACACCAAAGTATAAAAAAATTATTAGCGCCAGAAGTTGGCAAAATCAAAAAAAAATTTTTTGTACAGGAGGTTTTAATTTTTGTAAATGTATGAAAACATTATAAAACCTATACACATTTGGTATCCTCTTAATCGTACCGACCCAAAGAATAAAGTAGACATGTCATTTGGGGCGCTCATTGAAAGACGTAATATCCAAGCCCACAAGAAAATGGCGCGAATGCGTTTTTTCACCATTTTCATTGTATTTGGAATTTTTTTCCCGCTTCCGAGTACATGGCATGGAATATTTAATACCATCATTATGAAGTGCAATTTGTTACGCAGAAAACAAGCCATCACACAGCTCTTTACGTGTAAAAATAAAAAAGTTATCGATTTATGAAGGTGGGGAGTGAAAAATGGACATGAAAAAACAGGAAAGGCCCGGTCCTTAACCGGTTAAAAGTGCAGTACACATGCATTGAGGTCTGTGTCCCGGATCTTTTACCGCCCCTGGTCCTTCTTATACACTGGTGCATAATTGGTGCTCCAGTTTTCTGATGTACTATGCACATAAATACATGTGAAAACTTCTTTCATGTATTTGTGAAGTGTTTGCGCCAGTTTTGTGTTGCAGCTGTACTTTGTCCACTGCAACACAAATTCCTGCAGCTAAAGGTGTGTTTTGGTGCTGATTTGCACCGTGTGCAAAAGTATGCCGAAAGTCATGCAGAAATGGGGCACTTTCCGTTGAAATGAGTGCACCGAAAACAAAAATGGCACGTGCAAGGTGCGCCAGATTATTGAAGGTTGTGCGCCAGTATTCAATTATCTGGCAAAATCTTCACATTAGTGAGGAAAACTGCACATAGTGTAGATTGCCTCACTATTGATTATGTAGCCAAAATGTGTGGTTTGCCAGTGATTTGTGGCAAAAACTATGTCCTTGAACATCTATGCCTCTGTTGATACATCCCAAGATTTCAATTGCTTTGGCTGAAGCTGCCTGGCACTGGTCCCTAAATTTCAGTTTACTGTCCTCTGTAAGGTGATTAATAAAACTAATACAAATAAAGGGGCCCCTAACTAAGTTAATTCTTAAGTCACTTAAACCTATTTCCCCCTAGTTACAGCAGTCTTATTTTATGTACCAACCTTTTATGTGCCAATGTATCAAATGCCTTTACAAAGTCTGGCTACAAAACATCCACAGTCTCCCCCACGCCAGTCTTTAATTTTCCACCTCATAGATTAGTCTATCCCTTATAAACACAGGCTGATGCTGGGTTACAAAGTTATTGAGATACTCCAGGATAACATCTCTAAGAAATCCCTCCAATGTTTTCTCCACACCCAAAAATAAACTCAAAAAATCTGTAGTCACTGGGTTTGTTTTTGACCCCTATTTTAATATTGACCCTACACTGAAGAAACAGTAGTTTGCTCAAAAATACTCATGCAAAAAAGAATTAAATGTGAAAAAAGAAAAAAACCCTCTCTTTTGTCATTTGACATTGTTACTTTATAATAAAAGTTTTGGTTTTGCTTGGCTTTATTTATCTATTTTTTCGCCTGTCATTAAACATCTCATTATTCAAGCTCTAAAAGCCATTACAGGTCTTCGGATATTGCATGAAATCCCAAATGCATATACTGTACATGGTTTAATAAGTCATTTACTGGTATGCTCAACAAACATCATTGACTGAATTCTCGGAAGTGCCAGATAACAATATAATCATTTTAAGTATGCAGAAATGATTGCAATAAATACACACAAACACACTGTGTACATGTAATATAGCTTAGGCTAACCAAACATAACTGCTCTAAAAAAAGACAGGGATAAAAACCAAATCAGTATATCTATTCCAGAAGGAACAGATTTTCTTGAAAGAGCCTTTATTACGCATGTACACAGTTAAACTCACAATGTGTGCCATGACCCAACATGGGCATTGTACAAAGCACACAATAAATTAAGATATACTCCAGGCACCTATCCTAACTCTATGTCAGAATAAGGTCCTACTGTAGTATACAAGCTCCAGCAAAGAAAACCACATATGTTTTTCAATTATGGTGAGGACCTGTAACTGGAAAGAAAAATTGTGGGGGGGGGGGGGGGTTAGAAAAAGGGGTGCAGGTTCATTTGGTCACAGGCCTGAAGCTTTATTGAAAAATAACAGACACAAAAGTGAGGTAGGGGAAAGAGAGGTTTATGAGTCTTCTACTTCCTGGATGCCTTGATCTGCATAAATAAGGCAAAGACGCATAAATCACGGAAAGTGCTCAATTTGCTCCAGTCCACAATCAAGCAAAATAAATGGCAAAGTCTAAGAAGACATAAAAGAAACCAAGTGGAAGAAGTGGGCTTGTCAGTCCTTGTCTTCATCCAGCTGTCCATCCAGCTGTCCAATGAGGCGTAGCCTCTGAGCTTGCTCATGACTAGCTGGCTTATGACTAGCCTGTGCAGGGTGAGGCACCGCTGGGCATATCACAAAACATCTTTGAAATACTAGGGGATTCTGGGAAAAGACTCCACACACCTACATGGGGGCCTTAATTGGCAGTCTCCGTAAGGAGAACTCTTACTCCCTGGCCCTAGTCACAAGCCTCTCACTTTGCCAAACCAGTTCCCTATGCTGTACTGAAGAAACCCGACCAGGTTGAAACAGTGCTGTCTACAGTTGGAAATTTGTTCCTTCTGGAAAAGATATACAGGTTTGGTTTTAATACTGCATTATATCATAAGGCCTCTTGTAGGTCATGCTTGCACAAAATATAGATGACAAGTTTGAAAGTCTTAAGTAATTATGACCCCACTGGTCACACATACAGTACCACACAATAAGCAAAAATATTGTCTATTTCAGTTAGAAATTAAGACTAAGTAAGACTACAATTTTAGGTATATAAGGAACAAATATTACAAAATAATGAAACATACATCTGAGAAGCATTCTTACGTAAGGTATCAGTTCCCTTGGTTTGTATACATGGTACTGTGTACACTGACATTTGTCTTTGTACTTCGACATTTGGACTTGTACTCCAGTTTTTTGTTAAGCAATTCCTAAAATAATGTGGTTTTAACTGTTTTTCCTTCATGCCATCTCTATGCCAAGTAGGTGTGAAGGCTGTCCTCAGGTTGGTGAATGTTGGTGGACAGCCATTTTCAAGTCTCTCCAAAGATGCTCCATTGGGTTTAGATTATTGCTCTGTCTGGGCCAGTCAAGAATGGTCACAGAGCTGTTCTGAAGCCATTGCTTTGTTATTTTAGCTGTGTGCTTATCATCATTGTCTTCTTGGGAGGTGAAGCAGGCCAAGTCTTAGATCCAGAACACTCTATAAGAGCATTCAACTTTCCTTCAATTGCAACCAATCATCCTGTCCCTACAGCTGAAAAACACCCCCATAGCATAATGCTGTCATCACCATGTTACATTGTATTTGGCAGGGGATGAGCAATGCCCTAAAGCCTTGACTGGTGGAAGGGTGAAAAATATTTAACTTGGGGGGCGTGGCCTGGCTGCGGAGCTTGATGGCCGCATGTTAGAGGAGCTCCGTCTCACCAGCGACTAATCCAGCATACCTTACCCCACTCTGAACAGCGCAGCAACCAGCGATCATGCCGGGAGCCTCCACAATACCGGTAGGAAGAAAGCAGAGCGTAAATACACCAGGCAACAAGCCCATTAAAGCTTTTTTCCCCCTTCCAAGTCCTCTCCACATGGGATACCCCCGTATCGCAGAACCACCTCCGCAGCTTCAGGAGGAACTCAGTATGCCGCCATTAACCCTGCAATTGCATGACAACTCTTGCTCAAGTTCCATATCCCAGCAGCAGGCAGCACAGCAGGGACCTTCTCCCTCAGCAAGTCCAGCAAAGCAAAAACAAAGAATGCAGGACAGCAACTCATATGATGATACGCCAGCTAACAGCCTGGAGACCCCTGATGCCTTCGCCAAATTCCAAGCGTCAGACAAGATGGTTTCCGAAGCCAAACTTAAGGCCATGCTTGAAGCTTTTCGTTCTTCATTTAATAGAGATATAGCATCTCTTATCACCCCAATGCAGGCAGCAATCGATGATATTGGTGAAGATGAGCAGGCGGTAAAGTATAGTCTTCCCTGCTTCTACCTAATGAGACGAGACTGTTTCAGGACTTATTTCTCCTCTTCATGTCCACATAAATGGACTTTCCCCCGCAATTCATGCACCTAATGGTATATCTCCTCAAGGTGTACCTTTCTCTGTTAGATAGAGCGACTTCCAAAAGCCATTCTTTTAGTTTATATGTTGTTAGAATAGTTAATATATGTTTATGTGACTATAGCCAAGCAACATTTCATCTTTCCCCAGTACTCACAGGTGACCCACCCTAAATTACAAACCCTCATGGAATACTAACTGCAAACCCTACTATAACCAAACTTTCAACTAATGCCAAAGGTCTCAACAGCCCATTTAAAAGGGCTATGATATGGAAGAAAGCCACTCAGAATAGGGCAGACATCCTTTGTGTCCAAGAAACACACCTTTCAAGCAAACAACCTATAAAAATTTCCTACAGTAAATATCCCATTGTAGTACACTCCTCCTTCCCAAAAAAACAAAGAGGAGTCTTAATAGCTTTTAGCTCCACACTGGCTGTCCAAATAGAAGAACAAATAGTCGACCCCGAAAGCCGATATATTATTTTAGTATGCATAATTAACAACCTCCCATACACAATTGTAACACTATACGCCCCTAACAAATAACAAGGTTCCTTTGTGAGAGAATTGTTTAAAACAATAGACATAAAGAAAAAAGGATCACTAGTAATTGTTGGAGAATTCAACGCAGTCGCAGACCCTACCTTAGACACTTCAACCACTTCTGTAAATACACACAGGGCTTTCACACTTAAATCCCTTCTATGGTCATACAGCTTATACGACATATGGAGGCTACAGCATAGCAATGAGAGAGATTATACATTTTTCTCCAACAGGCACCAAACATATTCTCGCATAGACCTCATATTAATCAATAAATGACTAATAGACAGGACATCTAAAACTTCAATTGGTGATATCAGATGGTCGGATCACTCCCATGTTTCTATAGAATTAACAGACGATCTATCCTCTCACAGCGACTTTGTCTGGAGAGCTAAAACTTCTACTATCACCCATGATAAATATACAGAAAGACTCAGAAGGTCATTAAAAGAATATTTTAATTTCAACACTATTGACAAACTCAGCCCCTCCTCGGTTTGGATTGCCCACAAAGCCTTCATGGGTGGTGAGCTCTCCAAACTCAATATAATCTCTATAAAAGAAAGAGAAAGAGAGGTGAACTCAATTAACAAGAAAATCCATGAATTGGAGACCCAAAACAAAAATTTTCCCACTGTAGACATTACAAGGGTACTCGCCCATGAAAGGGACCAACTCCGTCACAACCATTTGCTCTTTAAAACCAAGTACTATTCCCAGGGACAAAAAGTGGGTAGATTATTAGCACAAGCACTTAAAAAACGAGCACAAAAAAGCAAGATCCTGTTTTTACTCCACTCCTCTACGGGAGAGAAAATACTTTCCCCCAGAGATAATAGGTAAGAGATGATAGACTCCTTCCTCACCAAAGTGGAACTCCCTAAACTTTCACCTAAACAATTAGAACAACTCAACCTACCCTACACCCTAGATGAAATTAAATAAGCTATTTTGTCCTCCCCTTCAGGGAAAGCTCCCGGGCCAGATGGTTTACCGATACTATTTCAAAAAATTCTCTGATACTCTCTGATACTCCCCTATATGAAAGACACTTTTGATTTAGCTGCTACCTCTGGAACCTTCCCCAAAGATATGCTTTCTGCTCTCATTGTCACCATCCCTAAACCGAGTAAACCCCCTACCTCCCCATCCAACTTCCGGCCTATCTCACTTCTTAACTGCGACGTTAAAATCTACGCAAAAGTTATATCCAAAAGATTACAAGAAATAATCCCATTACTGATTGTAGCCGGAAGACAGGCCCCAGATAACACTCATACAAGTTTGCGAACGGCGGAACACCCCAGCCACTTTCATGACGGTGGACGCAGAAAAAAACGTTCGACCGTGTAAATTGGAATTATGCGTTCACGGTACTAGATAAACTCGGCTTCAATGGTCCTATTCACACAGCTATTAAAGCATTATATTTAAGCCACACGGCCAGAGTGTACACAAATGGTCTCCTCTCAGATTCTTTCACCCTGTCCAATGGTACTAGGCAGGTTTGCCCCTTGTCCCACATCTTTTTCATCCTTTCGATAGAACCCTTAGCAGAAATGATTAGATCCCACCTACATATCACTCGTATCAAAATAGGCCCTACTGACCACAAAATTGCCCTATTCGCGGATGATATTATATTAATGAACACTAATCCCACTACCACTCTTCCTATAATTTTCAATATAATAAAAAGGAATATGGAAAAGTTTCCTATTACAAGATGAATACCTCTAAATCGCAAGTTCTGCCCATTGCTATCCCCCATGAGCAATTGAAACACTTAAAAAACTTACTTCCGCTTGATTGGCAAACATCCTCCATAGCATACCTCGGCATCCAACTGACTTCCCCTACCTACAAACTCTATGAATACAATTTCTCTCCCCTTTTATCTAATATAGACGGAGAACTAACCACATTTTCTAAAAGTATTATATCCTGGTTTGGTAGGATAGGAGCCTATAAGATGTGTATATTACCGAAGTTCCTATACCTATTTCGAACTATCCCCATCCACTTACCCTAATCTTTCTTTACAACTGCTCATTCTCAATTGAGGAAATTCATCTGGCAGGGTAAAAAAAAGAGAATTTCCTTTCACACACTTACTAACCACAGACAAAAAGGAGGGTTGGGTGTACTGGACCTATTCCTTTACCACACCGCAGCCCTAATAGACAAACTGATTCACTGGTGGAACATCACCCCTGATAAAGCCTGGGTAGAATTAGAGACACAGTTAAACAAGAACTTTCCACTAAAGAACAGACTCCTAGCAGGCCTCTGGCAACCACCTACCGCACCTACATACATCTCAGCCATCTCAGTCTTTGACTGGGCCTGGAAAACGACACTCGAGGCCTCCGATAGTAACAAAAAACCTTACCACTTAAATAATATCCCTATCACTTTTCTAGAAAACCATATTCAAGATCCTAGGCTGACTACATGGCAAGCAGCTGGAATAACCACATTACAAGATATAACCACTGACAGGAAAACTCTTGCTTTCTCCTCACTAAAGGAAAAGTTCAACCTCCCAGCACAAGAATTATTTGCATATCTCAAAGTAAGAGATTTTCTCACTGCTAATAAGGTTGATGACTTACAAATCCCTACAGCACTCCTAAATTACCTAGATAAAAAGGCAACATTAGAGGCATATCCTGCATCTACAAATTACTACAATCTAAACCCAGTGCACCCAAGCTTCCTAGTATGATGGGCTGGGAAAGGGAATTAGGCAAAACATTCCAACTAACACAATGGCATAAAGCCTTTTCCTTTACACATTCTACTTTCCACTGCACAGCTTTCCAGGAAGCAATTATCAAAACACAAATGCGATGGTACTTTTCACCAGCTAGATTAGCTGTCATTTTTCCCACCACCTCCCCGCTATGTTGGAGGGAATGTGGAGCTAAAGGTACCACCTTACACATATTATGGGAATGTACAGTCATCGCCCATATCTGGCGTAAAAATTCAGAAATTATTAACAATATGATTGACTACCATTTCGACCTTACACCTCAGACAGCTCTCCTATTGATAGGTATAGAATCCCTGAAAGTGCCCTACAGAACAGTAATGGCCCACTTATTAATGGCAGTGAAACTGGTCATTACTAGGTACTGGAAAGATCCCAACCCACCTCCGTTCAATGAGATCATTAACCTAATTAACTCTACCTGCACATTTGAGAAGATCACAGCATTACAACAAAACAAATATAATAAATTCATTGAACTATGGCAAACGTGGTTAACCAATTCTCTCTGCACCACCTGTAAGTGATATCTGGGCTCACCTTAAACTAATGTTACGTCTAAAGATCACCTTTTTGTATACCTCCTTTCATTTTAAGGTTAATGTTTTTGTTGTTTTGGTATAATTATACCATTTGCTTAAAACTATCCAAAAAACTACTGTGCCTTTTTCATCTTAGAGATCCGCATATCAAGGGGACTTTCAAACACTATTACTGCCAAGGACCCCTTGGTGAGCTGGACAACTATGAACACCTCTCATGGACTTCTTAGCCCCCTATTGCTGCACAGACCTAACATCTAGTTATATTACGCGTAATAATGTGTATTACGGAACTCAAGAATATTAATATGCACAGTTGTAATGCTCTATAAGATGTACCGTAGATTACTATTGTACCATGTTTTATTCAATAAAAGTTTTATAAAAAAAAAATAAAAAAAAAATATTTAACTTTGCGGAACTTTTCCCCATCTCCCTCCTGCACATCTGGAGCTCAGCTGAGTGATCTTGTGTTTTTTTACCTCTCTCACCAAGGCTCTTCTCCCTTGATTGCTTACTTTGGTTGGATGGTCAGGTCGAAGAAGAGCTGTGGTCATCCAAAACTCATTCCATTTAAGGATTATGGAGGCCACTGGTCAGATCTGCAACTTGCCACAATTCTGTCTCTGAGCTCTTTGGGCAGATCCTTATAACTTCTTATTTTAATGTGCTTTAGCATGCACTATGAGATGTGGGGTCAGGTGTGCAATCAGTTTATTTAAACACAGCAAGGTCTGAATAGTTATGATATTTTACTTTTTCTTGTTTAAAGAATTACAAAAATATCTGCATTTATGTTTTTTGTCAGTATGGAGTGAACATGAATATACATATCTTACCAATTGGCTGCAATGAAACAAGGAGTGAAAAATGTAAAGGGGTCTGAATTAGAGATGAGCGAACACTAAAATGCTCGGGTACTCGTTATTCGAGACGAACTTTTCCCGATGCTCGAGTGCTCGTCTCGAATAACGAACCCCATTGAAGTCAATGGGAGACTCGAGCATTTTTCAAGGGGACCAAGGCTCTGCACAGGGAAGCTTGGCCAAACACCTGGGAACCTCAGAAAAGGATGGAAACACCACGGAAATGGACAGGAAACAGCAGGGGCAGCATGCATGGATGCCTCTGAGGCTGCATAATCGCACCATTATGCCAAAATTATGGGCAACAGCATGGCCATGACAGAGTGACAGAATGAAGCTAGATAGCATCTAAAACATCCAATAATTGACCCTGACACTATAGGGGACGGCATGCAGAGGCAGCGGCAGCAGGCTAGAGAGTGTCATGGCGACATACCCTAAATGGACTCAGGCTTCAAACCAATGGGTGGCAGAGAGGAACCAAAGGAGGTGAGCAAGAAGCGCTCAAATAATATCGGTACATGATAAAAGTTTGCCAGTATATTTTGTGGATTACACAGCAGGGTGGCGACAAAGTTAACATGGAAGCCATGAAAACAACCCAAAATTCTGCCTGACACAGCTCGTTTGATAAGGGGACGATGTATGGAGGCAGTGAACTAGTAGTAGATTAAAGGTGCTGCAGTTAAAACTATGTTAGTTGGATCTTGGCATGGAGCTGGCGCTCCGCTGCCAGGCGAGCTTTCGCCAATCCAAGCCCCTGTCTCTAGGCTACTCCCCAAACAGCACTTCTAAGAACCTTTTGTATAAGATCAAGTGTAGTAGCGTTCTTATAAGTTTAGGATATGCCGGGTGAGGGGAATGTAAACAGATGCGCAAGAAGCGCTGAAATAATATCCCTAAATGGTAAAAGTTTGCAAGTATATTTTGGGGATTACACAGCAGGGTGGCGACAAAGTTAACAACTTTGATGTGGAATGCCCTGTAATAGCTCTTGGGCGGCGTGCCTTTTATCGCCTAGGCTCAGCAGTTTCAGCACCGCCTGCTGTCGCTTAGCGACGGCACTGCTGCTGTGCCTAGAGCTACCGACTGATGGCGCCATGCCCACGGATGGTAATTCGGAGGAGGAGGAGGTGGAGGAGGGGTGGGAGGAGGTATAGTAGGCCTTTGAGACCTGGACCGAGGTAGGCCCCGCAATTCTCTGCGTCGGCAGTATATGACCAGCCCCAGGGTCAGACTCGGTCCCAGCCTGCACCAAGTTAAGTGTAGTAGCGTTCTTATAAGTTTGGGATATGGCGGGTGAGGGGAATGTAAACAGATGCGCAAGAAGCGCATGATGCGCATGGAGCTGGCGTTCCGCTGCCAGGCGAGCTTTCGCCAATCCAAGCCCCTGTCTCTAGGCTACTCCCCAAACAGCACTTCTAAGAACCTTTTGTATAAGATCAAGTGTAGTAGCGTTCTTATAAGTTTAGGATATGCCGGGTGAGGGGAATGTAAACAGATGCGCAAGAAGCGCTGAAATAATATCCCTAAATGGTAAAAGTTTGCAAGTATATTTTGGGGATTACACAGCAGGGTGGCGACAAAGTTAACAACTTTGATGTGGAATGCCCTGTAATAGCTCTTGGGCGGTGTGCCTTTTATCGCCTAGGCTCAGCAGTTTCAGCACCGCCTGCTGTCGCTTAGCGACGGCACTGCTGCTGTGCCTAGAGCTACCGACTGATGGCGCCATGCCCACGGATGGTAATTCGGAGGAGGAGGAGGTGGAGGAGGGGTGGGAGGAGGTATAGTAGGCCTTTGAGACCTGGACCGAGGTAGGCCCCGCAATTCTCTGCGTCGGCAGTATATGACCAGCCCCAGGGTCAGACTCGGTCCCAGCCTGCACCAAGTTAAGTGTAGTAGCGTTCTCATAAGTTTGGGATATGGCGGGTGAGGGGAATGTAAACAGATGCGCAAGAAGCGCATGATGCGCATGGAGCTGGCGTTCCGCTGCCAGGCGAGCTTTCGCCAATCCAAGCCCCTGTCTCTAGGCTACTCCCCAAACAGCACTTCTAAGAACCTTTTGTATAAGATCAAGTGTAGTAGCGTTCTTATAAGTTTAGGATATGCCGGGTGAGGGGAATGTAAACAGATGCGCAAGAAGCGCTGAAATAATATCCCTAAATGGTAAAAGTTTGCCAGTATATTTTGTGGATAACACAGCAGGGTGGCGACAAAGTTAACAACTTTGATGTGGAATCCATGAAAACAACCCAAATATCTGCCTGACACACCTCGTTTGATAAAGGGACGATGTATGGAGGCAGCTATATGGACGACTTTTGGAGGTAGCAATGGAGACAACGTGTGGAGGCTGCTATGGAGACAATTTAATTTGGATAGTGCCTGTATGTGGCAGTCCCAAACATTTTTCAAACCAGAGGAGCAGGTAGGTGGCCCTCCAGTAAAATGGGATAGATTGAGTGCCTGTATGTGGCAGTCCCAAAAATGTTTCAAACCAGAGGAGCAGGTAGGTGGCCCTCCAGTAAAATGGAATAGATTGAGTGCCTGTATGTGGCAGTCCCAAAAATTGTTCAAACCAGAGGAGCAGGTAGGTGGCCCTGCAGTAAAATGGAATAGATTGAGTGCCTGTATGTGGCAGTCCCAAAAATTGTTCAAACCAGAGGTGCAGGTAGGTGGCCCTGCAGTAAAATGGAATAGATTGAGTGCCTGTATGTGGCAGTCCCAAAAATGTTTCAAACCAGAGGAGCAGGTAGGTGGCCCTCCAGTAAAATGGGATAGATTGAGTGCCTGTATGTGGCAGTCCCAAAAATGTTTCAAACCAGAGGAGCAGGTAGGTGGCCCTCCAGTAAAATGGAATAGATTGAGTGCCTGTATGTGGCAGTCCCAAAAATTGTTCAAACCAGAGGAGCAGGTAGGTGGCCCTGCAGTAAAATGGAATAGATTGAGTGCCTGTATGTGGCAGTCCCAAAAATTGTTCAAACCAGAGGAGCAGGTAGGTGGCCCTGCAGTAAAATGGAATAGATTGAGTGCCTGTATGTGGCAGTCCCAAAAATGTTTCAAACCAGAGGAGCAGGTAGGTGGCCCTCCAGTAAAATGGGATAGATTGAGTGCCTGTATGTGGCAGTCCCAAAAATGTTTCAAACCAGAGGAGCAGGTAGGTGGCCCTCCAGTAAAATGGAATAGATTGAGTGCCTGTATGTGGCAGTCCCAAAAATTGTTCAAACCAGAGGAGCAGGTAGGTGGCCCTGCAGTAAAATGGAATAGATTGAGTGCCTGTATGTGGCAGTCCCAAAAATTGTTCAAACCAGAGGTGCAGGTAGGTGGCCCTGCAGTAAAATGGAATAGATTGAGTGCCTGTATGTGGCAGTCCCAAAAATGTTTCAAACCAGAGGAGCAGGTAGGTGGCCCTCCAGTAAAATGGGATAGATTGAGTGCCTGTATGTGGCAGTCCCAAAAATGTTTCAAACCAGAGGAGCAGGTAGGTGGCCCTCCAGTAAAATGGAATAGATTGAGTGCCTGTATGTGGCAGTCCCAAAAATTGTTCAAACCAGAGGAGCAGGTAGGTGGCCCTGCAGTAAAATGGAATAGATTGAGTGCCTGTATGTGGCAGTCCCAAAAATTGTTCAAACCAGAGGAGCAGGTAGGTGGCCCTGCAGTAAAATGGAATAGATTGAGTGCCTGTATGTGGCAGTCCCAAAAATGTTTCAAACCAGAGGAGCAGGTAGGTGGCCCTCCAGTAAAATGGGATAGATTGAGTGCCTGTATGTGGCAGTCCCAAAAATGTTTCAAACCAGAGGAGCAGGTAGGTGGCCCTCCAGTAAAATGGAATAGATTGAGTGCCTGTATGTGGCAGTCCCAAAAATTGTTCAAACCAGAGGAGCAGGTAGGTGGCCCTGCAGTAAAATGGAATAGATTGAGTGCCTGTATGTGGCAGTCCCAAAAATGTTTCAAACCAGAGGAGCAGGTAGGTGGCCCTGCAGTAAAATGGAATAGATTGAGTGCCTGTATGTGGCAGTCCCAAAAATTGTTCAAACCAGAGGAGCAGGTAGGTGGCCCTGCAGTAAAATGGAATAGATTGAGTGCCTGTATGTGGCAGTCCCAAAAATGTTTCAAACCAGAGGAGCAGGTAGGTGGCCCTCCAGTAAAATGGAATAGATTGAGTGCCTGTATGTGGCAGTCCCAAAAATTGTTCAAACCAGAGGAGCAGGTAGGTGGCCCTGCAGTAAAATGGAATAGATTGAGTGCCTGTATGTGGCAGTCCCAAAAATTTTTTAAAACAGAGGACCGGGTAGGTGGCCCTCCAGAAAAATGGAATAGATTGAGTGCCTGTATGTGGCACTCACAAAAATTGTTTCAAACAGAGGACCGGGTAGGTGGCCCTCCAGAAAAATTAAATGCATGAAGTACTATAGCAAGAGCCAGTGGGCCCTGTCAAAAAATAGCCAGTTTCCTCTGCTTTACTGTACAAAGAGGAGGAGAAGGAGGAAAATGAGGAGGAGGAGGAGGAGTGGATCAATTATTCAGGTTGAGCTTCCTTCACCTGGTGGAGATTGGAAATTCTGAGAAATCCAGCCTTTATTCATTTTAATAAGCGTCAGCCTGTCAGCGCTGTCAGTCGACAGGCGTGTACGCTTATCGGTGATGATGCCACCAGCTGCACTGAAAACCCGCTCGGACAAGACGCTAGCGGCAGGGCAGGCAAGAACCTCCAAGGCGTACAGCGCCAGTTCGTGCCACATGTCCAGCTTTGAAACCCAGTAGTTGTAGGGAGCTGTGTGATCATTTAGGACGATGGTATGGTCAGCTACGTACTCCCTCACCATCTTTCTGTAAAGATCAGCCCTACTCTGCCGAGACTGGGGACAGGTGACAGTGTCTTGCTGGGGTGACATAAAGCTGGCAAAAGCCTTGTAAAGCGTACCCTTGCCAGTGCTGGACAAGCTGCCTGCTCGCCTACTCTCCCTCGCTACTTGTCCCGCAGAACTACGCACTCTGCCGCTAGCGCTGTCAGAAGGGAAATACTGTTTCAGCTTGTGCACCAGGGCCTGCTGGTATTCATGCATTCTCACACTCCTTTCCTCTCCAGGGATGAGAGTGGGAAGATTTTGCTTGTACCGTGGGTCCAGGAGAGTGAACACCCAGTAATCGGTGCTGGAATAAATTCTTTGAACGCGAGGGTCACGGGATAGGCAGCCTAGCATGAAATCTGCCATATGCGCCAGAGTACCAACGCGTAAGAATTCACTCCCCTCACTGGCCTGACTGTCCATTTCCTCCTCCTCCAACTCCTCCAACTCCTCTTCTTCTGCCCATACACGCTGAACAGTGAAGGACTCAACAATGGTCCCCTCTTGTGTCTCGCCAACATTCTCCTCCTCTTCCTCCTCATCCTCCTCCACCTCCACCTCCTCCGATATGCGCTGAGAAACAGACCTCAGGGTGCTTTGGCTATCAACAAGGGAATATTCTTCCCCCGTCTCTTGTGACGAGCGCAAAGCTTCCGACTTCATGCTGACCAGAGAGTTTTTCAACAGGCCAAGCAGCGGGATGGTGAGGCTGATGATGGCGGCATCGCCACTGACCATCTGTGTTGACTCCTCAAAGTTACTCAGCACCTGACAGATATCAGACATCCACGTCCACTCCTCATTGTAGACTTGAGGAAGCTGACTGACCTGACTACCAGTTCTGGTGGAAGTTGACATCTGGCAGTCTACAATCGCTCTGCGCTGCTGGTAAACTCTGGATAACATGGTCAGTGTTGAATTCCACCTCGTGGGCACGTCGCACAACAGTCGGTGAGCGGGCAGTTGGAGGCGGCGCTGCGCTGCCCTGAGAGTGGCAGCATCTGGGCTGGACTTCCTGAAATGCGCACAGATGCGGCGCACCTTCGTGAGCAAATCAGACAGATTGGGGTATGTCTTGAGGAAACGCTGCACTATCAGATTTAACACATGGGCCAGGCATGGCACATGTGTCAGTCTGCCGAGTTGCAGAGCCGCCACCAGGTTACGGCCGTTGTCACACACAACCATTCCCGGCTTGAGGTTCAGCGGTGCCAGCCACAGATCAGTCTGCGCCGTGATGCCCTGTAATAGCTCTTGGGCGGTGTGCCTTTTGTCGCCTAGGCTCAGCAGTTTGAGCACCGCCTGCTGTCGCTTAGCGACGGCACTGCTGCTGTGCCTAGAGCTACCGACTGATGGCGCCGTGCCCACGGATGGTAGTTCGGAGGAGGAGGTGGAGGAGGGGTGGGAGGAGGAGGAGGCATAGTAGGCCTGAAACACCTGGACCGAGGTAGGCCCCGCAATCCTCGGCGTCGGCAGTATATGAGCAGCCCCAGGGTCAGACTCGGTCCCAGCCTCCACCAAGTTAACCCAATGTGCCGTCAGCGATATATAGTGGCCCTGCCCGGCAGCACTCGTCCACGTGTCCGTGGTCAGGTGGACCTTGTCAGAAACGGCGTTGGTCAGGGCACGGATGATGTTGTCTGACACGTGCTGGTGCAGGGCTGGGACGGCACATCGGGAAAAGTAGTGGCGGCTGGGGACCGAATACCGAGGGGCGGCCGCCGCCATGAGGTTGCGAAAGGCCTCGGTCTCTACTAGCCTATAGGGCAGCATCTCCAGGCTAAGCAATCTGGAGATGTGCACATTAAGGGCTTGGGCGTGCGGGTGGGTTGCACTATATTTGCGTTTCCGCTCCAGCGTCTGGGGTATGGAGAGCTGAACGCTGGTGGATGCTGTGGAGGATCGTGGAGGCGACGATGGGGTTTTTGTGGCAGGGTCCTGGGCAGGGGGCTGACTAGCAGCTGACACAGGGGAAGGAGCAGTGGTGTGCACGGCCGGAGGTGAACGGGCTTGTTGCCACTGAGTGGGGTGCTTAGCATTCATATGCCTGCGCATACTGGTGGTAGTTAAGCTAGTAGTGGTGGAACCCCTGCTGAGCCTGGTTTGGCAAATGTTGCACACCACAGTCCGTCGGTCATCCGGTGTTTCCTTAAAGAACCTCCACACTTCTGAAGATCTAGCCCTCGCCGCAAGAGCCCTCACCACGGGAGCTTCACTAGTTGACAGTGGCGCTGATGCACCAGCTCTGGCCTTGCCTCTCCGTCTGGCCCCACCACTGCCTCTTCCAACCTGTTCAGGTCGAGGACTCTCCTCCGTCTCAGAAGCACTGTGTTCACCCGGCCTCTCAACCCAGCTTGGGTCTGTCACCTCATCATCCTCCGATCCCTCAGTCTGCTCCCCCCTCGGACTTCCTGCCCTGACAACAACTTCCCCACTGTCTGACAACCGTGTCTCCTCATCGTCGGACACCTCTTTACACACTTCCACTACGTCAAGAAGGTCATCATCACCCACAGACTGTGACTGGTGGAAAACCTGGGCATCGGAAAATTGCTCAGCAGCAACCGGACAAGTGGTTTGTGACTGTGGGAAGGGTCCAGAAAACAGTTCCTCAGAGTATGCCGGTTCAAATGCCAAATTTTCCTGGGAGGGGGCAGACTGGGGGGGAGGAGGCTGAGGTGCAGGAGCTGGAGGAGTGGCGATTTCGGTGACATGGGTGGACTGCGTGGAAGACTGACTGGTGGTGGACAAATTGCTCGAAGCATTGTCAGCAATCCACTACATCACCTGTTCGCACTGTTCTGGCCTCAACAGTGCTCTACCACGAGTCCCAGTAACTTCAGACATGAACCTAGGGAGTGTAGCTCTGCGGCGTTCCCCTGCTCCCTCATCAGCAGGTGGTGTCTCACCCCGCCCAGGACCACGGCCTCTGACCCCTGCAGTAGTTGGACGCCCAAGTCCCCGCCCTCGTCCTCTACCCCTAGCCCTCGGGTTAAACATTTTTAAAATGAGAGTTATAACTTTATTTTTTTTTTTACTTTTTTTTGTTTTTTTTTGTGTTTTTTTTTTTTTTTTTGTGTTTTTTGTTTTTTTTTGAGTTTTTAAAACCAAACAATGCTATCCTATTGCTATGGCTATTTTCTAGCCAAGTATCAAAGGAAGCACAGTACTATGCCAGATGAGATGACACTGAGTTATTGCCTAATAGAAATCCAACCCCTACTGAATTTTGCCACTTCGGCCTTTGCTATGGATATGTGCGCCACTAAGCGCAGAACACAGCGGTCGCAAGTCCCACTACAAATTGCTCAGAATTGGCAAGTACATGCACTGCAGAAACTACAGCCACCAGCAGATCAACCAGAAATCAAATATATAGAACGCTACTGTAGGCTTCAAGATCAAGAAGCTGTTTGTATTCTCCTATGGCTATTTTCTAGCCAAGTATCAAAGGAAGCACAGTACTATGCCGGATGAGATGACACTGAGTTATTGCCTAATAGAAATCCAACCCCTACTGAATTTTGCCACTTCGGCCTTTGCTATGGATATGTGCGCCACTAAGCGCAGAACACAGCGGTCGCAAGTCCCACTACAAATTGCTCAGAATTGGCAAGTACATGCACTGCAGAAACTACAGCCACCAGCAGATCAACCAGAAATCAAATATATAGAACGCTACTGTAGGCTTCAAGATCAAGAAGCTGTTTGTATTCTCCTATGGCTATTTTCTAGCCAAGTATCAAAGGAAGCACAGTACTATGCCGGATGAGATGACACTGAGTTATTGCCTAATAGAAATCCAACCCCTACTGAATTTTGCCACTTCGGCCTTTGCTATGGATATGTGCGCCACTAAGCGCAGAACACAGCGGTCGCAAGTCCCACTACAAATTGCTCAGAATTGGCAAGTACATGCACTGCAGAAACTACAGCCACCAGCAGATCAACCAGAAATCAAATATATAGAACGCTACTGTAGGCTTCAAGATCAAGAAGCTGTTTGTATTCTCCTATGGCTATTTTCTAGCCAAGTATCAAAGGAAGCACAGTACTATGCCGGATGAGATGACACTGAGTTATTGCCTAATAGAAATCCAACCCCTACTGAATTTTGCCACTTCGGCCTTTGCTATGGATATGTGCGCCACTAAGCGCAGAACACAGCGGTCGCAAGTCCCACTACAAATTGCTCAGAATTGGCAAGTACATGCACTGCAGAAACTACAGCCACCAGCAGATCAACCAGAAATCAAATATATAGAACGCTACTGTAGGCTTCAAGATCAAGAAGCTGTTTGTATTCTCCTATGGCTATTTTCTAGCCAAGTATCAAAGGAAGCACAGTACTATGCCGGATGAGATGACACTGAGTTATTGCCTAATAGAAATCCAACCCCTACTGAATTTTGCCACTTCGGCCTTTGCTATGGATATGTGCGCCACTAAGCGCAGAACACAGCGGTCGCAAGTCTCACTACAAATTGCTCAGAATTGGCAAGTACATGCACTGCAGAAACTACAGCCACCAGCAGATCAACCAGAAATCAAATATATAGAACGCTACTGTAGGCTTCAAGAAGCTGTTTGTATTCTCCTATGGCTATTTTCTAGCCAAGTATCAAAGGAAGCACAGTACTATGCCAGATGAGATGACACTGAGTTATTGCCTAATAGAAATCCAACCCCTACTGAATTTTGCCACTTCAGCCTTTGCTATGGATATGTGCGCCACTAAGCGCAGAACACAGCGGTCGCAAGTCTCACTACAAATTGCTCAGAATTGGCAAGTACATGCACTGCAGAAACTACAGCCACCAGCAGATCAACCAGAAATCAAATATATAGAACGCTACTGTAGGCTTCAAGATCAAGAAGCTGTTTGTATTCTCCTATGGCTATTTTCTAGCCAAGTATCAAAGGAAGCACAGTACTATGCCGGATGAGATGACACTGAGTTATTGCCTAATAGAAATCCAACCCCTACTGAATTTTGCCACTTCGGCCTTTGCTATGGATATGTGCGCCACTAAGCGCAGAACACAGCGGTCGCAAGTCCCACTACAAATTGCTCAGAATTGGCAAGTACATGCACTGCAGAAACTACAGCCACCAGCAGATCAACCAGAAATCAAATATATAGAACGCTACTGTAGGCTTCAAGAAGCTGTTTGTATTCTCCTATGGCTATTTTCTAGCCAAGTATCAAAGGAAGCACACTACTATGCCAGATGAGATGACACTGAGTTATTGCCTAATAGAAATCCAACCCCTACTGAATTTTGCCACTTCGGCCTTTGCTATGGATATGTGCGCCACTAAGCGCAGAACACAGCGGTCGCAAGTCTCACTACAAATTGCTCAGAATTGGCAAGTACATGCACTGCAGAAACTACAGCCACCAGCAGATCAACCAGAAATCAAATATATAGAACGCTACTGTAGGCTTCAAGAAGCTGTTTGTATTCTCCTATGGCTATTTTCTAGCCAAGTATCAAAGGAAGCACAGTACTATGCCAGATGAGATGACACTGAGTTATTGCCTAATAGAAATCCAACCCCTACTGAATTTTGCCACTTCGGCCTTTGCTATGGATATGTGCGCCACTAAGCGCAGAACACAGCGGTCGCAAGTCTCACTACAAATTGCTCAGAATTGGCAAGTACATGCACTGCAGAAACTACAGCCACCAGCAGATCAACCAGAAATCAAATATATAGAACGCTACTGTAGGCTTCAAGAAGCTGTTTGTATTCTCCTATGGCTATTTTCTAGCCAAGTATCAAAGGAAGCACAGTACTATGCCAGATGAGATGACACTGAGTTATTGCCTAATAGAAATCCAACCCCTACTTAATTTTGCCACTTCAGCCTTTGCTATGGATATGTGCGCCACTAAGCGCAGAACACAGCGGTCGCAAGTCTCACTACAAATTGCTCAGAATTGGCAAGTACATGCACTGCAGAAACTACAGCCACCAGCAGATCAACCAGAAATCAAATATATAGAACGCTACTGTAGGCTTCAAGAAGCTGTTTGTATTCTCCTATGGCTATTTTCTAGCCAAGTATCAAAGGAAGCACAGTACTATGCCAGATGAGATGACACTGAGTTATTGCCTAATAGAAATCCAACCCCTACTTAATTTTGCCACTTCAGCCTTTGCTATGGATATGTGCGCCACTAAGCGCAGAACACAGCGGTCGCAAGTCTCACTACAAATTGCTCAGAATTGGCAAGTACATGCACTGCAGAAACTACAGCCACCAGCAGATCAACCAGAAATCAAATATATAGAACGCTACTGTAGGCTTCAAGAAGCTGTTTGTATTCTCCTATGGCTATTTTCTAGCCAAGTATCAAAGGAAGCACAGTACTATGCCGGATGAGATGACACTGAGTTATTGCCTAATAGAAATCCAACCCCTACTTAATTTTGCCACTTCAGCCTTTGCTATGGATATGTGCGCCACTAAGCGCAGAACACAGCGGTCGCAAGTCTCACTACAAATTGCTCAGAATTGGCAAGTACATGCACTGCAGAAACTACAGCCACCAGCAGATCAACCAGAAATCAAATATATAGAACGCTACTGTAGGCTTCAAGAAGCTGTTTGTATTCTCCTATGGCTATTTTCTAGCCAAGTATCAAAGGAAGCACAGTACTATGCCAGATGAGATGACACTGAGTTATTGCCTAATAGAAATCCAACCCCTACTGAATTTTGCCACTTCAGCCTTTGCTATGGATATGTGCGCCACTAAGCGCAGAACACAGCGGTCGCAAGTCTCACTACAAATTGCTCAGAATTGGCAAGTACATGCACTGCAGAAACTACAGCCACCAGCAGATCAACCAGAAATCAAATATATAGAACGCTACTGTAGGCTTCAAGAAGCTGTTTGTATTCTCCTATGGCTATTTTCTAGCCAAGTATCAAAGGAAGCACACTACTATGCCAGATGAGATGACACTGAGTTATTGCCTAATAGAAATCCAACCCCTACTGAATTTTCCCACTTCGGTCTTTGCTATGGATATGTGTGCCACTAAGAGCTAAACACAACGGTAGCAAGTCCCCCTGCTAATTCCTCACAAAATGGTAAAAGATGCAAATTAAAATAAAAAAAGTAGAACGTTATTGTAGCCCTAAGAAGGGCTGTTGGGTTCTTTGAGAATCACTCCTGCCTAACAGTAAGCTAATAGAACACCCTAACGCTTTCCCTGAGCAGCAGCAGCTCTCTCCCTAGCGGCATCCAGAGACAGAATGATCCGAGCAGCGCGGCCAGCGGCTAGTCTATCCCAGGGTCACCTGATCTGGCCAGCCAACCACTGCTATCGACGTGTAAGGGTACCACGTCATGCTGGGTGGAGTGCAGAGTCTCCTGGCTTGTGATTGGCTCTGTTTCTGGCCGGCAAAAAGCAAAACGGCGGGAGCTGCCATTTTCTCGAGCGGGCGAAGTATTCGTCCGAGTAACGAGCAGTTTCGAGTACCCTAATGCTCGACCGAGCATCAAGCTCGGACGAGCATGTTCGCTCATCTCTAGTCTGAATACTATCCGTACTCATTGTAAGAGCATGCATAATGATCTAGCTAATCTTTATAAATGAACAGAATAAAATAATAATTTTGGATTGGGATACTTTCAGTCAGATACGGTTGATACATTAATCTTTTTCCAAGTAAAGGTCAGCCAGCTCGCCAAACTTGTTTGAGAATCCTTGCCTGCAAACGAAACCACATCCAAAATCAGGAGACATACAGCATGGGAAAGTGACTTGCATTCACTTTGATGACTTATATGTAGAGATGGGCACTCTGGTTGGACTTTGAGCAAAAATCACTTCATCAGCTACTGAGTACAAGCAGGTAGATGCAAGAGACAGCACATGCAGTTTGAAATGACAGGATTGCAAATGGCCATCTGTTTTTATAGGGCTGTGTGACATCACAGAAGCCTGCCGGTCGCTGATTGGCTTACAGGTCTGCACATGTGATCGAGGATGTTCCTTTCTTCTTCCCAGAGTTCTTTGTCCCATGTAACATGTTGTGCTTGTGGCCATTTTGCTAATAAAGTGGAAAAAAAATTGTTCCCACGAATCACCGTAAACTTTGGATTTGTGCCGAACCAAAGTTTTTCTGAAATTCGAAACAAATTCCACTTCATTAGAATCGATTCGCCCATCTATAATTATATGGATTAAACATGCAATGTTCAATTTTCATTGATTGGAATGAATAAACTGAAGAATCTTCTTTAACATAAAGTGTTGCCCTAATCAGATTGTTTCTCTTTCACATTCTTTAATACTTTTGTAGTGCAGTGTATACACCAATCAGCATAATGAAAATAATCATTCTTATAAGTGTACAGAGGGTTAAACAATATTCCATCAAGACTGGACTATTAGAGCAGGGTGTCTTTTTTATACCATCAATAATTACAATTACTATGGTAACCTCTGCTGGAAAGACTTTTGTACATGACATTGTCAAAAGATTCTGGAAGAAAATGACTGACACAGCATTCTATTGCACATTCTCTAAAACTATTAACATGTGTATATGCTTTTATGCATTAACTTTCTGACACAAAACTGTCTAATTAGATCTTAAGGCCAGGTAAATGGTAAGTGGATCATCATGGGTTTCAGTCTACAAATCGAATTACAACAATCAATGCCAGGAAGCTGTGTTAAGTTTGACCTGATGTAATGCACTGAGTAGTAATGCAACATCATATCTTTATCATTTTGAATTATTATTATAGTTCACAATATATTTAACATATAATTTTATTAACATGGTTCAAACACTTTACCTTAAGGGATTCTAAATTGATATGTTAGTACTCTATGGGGGTCATTTACTAAGGGCCCGATTCGCGTTTTCCCGACGTGTTACCCGAATATTTCCGATTTGCGCCGATTTCCCCTGAATTGCCCCGGCATTTTGGCGCACGCGATCGGATTGTGGCGCATCGGCGCTGGCATGCACGCTATGGAAATCGGGGGGCGTGGCCGAACGAAAACCCGACGGATTCAAAAAACCGACTCATTTTAAAAAAAAAAACCTGTCGCGGAGCTTGCACTTACCTTCACTCAGCCCGGCTTGGTGAACTTCAGCGCGTTCCGATGCCTTTTCAGCACAGCAGGAGGAACTACCTTAATAAATCCCGGCTGGACCCGAATCCAGCGCAGAGAACGCGCGCTGGATCGCGAATGGACCGGGTAAGTAAATCTGCCCCTATGTGTGTGTTAAACTGTACACATCAGCAGATTTTGAGAAAATTTTACATTTTTCCCTGAAATATAGGAGGTATAATGTTATTTCTGGTAAAGATAATTTTTTTCTTCTTTCACAGCTATGATTTTTTTTATTGTGTCCACAGGAAAAGATCATTTCTCTGATAATTTGTGCAACTATAATAACTATTCATTAATCCTCTGTACCAAATCATTATGGAAATTAAACAACCTTAAAGAAATAAGCAAGGGAATACAGAACCATTAACAAAAAATAATGCACAAAGTATCCAAAATATATAATAACTGGACTGTAAAATATAAGCTACTGAAATGTACTTCAGAATTTTTGCTCTTTAAAGTGTTTAATTTTCATCACATAACAGTCAAGTTGAAAGCTTTTAACCCTTTCATGACCTGTGATGGCGCATGGGCGCCGCCATCTTGCCAAGGATCGCCCCCAAAGACTCGAGGCTGTCTCGTTTTAACCCTTTCATTACAATGTGCTATCAGCACATTGAATGACGAGGAAAATCCCCAAATACTGCCATATAGATATATTCTTTGCAGCTGAGAGTCATGTGAAACATCATACACTGGTGTATAATGAAAGCATACGATAAATATTCCCAATTTTTATAAACAAAGTGCATCACTGATAATAGCTACAGAAAAGAACCGGTTTGAAAGCAGCTCCAAGCAAACAAAAAGGGGAATGAACTGGGATGAACTCTTGTTAACATGAAATAGACATAGCCAGGGTTGGACTGGGGTACCTGGGGCCCACCAGTGAAATTGATTTTGGGGGCCCACCTACTACTACATAGAAATATTCTGGGATGAGGGAATTTCTAAGCACTAGCGGGGTCTGCTAGTGCTCGGCTCTTGGTTTGTGTACAGGGGCTGCAGTGGTGACGTTGTCTCAGAGAATTAATGTTATGGATAATATAAGTTACTCCTGGTTTTCCGGGCTTTCCACTGGTGGCTGGGCTGTGGTTAGGGATGTAAGTGTTTGCACTGCACAATAATCTTCCAATAAGGAAATGCTGAAAACCTTTATAAAAACTAATGACAGTAACCCTGGTGTCCCCACACCACATAGACAAGTAATAGGCTCTCTGACCCTATAGATATAACAGTACATAAGCTGAGAGTTTTCTCACACTAGAAGGTTAGTTAGGGAATACAATACTGATCTCACACAGGAAGAAGTAGGATCTAGACCTCACAGGTGACATGTCTTCTTGGTCATGTCCAGAATCTTCGCAGAATTCTCTGACAGATGTGTTCAGCGCTGGGAAGCAGATCCCCCTCACTGCTCCCCTAAAAATACCACAGTTATTTACAGTATAATGTCACCTTGATAACGCAATGTCCAACACTTCTAAATAATTTTCATAAGAAACCCCTCTATGCCCCCTGCATATCTAAAATAACTTTACTACCCCCAAATATATTACTATACTACAGTCCCTGAATAAAAAATACAGTACCATTAAAAAGTATGTTTAGTCCATAATATATGGTTCCCCAGTGAATTATTTTAATGAATTAATGTATCTATTTAATGTCCCTTATAATTATTTTTATACATTGCCTCTACTAAAATATGTGTTATATGACAATCTACTTATTATTTTGATACAAAATGTACTAATACGTTTTTATACCATGTCCTAATTATTATTATACATATAATCCCCTCCAAATTATTAATGAGCATAAATATACATTTATACAACTTGCCTCCTACTTATTCATTTACACATAGTATATTCACATTATTTAATTATATTATTATATAAAGTGGGCCCCCCCATATACATTTCCACCCCCTTCATATTGTAGTTAGTCCCCATAAACAACATTTCCATCCCCCTTCATATTGTAGTTAAGCCCCCCGACACATCCCCCCTTCATATTGCAGTTAGTCCCCCCTATACACATCCCCCCTTCATATTGTAGTAAATCCCCCACATATACATTTCCATCCCCCTTCATATTGTAGTTAGGCCCCCCCATACACATCCCCCCTTCATATTGTAGTAAGGCCCCCCATACACATTTCCACCCCCTTCATATTGTACTTAGGCCCCCATAAGCTTTCCTATCCCCTTCTTATTGTAGTTAGTCCCCTCCATACATGTTTACACCCCCTTCATAATGTAGTTTAGCCCCACCCATACACATTACCACCCCCATTCATATTGTAGTTAGGCCCCCATACACATTTGGATCCCCCTTCATTTGTAGTTAGCCCCCCCATACACATTACCCCACCTTCATATTGTATTTAGGCCCCCCATGCACATTACCACCCCCTTCATATCGTAGTAAGACCCCCCCATACACATCACCCCCCTTCATATTGTAATAAGGCCCCCCATACACACACCCCTTCATATTGCAATAAGACCCCCCATACACAACCCCCTTCATATTGCATGACACAATGATGTCATGACGCATTGACTGCTTTGGCTGCAGGGATACTATTGTAGCCACTGGCAAGGGCCTCCCATGGATCGGCACGGAGGCCCCTGCCATAGTGCCAGTTGTCGGGGCCCACCAGGGGATTCACCGCCCCTCAGCGGGCCAGACCAGGCCAGACCTGGGCATAGATAAACTAAATTAAGAAGATGCACATATAAGAAACTCTTTAACAATCATGGAGATAAAATTAAAAAGCTCTCCTAACTATTTCTTTCAATTGAGAGTTTTACCTTTACAAAAATGTATCTTTTTAATGAACAAATATATTACATTTAAGCACTCTTAGTTCCCTCCATAGCTAAATGCACTTAAAAGGAGTATTCACCTAGCATTAATGGGAGATATATGAATTAAAGTTGGTCCTATGTATAGATAACTGTGCTAAATGATAATAGAGGGTCCAATGCCTTAGGGCTAATGAAGCAGCCAACTAAAAATAATTAACTCAGCTGCATATAGAGGTGATAAAATTGATCACTGTCTTCAAATAAAAATAAGCCACAGAGAATTAAACATATTACAAAAGCATAAAAAAAATTGCATACAATTTTGGCATAAGAGATGTACAATGTTACAGATAAGCATTGATACACATTAACAAATAACTAGTATTTAGGGACTGTACTCAATGTAAGCAAAGATTGAAGACTAAGTTTTAATTTCTGGTTAATGGCCGAATCATGCTGGGTTGGAGTGCTGGGAATAGATTCTTTATTATTTTTAGACCTCACTGGGGCCAAAAGCATTTAATGATCCTAGACAGTGATTTTAATGGGAACCTTTCACCATAATTTCACATATACAGCTAGTGACAGGTTTCTATAGAGCCCTATTAACTGACACCCTTCTTTTAGCTGAAAATTGTTTCCCTTACATCTACATAAATCACCTTTTTGCTATATTATGTGGCATCTGGGGGGGGGCACCTGCTCGCCTTATGCCTCCTTACTTCCATGGATTTCTACTCCTCCTCATCCTCTATGGAGGCTGCTATGATTTCATGTGATCACATACGTGGTGTACAGTTTCCTAATGTTTGGAGACTAAATGATCTGAGATGATATAACTCTGGCCACATGACATGAATGTTACACAAGGCATTGAGTAAAAATGTTGACACAATATTTCCTAAAATTAAATAGGAGTTTATATGTCTGTAGTTGAATATTAAGAGACAATCCCTAAGTACAAGAAGGCATGTCAGTGATTTGAAAAAACACAGAGACACAGTCAGTGAGTATAATGGAGCGTGATTCCTTCGTAGACTGCAAAAAAGAAGAGTCAAAGCCACTAGACATGATGCAAAAAAGCTAATTTGCATATCAAAAATGACTGTAATAAAGGTACAGTGTCTCACTGATATGGGGAGAACTTGTAACTCTCTATCAGCAGACATTGTTAGTCAGGGTGGTAAAATTCTGGTGACTTCTTTAAGTCATTGCTAACCAGTGCTTACTGGTTAGTGCCAGTGTTAAACACCTTAGTGACGCAGCCTGAAAAGGCTCTAGTGACCAGGCTTTTCTTAGCGAATTTACGTAAGTGGCGGTTTAAGGGCCATAATTTTTTTATGTGCTACCTTAAATTTTTTTGTGTGGTTTTTTTAGGACACGTAGGGGCACATGTATCATAGTTTCAGCTAGGCAAATTGTCAAATTTCAGCGACTTTTGCCATTTTTGCGCCATTTATTTTACTTTTAACTGTGTTCTTTTTCAAGTACGCCTTGTCTGCACCTTTGTGCAGTGTGCCTTATGAATCATTGTTTTCCAGATGTTCCGTGCAACATTTTGCGCCTTTTTTGCACCTTTTTTGGTGCAAATCTGCACCTGGTCCAGGGCAGGTGCAAAGAAGTTTTTTTTCAAGGACCCAATTATAACATGTAAAATGGAATTATTTCACATGCTTTAACTGTTTAACATTTTGCACAGTAACCTCTTTTGTCAAAATTCTTACATTTTTGCATTTTTTTTATTAGTTACTTCTAAGGGTGAAGTCACACTTAGCAGTTTAATTGCTTTTTAAAAAAAATTGGTTACTTCTAAGGGTGAGGTCACACGTAGCAGTTTAATTGCGCTTTGAATGCATTTTGAAACTAAATACCACAGCTGAGGGGAAGTGATTTGCCTTATTTCATTACTGTTAGCATTTGCATTTACAAAATGCAATATAAACGCCATGTTAATGCATGTGTTAACATTGCATTTACTATGCGTTTTGTAAATTCAAATGTTAACAGTAATTAAGAAAATCAGCTGTTGTCATAGGTTTCAAAAATGCAACATGTTAAATCCCGAAAATTAACAGTATTGTCCACTCCTGTATATAACCCCTCACAAGGCTTGCGTCCATGTGTATTTGAGACATTTGCAACGAAATGTCTCAAAAAGAAGCCAAAATTTTCACTTGCTGGGATAGGAAAAGCTGAACATGTATCACAAGTAAAAAGACAGGATCATACATAAGGTGCAAAAACAAATGGGGCATATTTATCAGGCCCTGAAATAATCGCAAATGCTAGCTTATTGCTAGCTTTCGCGATTAAGGCTATTTTTGTAATTTATAGTATTTTTTTAAATTTTCAAATTAATGCAAAATGAACAATATTAATTAATTCCCTATTTTGTTTCAGTCGTTTTAATATAAAATGGGGCACATTTACTTACCCGTCCGGAGGAGTTCCCGAAATTCACTAACATCGTGCGCCCGATATCCTGCGACTGACGCTTATCCACTCAGGTCCACAGAGTTCACCAGCTTCTTCCTGGTGTATGTAAGTGCATTGGTTGTGACACAATTTTAATCTTAAATTCCGCACTCAGTCTGAATCAGGCCGATCCGATTATTTGCCCCGATCCGCCACCTTGGGGCGTGAAAGGGCGTGCGGCCAGCTGAGCGGAATGTGCGACCGGCTGGGAGTGGGCTGGTGCGGGGCGTTACTGTCCCCGCGCCGCCCACTCTCTGCTGCCGGCGACTTTTCATATGTGAAAAGACACCGCCTGCGTTCTTTTCTACGCCAGGCCCTGCCTAGCTTAGGATAAACGCTGCGCAGCCGTCTGCCCCGATACATCAAGTGGTGGAAGCCTCTTGATGTATTCCACTGCGAACATGGAGCGGCGGGGCTATCATATGTGCGCCAGCGTATGATAAATATGCCCCAATGTCTCTAAAATTCACCTAAGAGAGACAAAACTATGATACATGTGCCCCATAGAGCTAGTTAAAAAGGTAATAAAAGTTTAAACATTTTTTTTTTCATTTTATTTTTATTTGGTGTTAAAAGTGGAAAAAGGCTATTTTTGTAATTTATAGTATTTTTTAAAATTTTCAAATTAATGCAAAATGAACATTATTAATTAATTCCCTATTTTGTTTCAGTCGTTTTAATATAAAATGGGGCACATTTACTTACCCGTCCGGAGGAGTTCCCGAAATTCACTTACATCGTGCGCCTGATATCCAGCGACTGTCGCTTCCCCGCTCAGGTCCACAGAGTTCACCAGCTTCTTCCCGGTGTATGTAAGTGCATTGGTTGTGACACAATTTTAATCTTAAATTCTGCACTCAGTCTGAATCAGTCCGATCGTCCGACGCATCCCCCCCCCTCCCGGATTTCTGTGACATGAAAGCTGGCGCCACTGCTCCAAAGTCCGATTGCATGCAACACTATGCCCTTCTAAATACCTGTCCTAGTGGTACAAATCCAGAATACCAAGAACTGTCCAACGGAAATAAAATCCGTGGACCCTTAGTAAATAAGCCCCAATATGTATTGTCTCGGCAAACGGTGGGACCATGGGAATGCTTTTTGTAGTGTAACAGGGTTTTTTTTTATGATATGGGGAAATGTCATTGTAGTTTTATGAATATTTATTAATATTTTGTGTGTATGTGTTTGAAAAAAAGTGTTTTTGGAGTTTGCACATGTTTTTATTATATCCATGCACCACAACTGTGTGCAGTTGCATTTTGTCCAACATTTTTTAAAACTGTTCACCTAAAGGGGCGTTGTAGTGTGCATTCCTAGTTTGCACCACATTTATTATTGAGATGTGCCAAAATTTTGTTGCAATTTTGCTAACTCATGTAGGGCCTTTGGGCTCAACAACCCCACAAGTTCATGGGCCCTTGGTAGATTCACCTGCTCACCTTTGGGTCTGTCAAAGCCAGTGTGGAGAAAGGCTTGGGAGGAGATTTAAATATATTTAAACATTGTGCCAAGAAATTCCAGGTCCAGGTCCAAGGAGATTTCACAATTTAACATTTGTGTCCCAAAATATATCTCATGTTGCAGGACCATTAATGTTTTTCTGAGTAGAGAATCATAGAAAGAGGTGCCAATAGACACTTACAAATTATTAGCTAAGCTATAGCTCTAAAGATACTTCAATGTTGCTTATGTAAAGGGCTTCAGGATGGGAGTCCGAAGCCCTTATTTCATACACAGGAGTTTACCATTTTGATTGGACTTGGCAGGAGAACTAGCTGCCGGTCCATACTGCAGTGATTAGAGATAGGTCCTTTTCCCACTAATGTTTTTAAGAGCAAATTCCAAATGAGGTTGTGTCACTGACCCATCAGTCAGTTTTCCAGTGGAGAGGGCAGAAGCGTGAAAGCTGATTATACATTTTTACCAGGTCTGGCCTGGCACAAGAATTATTCCTTTGCACTAGTAGGCAGAGGGGGTTGGTTGGGCAGGATTAAGACCTGCTTTCAAAACAGCATGCCTAAAAAATTCCCTCCTAAGACTTTATTCATTTATTTTTATGCAAGTTAAGAACACATTAAAAATTCAAAATAAAACAGACATTACCCCCTTAACGACCTGGCCCTTTTTTGTCTTTTCATTTCCATTTTTCACTCCCCACCTTCAAAAATCTATAACTGTATTATTTGTACATGTAAAGAGCTGTGTGAGGGCTTGTTTTCTGTGTAACAAATTACAGTTCATAGTGTCGGTATTTATTATCCCATGCCATGCACTGCGAAGCGCGGAAAAAACTCCAAATGCAGTGAAAATGGTGAAAAGAATGCATTTACACCATTTTCTTGTGGGCTTGGATTTTACGGCTTTCACTGTGCACCCACAAGGGATAACAAATTTGTATAGGTTTTATAATGTTTTTATGCTTTTTCAAAACTTAATATCTCCTGTACATTCAGTGTACTGAGCTACGGGTGGTGTCATTTTTTGCGACTTTTAATGTTTTTTTTTTAATGCTACCATTTTTTGGACTGTACGACCTTATGATCACTTTAAATTGATTTTTTATTTTTTTTTTTGCAAAATGGGTGCTATTTTCCGTTACAGGGTTAAACGTAGTAAAAAAAAGTTTTGATTTTGATACATAATGTGTATATGATTTTTACTGTTTATTTATGTTTATATCCAGATACGATTCTAGCATATTTCCTGCCTGAGGCGAATATTAAAATGCAGCCCCCCCCCCCCCTCCTGTTCCATTGCCTTCTCCCTGTTCAGTAAATGCTGATAACGTAACTAACAATTAACATCCCCACGTTCGCGGTTGTTACCGCCAAGTCTTTACTGCAATATGTAGCAAAAACTTATCGGATATGGAGAGGGCTCAGCCCGTGAGCCCTCACCATGCACCCGCACCCGATTTGCGTCGGGAAGGGATTAAAACACACAATGAATGTTGTCCAATCTATTGTTACAATAGCCAAAATACCCACTCTAGTAGTACAATATAGTTCCCAATTCAACAACATCAGGGTACAAAGACACATTAGGTAGTAGGATATCAACTTCTTTGTCTCAGAGCACTAGTCAATCTCATACATGGTTAACAAGTGTTGGTTTCTTTAAATGCAACACCACCAGATGCAAATAGGTGGGGAGTGAAAACTTAAAACACAAAAAGATAAGAAAAAAAGAGTTAATGGGACACATTTACTAAGGGCTTTGCCCTGCACTTTTGTTGGACAGTGCAACGGCTTGCATGGGTATTTAAGAAGTGTCTGCACTAAGTGTCTGCACTATTGTGTCGCAGCTGCGCAAGCCTTCATGCGACACAAATTAGGGGCCGTGCCATCGGTGAGTCCGACTGACTCAGACCTAGTGCCGTATTTAACTTGCAAATTGTGTTGCACACCCTATGTTAGAGCTGCACCACAAAAAAAAATGGTGAACTCTGTTTACCCTTTGGGGGTAACGACAGATCCATGATTTCTGGGGCACAATCTTAGTAAATCCACATGCAGCATTACACACGGAAATAGCACTTCTAGTGCACACAGACCTCATGAAATCTTCAATGTAAGGGAAACTATAAATAGTTTCTCAGAGGTATGTTTGTTATTGAATGAGAAAAGAAAGGTAATGGAAAACATAAAGCTTAACTCTTACTTAATGCTTAAAAACAATCTCCACAATACCAAATTACTACCTTACCTGGTATCTGGTAGGGCTTAAACCAGCAAAGAAAGGCAAAAAATGAATCAATATTACTATGAGATGTAAACAGGAGTCAGATGTAAGAACCACTGGGATAACGGAATTCCCCTGGTACAGTTGATTAATGTAGACTAAGGTAAAAAAATCAAGCATCCACTTTAACCCCTTAAGGATGCAGGGTTTTTTCGCTCATTTGTCTCCGCCTTCAAAAATCTATAACTTTTTCATTTTTCCAGTACAGAGCTATATGGGGGTTTATTTTCTGCATAAAAAATGTTTATTCTCAGTGCTGTGTGCTAGGAAGCTGTAAAAACATTCCAAATGTAGGGAAATTGGCAAAAAAAAAAAAGAATTTGTGTCACTTTCTTTTAGACTCCGTGTGCGCCAAAAAACACCTCTGTTTTCTTTATTCTTTGGTTTGGTACAATCACGTATTGTGCTTTAATACGTTTTCAAAAATGAAACGAATGTGTAAAGAAAAAAAAACTTTTTCGCCATCTTTTAATGTTAGTAACACTTTGGTGTTCGGAGCTGTTTGAGGTGTAATTTTTCGTGAAATTAGATGATATTAAGTACTTTGAAACCTTCTAATCACTTTTTATTACATTTTTATGTGATGTAAAATGTTGTAAAAGAGGCGTTTCGTAATTTTGGGTGCTATTTTCCACCATGGGGTTCACCGCCAGCAAAAACTTTTTATGTTTTGATAGATTGGGCATTTTGAGATGTGGCAATACCTAACATGTTTTTGACTGTTTATTAAGTTTTGTATCAGTTCTAGGGAAACTTTTTTTTTACTATTTTTAAGACTCTCTAAGATGCTGCAACTCTGGATGGTGTGGTTGTTTCTACCATATACTGCAATACTACTGTATTGCAGTATATGGCATTTTTACACAGTATTAATTACAATAAGTCACGGGCTATGACTAATGAAAGTGAAAGTGGTCACTCTAAAACCTTCAAATTCTACAAAACAAATATTTTCTTCTAATCTCCATGTACAGTTGACCCTCATGAGGGATTTACACAATAGTCTGAGTAATATCTGTTTGATGTGCAGGTCAATCTACCATATTGAAAGAATAGGGTGAGTGTATACTGCCTGTACTGGATGGCTTTTGGAGGAGCCAGACATTCTCTCAGCTCTGACGCCTATTTACAGCGTATGGTAAGATCTATTAACTTTATTCCCTTCTTGGCTAGTTACCTCCTTAGCAGACAAAAGACACAGTGATTTAATACTGTGGAGATGTTTTTTGAGCATTGACTTTTGTATACATTTTTATATGAGTTTTGTTATGAGTTTTCACCTTGCTTTTCTTAGTCTACTTGTGGTTACGTACATCAATTGGTAGCCCTTATAGGTTGTGATTTGGTCCTCTGTGATTCTATAAACTAAATAAATATAATTTTCTTTTTTGTTTATGTGTGGTATTGTTTCGGTGCTATTGTGATGCTGTTGCTGCTTTGCGATTGCCAAATGACATGGACTGTTTCAAAATCACTTTGACAAATTCCTTTAACTGGTTTAGCCTATTTGTCAAAATAGATCTGAATAGATCATGTAATGCAAACATTTGTTTAGGCACAAGTTTAAGTGCACAATGGGGCTGACGAAGTTCACCTGTCGCATTGTCCGACGTCAATGCACTGTGCTGCGAATCAATAAGATTGTGCGTCGCTTCCCCAACCAGATCCTCCGGAGTTCACCTTCTTCTTCCCGGTGTATGTATGTGCATTGGTTGTGACACAATTTGAATATTAAATCCCGCTCTCATCTGAATCAGTTGGCCAACCCCCAAATTTTTGTTGCATGAAAACCAGCGCAATTGCGCCACAATCTGAAGGCGTGTGACACAATCTCCAGTTAAATACCCGTCACAGTGGCGCAAACCCCGAAAATGTCTAAAATCTGATGAAAGTGTGATCCACGGGACCTTTAGTAAATAAGCCCCATTGACTCTCGTTCCTTCCTGGTCTATGTGCTGGGATTATTGATGGTTTTTGTGCCTTTTTATGCAACTGTCGCCAACAACAAACATAGCATAAGAACAGTACTAACAAAAGACCAAAAACACTTTAAAGAATCTGAGAGCAATAGAGTTCCAAAGCCTGCTTAACGATTAATTACCACCAATGATTTTAATATCAAATTCAGCTCCTTAACTCCTTAACGACCTGGTCCTTTTTTGTTTTTTCATTTTTAAATTTTTCACATAAAGAGCTCTGTGATGGCTTGTTTTCTGTGTAACAAATTGCACTCCATAATGATGGTATTTAATATCCCATACCTGACTGGAAAGTGAAAAAAAAAAATTCCAAATGCAGTGAAAATGGTGAAAAATCACATTTGTGCCGTTTTCTTGTGGGCCTGTATTTTATGGCTTTCACTGTGCGCCCCAAATGACATGTCTAGTTTCATGTATATTTTGGGTCGTTGCAATCACAGTGAAGTGTCCAGAGCACCAATTTTTGGCACACCCTATTACTGTTTTACAAAATAGTTTTTACAATTTTTATGTAAAATATTGTATTCTTTATTATACACTAGTGTATTGGATATCCAACATGTAAGAACAACACATAAAAAATATAAATATAATTACAGTTACAATACATATAACATATCTCCTATGTAGTCAATAGAGATATGTAAACCATTACACTTTCATTATGAAATATACATATATGTTGTCTGCTATTTAGTAAAGTGTTTTCTCAAAAATGGATGTATAACCAAAGATATTCTGAATGCACTTTGTTTACACTGTTGATTAGTAAAGGACAGCATTATTTTGTTAATAAAGTATTTTTTGGCAATACATTATTCAGCAGGAAAGCATTGGCTGTGATAGGGATAGGTGCAAATTCACATATATGTTTTCTTTGTTGTAGTAGGCATAGGTCCAAATTCACATATGTAATTCCTTTTTTTTACATAGGAATTACAGCTATGATACGATAGTTGGTTTTGAAAAATGTTCCTATTGCTTCATATAGTCTTTACATATGGTATTGCAGATATAGTCATAGAGTTTGGTCCTATAATACTCTTGGACCATTTGGCACTCCGCTTAATTGTCTCTCCTTTAGCATTACATGTGTATGTGTCTCCTTCGGCGTCTTGTCGGTCTTATTGCGCATGCAAAGGCCAGTACGTACTCACTTTGTGTTTCGGAGCTCTGTCATCTTTTATGATTGGTTCCTTTCAATACTTAGACATCTCCAAAAGTGTTCTCCGTTTATATTAAGAATCTTCCCGTTTATCCAGGTATTGTATCCATCCTTTTAGATGTTAAATCAAGGGTGTTTCACAATGGAGATTGTAAAGTGGAGAAATTCAATCTAGACTACATATATGTCTTATGTAGAGACGCAGTCGGATTCTGTCACTAAATGTGTTTCGTTGACTGAATCTGACTGCGTCTCTAGGGGCAGCAACTGCTGCAGAGGCACCCAATGTAACATCTGCAAAAACCTCCACTTCAAATCTTGTGCAAATAATATGATTTTTAATATTGGGATACACATGAACTGTGACTTGTCCTGGGTTGTGTGCCTTATTGAATGCACCAGTTGCCACACACAATATGTCGTCTGTACAGCTTGTAAGCTAAAAGAATGCATATCGGAATATGTGACTAGGGCTAACCCCAGAACCGTTGCTAGTACTAAATCTAACTGGAGCATTCACACACTTTCATGATTGCCATGACAGGTTAATCTTTACTATGTCAGTTATAGCCATTGAACATATTCTGATAAATAGTACAGGAGGTAATCGTAATAAAGCATTGTTTATGAAAGAGGCCAAATGGATTTTCCCCCTTAAGACACAATAACCCTTTGGCCTTAACTACTGAAATGGCATACCGTATATACTCGAGTATAAGCCCAGACCCCAAATTTTAACACAAAAACTGGAAAAACCTATTGACTCGAGTATAAGCCGAGGGTGGGAAATGCATTGGTCACAGCCCCAGTATATAGCCTGCCAGCCCCATGTAGATGCCTGCCAGCATAGTGGATCATGCATAGTGGATACGAAACGCGTTACCCTTTTTTCTCTTAAAGTGTACACCTTTTAGATGTGTTTTTTCTGACATGTTTACTATGGATTACAAATGGATTTAACTTATTATTACCTTATTTTGTGCTGGTGCCAATGTAATTCTCTCTTTTATGCATTAAAACCAAATATTTATCTATGGATAAACATATAGTGATTATTTCTCTGCATGTGACTATTTTCTTTAAACAAGACCAGGCATCCACTATCCACCTATAGAGAGAGGTCATATGTATCTAAAACCCTTTCCCAAAAAAAAAGGTTTATCAAGTTGGCCTTGCGGACCTTCCTTCAGTTTAGGGTAAAGGGATGATATAAAGTAGAAGACCTTACCTGACTGTATATAATTGTCCATGAATGTAAATTTACTTTCTTTGGACCGATTGTCTTAAGCGGTCTAAACATTTTATTTGACAATAGGCTAAGTCGGTGATAGCAAACCTTTTAGACACTGAGTGCCTGAACTACAATCAAAACCCACTTATTTATCGTAAAGTGCAAACATGGCAATTTAAGTACTAGCCTATTTTTTAACAGCTTTGTCCCAGCTTTAAATTTTATAAGCTCACCACTGCCAATACGTTGAAAGAAGGTGGGAAAATTTGAAATATTGTTGCATTTGTCCATAATAACAGGAAGAATCGAGTTGCTTACAGTGGTCAACCATCCCTGTCCACACCTCCTTGTTCATTTTGCAGTCTCAGTCAATGCTTTAAATAAGCTAATGTGCTCCACCATGCTCCACAAACAGCACCGGCTCCAATCACAAGTGTTAACCCCTTAAATGCCACAGTCAAGCATGCCTGTAAGTGGCTGCCCCTATGAATTGGACACGAGGGATTCAATCCTCTGCCCCCGGACTGCCCGATCTCTACTGCAGTCAGTCCACTTCTGGGTCTTACTGTAAACTGTCTGAGCATGTGTGAGCATGCCAGACAGTTTACACTGCTCTACAATAAATTAGTAGAGCAGTGTATTGGACTTGAACCAGCAATCAAAGCATCACTGGATCAAGTTTAAGTTTGTATTAAGAAAAAAAAATAAATAAAAACATTTAAAATATTTAAATAAAAAATAAATAAAATATATTGTATATTCTCGAGTATAAGCTGACCCGAGTATAAGCCGAGGTATCTAATTTTATTACATAAAACTGGGAAAACCTATTAGCTTGAGTACAAGCCTAGTATATAGCCTGGCAGCCCATGCCCCCAGTATATAGCCAGAAGCCCCTTGTCCCCAGTATACAGCAAGCCCAGTGCCCCTAGTATAGAGCCTGCAGCCCCTGCCCCCAAATATATAATAGGCAGCCCCTGCACCCCAGTATATAGCCTGCAGCCCCTCCCTCCAGTATATAGTCTGCAGCCCCTTCCCCCCAGTTTAAAGCCTGCAACCCCTGCCCCCACTATATAGCCAGTAGGCTCTGCCCCTCAGTATATAGCCTGTAGCCCCTTCACCCCAGTATATAGCCTGCAGCCCCTACCGCCTGTATATAGCCAGTAGCCCCTAAAGGTTTAACATACTTCCTAAAGAGGACCTTTCACCACCTCACATATGTGGAGATTAGGATACTATTCTGTAGGGACTGTTTCACAGATTCAGGAGTAGTTGAATTTTCTTTCTAGCCCCGATGGCTGCAGAGATATCAGACCAGATATCTTAACATTATAATCTCTGTTTGGTCAGAATGAAGGAGCTGGGGCTGTAGCTGGAGGTGTGTGTTATGCAAATATTCCCTCATACTGTCAGCAGTTGAGAGGGAATAGAATCCATTTTCTATTCTGTTCTCCCTCTATGTGTCTTTTGTCTTTGGCTCTATTGATAGAAAAGACTAGTACCCTTCCCCCCCCCGAGTACACAGATCTTTTTACACTGATAGCTCCTCTTGGGGGCTATTGGAATGTGGGTATGGTCAGTAGGTTCCTTTGTCCCAAGAACCTATAAAAACTGTCTGCAACCTAAATAAATTGGAATTCTCTCAAACATGTGAAGGTCTGAGTGATTCACCGAGCAGCTCGTACTATACAATAATTTGGAACCACACATCACAGAGATGGGGATATTTCCCTGACAAAACTTGGCGCTCGAACAGTGACATGGGTTTGCATGACGCCTACCGGACAACTCAGGGATCATCCTTTCAGGACAGACAGACCATGCAGCTGCACAAAAGGTAAGAAGTTTTTTTCTTACAAATTGCTCTGTCTCTCCTTGTTTGGATGGCCCCACGTCCGGTGAGTTGCATGCCTATATTGCCCAGTCCAAAGAATCTTGTTAGTTTATTTCAAAACTCCATGTGATGTGTGGTAGTGTATATGGGTATTGTGTGAGTTTTAACATGTGTGTTTGATAGTGCTATTGTGATACTGTACTGGTTTTAAGAACGTAACATTCTAGAATAGCCCCTACCTAAAGAGTCTCCTAGACGAGCTGCTTTTGGATCGTAATTCGCTTGAGACAAAGTAGACTGAGTTTGGACAGTCGGACTTTATAAATTTATTTTGTGTGGTAGGATCCAGAGCTGCTTCAAGGAAGGGGACTGCAGTCATTTCTTGACGGGCAAACGGTTTAAAAAAAGAAAAAAAAAATTTAGAATTAGAAGTGGTTAAAACTGCCCTATGGAAAAGTGAGTGACTGCGAGTGTGTGCCGGCACTAGAGATATATAGAAAATTATGGAAAAAAATTGCTAGGTAGGATGAGAGGCAATTCAGAGGGAAACCAGACGTACGGATCTTGAATGAGAAAAAGGCTGTAAAAGGATGTCAGAGAATGTTGGAAAAGGACAAGTATGCCAAAAGATGGTTGTTTGTATGTTAGGAAATGGAAAGGTTCTTAAAAGAACAAAGGTTGGTTGCATAATGATGATATGATGGGAATTGCAAGTGGATAGAAGAAAGTTACAGAGGAAGTGACCAGAGGAGGTTATAAAGAAACAGCCATAGGAAATTGTGTGTTGTATGAGTGTTATGACGATGACGGACAAAAACGTTGGACAGACAAAATTCAGGAAAGGTTCTGCCTCCACCCTAAAATGGTGGATGAATTGATGTATGGAAACAAAGAAACAGACTGGCGGGAGACATGTGAATGCAATGTGGCACCTAGACCCAACCCCCACACTGGAATATATCCGGTCAAGACTAGATTAGAAAAAGTGCGGGCTCTGCACAGAACAAAGAAATAGTCTTCAGATGTTTCTCCTGTGGGGGGCAGATGTTTCTCACTTTGATATACTTTAGTAGACCAGTGATATGGGGAATAATGCATTGCCTAAAGATCTTTGGATTTGCATCTCACAGTCCGCTCAGCTGTATTGTTGTAACTTTAGAAGACAACTAAGATATAGTACCCAGGGAATAAATGTAGGAGACTGTGCCTGCTTATCTAAGAGTCACCTCTCAGAACTACAAAGTCCAAAAACCCGGGTATTAACATATTTGTTATGGATTTTGGTCTTCTGTGGGGAGAGCTACTGGACGGTTGTGCAGTCCCAATTGGGTTCCCTGAGCTGACCCTTGCCAGATACTGTAGATGTTCTGTGAGTTTATTCCATTATACAGTCCTGCAGATTTTGGCAAATATATAAATATGTGTTTTGTCTATAACATGTATAGTGCTAGTGGTATTTCATCAGAGTTACCAGATGTGAGGAAAGCACAGCACACAATTGTGGACATTGTTCATTGCAGGCTTGGACCTGAGAAATCTTGTGATTTATGTTTAAAAACATAAATGTAGTGTAAAACTTTATAATACACCTAAAGTTTGAAGGGTGTGGTCAAAAGTTTTTGCAATTTGTGTAGGATGATACAGTGATCTTAGATGTTACAATGGTGTGTTGGATTCTTTCTTTGTTCTCTTGGTATGCTGGGACACTTAGTACTACAGACACCACATGGAGAAGGAGGGGGGTGCTTCCCCCCTTGTCTCAGTGAACACAGGAGGGGGGGGGAGGGGGAGCACATGTTGGAATGTTAAGAGAAGAAAGGAACAATGAGAATGTGTGTTCATGATAACCCTCATTGCCCTTAGCAGATTTTGAGTTTGATTCAGTGCAACATCTGTAATTTTAATGTTTTAACCAGGAGTAAAACCTCCCTATGATCCCATCCTATTAGTCCTATTCAGCAGCTATGACGGTGATTATTATTAGGAGCTTTTTAGGCAGAAGTTATAACATCCCTAGAAGCCTCCTACGTCACTGTCTCTAGTGATGCTTCTGCTAAGTTAGAACACTGTCCCCCAGTATGTGCCCCCAGTATGACTGTATAGGTTATAATAAGATCTAAGGTATTTGTATGCTGTATGTCTCCTATTATACAGCATTGATACATCGGCATTGGTCCCAAAACTGTGTTTTTCTGGAATATATTGCTCATTTTCTATTGTTCTCATTTAAGTTTAAGCCAATCACCTCAGAGAGAGGACACAGGCCAGAAGCTCTGCTGATCGTGTGTCACATGACAACCTGGACCCTTCTTGGTTTTGTATCCTACTGCTGCCTACGTATAAAAAGCTTCTGTAGTAGTTTTGAACTATCCTGTTACTATTTCACCTCTTCATGACTAGAAACCTTGGTTATAATGTGCCCTCTTTATGATACATTGAATCCAGCTCCACTATTTTCGCTAGATTCAAAGGGGGGAGACATGAGGTAGACAGATTGTATTTAAGATTTTCTGTTAACTTAAGGATTAATTAACCAGTTACCTTTTTGTAATGTCAAAAACTGAATATATCATTAATCTGCATTTTGAGTTTTTTTGTAGATGGCTTTAGAAACCAGGAATGAGGTTAATTCTACATCAGATGTGCAGCGGTCACACAACATGAGGTAACAGCAGCAGAACCACTCCTGACCTACCTGTCTGTACAGGAGGCGGAGGTGAGGGCACTGATGGAGGGGTGTAAAGTGGCAGAGGGGAAGAATGTGACTCTTGGGATTCCTTATGATTCCTAACTTCATATAGTAAGTTTATCAACAACTATGAGACTTTGAAATAGCTGATAGAGGCCTTAGTGTTACAATAAAGGTCCATCCTAGAAGGTAAAACCTCTAAAGCTATAATACATGAAGTGACCATACAGGTTACCAGAAAGCCTAGGGGAAAGGAGCCTGGATCAGTACAGTCCGTGACCCTTGCTGGCCCAGAAGGTTTATCTATACTCCTGTCTTTATAGAAACCGGCTTCACAGGTGAGGAAGCAAGACTGGAGTAACACTGGGACCCCATGGATGGAGGGTGGACTATGGCAAAAAGGTGACAAGCAATGTCTGCCAAGGGCCCTTTACCCTATGATGGTTTAGTGCCCCACAGGGTGAGACACCAGTCTAAGGCTCTATATGCTCCATGGTGGATAAGTATTGAGTATCACTTAGATTCACCTTTGCTACTGTCCATTTACACAAGTACAATGTGGGGAGAGTAGTGAAAACCCTCATATATACACTCTGAAGCCGCTTTACCCCTTCCAGAGGCTGCAGATTGGCTAAGTACAGCTACCAAAGGTAAGTAGCTACGAACATGTACTTATGTGTGTGGACCTCTTTTCTGGGTAATATGAACCCTATCCTGTAACTAAAGCAACTGTAAAGACCACAGCCAGGGATCGAGGAATATGTTAGTCCACTTATTCTAGAGACTAAAGTAATAATCCCTATTGGGGTAGTAATATAGTTGGTGAGAGCTCTAGGGATTAAAAAGTCTTTACACCTACTGAGGTTGTTTTTAGAATTGCCCCATGGATGAACATATACTTCCCTAAGGTTGTCTAGAGGTGTCATAGAGAATTGGTGGGATGTCCAAAAGCCTGCAGATACATTTTATCTTAGGTGCATAACCAAGTATCTGTTTCAGTTCCAGAACCTAAAGTAGCTAGAGCACAGACCTGCACCCAGGTGATGAGATGGTCCTGATGTGACACCTGAGAGTCTTTTGAAAGTCATCCCAAGTATCTCTGACATATCAGCGTATAGAAGCTACAACGAGACTGCGACAGCTGAAGAAGAATGGTACTGGACCCAGAGACTATTGAACATGAATCTGTGTAGCTCGATGCTGCTATGGACATTATCACTCCTACCACTCCTACCACTCCTACTACAGTGTGTGCGCCGCATACCATGTCTAATAGTACTCAGGGGTTGGTAGGCTGATATGTATAAGGATATATACCATTAGGATGTAGAGATTCTGCCCTTTACAATGGATTACCATGAATTGTGTTGTGATATAATGTTCAGGATGCTCAGGAGGGAAGCAGGTGAAGAGGTCAGATAAGTCCTGGATGTGTGATTAGAACATGTCAATGTACCACCTGAGCAATACCTGAAATTATTCACAAAAGGGAGGAATTGAGAGGGAATAGAATCTATTTTCTATTCTGTTCTCCCTCTATGTGTCTTTTGTCTTTGGCTCTATTGATAGAAAAGACTAGACCCATCCCCCCCGCGTACACAGATCATCTTTCAGTTACATCCTGTTGGCTATTGGAATGTGGGTATGGTCAGTAGGTTCCTTTGTCCCAAGAACCTATAAAAACTGTCTGCAACCTAAATAAATTGGAATTCTCTCAAACATGTGAAGGTCTGAGTGATTCACCGAGCAGCTCGTACTATACAATAATTTGGAACCACACATCACAGAGATGGGGATATTTCCCTGACACAGTGAGCTGTGATTTTTTTCTATGTTCATCTAAAGACTATGTTCACACACATTCTCCTATTATTCTGTTGACATTGTGTTTACACCGTGTTTCCAAAAGTATGGCATTACAAATTGCAATTCAACCAGGATGCAAACAGGATGAGAATGTGAGTGCAGTGAAAATGCAAATGCATTATAAACACACATGCAATGCAAATGCAAATGTAATTCAAGTGCAATATAAACAAAATGTAAACGCAATGTAAACAGAAGACAGACCCCATGTCAATGCAAACACCACCCAGATATAAATGCAAATGCGTTGTAAGCACCTCATAATCGTGAATGCAACGCGAACACGAAACAAACGCCCTGTAATTGCAAATACAACACAAATGCAATGTAAACCACATAGAAGAAAACATCACATAAATGTAAGAGACCAAATGTCACAAACGCGATGCAAACGTGACTTAAACGCGAACATCTCGTAAATGTAAGTGTAAACGTTACATAAACCCAAATGCCAAATAACCATAAGTGTAAACCTGACATAAACACAAACACTGTGTAAGCATAAACCTGCTTCAAAAGCCGCATAAGCGTAAATGTGACGCAAAGACTACATAAGCATAATTGCAACACAATCACAACACAAATGCCACGTAATCATAAACGTGACACAAACACCATGTAAGCGTACATGCGAAATAAACTCCCTGTAAATGTAACAGTGGTACAAAAGCCACATAAGTATAAATGCGGCACAAAAGCCATGTAAGTGTAAGCGCAACACAAATGCTAAATAAGCTTGGTGCAAAAGCAAATGGCAGGTAAGCAAGATACAAACTCAAATGTAACTTAAGTGTTAACGTGACACAAAGGCAACACAAATGCAGCGTATACGCGACATAAATGCTGATTCCACGTAAATGTAAATGAGACGCAAATGTGACATAAAATGCAAACCCCACATAAACACAATTTAAAATCAAATGGAACATACCGTATATACTCGAGTATAAGCCGACCCGAGTATAAGCCGAGGCCCCTAATTTTAACACAAAATACAGGGAAAGCCTATTGACTCGAGTATAAGCCAAGGGTGGGAAATGCATTGGTCACAGCCTCCCCAGTATATAGCCAGCCAGCCCCTGCCCCAGTGTATATAGCCAGCCAGCCCCTGCCCCAGTGTATATAGCCTGCCAGACCCTGCCCCAGTGTATATAGCCTGCCAGACCCTGCCCCAGTGTATATAGCCTGCCAGACCCTGCCCCAGTGTATATAGCCTGTCAGACCCTGCCCCAGTGTATATAGCCTGCTGCAGCTGGCAGACAGATCGCACAGAAGATATGCAGGGGTATTTATTTTTTCGACTCGAGTATAAGCCGAGTTTGGGTTTTTCAGCACATTTTTTGTGCTGAAAAACTAGGCTTATACTCGAGTATATAAGGTAAACACCATGTAAACTGCAAATGTGACATAAATGCAATGCAAACACAAAGTAAATGCAAACACGATGTCAAGGTAAGTGTAAACACGATGGAAGAGTCGCAAAAACATAAACGCAATGTAAACACAATACAAACACCATTTAAACGCAACCACCAGTGAAACCCTACGCAAATCAATGCAAATGCCACGTAAGGCAAAGGTAAATGCTATGTTAGTGCAAACGCCATGTAGACATCATGTTTGCGGAAATGTAATGTAGATACTTTTACATCACATTTGTTTACATCATTTTTGCGGTAACATTGAGTTTGAGCTTACATTGCATTTGCGTTCACATGAGGTTTAGATCATGTTATCAAATTTCCATTTACATTCCGTTTGTGGCAGTGTATACAGAATATGAGTGGATTGTGTGTGAACATAGCAGTTAGATGAACATAGAAAAAAAAAATTACAATTCACTACTGTTCATAATAGCTTCTCTGGCATTGCCTGCCACTCATTGGACAGAATGATAGAAGATTAACATAACACATGCCTCCAGCTCCAGCCCCAGCTCCTCCTCTCTGAACAAACACAGATTATAATGGTCAGATAAAGGGACTGATATCTCTGCAACCGTAAGGGCTAGAAAAAAAAAATCAAAGTGCTACTGTATCTGTGTAGCAGCCCTTACAGAATGGTATGTTAATCTTCTCATGAGTGAGGTGGTGAAATGTCCTCTTTAAAAGTGCTTTTTCATATGTTGAGGTGTATAGTTTCCATTATGAGGTAATTGTTTAAGGCTCTCACAGTCAATTGAAAGCAGGTCACCCTAAATACAATATTATTTTCCATTTGGGCAATTTAAGTTATAGATACATTTGGTTGCTAAGATTATCTTCTTCAAAAGTTGATATTTAGAACTTTGAAAAGGAAGAATTTTCGAATTTTTTGCCAAATTTTATTTTTTTTCATAATTAAACATAACAGAAATCAGAAATCATCAAAATTTTTTAACCAATTTGAAATACAGTGGGGCTTATTTACTAAGGGTCCGTTGGACACATTTTCGTCAAGTTTCCCGGCGATTTCCATTTTGCGCTGAATTGCCCCAGGATATTGGCGTAACGGTGCCGGGTTGCACGCAACAGAAATCGGGGGGTGGCCCGTCGGACAACGCACAGGATTTAACATTTAGAATTGTGTTGTGTCGCAAGCATCGAGAAGAAGCAGGTGAACTCAGGTGGACCTTGGCGCAGAAGCGACGGATGCAGGAACTCGGGCGCATGATCTTAGTGAATAGCAGCAGACACAAATCCTCATCGGACAACGCACCGCAGGATCGCAACAGGACCGGGTAAGTAAATCGGCCCCAGTGTATCACAAGAAAACAATGTCAAAATTCCCTGGTTATCTTATAGAGTTCCGAAACTATAACCTCTTATTGTGACACAGGGCAGATTTGAAAAATGGTGCTGTGTCCTGGAGGCCAAATTAGGGTGACTCCTGAAGGGGATAATATCAGGTTTATGCTTGTAGGTAAAACAGGACATATCCACTGTTAAAGTTGCAGATAGCAATTAAGTTATCTGTTTGAAAAATCCTTTATTGCAATTTTAAGATATCTCTACTTTAATATAACACAAGATCTTTATTTCTAGGTTCCACGGTTCTGAAGATATGATCGTATAAAGAGGCACACTGTCATGATGTGTATATACAGGGTATTTTCATGGGGAATGTGCAAATACAACGTATATAGCCATATGGCAGTCATGGCAAGTGTTAATGAAAAGTGTAACTATAAAGTTATAATGATTTTACCAAATAATTAAATTCCGTCTTTACAAACAAACAGAACCATGCCTACTTTGTGCTGCTCTACCCTTTTCGGTTCTGAAAGTGTTTGACAAAAATCTTTCTCACCAGAGGTGAAGTGGACGGAGGGCACATACTGCCTGTCTGTGCCCTCAAGCTGAGGCCAATTAGCTTGCTCACAGATCCCATGATGCCTTGTGTTCTCACTTAAAGTAATTTAGTATTAAATCAGTTTAGATTCCCACAAGTACATCCATTGAACACTGCACAGTGCACATACAGGATGTATATCAGCCTGGCAGCTTCCATCACATGGAGGAGCAGGAGACATGTAATAAGTGGGAGATACCATAAGTAAACCAGTTAAATGCAGTCTATAGCCTGTGCTGTGTGAGCATTAAGGATTATTATTTTATCTGCACAGAGGCTGTTCGAGAGACATCTGTATCAACAATCTTGCAAAAAATCCAGCTCTGCTACATACATAGAGAGAGTTCTTTCACATGAAATCCTCCTCTGTGAGCAAGGAGCAGCAGCAGTGTTAGTCTTGGAGCCTGGGATATGTGGTTTGAAGACTGCCAGATCTCATTTCACCCATCATTTGAACATGTTTCCTAGGCAGGCAGTAGGTGTTAGACTCAGATGTCAGACTCAGGTATCAGACGTCAGTGTCAGGTATCAAATTACCTGCTATTACTTGATCTATGATTCTTACTTCTGACCATGTCCTAAAATGGACACTGCACCCTCCCCGCACAGGAAACCGACTGATAAACTATAAACAAAATACTGACTACAGGGCTTGTCAGCACATGGAGAGGAACCATCTACTGCAGCTCTGAGATAATCTGAGGGGTATAACAAGAAAACTGTTGCATATAGGTAACAAGGAAAGATAATAGTCCAAGTTGTTTTACATCCCAAGAGCTAATGACTTATGACAAAAAAAATCAGTTACTTTTTAAGTAGCCCCTCTCTTATTAATGTATCTATAAATCAGCAGTCCCACTTATTAATATAAAGCTAAGTGGGATCCCCATTATTAATTAATATAAAGTGATACAATAAATCTGAAACTTTTTTTCTGTTATTGTGCAGCGTATGTATGATGTATACAGTGTGTTGTGAATGTATTCGGGCCCTTGAACATTTCTACCTTCAGCCACAGGCACATAAAGATGTAAAATTGTAATTGAAAACTGAAAAGGGTAGTATGTAATATTATTTAGCTGCCACCACAATGTTTGACAGTAGGGATGGTTGGCACATAGTGCCAAACATATTGTTTGGCATTGTGGCTAAAAGTTTGATTTGGGGTTCATCTGACCAGAACACCTTCTTCCACATGTTTGTGTCTCCCAGGTGGCTAGTAGCAAACTTTAAACAAGACTTTTTATGGATATCTTTGAGAAATGGCTTTCTTCTTGCCACTCTTCCGTAAAAGTAAGATTTGTGCAGTATACAAATATTTGTTGTCCTATGGACAGACTCTCCCACCTCAGCTGTAGATCTCTGCAGTTCATCCAGCCTAATCATGGGCCTCTTGGCTGCATCTCTAATGAAAGAGGGACTGCCGGGTATTGGTAGATTTGCAGTGGTCTGATACTCCTTCTATTTCAATATGATCACTTGTTCTTGGGAACATTTAAAGTTTGTAAATTCTTTTCGTTACCAAATCCGGCTTTAAACTTCTCACAAATGTGCCTGTTGTGTGCCTTGGTCTTCATGATGCTCTCTGTGCTTTAAACAGAACACTGAGAATATGACAGAGCAGACATATTTATACAGAGACTTCATTATATGCAGGATGATTATATTTATTATCATCAGTCCTTGGGGACAACATTGGATCATTCAGAGATCCTCACTGAGGATGTGTGTCCCACTTTTTGTTGATTCTTCACCAAAAGATTACAATTTTATGTCTTTATTTTTGAAGCCTGAAATGTGGCAAAAGGTGGAATAGTTAAAGTGGCCCAAATACTTTTGCAAGGCGCTGTATGTGTATTAAGTGTATTTATGATATATGCATCTCAAGTACAATGGGCCTCATTGTCGCCTGCTGCACTTTCGTCGAAATTTGCACCGTTTTCGGGATTTGCGCAGTTTTGACAGGTATTTAACAGGATTGTGTCGCATGCAATAGTTTTTTGGCGCAGCTGCACTGGCTTCCATGCAACATAAATTGGGGGGAGTACAGTTGGATGATCCGACTCATTCAGACTAAGCACAGGATTTAACTTTCAAATTGTTTCGCAATACAATGCTCCTACATGCAACACTTAAAAGAAGGTGAACTCCGTTGGACCTGAGCGGGGAAGCGACACATGCAGGATATTGGGCGAACAATCTTGGTAAATCTTGGTAGAGTGCATTATCATCGGACAGGTAAGTAAATGTGCCCCAATATGTGAGATGAGGATAGTGTTGAATGTTAAGGTATGTGAGACCAGATCTAAAATTTGCACCTGGGCCCACTGGTGCCAATGTTGCCAAAACAAAACAATCCTTAAAATGTCAACTGTACCATTGAAGAGAATAGCTCTTCTCACAAAATAAAAGCACTCAATCAGCTCTGTCAAAAAATATGGCTTTGAAAAGATGGTGAGGTAAAAATAATGAGATTTTCTCTCATTAAGTTTTTATGTAGAAAAATTAAGAAAATATTAAATAATATAAATGAGGTATTGCTGTCATTGTGATCCAGGGAACAAATATATTATTATTATTATTATTATTATTATGGTGAACATCACACACTGTAAACATTGTGTATTTTCAATACAATCAACTGCATCTTCTACAGTGGAGCACAAATTGTAATTTATTATGCACTGCTGTCAAAGACATTGGGGGTCATTTACTGAGGGCCCGATTCGCATTTTCCCGACGAGTTACCCGAATATTTCCAATTTGCGCCAATTTCCCCTGAATTGCTCTGGGATTTTGGCGCACGCGATCGGATTGTGGCGCATCGGCGCCGGCATGCACGGGACGGAAATCGGGGGCGTGGCTGAACGAAAACCCGATGGATTCGGAAAAACTGCCGCATTTTTAAAAAAAAATGTGTTGTGAAAATTGCATTTACCTTCACTCAGCCCGGCTCGGTGTATTCCAGTGTGTTCCGATGCTCTTCAGCGCAGCAGCGCCACCTGGTGGACGACAGAGGAACTACCTTAGTGAAGAGAACACGCCGCTGGATCGCGAATGGACCGGGTAAGTAAATCTGCCCCATTAGTTCCACACATGGAAAACAAAATGGGCGATTTTGCTCCTACCGTCAACCAGCTAGTGGATGCCCATAATGACCTAGCAGATTAGTTTAGTACTTAAAAAGTCATGCTAACAGACCTGGAGTATCGCTCCAGATGCAACAATTTAAAGTTATGGGCATACACGAAGCACAAAATCTACTGAGTTTGGCCTCATTATCGACAGGGTGCATAGAGTTGGCTACCCTATCTCCCAAATGTAGCCCCAACATTCCGGTTCGACTTGCCTTCTCCATACCAACAGCTCAAAATACCCCTGCTGTCAAACTTCGTAAAAGAAGAGAGCTTCTGCTGGTCACTTTAGCTCAGAGAGTCCATAAGATATTATAGGGGATTCTGAGTAAAGATCACCATCCAAAAAGATGGGACCACATACCAAATCTTTCCCTGGAAAATGGCCAGCAAATTTTGCCCCTATAAGCACTCTTATATGTGTAAAGGAACCACATTTATTGAAGTGTTTGCACCAGTTTTGTGTCTGACTTTGCACTAAAATGACCATGCAAACTGCTTCCATATGCATTTAAGATGGTGCATTCTGCTGGAGAAGTGTAAGGGGGCCAGATTCATGAAGAACGTGTCACACACTGCATCCTTTACAGGTAAACTGCACATAGGGCTGTTTGCGCTATTTTTGATAAATGTGACATTTTCCCACTGACTAAAACACCTAATTTTTCCTCACTAGCACTAGTTGAGTAAACACTCCATGATTCCTCTGTGCTATGAAATGCTGTGTTCTGACAATGTGCTTAGATTGTCATAGTATAGGGTTTATCTACCCTTTTATTTAGCGTTTGTTTTGCTCCCTCACCTAAACAACAAATACAGTCATACAGTGCTATAAAGACCTTATCTGTATGTAGCTTGTAGAGTAAGTTGTTTCACACTGATACTTGCTGGCAGGAAGTGCCTTTGTCTGAGCTGGTCTTGAAATGCAGGGGGAGGGGCATGAGGCACAGAGCAATGCAGTATGCAGACAAAAGAAGCTATTTATGAGAATAATCCAACCATAGTTAGAAGATTTACGGTTGTATCCAGGGACACCTTAATTGTAAACAATAGGGCTATTAAAAATCTATTTGGAATCTAATTCGAATCTAATTAGATCTTTAAAATGCTGTATTTTTGTTAATAACAATGAGTATATTTAAGACTCTTTACTTCTTGGGTATACCCCTTTAAGATCTTGGATCCAATGGTATAGCAAACCAATTCAAAGACTTTTATAGTACAACATAAATAATTGTTTGCAAACACTCCTACCTTCTCAGGAGTATTTTGAAAATTTTCTTTCTCTCATAAACCACCCTTCCCTCCTACGAGGAGCAACTATGTCTCTTACATGCAGTACCTACCCAGGAGGGAATTTTAAAAAGTATCCACCTACTTCAAGCTAAGAAATCAAAGGGCCCAGACCCAAGTCCGCTATTACTAATCACAATTCCTAATCCAGGAAAATCCACAAATTTATGCAAAACGACTCCATATTACAATACTACAACATTACAATAAATACAAAATTTCTCACAGAGATCACTTCAAATACCTTTGCACTAGACATGCATCACACCACCAAACATTCAAATTGAATGCTATCAATAAAATATCTTTGAATTCTGGGCCTCTCCCAGGGAGTCCTCTTGTGGTCTATGGAATATATACAGATCACTTGGGTCTAAAGACAATTTAAAAAAAATGTTTTTCCCCTCATCATGGGAAAGGAAGGTGGGGAAGTCTTTCTCCAACTTTTAGTGGAAAAAGTATGGTAGCATTGCTACTCTATACCACATTTTATGGGATTGTCCAGTTATAAATGAATTATGGAAAAAAAACTTACACTCTGCTTAGTTCTCTGCTTAGGGTAGCTCTCCTGCAATCTTTACTTTTCTTAGACCTAGACAACATTCCTACTGCTAACAGGACCCTAGACAACATTCCTACTGCTAACAGGACCATAGCGGTCTTCATATTTATATCCACTAAACTGGTACTGGTATTAGATACTGGAACACTGCGGAAGTACCACTGCGGAAATTCAAAGAGGTACTTTCCTCAATACACCAAACCTGCACCTTTGAACCAATGTAGGCAATCAAAGGGCACATTCACATGGCCGTCTGCGGGGACGTACATGCGGCCGCAAATTTGCGGCCGCATGTACGTCCCCATAGACGGCAATAGTGGCACGGCGCAGATACATGTGTGGCACCGATCCGGCCCGCACACCGCAAAAAGATCGAGCATGCTCTATCTTTTGGCGTGTGTGCGGCCGTGCGCCGCTATTCTCTATGGAGGGAGGAGGGGTCACCTCCTCCTCCTCTCCAGCACACGGCGGTATGCCCCTGTGTGAATGTACCCAAAAACCAAATCTATAGCACCTGCAGACTCAGTCTTTCATATTCCACTCTTGGCGAGACGATCACTGATCCCTTCATATACATAATCATTGTGTCTGGCCCCTGTTCCCTGCTAATGTCTCCTATCATTGTCAGAGGCAAGCGCTCTATACCCAAGTTTTGGCCTATTTTGCCTTGACCCCCTCCCACTTATGTTATGATTGTACCCATTATCCCATTCATCTGTATTATTATTGTTTGATAGGTAATTTAAATTACTTTTATAATAGTGTTAACTATTTTAGGTCTTATACAAGCACTTATTTATAATGGCGTTCTACAGTCCAGCATGAATACTTTATACCAGTGATGGTGAACCTTTTAGAGGCAGAGTGACCAAACTACAACGAAAATCCAGTTATTTACCATGAAGTAGCAACATGGAATTTCAAGCAGTAACTTATTGCGACCTGTTCTTCCAATTGTATCAGCCGCCTGAGGCCACCAATACAGTTGAAAGAAGGAGGGCAAATTCAGACTATCTTTGTAGCTTCTCTCCAGGGTCTCTCTGTAGAGGAAGAATGGTGGGTCCAGCAGGATTGCCTCCAAAGATATTGCAGTTCTGTCAAAACCTTCTCACTTTTCCTGTAGTTCCAAACAGCCGTGCCACCACTGCTTTATGCCCTATGCTTAACAACAATCAGGCTACACAGTGAGGTTTTCTTCAATATTGTAACTGATGACACACACCCATGTGACAATGGAACTTAAGATAACATGCCAATGCTGCTTTCTGAATAATTGATGATCATGTTATAATCTATATGGCATTCCTGCACTGCAACCCTTGATTATTTATTGTTTAATGTACTGTAATAAAAATAAAAACTCTCTAAATAAAGATGTATTGAAAGTGAAAATTAAGTGCTTAGGGGGGTTCTAATATTTTAATATAAAGGATATATAAAATAATAAAAAAATTAATTGCCCTCTAAACTTATTTTCTCTGATTATTTCTTTGAAGATTTGTAAAATTGCTATCTGATTTGTAAAATTTATAAAATAGCATTGAATAAATGATGTCAACATACATACATGTTTTATGTTAGTTATGAACTAATTTGGTGGTAATCTGTCAGAAAATTGCATATTTTCCCAAAATGTTATCAAATTCTTTCATAAATAAATGCAAAACATCAGTAAACATTTCCCACTAATTTGTATCCTCGATTGAAGTGACACATGTAATATTTGAAAAAACGGGCTTGGTCCTCAAGGTGAAAATGGGGTTGGTCGTTAAGAGGTTGAATTGCCCTCTGGTATGCAAACATTTCTAATTGGTTTGCCTGAATAACTGTTCCAATAGCATTAATGATATAATTTTTTCAATATCTCTTTAAAATAGACCCCTGGTGCATTTGACATAAGATTATACAAACCTACACAAGCAACTAGACCTTCTTTAGTAAAATATAACAATTTTTATTGAACACAAACAATTGTATGCATACAATATCTAAAATTGGAGGTACAAGAGGTTCCCAGGTTTAATAAAGATTGTTATATTTTGCTAAAGAATGTCCATTCTTGTGTATTTTTCTATTTTGCATAGACTATAAGGTTATAGCCTAATCTATCCTATAACAGTGTTACTGTAAGAATTCATAAGATTATGCTTTGGAGATAGAACATTATCAAGAGGTGTGTGACAGTTCCAATTGGTTGGCCTGAATAATCGTTATCTGCATCAGTAACATAAATTATATAATTTATCCCATTTGTGATTCATAATTTATCTTGTTTGTGATATCAAGTCATTAATTTACAATAAAATAAAATTGGTGCATGTTGGAGCAGATTCATTTGTGCCTGAAGGACATCCAGTCCCAGTTGCTAAGAAGAAGGTGGCTGGAAGTTAGAGTTGTATTGTAAATGACAAGGTCATAAGGTATTATTTCTTGTTATAATACAATAATGGGAACTGTCAGGAGATTTTTGTATTTCCCTGTTGGACTTCTATAAAGTGATTATATGTATTTGACTGCATACATCTTTTCTCAATACGTGTTAAATATGTCAATATCAGCTACTTTTTATTGCTTTAATGCAAAAGATTATAACTAGAAAACTGCTGATTCTATTTAAGAGGAATATATCCTAGTGACTCCTTAATATTTATTGGAGAGCTTGTATTATACTTATTTTGGTAGATCAAATTTCACCAAAGAATCCTGCTGTTTACATTATCGTAGTTCAAATATTTGCTCCCAAGGCATGGTGACTTTGATCTAATGATATATTATACACAGTGGGACATCAAGTAAATACTAAGCACCTTCATGTTTACAGCCATAAGAAAATGTAAAAAAAATGTGTAGAAGAAAATACAGATCATATCATTCAAAAAATGGTGTAATGATGTAAGAAACTGTTGAAATTTAGATTAAATACATCATTTGATATGTACTTGTGTTTTAGTCCATTTCCTATACTGTATTCTACAATCATTTCTGTATATTTCTCAACAATTTTTGAAGGCAGCAAAGGTGAAATGTTGACTGAATTCTGTCTTGCTAGCAACACAGAAGCTCACTGAAGTGTAAGGTTACAAAGAAGCTCCATGGAGACAGAGAAAGGGAGAAAGTAGCCTACAGCTACTATATGTCTCTACCAGGGCCAATTCTAGCATATTTGGTGCAAATATTGAAATACTGTTTATTTGGTGCAAATATTGAAATACTGTTTAGTTGCCTACTTTTGTTCCATTGCCCGCTCCCTGTTCAGTAAATGCTGAAAACTTTACTAACAATTAACATCCCCAGAGGTAGGATCACTGACACTGTGTGACTGACTACTGGTTATGTGAGTTATTAGTGGCATCTAGTACCTTATAGATGACAATCTCTTCCATCAGTAGGACTTTATTCCAGGTTCTCCAATCCATGATGTGTCAATTCTGATTTCAAGGCAAGATGTCTTTAGCTCCATGCAGCACTTCTCCACCTGGTTGTCCCTACAAATACCACAGTCACTTACATTATAAAGTCTCCTGGATAACAACACTGTGCTCCTAAATAATGTATACTCCTCACAACACAACTGACCTCCCTCTCCCACACATATAAAACGTACCTTCATTATATATATATATATATATATATATATATATATATATATATATATATATATATATCTACTGGAATAATAGCATGCACAGCACAGTAATCAATATAACCCCCCCTAATTTATTAATACAGACCCCCCAACATTTGGTTTAAATAATGCAAAGTAATATATAGTATCCTATAACTAATATATCCCACCCTGTTATTATGTTACATATGATTATATACTGTATATAATAAATATATACAGCCCCCCCAGGAAAAAAGTAATCTGACCCCCTATAAATATATACAGCTCCCCTCAGTACAAAAGAATCTGGCTCAATATAAATATATACAGCCCCCCATCAGTATAAAACAAATTTGACCCCATAAAAATATATACAGCCCCCCCCCCCCCAGTATAAACAGAATATGTCCCCAAATGAATTTATACAGTCCCCCAGTAAAAGAGAAAAATTCTTGCTGAATATAAATATATATATAGAAGCCCCCCACATCTACACGGTTAAAGAAGTATTTGCCCCTTATTAGCCAGATTTAATTAATAATTGTCCATGAAAAATAATGTAACTTACAGTATATACACCTGCAGGCATGGTGCTCCGATGGCGCGCATCTCCCGGCTTCCCATGGCTCTTCCATCAGTTGCGGCTCTACTCAGTGACACAGGCGCCATGACGTCATCATCTGCCACCTGTGTTGCTACATACAATGGAGCAACACCAGCAGACAGAAAGGCGCTGCATTGCTCCGCATGTAAATCACACCTGTGTCTTAAAGAGGCAGGTGCAATTTATTTATCTGGTGGGCGAGATTTTCATAGTTCAAAGGGAAAAATGTGCCCATTGTCAAAATGTTGGCATAGAATTTCCTTGTAATTGCTCATAGTGGATCTGGAATTTGTGAATGGAGGAAGTTTTAGAGAATGGGATCAGACACATGGTTGACATTGCTAAATAGTCTATCTCCTTTCTAGCAGACACTTAGGGACACATCTACCATCAATATTAAGAATGGATCTATAGATCCTACTAAAAAGTTATTTTGAAAATTATGGTATTGGGCCTGAAAGGATACTAAGTGGCTCCCAGTGCCCCTCTATGCTGCAGATTCACTGGCTTTTAGAATGTACAAGGAACACTTCCCCCTACCAGTGCAGTGAGTGGGAGTGGTGAGCAGGAACGGACGGTGAGTGGGAGACAATCTAACAGCCAGGGAATCTGCAGCATAAAGAGGCTCTGGGATCCATCCCATTAGCCTGTCAGGCTCATTAGTATAATTTTATAAAGTTCATATTAGGGGGAAGGATGCCATGGATAACAAATATAAGAAGATTACCAAAATCATAGTACATAGAAGTGTCCCTGGCTTACCATGGTGATTTCCTTTAAACATAGCATGGTCCATGCTGATTTTTGTGATAGATGATAGTTAATAGATGCAGTTAAAGTTAGACTTGCTCAAATCTCATCATGAAGGCTTAGCTTAGGCATCTCCTTCTGGGCAAATCTAACAGGCTATGAAGCCTCTATTCTACAGATAAAATCCCAGTTTGTTTCCTCGACCTTTTACACCCAGGTTGGGAATCATTTCTATTCTGGCCACTGGAGTCAAAATCTGGTCTCTCCTTCTAAACAGATTTCTCAACCTCTACAATTAAACTTGTAAATGCAAAGCCTCATGTACACATATGTGTATATATGTGAGTCATGTGCCACTATTGTCAATTGAAAGAGATAGACCTGCAAATTCACAGTCAGCATGCACTGCTCCGTGAACACGACCAATAGAGGATTATTGGCCTGAGAACTAGCCGGAGTTTGTGGATTGTCGGTTAGAGGAACTATGACTTGTGGCACAGCAGTGCTGTAACAGACAGCATATAATTGGGTCTTATACAGAGACTTTGTAGAATTACCCAATAACAATGTCTACCTCAAAAATGTCAAATATTTTAGAGTAGACTCTGAAGGCTTGTCATTAGTGTTGAGTGGACCCAAACCACAAAGTTCTTGGTTTTTACTGAACTTTGAGAGTTCTGGTACTCCGGGCCCAACCCCAGACTGCATTAGATACTTCAATATAATAGCAAGTAACTTATGTGATAGACAGCTTATGTCCATATATCTAAATACATAGGGGGAGATTTATTTGATGTTTCTGGGAGCTCAGTTTTCATTCTAAAAACAAATTTGGGAAAAAGAAAGATGTGCTCTTATTTGATGTGCTCTTATTTGATGTAAATAGCATGTTCATTGTATTCTTTAAATTAGTCCAATTAGATTATGGTGATACTAAACATACTAAACATGCAAGTGTACTATTATGTACTTACTATTAATTTTTCACAAAAATCCCTTTGGAATCTAAGCAATACTTTTTTCATAGAGTTTTAACACAAAAGGTGATAAAAATTAGTTAAATAAGTTCTAAAACAAATCAAACTATAAAGCTGAACTACTTAAATGCATAAATAATTTATTTAATAATTTCCTTCATCAAACAAAACAATTATTTTGTAAATTAATTATATAGGGTAGATACATAGGAAACATTAACTAATATTAATAAATTATGATTTTTTCCCCAGAAATAACTTTGCTACAAGACTAACTGGCCAAATTCTTAATCTCCAAAATTAGTTAATCCTTAATCCAATTACTGCCAACAACTCACCACAGTATAATATCTATTTCTGAAATAGATTTCATAGAGCAGCATTACATCGCATGTCAAAGAAAAATGAAAATGTGAATTATATGTATCCTTCATAGCCAAACAGTTCCATGCACAATGTTCTTAGTAATAAATAAGAAAATGTTCTGAGGATGCTTAATATATTTAGCAGTAGTTCAGATGTGACAATCTGTTAGCCTGAATACATATTTTTTTTCTCTATTATAGACTATAACTAAAGTAGTTGTGCTATAACTATATACTATAGAAGTATAACTAAAATCAATGCCTTGAAATCTAAACCATTTCATAGTATTTGCTGTCTTACTGCTTGCATTTTTGGTCTGCCTAATTCAATAAAATATTTTTTAGACTTTTTGTGAATGAATCCTTACTACTTACTTGAACCACATCTTAGTTGGCCATCTCGTGCATCTTCTTCTACAAACATAAGGCAGAGATCACTTCAACAAATAACACTACCTGTTGTGCTTCATGTATCCGACTGTTGAAATTGGGAAATATAATTAGCAGATAATGCTATAGGTCAAATCTTTAGTGCATGTGTGTATTAATATAGTTGCTAGTGGATAGTGACCTTATGCGTAAACAGAGGTGTCATAATTCGTTTATGTGTTTCATCTAATCTATGTGAAACAGCATACAATATTCTGGATATGTGGAAGGCATTCTCAAGCCTTTGGTGAAAGGAACATCCAGCTATCTGCAGGATAAGACTGACTTTCTGCATAAACAGCCAGCAATAGGTAATCTACCAAAGGAAACCATCCTGGCCACCATGGGTGTGGAATCATAATATTCTAATATCCCACATCATGTTGGCTTGAAGACATGTCAGACCTTCCTGGAAAGAGCAGGTATTGCCCCTGATTTTGTGGTAAGGCTCACAAAATTCAATGTTACACTTAACTACTTTACATTTGTTAACATTATGTACTTACAGCAAACCAGAACAGCAATGGGAAGTAAAATGGAACCACAATATATAAATCTTTTCATGACTAAACTGGACACTGACTTTCTGTCCACCTACAGCACACCTAAAATCTGGGCTAATATTGGTTCATTGATGACATCCTTATTATCTAGACTCATTCTGAACATCAACTAAAGAAGTTTCATGAGCACTTCAATGAGTTCCATCCCACCATCAATATCACCCTCAACTATTCATTCACCAAAATTAATTTTCTGGATATGGTGATCAAAATACAGAACAGTCAAATTAAAACATCACTGTACTACAAACCAATTGACCACCCAACATACCTCAGATGGGACAGTTTCTATCCCAACACACACAAAAAACATGTCTTGACCTCCAGCCTGTCCCCGACCATGAGTTTGTGTTACGGTTCTGTACTCCGCCTTTGCAGCAGGCTCAGGTAAAAACCGGGTTGCATTTAGATTCCACTCCCAGGTGTTGGCTCATGTCATTGTCTGCAGTGGTCCAGTGAGTCCACTATCCCTGGTGCCTGACAAGAATACTACTTCAGTACTTTGTGTTTTTAAGCAGTTTAAAGTCAGCTACCAAAATATATATATTTTGTTGTGCAATTCTTGTACAGGGACTTTAATAAATATGTTATACAGTAGAAAACAAAAAGTGACAGATATCACTGAAGCATTAAACCTCAGGTCTTTCTGTGTGTTTGCTTTCCCATTTTTGATTCCCCTCCTTCAACTTTATTTTTTGATTTTTTACAAAACTATATGAGTGCTTGTTATCACAAATTGCAATTTATAGTGGAACCAATTAGTATTTTATGTACTGGGAAACTGAAAAAAAAACTGTAGTAAAATTGTAAAAGAAAATGCAGCTGCAGCATTTTCATAGGGGCTGAGACTGGGGCAGTTATTCTCATAACAATGGGAAAAACACACATCCTACCTCTCAGTGGTTAAAATTCAGCTACTGGAGTATTTGAAGGATTACAAGTTTTTTACTGTTTTTATTGTTTTTATTTTAAACAGATATATGACAAAACGGCAATGTATCCCACATACTCCGAACGCAGTCGGAAATACTGAGTTGTGTTATTCATCAGTTAGTAGCAGTTATACATATCGAACATTAAACATATCATCTTTTTCAAGTTTTGCCCCTGTTCACACAACCTCAGGTTCTCTAATGACTGATAAAATTCACAGAGTGAGCTCAAAGAAATCAAACCAAGACAAAGTATGGTATAATATATCAATCTCTGTGCAGTGATGCCATGAAAGGGTAAGCAGATGTGAGATGCTTTATTTGAGTGACAAAGTATTATACAGAAACCTTCAGTGTGGCAGGACCTAGGTCCTAATAAATTATTACATAGGCATTGCAGACACAAAGAGGGTCATTTACTAACGTCCCGAATCGTGTTTTACCGGCGGGTTCTGCAAATGTTTCCGTTTCTGCTTTTCCCTGTATTGCCCCGGGATTTTGGCGCACACGATCGGATTGTGGCGCATCGGTGCCGGCATGCACGCGATGGAAATCAGGGGGCGTGGCCTAATGAAAACCTGTCGGATTCGGAGAAACCGCCGCATTTAAAAGAAAAAAGTGTCGCGGGACACACGCTTACCTTCACCAAGTATGGGATCGTGCACTCCGGCGAGCCTCGGTGGGCTTCAGCGCAGCAGCGACACCTCGGAGGAACTGCCTTAGTGAATCGCCGTAAGACCCGAATCCACAGCAGAGAACGTGCTGCTGGATCGCGAATGGACCGGGTAAGTAAATGTGCCCCAAATGCTCTGTTTTTCCTGAAGGGGTATAGTATCATAAATCTCTTTTGATAGATGTAAACATTGGCTAAGGGGGTCTTGCATTCCTTTGGTGGAGAGGAGTGGATTTTGATCCGCTTCAGCCATAGTCAAACATCCTCTTAGTTTTCAGCATTCAGTAAGCATATGAAAAATAAAAACATTTTAATTAATCATATAGCAATACTTCACATCTTTTAGCAACATATCAAAGTTCTTACATAAACAAATAAAGTAACCATCAATCCAGGCATTGGTAGGGTTTAATAGTTAACAGACTTATTGTTTAAAGTTTCCCAAGTTTGGAGCCCAAAGTTTTGTAAATTGGGTTGTGTGGTGTGTGTGCTGGACCAGTACATTTTCATAGGCATAGGTAGCATTCATGATTTCAGTGACTTCTGAAAAGTCTGGACAGCAGGCTCTATTCTAGTGTCGAGTTATCACCAGTTTTGTAGCTAGAACCAAGTGCCCCACTACTAAATATCTCTTTGCATTGGTTTAAAGGTTTTAAGGTCAACCAATAACAGAGCTAGTTTCAGTTGAAGTATGAAAGGTCTTTGTATTAGATGGGAAAGTAGGGAGTTTGTAGTGGTTGAATATGCCTTCATCCCCATAGTGTATGTAGTAGAGATCTTGTGCACCCACATCCCCTTCAACAGTAAGGAGAGCTGTTCCGAAACATTATATGTAAAAGGGATGGAGTGTAATACAAGTGTAGGCTCGTTTTAATTGCTGCTTCCCGATATCTTGTGCAGCAGAAGATTGTGTTTATAATGCTGAATGTATGCTGCCATTCAAGCAATGTAATGTAACATTTTAGATCTCGACTCCAGATGGTTTAGTGATCGCTGATAGTGTTTTCCCGTCAATCATGTTGTAGATAGTAGAGATGCCTTTAACCTTCTTGTCTACCATATTCAGGAATTTAAATACCTCAATAGTGGGGGAGTCTGATTCTAGTGCTAATAGAAAGTTGTTAATTTTGTGAACTGACAGAAGGTGGAATGCCATACTTGTCAGTTAGACTCTCTAGATGCACCTTCCTAGGTTAACACTGGATTTCATGCAAAGAAGTTGCTCCTCTATCTCTCCAGCTCTGCAGTATCAAGTCAGGGACATATTACTCTAAGAATGTCAGTGGAATCTTTTGTAGGGGAAATAGGGTCTGGTTAGTGGACTTTCAGAGAAGCTCTTTCCAATATGTATCAGATATTTGCACAGAGTTCAGGTAGGATGGAGGGGGTGCTATCCCCCACATCCAGGAAATAATGCAGAGTTGCAAGGTTGGCATTTTGGCAATTGCCAGCTCTAGTTTTACCCATGGCTTCTCTGTTCTGGAATTCCACCAGCAGGCCATCTGTTCAATGATACACACCGTGTAGTAGTCCTCTAAGTGTGGGACTCCCAGCCCCCAGCACTTCCATATTCTATTCTATTCTATAAGAATAGAAAATTCTGTTCTGGGTTCACTTGATTGCCATATATAGTCCGCACCTATAATTGCCACGATATGAAGATGGTCCCTTAATGAAATATACTATTGCACTATTCCCAAGTAATAATATGTCCAATAACCAGTCAAAAAATGGCAGGCATAACGACCAAGTATCTATATCACAAATAGTGCAAAAAAGATCAAAGTAAATTGTCACTCAAGGTCCAAACCCATATCCTCACTGGAAGAACAGTTGATGATTAAGGCATGATGCAAGGTTCCTATAGGGCTGGCACACAGGTGGGAGGGTAATTGAAAACGTTGATGTAAGGCTCCCTACGTGTATCGTCTTCTAGGACGACTTCCTCAGGGGTAGGTAGCCATAAACATGCCAGACTCACCTTAAGTGTACTCACCAACAAGCTACCCCACCTGATCGGCGTCTTACTCAGGCTATGGTGTAAGTCCGGAAAACAGAACATATCAGTCCAGACCGAATAGCGGCACTCGCATACTGTGAAGCCACACCAAACAGATGCTTGTAAATGTAACTCACAAGTAATACAGTATTGTATATGAGTAAATGCCGTATTGTACGATGGTGCACTGGCCGTAGAGAATGACGTAATCCACAACAATGATCATAGTGGGGTAACTAATCCACCAAATAAAGGCGTCTGCATATTGTAAAGTCACACCAATGACTTGTGAGCGGCGCAGCAGTGCATGTGAGTCAATGCCGAAATAGTTTTGAATGAACTAACACCTATTGTTCAACGGCGCAGATGCTGTGGAGAATGGTGAGATTAACATCAGCGGTCATAGCAACGTGATGATTGGAAAGGCAGCATTACTATTATACATAAGTATGGAGCCTGAATGGCACCATTGTTATGGTATGATGATCAACATGCACAATATGGAAAAGGGCCTTTAAAGGAGAAAGAAAAACATGGTAAGTACCCAAGTAATTAAGTGACAGAAAGCTCAATTTCGCAACAAGGTCCACAAGCTTATTTCCAGAGTTTTCACATATGTGTTAACAGAGTATATAAGCAAACGTCCTCTGGGTACCACAAGATGTATAAATGCCGTACATAGAACAGCCATTCCATGTGAATTTAGCCACCGCACTACAAACCACTCAAGGATGCCATCCCTAAGTGCCCACACAGCTGCCCATAAACTATATATCATTAAAGTCTGCCGTCAAATGCTTGAAACTGTTGCAAATATCTATGTGCCCCTATGAGCAAAATGCTCTGTTCCAGTGCCTACGAACTGCTCGTTAGGTGAGTCTAAACAAATTTATGGCATAAAATAAAATCCCTTCACCCACAATCAATCTAAATCTCTGTATGCATAAGTAACATTTGGCAAATGTAGCTATACACATCTTATATAGTATAGGCATCAAATATATGCCAAATGATTCAATTCAACAAAAAAACATAAATACGCAGAATATACAAGTACAAAATCCCAAGCAAGAATGGGAAAAATTTGTGGAAAAATGGAAAAAATAAAGTCTGGGTTGTCTCCATAGTCAGGGTTCATCCAGAATCTACGAGGGATCCCATCATAAAGTCATCATATGTCGGTCCTGCACGTGTTACGGATCCACTTCCAGATGTGTGTTCGATTCTTTATTCTTCATCGCATTCACATAAGACCAAGGAGGTCCACACATGGTGAGCCATGAATTTTTTTCTTTTTTTCTCGGGATCCAATGGAGTTGCCCATTCAAGGTAGGTACCACATCAAGGAGGAAAAGATCAATTAAACCTAGAACACTGTAAAAAGATTATTTACAATAAACAGTTTTTCTTTTCCCTATTTTTTGTTATTATTTATTGTTTTTTTTTGTTTTTGGTTTACTATCTATTTATTGTTATTAAATGTATATACATTTTTGTGTTAAATAATATAATAATATGTTTATTATTCCCTAGTGAATTACTCTAGTATATATAGATATAGAAACTGATAATTACACCTAATTATACAGGTGTATAACTACTCATGTAGATTATTATTAAAAACTGAGATGTGCTGTTACTAATTGTGAAGGCATGGTCCTGAATAATCCCATAGACATAGTCCTACATAATGGCTGCTCCCCCATGCCTGTACATATATACAAATCTATCATAAATATGTGGAAAAGTGTTTACAGTGCATGTAGGCCTAATATGCCCATACTAAAGGGGGCCCTAAGGGCCCAAACTACAAGGGGTGGGGACCATGGGATGTGACCCCATCCATGCATGTGTATCTGCAAAGGAGGACCATAAGGGCCCATGACTTAAAAAAAAAGAAAGAAAAACAACAAACTGCAGTAAGCGCTAGAGTGTATGCTAGTTACTCCTAAAGAATGGTATTAAAACAACACAGTAAACAGTATATGTTACAGTCTAGGTACTTACATCTTATCCCTTATATCTCTTGATCACATTGTTTTCTCCTTGTGATGTTCAATAGCAAACCGAGCATTCACACCAATCATCAGAATTATCTCTGCTTGTAAAAACCTGTGAAGTTCCTCATTAAGGCCCTACGGAGAAAGGCATTTCACTTCAAAAATCCATTGAGCCTCCCGTTGCAATAACTCAGATGTGACATTACCATCTCTGATATTGGGGTGTATTTTGTCAAGGCCCACCACTTTTAAGCCTTTTGTCTCACCTCCATGATGCGTCCGAAAGTGTGTGGCCACTGAGGATAATGTCCTTCCTCGGGAAAAATGTAAATGCGCATTATTAATGCTTGATTCATGTTGCTGCATTCTTTTTCTTAGTTGTTGTGTAGTCTGTCCGATACACACTTTTGGACTAGGATATACAGGGTACGTACATTAAAGGGATGTCATAGTTTATTCATTGTCTCATAACATAATCATTATTGTCTCAACTCCCTTTCTCTTACATGAGGTCGAATCATGGGATTGGCTATTGAGAATTATACACCTAAAACAAAACACTTAGCCAATTTAAAAGAAATATCTTTCTTTTATTGAATACTTAGTTTAGACAAGACAATACACAAATCTATAAAATTATTGTCACAAGTGGGTCATTTTGGGTTAGTGAGGATATCACACTGAAACATAAAATACATAGGGCGGAGGTATATCTGTTGTTAACTATTTCTTAGTATGGGGTCACATTATCAGATGCTGGGTGCAAGGCTCATGTGCAAATAAATGCATTGAAGTGCAAAGTGCTGCAGTACTTATGACAGTCATGCATCCAACAACATATGAAATTATTCAAACATATACATTTAGCAGTGTGACAACATACCCGTGGTCATAGTGTACCTCCTGTCCACAGTAAAACAGATTCCACAGATTCGTCTGGGGGTAAAGTTCATCTAGCTGCACTAGGGTTTTATATGTCTTCCCACCAATAACACAGTCACTTTCTCACCTGAAACTATCAGACAATCCAGGCAGCTCTCGTTGGCGAACATAATGCGGAAGTGGCCTACCCCATGCACGTGACCCATCACATGACACGAAGCGTCATCATGGGACACATGACCGGGACCAGAGTGACGGAGCCAAGGGGTGGGGTTCCGCCATATCCCCATGCATCCAGCCTGGTGTTTGAATGACAAGTAAGCTGAATGCATCAATATATTGCATAGAGTTTTATAAAGCATAAGGTTTTTATTTACATTGATGCTCTTATGTATAACTCCTTAAGGACACAGCCATTTTAGAGCTTAAAGGGGTATTTCCATCTGGGTATTTACATTTAATTTAATTCATTTGCATTATGTAAACATTTCTTCAATTGGATGTTATTAAAAAAAATGTACCTGTGTGAATATAATTTCTCATAAATGTAGCCATGTTGTCCCTTAGAAACTAGATGGCTTCCTTGGATACGACCACCTCACATTTTGGCAGCAGTGGCCAGACATGCGATATTGAGCCCTACCTGACTACCTGGCTTCAGCGATCATTACCACAGGACGGCTGTGGTGTTATGCAGTAAGTACCAGACATTTCATATATAAACACACTTTGTGTCTTTGTGCAATCCAACCAGCAGAGGTGGCTGTATCCGAGGAAGCTATCTCAATAGCTAAGGGACCATATCACTACATCAATGAGAAATTATATTCACATGGGTACAAATTTTTTAATAACATCCAATTGAAGAAATGTTTTATATATGGCAGATTAATGAAACTGAATGTGAACGCCCAGACGAGAATACCCCTTTAAGGCTCAGCCCCATTTTTTGGATTCTGACATGTCGTTTTTTATGGTTATAACTAGACATGAGCGAACATACTCGTCCGAGCTTGATGCTCGTTCGAGCATTAGCATACTCGAAACTGCTCGTTGCTCGGACGAATACTTCGCCCGCTCGAGAAAATGGCATCTCCCGCCGTTTTGCTTTTTTGCGGCCAGAAACAGAGCCAATCACAAGCCAGGAGACTCTGCACTCCACCCAGCATGACGTGGTACCCTTACACGTCGATAGCAGTGGTTGGCTGGCCAGATCAGGTGACCCTGGAATAGACTAGCCCCTGCCTGCGCTGCTCGGATCATTCTGTGTCTGGATGCCGCTAGGGAGAGAGCTGCTGCTGGTCAGGGAAAGCGTTAGGCTGTTCTATTAGAATAGTGTTAGGCAGGAGTGATTCTACAAGAACCCAACAGCCCTTCTTAGGGCTACAATAACGTTATACATTTTTTTTTTTTTTATTTGCAGCTAGTACCATATTGTGAGGAATTTGCAGGGGGACTTGCTACCGTTGTGTTTAGCTCTTAGTGACACACATATCCACCTCAAACACCAAAGCGGGAAAATTTATTAGGGGTTTGATTTCAATTAGGCACAGTCTGCCATTTACTTTTTATTTTACGTTTATTTTTTCATAACTCAGCGTCATCTCATCTGGCATAGCAGTGTGCTTTCATACTTGGCTAGAAAATAGCCATAGGAGAATCCAAACGGCTTACTTAGGCCTACAATAGCGTTATATATTTTATATCTGGTTTATCTGCTGGTGGCTGTCCTTGCTGCAGTGCATCTACTACCATATTGTGAGGAATTTGTAGTTAGACTTGCGACCGTTGTGTTTAGCGCTTAGTGACGCACATATCCATCGCAAAGACCGAAGTGGGAAAATTTATTAGGGGTTTGATTTCAATTAGGCACAGTCTGCCATTTACTTTTTATTTTACGTTTATTTTTTCATAACTCAGCGTCATCTCATCTGGCATACCAGTGTGCTTTCATTCTTGGCTAGAAAATAGCCATAGGAGAATCCAAACGGCTTACTTAGGCCTACAATAGCGTTATATATTTTATTTCTGGTTGATCTGCTGGTGGCTGTCCTTGCTGCAGTGCATCTACTACCATATTGTGAGGAATTTGTAGTGAGACTTGCGACCGTTGTGTTTAGCGCTTAGTGACACACATATCCATCGCAAAGACCGAAGTGGGAAAATTTATTAGGGGTTTGATTTCAATTAGGCACAGTCTGCCATTTACTTTTTATTTTACGTTTATTTTTTCATAACTCAGCGTCATCTCATCTGGCATAGCAGTGTGCTTTCATACTTGGCTAGAAAATAGCCATAGGAGAATCCAAACGGCTTACTTAGGCCTACAATAGCGTTATATATTTTATTTCTGGTTAATCTGCTGGTGGCTGTCCTTGCTGCAGTGCATCTACTACCATATTGTGAGGAATTTGTAGTGAGACTTGCGACCGTTGTGTTTAGCGCTTAGTGACGCACATATCCATCGCAAAGACCGAAGTGGGAAAATTTATTAGGGGTTTGATTTCAATTAGGCACAGTCTGCCATTTACTTTTTATTTTACGTTTATTTTTTCATAACTCAGCGTCATCTCATCTGGCATAGCAGTGTGCTTTCATACTTGGCTAGAAAATAGCCATAGGAGAATCCAAACGGCTTACTTAGGCCTACAATAGCGTTATATTTTATTTCTGGTTGATCTGCTGGTGGCTGTCCTTGCTGTAGTGCATCTACTACCATATTGTGAGGAATTTGTAGTGAGACTTGCGACCGTTGTGTTTAGCGCTTAGTGACGCACATATCCATCGCAAAGACCGAAGTGGGAAAATGTATTAGGGGTTTGATTTCAATTAGGCACAGTCTGCCAGTTTCTTTTTATTTTACGTTTATTTTTTTAATAACTCAGCGTCATCTCATCTGGCATAGCAGTGTGCTTTCATACTTGGCTAGAAAATAGCCATAGGAGAATCCAAACGGCTTACTTAGGCCTACAATAGCGTTATATATATTTTATTTCTGGTTGATCTGCTGGTGGCTGTCCTTGCTGTAGTGCATCTACTACCATATTGTGAGGAATTTGTAGTGAGACTTGCGACCGTTGTGTTTAGCGCTTAGTGACGCACATATCCATCGCAAAGACCGAAGTGGGAAAATTTATTAGGGGTTTGATTTCAATTAGGCACAGTCTGCCATTTACTTTTTATTTTACGTTAATTTTTTCGTAACTCAGCGTCATCTCATCTGGCATAGCAGTGTGCTTTCATACTTGGCTAGAAAATAGCCATAGCAATAGGATAGTATCGTTTGGTTTTAAAAACTAAACAACACACAAAAAAAAAAAAACACAAAAAAACACAAAAAAAAGTTAAAAAAAAATTAAAGTTATAACTTTCATTTTCAAAATGTTTAACCCGAGGGCTAGGGGTAGAGGACGAGGGTGGGGACGTGGGCGTCCAACTACTGCAGGGGTCAGAGGCCGTGGTCCTGGGCGGGGTGAGACACCACCTGCTGATGAGGGAGCAGGGGAACGCCGCAGAGCTACACTCCCTAGGTTCATGTCTGAAGTTACTGGGACTCGTGGTAGAGCACTGTTGAGGCCAGAACAGTGCGAACAGGTGATGTCGTGGATTGCCGACAATGCTTCGAGCAATTTGTCCACCAGTCAGTCTTCCACGCAGTCCACCCATGTCACCGAAATCGGCACTCCTCCAGCTCCTGCACCTCAGCCTCCTCCCCCCCAGTCTGCCCCCTCCCAGGAAAATTTGGCATTTGAACCGGCATACTCTGAGGAACTGTTTTCTGGACCCTTCCCACAGTCACAAACCACTTGTCCGGTTGCTGCTGAGCAATTTTCCGATGCCCAGGTTTTCCACCAGTCGCAGTCTGTGGGTGATGATGACCTTCTTGACGTAGTGGAAGAAGTGTGTAAAGAGGTGTCCGACGATGAGGACACACGGTTGTCAGACAGTGGTGAAGTTGTTGTCAGGGCAGGAAGTCAGAGGGGGGAGCAGACTGAGGGATCGGAGGATGATGAGGTGACAGACCCAAGCTGGGTTGAGAGGCCGGGTGAACACAGTGCTTCTGAGACGGAGGAGAGTCCTCGACCAGAACAGGTTGGAAGAGACAGTGGTGGGGCCAGACGGAGAGGCAGGGCCAGAGCAGGTGCATCAGCGCCAAATGTGTCACGTAGTGAAGCTCCCGTGGCGAGGGCTCCCGCGGCGAGGGCTAGATTTTCAGAAGTCTGGAGGTTCTTTAAGGAAACACCGGATGACCGACGGACTGTGGTGTGCAACCTTTGCCAAACCAGGATCAGCAGGGGTTCCACCACTACTATCTTAACTACCACCAGTATGCGCAGGCATATGAATGCTAAACACCCCACTCAGTGGCACCAAGCCCGTTCACCTCCGGCCGTGCACACCACTGCTCCTTCCCCTGTGTCAGCTGATAGTCAGCCCCCTGCCCAGGACCCTGGCACAAAAACCCCATCGTCGCCTCCACGATCCTCCACAGCATCCACCAGCGTTCAGCTCTCCATACCCCAGACGCTGGAGCGGAAACGGAAATATAGTGCAACCCACCCGCACGCCCAAGCCCTTAATGTCCACATCTCCAGATTGCTTAGCCTGGAGATGCTGCCCTATAGGCTAGTAGAGACCGAGGCCTTTCGCAACCTCATGGCGGCGGCCGCCCCTCGGTATTCGGTCCCCAGCCGCCACTACTTTTCCCGATGTGCCGTCCCAGCCCTGCACCAGCACGTGTCAGACAACATCATCCGTGCCCTGACCAACGCCGTTTCTGACAAGGTCCACCTGACCACGGACACGTGGACAAGTGCTGCCGGGCAGGGCCACTATATATCGCTGACGGCACATTGGGTTAACTTGGTGGAGGCTGGGACCGAGTCTGACCCTGCGGCTGGTCATATACTGCCGACGCCGAGGATTGCGGGGCCTACCTCGGTCCAGGTGTTTCAGGCCTACTATGCCTCCTCCTCCTCCCACCCCTCCTCCACCTCCTCCTCCGAACTACCATCCGTGGGCATGGCGCCATCAGTCGCTAGCTCTAGGCACAGCAGCAGTGCCGTCGCTAAGCAACAGCAGGCGGTGCTCAAACTGCTGAGCCTATGCGATAAAAGGCACACCGCCCAAGAACTATTACAGGGCATCACGGCGCAGACTGATCTGTGGCTGGCACCGCTGAACCTGAAGCCAGGCATGGTTGTGTGTGACAATGGCCGTAACCTGGTGGCGGCTCTGCAACTCGGCAGACTGACACATGTGCCATGCCTGGCCCATGTGTTAAATCTGATAGTTCAGCGTTTCCTCAAGACATACCCCAATCTGTCTGATTTGCTCACGAATGTGCGCCGCATCTGTGCGCATTTCAGGAAGTCCAGCACAGATGCTGCCACTCTCAGGGCAGCGCAGCGCCGCCTCCAACTGCCCGCTCACCGACTGTTGTGCGACGTGCCCACGAGGTGGAATTCAACATTAACCATGTTATCCAGAGTTTACCAGCAGCGCAGAGCGATTGTAGACTGCCAGATGTCAACTTCCACCAGAACTGGTAGTCAGGTCAGACAGCTTCCTCAAGTCTACAATGAGGAGTGGACGTGGATGTCTGATATCTGTCAGGTGCTGAGTAACTTCGAGGAGTCAACACAGATGGTCAGTGGCGATGCCGCCATCATCAGCCTCACCATCCCGCTGCTTGGCCTATTGAAAAACTCTCTGATCAGCATGAAGTCGGAAGCTTTGCGCTCGTCACAAGAGACGGGGGAAGAAGATTCCCTTGTTGATAGCCAAAGCACCCTTAGGTCTGTTTCTCAGCGCATATCGGAGGAGGTGGAGGTGGAGGAGGATGAGGAGGAAGAGGAGGAGAATGTTGGCGAGACACAAGAGGGGACCATTGTTTAGTCCTTCACTGTTCAGCGTGTATGGGCAGAAGAAGAGGAGTTGGAGGAGGAGGAAATGGACAGTCAGGCCAGTGAGGGGAGTGAATTCTTGCGCTTTGGTACTCTGGCGCATATGGCAGATTTCATGCTAGGCTGCCTATCCCGTGACCCTCGCGTTCAAAGAATTTATTCCAGCACCGATTACTGGGTATTCACTCTCCTGGACCCACGGTACAAGCAAAATCTTTCCACTTTCATCCCTGGAGAGGAAAGGAGTGTGAGAATGCATGAATACCAGCAGGCCCTGGTGCACAAGCTGAAACAGTATTTCCCTTCTGACAGCGCTAGCGGCGGAGTGCGTAGTGCGTAGGACAAGTAGCGAGGGAGAGTAGGCGAGCAGGCAGCTTGTCCAGCACTGGCAAGGGTAGGCTTTACAATGCTTTTGCCAGCTTTATGTCACCCCAGCAAGACACTGTCACCTGTCCCCAGTCTCGGCAGAGTAGGGCTGATCTTTACAGAAAGATGGTGAGGGAGTACGTAGCTGACCATACCATCGTCCTAAATGATCACACAGCTCCCTACAACTACTGGGTTTCAAAGCTGGACATGTGGCACGAATTGGCACGGTACGCCTTGGAGGTTCTTGCCTGCCCTGCCGCTAGCGTGTTGTCCGAGCGGGTTTTCAGTGCAGCTGGTGGCATCATCACCGATAAGGTGAAGGAAGCTCAACCTGAATAATTTATGCACTCCTCCTCCTCATTTTCCTCCTTCTCCTCCTCTTTGTACACTAAAGCAGAGGAAACTGGCTATTTTTTGACAGGGCCCACTGGCTCTAGCTATAGTACTTTATGCATTTAATTTTTCTGGAGGGCCACCTACCCGGTCCTCTGTTTTAAACAATTTTTGGGAGTGCCACATACAGGCACTCAATCTATTCAATTTTTCTGGAGGGCCACCTACCTGCTCCTCTGGTTTGAAAACTTTTTTGGACTGCCACATACAGGCACTCAATCTATTTCATTTTTCTGGAGGGCCACCTACCTGCTCCTCTGGTTTGAAAACTTTTTTGGACTGCCACACACAGGCACTCAATCTATTCAATTTTTCTGGAGGGCCACCTACCTGCTCCTCTGGTTTGAAAACTTTTTTGGACTGCCACATACAGGCACTCAATCTATTTCATTTTTCTGGAGGGCCACCTACCTGCTCCTCTGGTTTGAAAACTTTTTTGGACTGCCACATACAGGCACTCAATCTATTTCATTTTTCTGGAGGGCCACCTACCTGCTCCTCTGGTTTGAAAACTTTTTTGGACTGCCACATACAGGCACTCAATCTATTTCATTTTTCTGGAGGGCCACCTACCTGCTCCTCTGGTTTGAAAACTTTTTTGGACTGCCACATACAGGCACTATCCAAATTAAATTGTCTCCATAGCAGCCTCCACACGTTGTCTCCATTGCTACCTCCAAAAGTCGTCCTTATAGCTGCCTCCATACATCGTCCCCTTATCAAACGAGGTGTGTCAGGCAGAAATTTGGGTTGTTTTCATGGATTCCACATCAAAGTTGTTAACTTTGTCGCCACCCTGCTGTGTAATCCACAAAATATACTGGCAAACTTTTACCATTTACGGATATTATTTCAGCGCTTCTTGCGCATCTGTTTACATTCCCCTCACCCGCCATATCCCAAACTAAGAACGCTACTAAACTTAACTTGGTGGAGGCTGGGACCGAGTCTGACCATGGGGCTGGTCATATACTGCCGACGCAGAGGATTGCGGGGCCTACCTCGGTCCAGGTCTCAAAGGCCTACTATACCTCCTCCTCCTCCCACCCCTCCTCCACCTCCTCCTCCACCGAATTACCATCCGTGGGCATGGCGCCATCAGTCGGTAGCTCTAGGCACAGCAGCAGTGCCGTCGCTAAGCGACAGCAGGCGGTGCTCAAACTGCTGAGCCTAGGCGATAAAAGGCACACCGCCCAAGAGCTATTACAGGGAATTCCACATCAAACTTGTTAACTTTGTCGCCACCCTGCTGTGTAATCCACAAAATATACTGTCAAACTTTTATCATTTACCGATATTATTTCAGCGCTTCTTGCGCATCTGTTTACATTCCCCTCACCCGCCATATCCCAAACTAAGAACGCTACTAAACTTAACTTGGTGGAGGCTGGGACCGAGTCTGACCATGGGGCTGGTCATATACTGCCGACGCAGAGGATTGCGGGGCCTACCTCGGTCCAGGTCTCAAAGGCCTACTATACCTCCTCCTCCTCCCACCCCTCCTCCACCTCCTCCTCCACCGAATTACCATCCGTGGGCATGGCGCCATCAGTCGGTAGCTCTAGGCACAGCAGCAGTGCCGTCGCTAAGCGACAGCAGGCGGTGCTCAAACTGCTGAGCCTAGGCGATAAAAGGCACACCGCCCAAGAGCTATTACAGGGAATTCCACATCAAACTTGTTAACTTTGTCGCCACCCTGCTGTGTAATCCACAAAATATACTGTCAAACTTTTATCATTTACCGATATTATTTCAGCGCTTCTTGCGCATCTGTTTACATTCCCCTCACCCGCCATATCCCAAACTTATAAGAACGCTACTACACTTGATCTTATACAAAAGGTTCTTAGAAGTGCTGTTTGGTGAGTAGCCTAGAGACAGGGGCTTGGATTGGCGAAAGCTCGCCTGGAAGCGGAGCGCCAGCTCCATCCCAAGATCCAACTAACATAGTTTTAACTGCAGCACCTTTAATCTACTACTAGTTCACTGCCTCCATAATAATAATAATAATAATCTTTATTTATATAGCGCCATCATATTCCGTAGCGCTTTACAAATCATAGGAAACAAATACAAATGTAATGTAACAGAGCACAACATTTGTATGGAACAACAGGAGTGAGGTCCCTGCTCGCCAGAGCTTACGGTTTATGAAGATGATGGGGTAACACGAGGTAAAAGAATATTTAATGGTCAAGCCATTCTTCTTAGGGAATAGAACAAAATATAATAAATGGAATTGCTGTCGCTTGAACCACTCAGCCGTCATCTTATATACCAGGTCCAGGGTGAATGGGACTGCAGAGAAGTCTGGTGCCTGTTGGTTGCTGGATAACAGATGGGAGGACGACACAGGACGGGTTAGTAGAAGAGTTAAAACTTCATGCAGTTAATGAGTGTTATAGGCTTGCCTAAAGAAATGGGTTTTAAGAGCACGTTTGAAACTTTGGAGGTTAGGTATTAGTCTGATAGTCCGGGGCAGAGCATTCCATAGAATTGGTGCAGCTCTAGAGAAGTCTTGGAGACGTGAGTGGGAAGTCCGCACTAGGGTAGAGGTTAATCTAAGATCACTGGCGGATCTAAGAGCATGGGTTGGGCGATAGACTGAGATAAGAGAGGAGAGGTAGGGGGTGCAGCATTATACAGAGTTTTATGGATGAGGGTTATTATTTTAAACTGTATTCGAAAGGAGACTGGCAGCCAGTGCAGCGACTGGCATGAACTGTAGGCATACATGGTCCCCTTATCAAACGAGCTGTGTCAGGCAGAATTTTGGGTTGTTTTCATGGCTTCCACAACAAACTTGTTAACTTTGTCGCCACCCTGCTGTGTAATCCACAAAATATACTGGCAAACTTTTATCATTTACCGATATTATTTCAGCGCTTCTTGCGCATCTGTTTACATTCCCCTCACCCGCCATATCCTAAACTTATAAGAACGCTACTACACTTGATCTTATACAAAAGGTTCTTAGAAGTGCTGTTTGGGGAGTAGCCTAGAGACAGGGGCTTGGATTGGCGAAAGCTCGCCTGGCAGCGGAGCGCCAGCTCCATCCCAAGATCCAACTAACATAGTTTTAACTGCAGCACCTTTAATCTACTACTAGTTCACTGCCTCCATACATGGTTTCCTTATCAAACGAGCTGTGTCAGGCAGAATTTTGGGTTGTTTTCATGGCTTCCACATCAAACTTGTTAACTTTGTCGCCACCCTGCTGTGTAATCCACAAAATATACTGGCAAACTTTTATCATTTACCGATACTATTTGAGCGCTTCTTGCTCACCTCCTTTGGTTCCTCTCTGCCACCCATTGGCTTTAAGCCTGAGTCCATTTGGGGTATGTTGCCAAGACACTCTCTAGCCTGCCGCTGCTGCCGCTGCCTCTGCATGCCATCCCCTATAGTGTCAGGGTCAATTATTGGATGTTTTAGATGCTATCTAGCTTCATTCTGTCACTCTGTCATGGCCATGCTGTTGCCCATAATTTTGGCATAATGGTGCGATTAAGCAGCCTCGGAGGCATCCATGCATGCTGCCCCTGCTGTTTCCTGTCCATTTCCGTGGTGTTTCCATCCTTTTCTGAGGTTTCCAGGTGTTTGGCCAAGCTTCCCTGTGCAGAGCCTTGGTCCCCTTGAAAAATGCTCGAGTCTCCCATTGACTTCAATGGGGCTTGTTATTCGAGACGAGCACTCGAGCATCGGGAAAAGTTCGTCTCGAATAACGAGTACCTGAGCATTTTAGTGCTCGCTCATCTCTAGTTATAACTTTTGAACACTGTTACTTATCAAAGCGATTCCGAGATTGTTTTTTCCCCACACATTGTACTTCATTTGGTAAATTTTGGCTGAGAAAAATGATGAATTATTTGAAAAATTTGCCATTTTCGAAATTCAAAATCATTGCCTTTTCAGGCAGATAGATTACTAACCTAAATAAGTTTCTGAGTAACATTTCCCATAGGTCTACTTTACATTTTCATCATTTCTTAAATGTCTACATAATTTATTTTGATGTTGCGCGGCTTACAAATCGAATATCGCTTTTCCGGATTTTCTGAATTGACTATTTTGGGGATAAATACAGTTTTGAATGAAATTTTAAATATTTTGCATCAAAACCCCCTATATAACCAACCCATTTTCAAATCTGCAACACCCAAACTACCAGAAACAGCTTTTAGGAAGATTGTTAACCCCTTGAGATCTTCATAGTAACTGAATCAAAATGGAAGTGACATTTCGAATGGTCAAATTGTGTTGGTTAAATGTTCATTTAGCCCTAAAATTTACACTTTTCCAAAAGATAAAAAGAGAAATCTCATCTTACAATTTGTTATACAATTTCTCCTGAGTACACATACCCCCCACATGTGGTCGTTTCTTGTTTTATGGGGGCACAGCAAGGCGCAGAAGGGAAGGGGCGACCTGCAGCTTCCTGGATTTTAGTTTCCTCATTGGCCCCTTTTGTAGGCTGTAACATTTTCGTTTTTTTTGTTATTGGGGTCATTTGACGGCATTTTTGTTGCGGGATGAGATGCTTTTTCCAATTTTACCATTTTGGGGTTGGTATCCCCTATTGTTTAAAATTTAGGAATATTTTTTTTAGTACAGGAGTAGAAAAGCATCAATTCTGTACTGTATTTTTTACTTTTTTTTTTTTTCTGTGTTCACCGTATAGACTAATAATCATGTTATATTTATTCTATGGGTCAGTAAGATTACGGGGATACCATACATGAATATTTTTTCTTACATTTGACTAAATTTGCCAAATAAAACCTAATATGGGGAAAAATCTATCATTTTTGCATTTCCGTCTTCCAAGTGGCATAACATTTTTACTTTTTGGCTACAGAGCTGGTTGATGGCTTGTTTTTTGCAGGACATGTTGTACTTTGCAACAGTATTATATTGGAGTACATACATTTTTTGATCACTTTTTATTTCATTTTTTGTGGGATTCAATAGGTAAAAATCATAATTTTTGGCGGGTTTTTAACAGTTTTTTTTTTACGGCGTTCATCGTGCAGGTTTAATAATTATTTACTTTTATTTTTCGGGTTGTTATGGATGCAGTGATGCTATATATGTGGGGTTTGTGTTATGATTTAGATGATGATATCCGGCCTCCTGATATTTCCACGGATGGCAGCAACTGGCTTCCTGGCTGGATTTGCCCTATAGTCAGCAACGGAATGGGCTAAGGCTCTCGGTTGAGCTTGGTCAAAATAGCTCACTCCATTTGCATGCAGGAGTTGACAGACCAAATCTACAACTGCATAACAGAACAGACATGCTAAGTTCAGTATGGTGGTTTTGGGTTCAGTATGGTTAGTCCGCAATGCATTGTTGGACCAAACTTGTGGGCAATCGGTCTGATGGTGCGTTCACATTTGATGTTAGCGGACGCATTTTCAAATGCAGCACAGCAGCTGAGATGAAGAGATTTGCCTGATTATATTGCAGTCAACATTATGGTTACAGAATGCATGTGTTAACATGTTTGTAAATGCTTTGTTAACACATGCATTAACATTGCATTAACGCATCCATCTTTAAATGTTATGTTGACAGCAATGTAATTAGGAAAATCTCCTCTTCTCTGCTATTGTAATATGTTTCAAAACGCATGGCACATGTGAACAGACCCTCAGTGTATGTGTTTATGACACAAAATGATAAGAACATTTAGGGTAATGCCATACGTGGCGTTTTTAGTCAGTTTTCAGTCCATTAAAAAATGCATGTATTTTAAAAATGCATCTGTTCTTGTCCATTTTTAATTAAGATAATTGGGAAAACAGGACAAAAACGATGCGTTTTCAAAAACCCCATGCATGTTTTTACGAACTGAAAACACATGTCTAAAACGGACTAAAAACGGCACATGCAGGAGATTGGGCGCACAATCTTACCAATCGCGGCAGAGTGCATTCTTGTCGAACAATGCACTTTCGGGGGAAGTCGCTGGACCGGGTAAGTAAATGTGCCCCATACTCTCCATTATATATCCACTGGTGTATTGGGCTTAGAAAACTGCATCAAAATGTGTGATTTCAATCTGATTCATGTGAAAACATATAACCGCAATTTTACACTAATTTCCTTGAGCATAAATTGTCACAAAGCCAGAAACTAAGTCAATTTAAATGTGCATATATATATATATATATATATATATATATATATATATATATATATACACAGTGATCTCTTTATAAACATTACTGACCTTCAGTCTTATACAATATACTCAAAGTAGAACTAATTCTATCATTTGGCACACAAATTGAATGATTTGAATGAGTTAAGGATCATTGATTTGCTAAATAGTTCTGGGAAATAATCTTATAAAATTGTATAAGAAATGTGTTTTCTCTAAGGAATTTGAAACAGACTGTGTGTGGGAAACAAGTGCTATAAATAAACAATTACTACTGGATTATGGAGCAATAGGAAATACTGTTACCTTAATATGGTATCCTATTACCAACAATTGAGCAAAATATATATTTTAACCTTGCCTGACTAGGTATTTTAACTATTTATGTGCCAAGAGGTTTTGTTCATTTTAAATCTGCTAATCAAAATAATTCTGCATTTTTATAACATTTATAAATAAAAACTGGAAAAATAAATCTAATAATAATAATAATCTAACCTCCATATCCACATATTTTATGGATATTTTTTTTTCACGCTGCTGAAATGCCCCTAAACAGTTTAGAACTGTTGGATATTAAAAGAAATAATTTAACATCACACCTCCTAAAAACATTAGAAACAGTTACAGTGTATCCACATTTCTTTATAAAATCGTCAGGAGTTGAAACAATAAACATCTGTTTTGTGGCTGAAAAAAAAAGAGTATAAAGTATTGTCTAATTGGAATAAAGTTAAAAAACTTTCTACATTCTGCCATGGCAGAATTACTGTTACATGTACTATGGTTACAAAATCACCCATAGAACTCACAGCAGGCAATTCCATGTAATTACAGGCGGTCCCCTACTTAAGAACACTCGACTTACATACGACCCCTAGTTACAAACGGACCTCTGGATATTGGTAATGTATTGTACTTTAGTCCTAGGCTACAATAAACAGCTGTAACAGTTATCAAAGGTGTCTGTAATGAAGCTTTAGTGTTAATCCTGATTCTTACGATAACCCAACATTTTTCAAATCCAATTGTCACAGAGACCAAAAAAGTTCTGTCTGGGATTACAATGATAAAATATAGAGTTCCGACTTACATACAAATTCAACTTAAGAACAAACCTACAGGCCCTATCTTGTATGTAAACCGGGGACTGCCTGTACTTGCCAAAGTATGTCATTATATGCTCACACATCTGAAGTTTGTCCTTGGGTGAACCACCATGCTTTACCCTTCACTCTGCAATAGAACTAGGATTTTAACATGAACAACAAGTTCTTTTCTAGGTTACATATGTAAGGAATTCTAGAGTGGACCTCTAGAACACAAGCATAGCTTAGTAATGCAGCGTTTTAGACAACTTATCAAATTGAATACGGTGTCCATGATAAAATAGGAGAGATATTGCTATTTTTCCCTTTATAGAATTTTCACTCTAGGAATTGTCTTAAAGCATAACTGTAAAGTTACTTGACAAAATAACAGGTTTAGCACAGCTGGAGAGAGCCTTTGACAAAAATTCCAACAATACCTGTATCATGCTATCTATAATATCCTCTCACCATTTCCTTTTCTTGAAGTGGGCAGGCAGGCCCGGCTCCAGCACCCGGCATACCTGGGCAAGTGCCGGGGCCCAGAGAGCTGCCGGGGGCCCACACACGCTGTGCACATCTTCACTTCCTGTTTTGACTGAGGAAGTGTCCTGTGCCCTGCACTGTTCCTCCCTCACTCGGACAAGGCACAGGACAGTTAGAGGCTGCTGAGCAGCCTGTGAGATACAGCACATAATGGGTTAACCGACCCTTCCCCCATCTCCTCTTCACACGGAGCTGCAGTATAGCAGAGATCTGGCAGCTTAGAGATCGGGACGAAGAGATGGAGGAGGAGGAGAAGCCTGCAGACTCCTCAGTGTGATACCAGGGCTGCTGCAGACACCACAGGGTGTAATTGTATGTGACATGTATGGCTGTGTATTACTGATACATATGGTGAGTGTATGGTATGTGTGATGATGTGTTTCCCTGCATGTGTATCTGTTTTCATGTATCTGTCTGTCAGTGTGTGTGTTTGCCTCAATGCTTGTCTGTAAGTGCCTGTCTGCATGTGCCTGTCTGCATGTACATGAGAAGAGAGTCTTCTGTTTCAGCAGTGATGTGTGTTATGAGGTTCTGCAGCAGCTGAAGTGTGTGTGTTATGAGGTTCTGCAGCAGCTGAAGTGTGTGTGTGTTATGAGGTTCTGCAGCAGCTGAAGTGTGTGTGTTATGAGGTTCTGCAGCAGCTGAAGTGTGTGTGTTATGAGGTTCTGCAGCAGCTGAAGTGTGTGTGTTATGAGGTTCTGCAGCAGCTGAAGTGTGTGTGTTATAAGGTTCTGCAGCAGCTGAAGTGTGTGTGTTATGAGGTTCTGCAGCAGCTGAAGAGTGTGTGTTATGAGGTTCTGCAGCAGCTGAAGAGTGTGTGTTATGAGGTTCTGCAGCAGCTGAAGAGTGTGTGTTATGAGGTTCTGCAGCAGCTGAAGTGTGTGTGTTATGAGGTTCTGCAGCAGCTGAAGTGTGTGTGTTATGAGGTTCTGCAGCAGCTGAAGTGTGTGTGTTATGAGGTTCTGCAGCAGCTGAAGTGTGTGTGTTATGAGGTTCTGCAGCAGCTGAAGTGTGTGTGTTATGAGGTTCTGCAGCAGCTGAAGTGTGTGTGTTATGAGGTTCCGCAGCAGCTGAGTTGAAGCTTCAGTTTCTTGGCAGAGGGGCACAAAGTTTTAGGCTCGTCCTGTTGGTTAAATGACCTCAAAACTGCCCTGACTGTGATACGGATGTTTAGGATGATAAATTAGGGAATATTAGGTAACAGGAGACTGTTTTAGTTTCTGAATTTTAAATGCTGCCATGTGAGTTCACTGCATAGGGGCCCACTGAGGTTCTGTCGCCCACGGGCCTACTGAAACCTGGAGCCGGCCCTGTGGGCAGGTCATCCTGGTTGTGACATCATCTATGGGTAGTAATTCCAATAGCACTCAGGGCATTCACATGAATGTGCACAAACCCAGCTAGTCAGGACACAGAATCAGTGTTACTGATTGTACAGAGATCTAGAGCAGAGAAAGGCACATGGCACACAGAGCACTGGAGCTCAGCATTATACAGGAGTCATCTACATCACAACGAAAAAGGTATATTAAGGGTGCGTTCACACATGGCATTAGCACGTGTTTTCAAATGCATTGGTACAGCTGATAAAATGAGATTTGCCTGATTACATAGCTGTTAACATAGTATTTACAAAATGCATGTGTTAACACACTGCTAACACATATGTTAACACATATTAACATAACATTAACACATTTTTTGTTAACATAATGTTAACATCCATGTAATCAGGCAAATCTCCTATTCACAACTGTTCTGATGTCTTTGAAACACACATGCTACTGCCCCGTGTGAACGCTGCCTAGCACATGTCCACCTACGCTATAAAATACCTACATAGGAATAAAAAGATGAACACATGCCAGCACCACAGTATGTCTTCATTTATTTATATACACACAAAACCTGTCCAGAAGACCACTTCACTGAAAGAACCTCCTCCCTAAAAGACAGTTTTTTTTCTTTATTTATGATAAATTTCCCCCAATGTGCTTTGTTAGACATTCATTTTGTATGTAAAAAATCTCAGAATGCCATACGTTTGTATGTGACTCACATATGAGTGAAATTTGTTTTAACTGATCCACTACTATAGAAAACTTAGACCACATTCATCATTTATTCACATACATGTTTAATCAGTTTTTCTGTGTGCGAAAAAACTGATGAATGTGGTCTATGAAAAACTGACACACTGAAAAAATCTGTCAGAAAACTGATTGAAATCTGAAATTATTAGTATTTCACTGACCAAACTTTGATTAAACTCTGCAAAGCTTGTGTGAACTGTAACCTAGTATCCAACTCCCACAATCTCATCTGCAACATTTGTGTAACAAACTAACTAACTTTGGTAACTAAGGTAAAAAAGGACAAAGTTGCATAGTACAGTTGAAAAAATACATATGTCCATCAAGTTCAACAAAGGATAATGTGTCTTAAAAGACAATGGGGCAAATGTATCCTGCTTATGTGACATTTATCTGAATTGCAAGGCAGATAAAAGTTACATTTCTGGTGCACAGAATTGAAATTGTGACATTTCCTTACATTTGGTGCAGTTCAAATGAGACTTGTTTGTGGCAGAAAGAAGTGGGAAGGAACAGGGGAGAGGCTGAGGGAGGTGGGAGGCAATGAATGAGGAGAAGTTGAGGAGAAGATATTTAGGAGAAAAAAATTGGTCCACATTTACTTACCTGTCCAATGGAGTCCAATGGATTTCCCAACGACAATGCACTATGCTGTGATCCACAATGATCTCGCGCCCGATTTCCTGCGTCTGTTGCTTCCCTGCTCAGGTCCGCCGGAGTTCACCATCTTCTTCACGGTGTGTATAAGTGCATTTGTTGCAACACAATTTGAATATTAAATCCCGTGCTCAGTCCGAATCAGTCCGAATGGCCTGCCCCCCAATTAAAGCCGGCACCGATGTGCCAAAATACGATTGTGTGCGACACAATCCCCTTCTAAATAGCTGTCCCAGCGGCACAAATCCCGAAAACTTCCCAAATCCGACGAAAGTGCGGCGGACCCTTAGTAAATAAGCCCCAATGAACTGGACCCGCTCACCCCCAGGTTAAGTTAAAGCACTCCTAATTACCTCTAACCTTAATTGTAACGCTAACCCTAACTGTAGCCCTAACTCTAACTGTAACCCTAGCTGTAATTCTAACTCCAGTTGTAACTCTTATCCTTATCCACAATTTTCTGGCAGTTTTTTGTGTAGTGGTACACTACTTGTTTTTCAGTGTTTTTTGCGTGTCATTTTCTTGAGTAAAAAAAAAGAAAGTACAAAAATCTAATACATATATTTAAATAGTTAAATAGTTAGGTAGTATCATAAGTGTAATTCTTTTCCGTTCTTGTGACTACAATTTTTTTTGTAGTTAGAAATCAGTTATTTTGTGACATAAAGCTTTACTACATGTGTACAATGGCTCGTGAAAGGTACACAGTGGAGCAGGCATACGCCATGTTATGCTCAGGCTCTGAGAGCAACACAGTTATGGTGCCTGAGGTGGAAATGCTTTTTAACAGTGACAGTGATGACAGTGACATGCTCTCTTTCTAACTTCTAGTGCCCCTGTAGCATCCAGAAGCAAAGGGCGTGTTGGAGAGGAGACAGAAAACACGAATCACTGCTCACAATATATTGAGTGGCTACCCCTAATATTTCTGAATTTGCATCCATGCCAGGTATATATATAAATGTGGAAAATTTTACCCACCTTCAATTTTTTAAAAACAGACAAAGTTTTGGAGCATTTTGTTATCTAAACTAAGCTGTTTGCTCATCAGTTCCTGTTCCAAAATTTAACTCTGCAAGAAACTGGACCTCCACAAGGAGTGAAGAAATTAGAAAATTATTGGGGCTCATACTAAATATGGGCTTCGTATAAAAGCCCTCAATTTGACCTTACTGGGCACCAAACCCTACTTATTTGACACCATTTTTTGCTGTGGTAATGTCCTGAAGCAGATTTGCGGTGCTAATAGGATTTCTCGATTTCATTGACAACTAGCAGGCCCGCCCCTCCAATGATGCTGGCCGTGAGTCATTTAAGATGACATATATCTCTGATAAAAATGTGGTGGGAGACAATTATGAGGGCAGGCTCTCATTTTGCCAGTTTATCCCATACAAAAGGGCGAAATATGGGATTAAAGTCTACAAGTTATGTGAAAGCGGTACTGGCTATATCTATGCCTTCCAAGTGTATGAAGGCAAAGACCATGATATAAACCTCCCAGGATTCCCCAGTGAGATAGGTTGTAGCGGAAAAATTAGTATTGGACTTGATGTGGCCTCTGTTAAATAAGGGGTATCAGTTATACACTGATAATGATAAATCAATATCACTGATAATGAAAATTCACACCCCTTGTGTCCCTTTGTACAAGCACCTGCATTCTGATGCTACAGGGGCTTATAGTACAGTCTGCAAAAATAGATGGGGCTTGCCACTAGAGCTTTTGAGAAGAGGGGAATCTAGTGGTCTTTGCAGTGACAACATCCTTGCAATTAAATATTATGTCTGAAAGGATGTTTTTCTCCTGTCCACCCTCCATCCAGACACAAAAGTGACAGTGAGAGAATGTGGTTACACCTCTGACATAGAGAAGCTGCTCTGCATAACAGACTGCAATAAACATATGGGAGCCGTCAGTTTGCCTGATCAGGCACTACAGCTATACCTGGTGCAAAGAAAATCATGTGCAAGCCGTTTTAGCTGTGAAGAACATGCATAGTCCGACAAAAGTGTGACCTTTAGTAAATGTGCCCCATAATTCTTTTGTGCTGTATAAAAAGTCTAATGGTCAGGATTCTTTTTTTTTTAATTTCTAGAAAATGTGGTTGAGAACCTTTTATTTCAGTCTTCTGAACCCACTGTCAGCCATTATTTAGAAGATGTCCGATGTTTTGTGGAGCATTTTATGCCCCCTGTGCTTGCTGCCAAGCATAAAAAATATCCACAAAAGCGCTGCAGAGTATGTGGAAAGAATGGCATACGAAGAGAGACACATTTTTATTGCCCTTCCTGCCCCTCTAACTCTGGATTCTGCAACTATCCCCACATTATAAAAAAAAAGTTTTCCTCACTGTTTACTTTTAGGGAGAGTTAAATAGTTTTGGGTGCATTTGCAAATTTGATTTGTGTGAGCAATTTATTATCCTCTTATAATTATTTTTGTATTCCAAATATCCCTTACACCCCTTGATGAATACTAGATGTGCCCTTCATGCTATCCACAGAAATTTTGCCATTACAGAAAAATTTCAATTTTATAATAATTGCGCATTATTTTTGAAAAGCACATATTCAGTAAAACTAAATAACTATATCCCTTGATAAAATTAGAGGAATTTTCTGATTAAAATTTTGGGGTTAAAATAGCATTTTTGGGGAATAAAATATGTTTTCCTTTTTTCTATACTGAAAATGCTCATTATACCCATTTATAAATTCATTGAGGGGTATAGTTTGCAAAATGTGGCCACTTGTTTGGGGTTTCCACTTTCCTGGTATTCCAGGGTCTCTCCAAATGCCACATAGTGCTGAAAACAATTTCAGCCAAATCTGAGTGTAAAACTCAAATGCCGCTCTTTTCCTTTCAAGCCCCACAAATTCACTCTTTTCATAAATCAATGTAAAATTTATCACTAAATTACATTAACATTTTACATGTAAAAAAAGTTACATTTGTCAGGAAAAAACAACATCAAAACCACCTTGTTAAATTAAAGTGTTCTAAAGTTATTATCAGATTTGTAAAATAGAGCCTGGTCATTAAGCTGAAAAGAAGTGTCGGTGATAAGGGGTTAATACTAATGTATACTAGATCCCTATGGATCTTTGCATTGCACTGTACGATTTAGGCCTCTTTCATACAATCGTTTTTTTCTACTGCTGCTGCAAAAAAAAAAAACAGCTCTAAGGGCCAGATTTTAGGACCATGTCAACAGTGTTTCTGCCATGTGACTAAAAAGTATACCCATCTATTTTCCTTATGTCATCCTTCTTTGCAGACTTCAGAAAAAAGACCTTAAAAAAGTTACCACCCCTATATAAGTCACAATACCACTTAACCCATGTTCTTTGTGTTTTTAAAGGAACATAGAGATTTGTTAGTACTTAGCACTTTGCTTTAGGTTCTGGATTTCTTTATTTTTTATGCTGCAATGTTTTATGACTATATGACTAGACTGCTCCTGGAGTATCCCAGAATAGGTCATTTACACAATTCATATATGGATCTTCGGCACCACACAGATAAGTTATTTTGCTTCTTTCCCACGTCCATCCCCTCTTTTGACCATATAATGTAAGCCTGTAAAGAGTGAGCAGATGTTTCTAATAAGCTTGCCCTACCTGAGGACAGACTTTTGCCTGGCTCACGGGGTCCACTGGCCCTTTATGTTTTTGTGTTAATGAACAAAAATGTGGCAGTGTGTGCTGAGGAAAAAACCTGAATGAGACAAAGCCAGCAAAAATCCAGGATTCAGTTCGGTTTACCTAAGAATCCATTGCAAAATAGAGCCGCAAATGAGGTAGAACAGTGTGTCATCTGATTTTTTATATTTCCCATAGAGTTCTAAAAGATGAAAGAGCAGCAAACTTTAACCAAAAATAGGACCAGCATAGAGGGTTTTTTTGCACCCAATAGGCTGGGACAAGGTGCAGAATAATTCACAGCTGTGTATATGAGTCCATAGACCTACATGGAACAGCCGCAAAAACCTCTGCCACATCAAGAGAGGAAACAATGATCATGAGCACTAAGCCTTAGATTTTTTAAGTCAGTACAACTGTATTACCCAATAGGATATAGAGTATATATAATATTGCCAGTATACTTGAATATCAACATTCTATTGTGCTATTTAGATAACGATAATCAGTTGTATTGTATTTTGATATTTTACATTTATATTTTAGTGATTTTGTGTCTTTGTTTCAAATTTAATTCCATATGTCAGGTTCCACTTTCTTACATGATCCCAGGTATTCTTTTTTTTTGTATCATTCTTTTATTGAACACGATATATGGTACAACAAGAATCGATATTATAAGGCATAGAAATTGTACAGAAACATGAAAATACGAGAGCCCCTTACGCGCGCAGGCGCAGGTGCCCAAGTCTGACATTGGTACATTTTATCAAGTCATACAATGTTTGGCATTTAGAAAATGAACAGTTTGTACATGTAAATATCAATTTAACATGTTTAATGTAGCCTTGTCAAGTATATGATATCTGTGGGATCGAAGTATCATCTTTGTAGAGTGCTAATGTGAGAGTATATCTTCTCTCTACAACGACTGATCCCAGGTATTCTAATAGTTTCCATAGGCTGCTGAGTGAGCTCAAAGAAATCACACCAAAACTGAAGTAAAACTGGTTTAGTATAAAGATCTTCCTCAACAGGAAGTGATATTGACCAAAAGAGGAAGTAGTCCTGTACTTTATTGCTGACACATAACATTGTATACAAACTACTTTGGGACTTCACAGTTAGTAAGGAGTGAATATATAGATAATTGGTTGGGCAAGCCCAACGATAAGGCGCGTAGCGCTTTAGCATAATTTCTCCATAGTCTATATATGGCAATGATACTCCCAATCATGCTCAATCTATCTGTGACGTTGGTAACATAATTCCAATCCTCCTCTACTACCCTCCTCCTTATCCAGCATTCACTACCCTCCCCATCTCACCCCTCCCCACCTCCTTGAGATTATGCCTTCCCCAATCCCTTTCCACATCCCCTTCATACAGAGAATACTTGCGGGATCAATCTTATTGTAAATGTACAGGATTCACTTATATAGTTCCAAAGTATCTGGAAGACCTTGTATTGTATAAGATGAGTCTATTGTACACAATAAGGCATTACATGACAGTACCTGAAATTGTTAAAAAAAATCCTAAAACTAATAAAAATGATTTAACCAATAAAAAAGTATAATATTTATAAGAGGGAAAGTTATGACACACTAATGTTTGCTTACAGTATTGTTATCTTTATTACATTGCACATACTGTACTAAAGTAAAATTGTGTTTGGCATATAGCATAGCTGATACATATGTGTTACATTAAACCCACTGATAAGTTTACTAATGAAATTATCATAGTGCCCAAAATAAACTGTTAAATAACACATTCACATTTGGTACAACAGTACATAATCTCTCAGTGTGACCTTTGTGTCAAGATAATGCATATGCTTACTAGTAGATTTGCATACAAATGGTATCTGTGTGGGAGTTTGATTTATGCATTCTTAGAAATCTTTAATTTTGTCTGTGTAATGCATTGTTTATTAGGCACCCCTAGACCACATAGACCTCTAAAAAGGCATTTTAGAAGGGGGATTATAATAATCAATACATGAATTCAAAGCATAAAAAGAAACATTTAGTTTCTATTGTCACTGCTGTAACTGTAATACGATTTGCTATTCAGCAATCAGAAAGAACTAACTGAAACAATACGAATATTATTTATTATTATATAATTATATAAAAAGGTGCACCAAAAAACAGTTGGTGCATTCTGCCAGAGCAATGTAGGGTGTACCCAAAACGCAATATGTGGTGGTAGACTAATGTAAGGGCACACATCATGGCAGTGGTATGTGTGCCATTCACAACAGATTTGCAATGGCACTTTTTAAAGGCTATACAATTTTATTGTATTTTTTGTTACTTCATTTTAGTAGGTATTATTGATGAGGTTTTGTTAACTCTTAAATGCATGGAGGAAAATGAAATAATTAATTCTGGACACAGAATTTTAATTTTTTTAGGCTGTTCACCATACCAGAAAAAATGTGCAGTTTGCCTGTGGAGTTTGTAGAGTGCGCCTGAACCCCTTCAGGGCTGCTCCACATAAATAAACTGCAGCTTGTACTGTGACAGACTGCAGAAAGGATGGTGTTTTATGTCATGACAGTGGCCAATTCCAAACAGCTATATCTCCTGAACTCCTGAACACAATTCTGTGGAATCTCCCCTTTAATATGATATATGGATTGTGTTTTGAGGCTTCACAGAACCAGAGATATTCACCCTTAAAGTTGTACTAAAAAAGTAGATTTTCATGTACAGCGTTCTGTTGCTGATTGTAACTTTAACAGTGGATATCTCAGTGGATATCTTTGAAGCATCCATACACAATCCATAAACCATATTAACCCCTTAACGACTTGTCCTTTTTTAGTTTTTTTCACTTCCATTTTTCACTCCCCACCTTCAAAAATCTATAACTTTTTTATTTTTCCACATAAAGAGCTCTGTTATGGCTTATTTTCTGTGTACCTAATTGCACTTCGTAGTGACGGTATTTAATATTCCATGGTGCGTACTGGGAAGCAGGAAAAAATTCCAAATGCAGTGAAAATGGTGAAATAACACATTTGCGACGTTTTCTTGTGGGCTTGGATTTTACAGCTTTCACTTGTGTGCCCCAAATGACATGTCTACTTTATTCTTTGGGTTGCTACGATTACGTGGATACCAAATTTGAATAGGTTTTATAATGTTTTCATACATTTAAAAAAATTAAAACCTCTTGTACAAAATTTTATTGTCAATAACTTTTTCATACTTTGGTGTACGGAGCTGTGGGTGGTGTCATTTTTTGTGACTTTTGATGGCATTTTCATTGCTATCATTTTTAGGACTGTGCGACCTTTTGATCACTTTTTATAAATTTTTTTATATTTTCCAAAATGGCAAAAAAATGTCATTTTTTTACTTTGGACGCTATTTTCCGTTACGGGGTTAACCGCAGTGAAAAACCGTTATTATATTTTGATAGATCGGACATTTTTGGATGTGGTGATACCTAATGTGTTTATGACTTTTACTGTTTATTAATATTAATATCAGTTCTAGGGAAAGGGGAGTGCTTTGAATTTTTAGGTTTTTTTATTATAATTTTTTTTTTTTAAACTTTTTTTTACTTTTACTTTTACTATTTTTCAGACTCCCTAGGGTACTTTAACCCTAGGTTGTCTGATCGATCCTACCATATACTGCCATACTGCAATATGGAAGTATATGAGGATTTTACTCCTCATTCATTACAATGTGCTGATAGCACATTGTAATGAATGGGTTAAAACGAGACAGCTTCGGGCCTTCGGGACTTCTACTTTGAATATGAACAAATACAAGTTTGACTGGCAATAAGAAAAGATCTAATATTAGGGGATTATGGCGACCAACACTCTTAAAACGTTTAACCAAAAAAAGCCTCAGTAGCACTGAATAAGGAAAGTAACCAATACTTCATATGGTACACATAATGAATCTTTATTCATCACATCAGTCATACACAATGACCAGAAGAAAGTATTTAAAAACACCCCATTAAAAGAAATACACATAAAAAGAACCAACAGACAGTGTGATAATATCTGGACTGGGAGTTATCATATATAAAATGCATAACAAGGTCCTGGTAACACATCATAAATATCACAGCAGCAATTACACATTTTAGGGGAACAGAGAATACTCTAAATCATCCCAAATTATATTGAGCCAGCTATGACACAACCATAATACCAACCAGAGGCAATACTCCACAATTCCAGTACCACACTGTCCGAACACCCCGACGTACGTTTCGTACACTGCTTCGTCTCTTGAGAAGTTGGACTCCCAAAATTATTTGACTCTATTAGCTAAACTGTTAGTGGAAGCTGATTCCTTATAGAAGACGGAGGTCTCATGGTTGGGTATAGTTTAAGATGCTATTACTTCTGACCCTATTATACCTCTTCCCTACATTGCTTATCCCACCCTCTAGCAGATTTTTTGTGGAAGCACAATCAAAGTCTCAGAATGTATATGGAAAGGATGTAAACCTCAAATTGCTAATGTGATTCTATACAAACACAACTTGGCAAGAAGATAGGAGTCTGTAAAATTTAATCATACTACAAAGCCACACTACTATCTTTGTAGCTCAGCGTTTCCATGGATGCAAATTGAAGGTATATTAGTTGGAAAGATCTTTCAGCCTACAATGCCTAATGTGGGGGGTTTCTTTTTATAAAACTATGTCCCTTCTCACAAAGGCTATACTAGAGGGTTGGTTGAAACTCCATAAATCTGCACCTATTAGGTTAGTTTAATCATGGTGCTAAAAAATCGAATTTTTCTAGCAAGCTGCGCATCAGCAATCCTGTCAGCAATGAACCTGTGCATCAGAAGACTCACTAATGAGAAAAAAATCCTTTTGCTCATATTTGCTCATGTGATATTTCAGTTGTTCTTGTTGAATAAATAATAATGCAAAAATATCTACATCTCTGTTTTTTTCTTTCAAGAAGGGGAACAGAGTGTACATGGATGAGCACAAAAAGAACTTTTTTGATCTTACCAATTGGATGCAATGAAGAGTGAAACATTTAAAGGGGTCTGACTACTTTCCAGACCCACTGTAACTGATCACCAGAGTTAATATTTCAAAAGTGTTTAGGTGAAAGTACCTTTTTTGTTAGAATAGAAATCTATGGTGCAACAAAATGTGTTGACCTGGGAAAAGAAAATTTTAATTGTCTATAGCCTAGCCTAGGTAAACTTTTGCTTCAATTACAGAATTGTTTCTACATTATCTACACGGAGATGAATGAAATGTTAATAATGTTTTAGCACAAAAAACTCATAATTTCAGTAAAGAACACATCATGTCACTTGTTTGTCTTCATAGGTTTCTTATTTAAAGGTTTTAAGGTTTTTCAAAATTAAGCTTATATCAGCTAGAAATCCTAAATACCTTGCTTCCTTAAAGAATAATATATTTTAATCCCCTGGAGTATATATTCCCTTCTAATAACTTGTCAAAGTATTTTGGAAATGTTTTGGATTTTGACTTTAAAAATCCCACTTCAAAGTAAAATGCTTGCAAAATGTATATTTAATTCCAATTAATTAAATTGAAAAGACACAAATCCCTTTGAGAAGATAAGATGTAAAGTAAAAACTGTCATAAGGTCCTAATTTAAAATATGTACAATGCCATTTTTTCTTCATAATTTATGTTGACTTAAATAGTCAGATCTGCAATTTGTTCTTCTGTTCATCACAAGAAATGAAGAATCTACAGACGGAGTATTTTGCCAATTACATTTAGTTAAATAAAATACAAAGAATCATAATTGATCTTTGCATTTGGGCTACATTTTCTACATTCACCAACATTAAAATTAAACAGTCCGAAATTAAATTTGTGTTACTAGAATTTAGAGGAAATATAGAAAAAAGTAATAGAACAAGCTGCTCTAAAATCAAACAAAAAACTTACAAGCACAACATACTTACATTTAGTTGTCAACTCATAATCTAGTACAAGAGTACAATGTACAGCATAGGTAAGTTTTTTGTCCCTTATATTGTTGCTTCCAATAGGAACTTTGGGCCTCAGATCAAGCACATATTATAGTTTACCATCCAACACTACATCCCATATATATATATATATATATATATATATATATATATATATATATATATTTTCACACAATAGAATGTTACTCAGTGGTTACAGCACTAATCAACCACGGGCAGAAGTTGACAGTAACTGCTCCATCAGATACAGAACTGCATGTATCATTAACAACCATACACCACTGGCTGAACATGTCCTCTACATATAGGTTGCACTGTGACTCTCCATATATTATAATACATAATATGCACCCTGGTTAAATAATATAGAGTTCATTATAATTTATAATTTTATAAAATTCTTGATTCATGCAGTGTCACCCACTAAATTAATCAGTGTACTATAATTCACATAATACCCAATGAATTATAAAATAAACAAGCATTTAAAGAAAATGGAAAGGTCATCATTGGTGGACAATAAAGATAGGAGAGCATCAATTTACAACCATGGTGGTTTCTAAGTAACAGTGGGGGCCTGGTTAGGCTTCTTGGTTACAGCTAACACAATTTGTGTTCTTTGGGTTTATATAGAGTGAAGTTCTGTAGTGATCACCATTGACCTTCTGCTGTCACTGTGATGTCATTGCACCTACTGACTTCAGAGCTGAACACAATGCAGCAGAGCAGGAGGAAAGACAGCTGAATGGAATGAGGAAAGGTGAGTATTTTGTATGTTTCTAAAAAAAAGCAATAAATTATGGAAGGGGAAGTGATAAATAAAAGATGGTGGAAAACTGTATGTTGTGTAGGCCGTTATATTTACACACCAAATGTACATTTCTGAGAGGGGATAAAAGCCAAAAGTATTCCCCAATCAATTCTAGTTATACCCCCTGGAACCATTTCTAGTGTTGTTTGGCTGTGGGTTTGATGCTGATGTGCTACCAAGCATAAAATACATGGTTTTTGTCTCTTTTATCATTATTAGAGATGAGCGAACATACTCGTCCGAGCTTGATGCTCGATCGAGCATTAGTGTACTCGTAAGTGCTCGTTGCTCGGACGAGTATTTCGCCCGCTCGAGAAAATGGCAGCTCCCGCCGTTTTGCTTTTTGGCGGCCAGAAACAGAGCCAATCACAAGCCAGGAGACTCTGCACTCCACCCAGCATGACGTGGTACCCTTACACGTAGATAGTAGTGGTTGGCTGGCCAGATCAGGTGACCCTGGGATAGACTAGCCGCTGCCCGCGCTGCTCGGATCATTCTCTGTCTGGATGCCGCTAGGGAGAGAGCTGCTGCTGGTCAGGGAAAGCGTTAGGGTGTTCTATTAGCTTACTGTTAGGCAGGAGTGATTCTAAAAGAACCCAACAGCCCTTCTTAGGGCTACAATAACGTTATAATTTTTTTTTTTTTTTATTTGCAGCTAGTACCATATTGTGAGGAATTAGCAGGGGGACTTGCTACCGTTGTGTTTAGCTCTTAGTGACACACATATCCACCTCAAACACCAAAGTGGGAAAATTTATTAGGGGTTTGAGTAGAATTAGGCACAGTCTGCCAGTTTCTTTTTATTTTACGTTTATTGTTTTAATAACTCAGTGTCATCTCATCTGGCATAGTAGTGTGCTGTAATACTTGGCTAGAAAATAGCCATAGGAGAATACAAACGGCTTAATTACGCCTACAGTAGCGTTATATATATTTGTTTTCTGGTTGATCTGCTGGTGGCTGTAGTTGTTGCAGTGCATCTACTAGTAAATTGTGAGCAATTTGGAGTCAGACTTGCGACCACTGTGTTTTAGTGACGCACATATCCATCGCAAAGACCGAAGTGGGAAAATTTATTAGGGCCCGGGGTTGTATTTCAATTAGGCACAGTCTGCCATTTCCTTTTTTATTTTACGTTTATTTTTTTCATAACTCAGCGTCATCTCATCTGGCATAGTAGTGTGCTGTAATACTTGGCTAGAAAATAGCCATAGGAGAATACAAACGGCTTAATTACGCCTACAGTAGCGTTATATATATTTGATTTCTGGTTGATCTGCTGGTGGCTGTAGTTGTTGCAGTGCATCTACTAGTAAATTGTGAGCAATTTGGAGTCAGACTTGCGACCACTGTGTTTTAGTGACGCACATATCCATCGCAAAGACCGAAGTGGGAAAATTTATTAGGGCCCGGGGTTGTATTTCAATTAGGCACAGTCTGCCATTTCCTTTTTTATTTTACGTTTATTTTTTTCATAACTCAGCGTCATCTCATCTGGAATAGTAGTGTGCTGTAATACTTGGCTAGAAAATAGCCATAGGAGAATACAAACGGCTTAATTACGCCTACAGTAGCGTTATATATATTTGATTTCTGGTTGATCTGCTGGTGGCTGTAGTTGTTGCAGTGCATCTACTAGTAAATTGTGAGCAATTTGGAGTCAGACTTGCGACCACTGTGTTTTAGTGACGCACATATCCATCGCAAAGACCGAAGTGGGAAAATTTATTAGGGCCCGGGGTTGTATTTCAATTAGGCACAGTCTGCCATTTCCTTTTTTATTTTACGTTTATTTTTTTCATAACTCAGCGTCATCTCATCTGGCATAGCAGTGTGCTTTCATACTTGGCTATAAAATAGCCATAGCAATAGGATAGCATCGTTTGGTTTTAAAAACTAAAAAACACAAAAAAAAAAAAAAAAAAAGTTAAAAAAAAAATTCAAGTTATAACTCTCATTTTCAAAATGTTTAACCCGAGGACTAGGGGTAGAGGACGAGGGCGGGGACGTGGGCGTCCAACTACTGCAGGGGTCAGAGGCCGTGGTCCTGGGCGGGGTGAGACACCACCTGCTTATGAGGGAGCAGGGGAACGCCGCAGAGCTACACTCCCTAGGTTCATGTCTGAAGTTACTGGGAATCGTGGTAGAGCACTGTTGAGGCCAGAACAGTGCGAACAGGTGATGTCGTGGATTGCCGACAATGCTTCGAGCAATTTGTCCACCAGTCAGTCTTCCACGCAGTCCACCCATGTCACCGAAATCGGCACTCCTCCAGCTCCTGCACCTCAGCCTCCTCCCCCCCAGTCTGCCCCCTCCCAGCAAAATTTGCCATTTGAACCGGCATACTCTGAGGAACTGTTTTCTGTACCATTCCCACAGTCACAAACCACTTGTCCGGTTGCTGATGAGCAATTTTCCGATGCCCAGGTTTTCCACCAGTCGCAGTCTGTGGGTGATGATGACCTTGTTGACGTACTGGAAGAAGTGTGTAAAGAGGTGTCCGACGATGAGGAGACACGGTTGTCAGACAGTGGGGAAGTTGTTGTCAGGGCAGGAAGTCCGAGGGGGGAGCAGACTGAGGGATCGGAGGATGATGAGGTGACAGACCCAAGCTGGGTTGAGAGGCCGGGTGAACACAGTGCTTCTGAGACGGAGGAGAGTCCTTGACCAGAACAGGTTGGAAGAGGCAGTGGTGGGGCCAGACGGAGAGGCAGGGCCAGAGCAGGTGCATCAGCGCCAAATGTGTCAACTAGTGAAGCTCCCGTGGCAAGGGCTCCTGCGGCGAGGGCTAGATTTTCAGAAGTCTGGAGGTTCTTTAAGGAAACACCGGATGACCGACGGACTGTGGTGTGCCACATTTGCCAAACCAGGATCAGCAGGGGTTCCACCACTACTAGCTTAACTACCACCAGTATGCGCAGGCATATGAATGCTAAACACCCCACTCAGTGGCAACAAGCGCGTTCACCTCCGGCCGTGCACACCACTGCTCCTTCCCCTGTGTCAGCTGATAGTCAGCCCCCTGCCCAGGACCCTGCCACAAAAACCCCATCGTCGCCTCCACGATCCTCCACAGCATCCACCAGCGTTCAGCTCTCCATACCCCAGACGCTGGAGCGGAAACGCAAATATAGTGCAACCCACCCGCACGCCCAAGCCCTTAATGTGCACATCTCCAGATTGCTAAGCCTGGAGATGCTGCCCTATAGGCTAGTAGAGACCGAGGCCTTTCGCAGCCTCATGGCGGCGGCCGCCCCTCGGTATTCGGTCCCCAGCCGCCACTACTTTTCCCGATGTGCCGTCCCAGCCCTGCACCATCACGTGTCAGACAACATAATCCGTGCCCTGACCAACGCCGTTTCTGACAAGGTCCACCTGACCACGGACACGTGGACGAGTGCTGTCGGGCAGGGCCACTATATATCTCTGACGGCACATTGGGATAACTTGGTGGAGGCTGGGACCGAGTGTGACCCTGCGGCTGGTCATATACTGCCGACGCCGAGGATTGCGGGGCCTACCTCGGTCCAGGTGTTTGAGGCCTACTATGCCTCCTCCTCCTCCCACCCCTCCTCCACCTCCTCCTCCGAACGACCATCCGTGGGCATGGCGCCATCAGTCGGTAGCTCTAGGCACAGCAGCAGTGCCGTCGCTAAGCGACAGCAGGCGGTGCTCAAACTGCTGAGCCTAGGCGATAAAAGGCACACCGCCCAAGAACTATTACAGGGCATCACGGCGCAGACTGATCTGTGGCTGGCACCGCTGAACCTGAAGCCAGGCATGGTTGTGTGTGACAACGGCCGTAACCTGGTGGCGGCTCTGCAACTCGGCAGACTGACACATGTGCCATGCCTGGCCCATGTGTTAAATCTGATAGTTCAGCGTTTCCTCAAGACATACCCCAATCTGTCTGATTTGCTCACGAAGGTGCGCCGCATCTGTGCGCATTTCAGGAAGTCCAGCACAGATGCTGCCACTCTCAGGGCAGCGCAGCGCCGCCTCCAACTGCCCGCTCACCGACTGTTGTGCGACGTGCCCACGAGGTGGAATTCAACACTGACCATGTTATCCAGAGTTTACCAGCAGCGCCGAGCGATTGTAGACTGCCAGATGTCAACTTCCACCAGAACTGGTAGTCAGGTCAGTCAGCTTCCTCAAGTCTACAATGAGGAGTGGACGTGGATGTCTGATATCTGTCAGGTGCTGAGTAACTTTGAGGAGTCAACACAGATGGTCAGTGGCGATGCCGCCATCATCAGCCTCACCATCCCGCTGCTTGGCCTGTTGAAAAACTCTCTGGTCAGCATGAAGTCGGAAGCTTTGCGCTCCTCACAAGAGACGGGGGAAGAAGATTCCCTTGTTGATAGCCAAAGCACCCTTAGGTCTGTTTCTCAGCGCATATCGGAGGAGGTGGAGGTGGAGGAGGAAGAGGAGGAGAATGTTGGCGAGACACAAGAGGGGACCATTGTTGAGTCCTTCACTGTTGAGCGTGTATGGGCAGAAGAAGAGGAATTGGAGGAGTTGGAGGAGGAGGAAATGGACAGTCAGGCCAGTGAGGGGAGCGAATTCTTACGCGTTGGTACTCTGGCGCATATGGCAGATTTCATGCTAGGCTGCCTATCCCGTGACCCTCGCGTTCAAAGAATTTATTCCAGCACCGATAACTGGGTGTTCACTCTCCTGGACCCACGGTACAAGCAAAATCTTTCCACTCTCATCCCTGGAGAGGAAAGGAGTGTGAGAATGCATGAATACCAGCAGGCCCTGGTGCACAAGCTGAAACAGTATTTCCCTTCTGACAGCGCTAGCGGCAGAGTGCGTAGTGCTGCGGGACAAGTTGCGAGGGAGAGTAGGCGAGCAGGCAGCTTGTCCAGCACTGGCAAGGGTACGCTTTACAAGGCTTTTGCCAGCTTTATGTCACCCCAGCAAGACACTGTCACCTGTCCCCAGTCTCGGCAGAGTAGGGCTGATCTTTACAGAAAGATGGTGAGGGAGTACGTAGCTGACCATACCATCGTCCTAAATGATCACACAGCTCCCTACAACTACTGGGTTTCAAAGCTGGACATGTGGCACGAACTGGCGCTGTACGCCTTGGAGGTTCTTGCCTGCCCTGCCGCTAGCGTCTTTTCCGAGCGGGTTTTCAGTGCAGCTGGTGGCATCATCACCGATAAGCGTACACGCCTGTCGACTGACAGCGCTGACAGGCTGACGCTTATCAAGATGAATAAAGCATGGATTTCTCCTAATTTCCAATCTCCAGCAGGTGAAGGAAGCTCAACCTGAATAATTTATCCACTCCTCCTCCTCCTCCTCATTTTCCTCCTTCTCCTGCTCTTTGTACAGTAAAGCAGAGGAAACTGGCTATTTTTTGACAGGGCCCACTGGCTCTACCTATAGTACTTTATGCATTTAATTTTTCTGGAGGGCCACCGACCCGGTCCTCTGTTTTAAACAATTTTTTGGACTGCCACATACAGGCAATCAATCTATTCCATTTTTCTGGAGGGCCACCTACCTGCTCCTCTGGTTTGAAAACTTTTTTGGACTGCCACATACAGGCACTCAATCTATTCCATTTTTCTGGAGGGCCACCTACCTGCTCCTCTGGTTTGAAAACTTTTTTGGACTGCCACATACAGGCACTCAATCTATTCCATTTTTCTGGAGGGCCACCTACCTGCTCCTCTGGTTTGAAAACTTTTTTGGACTGCCACATACAGGCACTCAATCTATTCCATTTTTCTGGAGGGCCACCTACCTGCTCCTCTGGTTTGAAAACTTTTTTGGACTGCCACATACAGGCACTCAATCTATTCCATTTTTCTGGAGGGCCACCTACCTGCTCCTCTGGTTTGAAAACTTTTTTGGACTGCCACATACAGGCACTATCCAAATTGAATTGTCTCCATAGCAGCCTCCACACGTTGTCTCCATTGCTACCTCCAAAAGTCGTTTATATAGCTGCCTCCATACATCGTCCCTTTATCAAACGAGGTGTGTCAGGCCGAAATTTGGGTTGTTTTCATGGATTCCACATCAAAGTTGTTAACCTTGTCGCCACCCTGCTGTGTTATCCACAAAATACACTGGCAAACTTTTACCATTTACGGATATTATTTCAGCGCTTCTTGCGCATCTGTTTACATTCCCCTCACCCGCCATATCCTAAACTTATAAGAACGCTACTACACTTGATCTTATACAAAAGGTTCTTAGAAGTGCTGTTTGGGGAGTAGCCTAGAGATAGGGGCTTGGATTGGCGAAAGCTCGCCTGGCAGCGGAGCGCCAGCTCCATGCGCATCATGCGCTTCTTGCGCATCTGTTTACATTCCCCTCACCCGCCATATCCTAAACTTATAAGAACGCTACTACACTTGATCTTATACAAAAGGTTCTTAGAAGTGCTGTTTGGGGAGTAGCCTAGAGACAGGGGCTTGGATTGGCGAAAGCTCGCCTGGCAGCGGAGCGCCAGCTCCATGCGCATCATGCGCTTCTTGCGCATCTGTTTACATTCCCCTCACCCGCCATATCCCAAACTTATAAGAACGCTACTACACTTGATCTTATACAAAAGGTTCTTAGAAGTGCTGTTTGGGGAGTGGCCTAGAGACAGGGGCTTGGATTGGCGAAAGCTCGCCTGGCAGCGGAGCGCCAGCTCCATGCGCATCATGCGCTTCTTGCGCATCTGTTTACATTCCCCTCACCCGCCATATCCCAAACTTATAAGAACGCTACTACACTTGATCTTATACAAAAGGTTCTTAGGAGTGCTGTTTGGGGAGTAGCCTAGAGACAGGGGCTTGGATTGGCGAAAGCTCGCCTGGCAGCGGAGCGCCAGCTCCATGCGCATCATGCGCTTCTTGCGCATCTGTTTACATTCCCCTCACCGCCATATCCCAAACTTATAAGAACGCTACTACACTTGATCTTATACAAAAGGTTCTTAGAAGTGCTGTTTGGGGAGTAGCCTAGAGACAGGGGCTTGGATTGGCGAAAGCTCGTCTGGCAGCGGAGCGCCAGCTCCATGCGCATCATGCGCTTCTTGCGCATCTGTTTACATTCCCCTCTCCGCCATATCCCAAACTTATAAGAACGCTACTACACTTGATCTTATACAAAAGGTTCTTAGAAGTGCTGTTTGGGGAGTAGCCTAGAGACAGGGGCTTGGATTGGCGAAAGCTCGCCTGGCAGCGGAGCGCCAGCTCCATGCGCATCATGCGCTTCTTGCGCATCTGTTTACATTCCCTTCACCCGCCATATCCCAAACTTATAAGAACGCTACTACACTTAACTTGGTGCAGGCTGGGACCGAGTCTGACCCTGGGGCTGGTCATATACTGCCGACGCAGAGGATTGCGGGGCCTACCTCGGTCCAGGTCTAAAAAAGGCCTACTATACCTCTTCCTCCTCCCACCCCTCCTCCACCTCCTCCTCCTCCTCCGAATTACCATCCGTGGGCATGGCGCCATCAGTCGGTAGCTCTAGGCACAGCAGCAGTGCCGTCGCTAAGCGACAGCAGGCGGTGCTCAAACTGCTGAGCCTAGGCGATAAAAGGCACACCGCCCAAGAGCTATTACAGGGCATTCCACATCAAACTTGTTAACTTTGTCGCCACCCTGCTGTGTAATCCACAAAATATACTGGCAAACTTTTATCATTTACCGATATTATTTCAGCGCTTCTTGCGCATCTGTTTACATTCCCCTCACCCGCCATATCCCAAACTTATAAGAACGCTACTACACTTGATCTTATACAAAAGGTTCTTAGAAGTGCTGTTTGGGGAGTAGCCTAGAGACAGGGGCTTGGATTGGCGAAAGCTTGCCTGGCAGCGGAGCGCCAGCTCCATGCCAAGGTCCAACTAACATAGTTTTAACTGCAGCACCTTTAATCTACTACTAGTTCACTGCCTCCATACATGGTCCCCTTATCAAACGAGCTGTGTCAGGCAGAATTTTGGGTTGTTTTCATGGCTTCCATGTTAACTTTGTCGCCACCCTGCTGTGTAATCCACAAAATATACTGGCAAACTTTTATCATGTACCGATATTATTTGAGCGCTTCTTGCTCACCTCCTTTGGTTCCTCTCTGCCACCCATTGGTTTGAAGCCTGAGTCCATTTAGGGTATGTTGCCATGACACTCTCTAGCCTGCCGCTGCTGCCGCTGCCGCTGCCTCTGCATGCCATCCCCTATAGTGTCAGGGTCAATTATTGGATGTTTTAGATGCTATCTAGCCTCATTCGGTCACTCTGTCATGGCCATGCTGTTGCCCATAATTTTGGCATAATGGTGCGATTAAGCAGCCTCAGAGGCATCCATGCATGCTGCCCCTGCTGTTTCCTGTCCATTTCCGTGGTGTTTCCATCCTTTTCTGAGGTTCCCAGGTGTTTGGCCAAGCTTCCCTGTGCAGAGCCTTGGTCCCCTTGAAAAATGCTCGAGTCTCCCATTGACTTCAATGGGGCTCGTTACTCGAAACGAGCACTCGAGCATCGGGAAAAGTTCGTCTCGAATAACGAGTACCCGAGCATTTTAGTGCTCGCTCATCTCTAATCATTATATATTAAGTTTGTCAGACTTAATTCTCCCTTTGGACAAACCTGTTATAGAGACCCATTTTCTGTGAAATTGCGTGGTCTCATCTGCTTTCATGTGTACTTAAATACAGCACTTCAATGTTACGGGTGAGGGTGAAGTTTTAATCCATGTGCAGTTTTTTGGTTTATAGTACAATGCTTCTCGAGCCTAGTGCAAAACACAGCCCTCCAGAATATAAATCATAAATAGAGATGAGCGAGTATACTCGTCGGAGTATACTGCTAGGTCAAGTATTAGCATACTCGGACCGGCTCGTTGCTCGGACGAGTATCTCGCCGGCTCGAGATCGAGCTTTAAAGTAATAAAAGACAGGGAAGAACAGTGTTTACAGTGAAGAATAACACATTACACATATTTTCAGATGTTTTCCTTGTAAGAACACATTGAAATAATACTATTCTTCACTTTGCAGATGTTCGTGCATGTCTTCCGGAGTTAGGAGATGTGCGCGAACATCTGGAATGTGAAGAATAGTGTTCTTTCAATGTGTTCTGCACTTAAATGGTCCTGTGTTCACTGTTTTCACAGTTTTTATGCTATTCTCCACTTTGCAGATGTGTGTGCACATCTCTTAACTTATCGGAAGACACGCGCGAACACCTGCAAAGTGAAGAATAGTGTTCTTTCACGATGTGTTCTTACAATGAAAACATCTGTAAACATCTGTAATGTGTTATTCTGCACTGTTCTTTTAATGTGTTCTTTCAATGAAAAAATGGTCGGGTCTCCCATTGACTTTAATGTGGTTTGAATAACGAGCACCCGAGCATTTTAGTGCTCGCTCATCTCTACTTATAAGCTAGAATCTGGCACAAGCAAATTCCTAGAAAGGTACAAGTATAGTGCAACTAGGTACTAGGATTTTCATGCACCACTCCCAGAGTGGCTTTTCACCTCATAAATTGGACAGTAGTAGTTTTACTTCATAAATCTGTCTAGCACATCAGGAATTTGGGAAATTGGGAAATTATATGCAACTGCTTTGAGATTTAAAAGAGAAAACTGACATAAATTTGCCAGACGCATTTAAATCTATGTGCTGTGTGTGCGGTGGCACTAGGGAAGTAATTTGGGAGAGCCTTGGGTGATGCGCAGGGTTGCCACCATGTAGGTGCCAGTGTACAAACCCTAGACCATTTAAGATTGAGTCCAGGGTCAAGCTCAGGTCCAGGGGACACAAAACCACTAAAGTTTGGCATGGACTTAAAGTTTGCAGTTTGGTCATTTTTCAACACAAATCATCATCCAAAGCCCATAATAATTTTTCTGTTGCTATCACTGTGTAGGAGGGTTGCAGGACCAGTGTCATTATTCAATTACATTTTTGTACCAGAAATATGATGCCATTAAAAAACTTTTATTAACACCTTTAGTGAGAGGATAAACAATGAACTGCAAGTTTATGCTTGCTTTTTTTGTATTCTGAATTTTGGTTGTGTCATAAACCATATGTATTATGAAAAACATTGTACCTTTATTTTACATTTTGCTACCATTATGCATTATTTTAAAGAAATATTTAGATTTTGTGTTTTATATCATGTTAATTGGTCAATATTTAATTTTATTAGGAGGATAACGTTTTAATTTATACTACTTTTGTATAGATTGTAATTATTGATTCTTTCCATCGTACAGATTATGAGACTTTTGATGTTAAATTGGGTGTTGTTGTGGTCATGGCAACACCAAACGTGTATGTTTATTTATTATTTTACAGTTTTATAAAATTACTGAAGGAGAATGTCAGAGACAGTCACTGAAGGAGAGTATCAGAGACGGTCGCTGAAAGAGAGTGTCAGAGGCAGTCCGGAAAGAAAAGGTCAGAGATTGTTACTGAAAGAGAGGGTCAGAGGCGGTCACTGAAAGAGAGGTTCACAGACAGAGAGGAAGATCAATATAAAATATTTTTTGTTAACCCCTTCTATTTTGTTAAAGCTTAGAGCAGTTATTTCCTATCTAGGGCAGCACCGAGCTTGATGCTCGTTCGAGTATTAGAGTACTCAAAATGGCTCGTTGCTCAAATGAGTATTTCGCCTGCTCCAGTGCTCATTTCGAGTAAGCAGTTAGCAGATGTATGGAAACATCTGCAATGTGTTCTCCACACATAATGTTCTTCACATACTATTGTATGTGAACACATTGCAGATGTTTCCATACATCTGCTTGCTTAGAACTTTTTCCGATGCGCTTGAGTGCTTGTTTCGAGTTAGCAGTTAGCAGATGTATGGAAACATATATGGAAACAATCCAATTCAATTCAGCAGCAATAACCTCTGTCAGAATATTCATGAGCAGGGGAATGAGAAGCTGTGGCTCAGGCAGACAGAATCCGGGAGAACATGTGGGCGAGCAAGGTGCCTGCCTGCGCTAAACTATTGTAGAATATCGACCTGCAAGCTCTACTGCTCCTGTCCATGAACACTTAGAGCACAAACATATTCACAGAGTGGATTGTAAGCCGGATACATTGTAGCTGCTGCAGCATGTTTTGTAAATACAGTGGAATAATTGTTATGATGTAAACACAGTGGAATAATTGTTATGATGTATCTGGTGTAGTATGACACAAGGTATTTCAGCACCATGGACAGTTCCCTGCTTTTATACATAACCCTCAACTGCTAACTTAGAACACCGACTTTTTCAGATGTTCAAATGCTCGTTTCGAGTTATTTCTCAATAAAATGACACATTTTATTGGTCCCCTTGAAAAATGCTCGAGTCTCCCATTCACTTCAATGGGGTTCGTTATTCAAAACGAGCACTCGAGCATCGGAAAAAGTTCGACTTGATTAACGAGCACTCGAGCATTTTAGTGCTCACTTATCTCTAGTCCTGGCGAATTTGCTTTAACGTTTGTGATTGGTGCCAGCAGATGGTGTTAATTGGGAAGGGGTAAGGGGGGCTAAGTCAAACGAGGACTTGAACTTGTATGTTTATTTTGGGTCCGCTCAACACTAATTATAAACTGTTTGTTTGACAGGCAACCTGTGAGATTTTGCATTATTTTAAAGTGCAGAAACTAACTACCTGCTTTGGATGTACAGTTATGTCTATTTGAACCATAGGATTAATGTTAATTAATGTATTACTGTATCTCTGCAGGTGTGTGGAGACTTGCAGCTATTGATGCTCCAATTGGGGTTATGTGAAATATGCCAATATATTTTCCCAGATGGAACAATGAAAACTTTGCCTTTTGACTCCCTTGTTAGGCAACCCCTTTAAGATCAAGATCAAAAAGCCTAATGACATTATGAGTGATTGAAGCCAAACCAGTATATCTATTCCAAAATGGATATATAATTGAAGTTTTATGTGAGCTATACAAGACACTAAATGTACAAGAGACTCAACGAGCAAAGGAAATTTCCAGGACATCTACTATCCTGACATTTCTTTGGAATGGATTCATGGTATTTGATTAGAACAGCTTGAGCATGAATGAAAAGAAGGGAACTACGTTGACAGGACATCCCAAGAAGTGAGATGTAGGTCTTGCATTCTTACGGGAGTATAATCAAAACGACAACACAAAGGATGGATTCATAAAAGTCTATATGACTGCGAGAGGGATCTCGAATGGGTAGGATGCTATTATCCAAAATTCATAGGATTCTTTTAGTAGCAAGTGGTGACTTCAAAGAATCACAAACTGTTGTGATTTTTTTGCTCTGGTATGCTGGAAGCAACTACCAGCCTAGCTGCTTGGTATTATCCCGCTCAGAAACAAGCTCTTGGAGGAAAATGTAACCATTAGCAGGAAATTTGGAACACGACAGAACATTGTACACTGGAGTTAAGTACATTGGAGTTAAGATACATTCATATTTAGAATAGTAGTGCAGTGTTTTTTAAAAGTTATTTTGCTAGTTGCTAATTTAAGTGGAAAATCAGAACGTTAATAATTGGCTAAAAATGCTGAATTGCAAATAAATTCCACTTTTTGGATTAAGCAATAGAAACTCAGCAATCAAAATCTATAGCTGCTAAGGCTCTGCCTCACAACTATGCAAAAGAAAAGCTTGATTACAAATAATAACCATTCTGTTAGCTTAACAGCTTAAAAGGACCTTATCATCAGAAATTGGGACAATAAACCTGGGGTAGTTTATACTAAACTATAATATAACTATAATATTAGGTAACAAGTTCCCTATAAAGAATGAAAGTTGAGCATTGATTGGTAATTATAAAAAAATATGTTGCCCATAGCAACCAATGCCAGCACATCTTTTATTTGGGTTCTTTACCAGAAGGAGCACAATTTTTACTTGCAAGTTGGATTTCCTTCTGCCTGTGTATGATTAAAACTATAGCAATATAGTATCCTTTTAGTGTAAAACAATGGAATGAATTTATCAATATGTTGTGTGGTCCATGACAGTTCTTCCAGTGTAAGACTGTCGAGTTTTACTTTAGACTGTCAAAGGTGTCCCTGCAATCCACCTATCAGATCACAGGCACATCCTTGCCCCTCTCCGTGGTGGCTCCCAGTCCCTAGCTCACTTACCTCTCTGTGTTCCTGCTCCCAGGAACATGTCCCTGCTCCCTAGGACGTGTGTGCTCCGGCAGTCGCAGATTTAAAGGGCCAGCGTGTCACTGATTGGCACTGGTCAATTCCTTAAAAGCTGACTTCTCCCAGCAATCCCCGCCAGATCTTAGCGCTCCAAGCCTATGAGAAAGCTTCCTCTGCGTGTCTTCTGTATTCTGATCTCCCGTTGTGACCTGATCCTGACTTCGTACCTTTGCTGCCAGCCCTGACCTCCTGCTCCATTCCCGACTTTGCATCCTTGCTACCCTTATTGACCATCTGCCTTTCCCTGACCATGAGATTGCCCATTGTTTCTGTACTTCGACCTTGGCTGCCACCGCAAATCGACCTGTGGAACTACCTGATGGCACCACGACAAAGCAAGACCATCCTGCTTTGCGGTGGGCTCTGGTGAAGACCTGGTGCCACTTAGATTCCAGTCCAAGGTGTCGGCTTGTGTCATTGTCCGCAGTGGTCTAGGGGGTTCAATAACCCTGAAGCCTGACATAGACCTAATTTTATTTGGTCTAAACTGTGCACAATAGTGTGGATTAGTTCCCACACAGTCATGCCTTCTTCCTCAAAGACCAGACCCCTTTTCTGAAGGCCTCACCCCCTATGTTGGAAAAGTCAAAAGAGTGTAAAAAAAAACCTGTGATGCAAGACATTTTTGGCATAAATTTACATGTGCATAAATAAATTCCCCCCAATGTACGTGAAATGGTTTTAGAAGTCTATAAAGGAATGGGTCCTAAAGTTTCTTATGGCAATCCTAATGTTGAATAAGACTAACATTTCTGTAATCTGGAAATGAAATGGTGCCAGTGCATGGGTTAGACAGATGACTTGTATGAGGTGAAGTTGATGATGTGCGGTAGTCTCTTGTGAACCTTTTCTACCGCAATAGCAAGTCTGTAAATGGCTCCATAAACAATACCTAACAATGTGTTTCAGAAAATACTTACATCACTGTTATCATTCTTACACCCTTTGGCACTTTCTAAAAATCAACATTTGTCTTTTCCTGAAGACAACTAAAAATAATGAAATAAAAGACAAACCAGATGCAAGTTCCTGAAGTAGTACTATTTTTTCTTAATATCCCAGAGTTTGTAGTTATACAGATAATTTGATTCTCATTATGATGTCGTAAATAAAATATGATTGCTGTGTCACACATGATTTATGAACAACATTTTCAACTCAGGCTTCCAAAGATGAAAGTGAGCAATTCCATCTCATGCAAATGTCTCCAGGGCTGTGAGAAGTTGGCTGTAAAAGCTCACAGGAAACCTGACCTTTTTACTCACATCATTAGTATGTATGTTCTTCCTTCTTTAGTCCTGCTAATGGCAATATACCGTTCATTTTAAAATTACATGGCACATGACAATATATATTTGCTTACATGCTATGTACCGAACGGTTCATAATTGTTTTAATACTGTCTGGCAGATGTTATACAAATGTTAAATACGCCTGTCTTATAATAGTTTGTAATGCATAAATTATTATTTCTTCCAATTATCCTAGTACCATAGCAGAACATCATTTCCATATTTCAGCTTTCAGTTTATTTACCAATTTTAAATAATACTTGTAGCAAGAATTCATTACTTTGAAATATTAGTCCATACTGTGTATGTTTCTTCATGTATTAATTCATGATATCAAATTCTAATTACAGCTAAATTCCTTCAATTTGAATCAAATGTACCTGAAATGCTGGATAAGCTTTCAGAAAAATATGTAACTGTCAAATGCTTGATTCATTTTTAATTTTCCATTTTTTGTGGTACAAGCCATTTTGGGGAATCACTCCAGCAGACACTGGGGCTTATTTACTAAGGGTCCGCGGATCGCATTTTCGTCGGACTTCCCGACATTTTGTTGATTTGCGTGGCTGTGACAGGGATTTAGAAGGGGATTGTGTCGCACGCAATCAGATTTTCATGCAACAGAAATGGGGGGGGGGGCATCAGACGATCTGAATGATTCGGACTGAGACCAGGATTTAATATTCAAGTTGTGTCGTATCCAATGCACTTACATACAGTCATGGCCATAAGTTTTGAGAATGGCACAAATATTCTATTTTTACATGATCTGTTACATGCTGGTTTTTATGTGTGTATGTCAGATGTTTTTATCACATACAGAAATACAAGTGCAATCATATTATGAGTAACAAAAGCTTTTATTGACAGTTAGAATGAGTTAATGCAGCAAGCAAGTCAATATTTGCAGTGTTGATTCTTCTTCTTCAGGACTTCTGCAATTCTCCTTGGCATGATCTCAATCAACTTCTGGACCAAATCCTGACTGATAGCAGTGCACTCTTGCACAATAAATGCTTGCATTTTGTCACAATTTGTTGTTTTTTGTTTGTCCACCCGTCTCTTGATGATTGACCACAAGTTCTCAATTGGATTAAGATCTGGGGAGTTTCCAGGCCATGGACCCAAAATCTCTATGTTTTGTTCCCTGAGCCATTTAGTTATTACCTTTGCTTTATCGCAAGGTGCTCCATCACGCTGGAAAAGGCATTGTTGATCACCAAACTGCTCTAGGACGGTTGGGAGAAGTTGCTCTTGGAGGACATTCTGGTACCATTCTTTATTCATGGATGTGTTTTTAGGCAAAACTGTGAGAGAGCCAATTCCCTTGGCTGAGAAGCAACCCCACACATGAAAGGTTGCAGGGTGCTTTACAGTTGGCATGAGACAAGACTGGTGGTATTGCTAAACTTGTCTTCCCCGAATAAGCTGTTTTCCAGATGTTTCAAACAATCGGAAAGGGGATTCATCAGAGAAAATGACTGTACCCCAATCCTCAGCAGTCCACTCCCTGTTGTTTTTTCTGTAAAGAAGTGGCTTCTTTGATGCCCTCCTTGACCCCAGGCCTTGTTCCAAGAGTCTCCGCCTCACGGTGCGTGCAGATGCACTCACACCTGCCTGCTGCCGTTCCTGAGAAAGCTTTGCACTGCTGGTAGTCTGATCCCGAAGCTGAAACACTTTTAAGAGATTGTCCTGGGGCTTGCTGGTCCTTCTGGGGTGCCCTGACGCCTTTTTGGCAACAACGGAACCTCTTTCCTTGAATTCCTTGATGATGCAATAGATTGTTGACTGAGGTGCAATCTTTCTAGCTGCAATAATCTTCCCTATTAGGCCAGTTTTGTGCAGTGCAATGATGACTGCACGTGTCTCTTTAGAGATAACCATGGTAAACATAAGAGAAACAATGATGCCAAGCACCAGCCTCCTTTTAAAGTGTCCAGTGGTGTGATTCTTACTTAATTATGACAGATTGATCTCCAGTCCTGTCCTCATCAACACCCACACCTGCGTTAATGGAGCAATCACTGAAACAATGTTAGCTGTTCCTTTTAAGGCAGGCCTACAATGAAGTTGAAATGTGTTTTGGGGGAAAAAGTTCATTTTCTAGGCAAATATTGACTTTGCAATTAATTTCTGTTAAGCTGATCACTCTTTATAACATTCTGGAGTATATGCAAATTGCCATTATGAAACCTGATGCGGTATACTTTGTAAAAATTAACATTTGTATCATTCTCAAAACTTTTGTCCATGACTGTACACCAGGAAGAAGATGGTGAACTCCGGCATACCTGAGAGGAGAAGTGACACATGCAGGATATTGGGCGCATGATCTTAGTGAATCACGGCACAGTGCACTATCGTCAGACAATGCAGGTTCGGGAACTCTGAGGGAATGGGTAAGTAAATGTGCCCCGCTAGGTATTCCTGCAGGAAACAGAGACACACACAGGTTATCGTCCACATAAAGTGTTTTATTAGCACACCTAAACCACACAACATAAACATTAAATCAGCCTTTGCAAAGGCATAAACAAAACAAATCCTGCTTGGCCGAGCACTGACTAATACAATGCAAGAGCAAATAGCTGCCAGGCAACCACATTTGACTCACAGAAATCAGTTTCCAGGCATTTACTTACCTTGTTTATAATAGAAATTGCAGCCTTCAGATCCCCAGGAAAGTGTGCCTATGATGAAGGAAAAGGAGCTCTATCCTTACTGTCTACACTGATAGTGGCATTAAAAGGGTTAAACAGTCACATTCAATGATTACATGTACTATGATTGCATGTATAATTATTGCATGAGCTCCTGCTGGGCTCCTGTGATGATTATCATGAAGATGTACCTGCATGACCAATGGGAGCAACTACAGTATCTGCTAAAAAGTATGTACAGGTGCATAATTCTGTGGAATGGAATTAATACGTATCATTATGCTTTATGTATTACATACACAGTACCTATGCAAGGAAGAATATAATTAAACTATAATATCCCCACTCCCACCAAGAAATTCATTAATAAAAATTGCTTGCTTCCTAGAATATTATTTGAATAAAAATGATTGACCTTAGTTTACACTTTGTTGCAATTATTAACTTTTAAATTCCAATAACATCTAAATAATCTTTTTGACTATATTTTACTATGTTTTGGTGGAGGAAAACGAGAAGGTATAATGCAAACTGAAATAGTTAGCCACCTTCCCATCTATTCCTCTATTGCACCTACAGCATTATTATATAACTATTAGGTGAAGTGAATCAAAAGTGCGCATTTGCATAATATTTTCTAAATGACCAACCTCATTTAATATTCTTTTTCATTTAATAGCCTATTGTTTTTAAATGGGATTTATTTGCAGCATACTGAAATAAATAAGATATCAATTCATTGAGATACTATAGATGCATTGAGATGCCTATGATCCTTATGAATTTCCATCAGCTTTTCATATTGACTTCCAAAAGTGCACTGTATATTCTTTACAGGCCTCATTGCCTCTTCATCGATTTGCAGTGGCAGACAAAATAAATTGATTTAGAATTTTATAAAAGGCCATGAGTAGAATATTCATAAATTCAGTTTTATTTCATATCTCTTAGAAAACACATGAGATGTTTAAACTTGTTTTAGGATATTTTGCCCAGTTTTATTGCTATATTCTCTGCATATAAAATCAAAACTTGTTAAATATATTTGATCACATCTTCTTTAATGTATTTTAAAAATATATTTTTTATACTCAAGTAACAATCCCTGCACTCCTTGCACAGACATTTGCTGAAATAATTGATTTAAGGCAAAGGGAGCTTACCCAGATAGAGCTATTTAAAAATATATTTCAGAATACTCACCAAGAAACTAAACCCAGTACGGCTATCTCCAAGGCTTATTGCTGGCATCACTCGCATATCCTAATATACTGTTATATAATACATCAAATATTTTTATATAATTTTAAAATCAAGACTGTTTTCACATACAGAAATACATTGCCATATAGAAACTTTTAAGTTTATACTTTTTTATTCAAATGTCGCTCTATTGAATATAACCAATTAGGTTCTATCCTTTAACAAACTTCAGAAAAGAAATAAACACCACTAACATCTAACCAATGATTAAAAAAAATTGACCTAAGCTAACAGATTCAGGACCTATATATTTCCTCATTTTGTCCCTGGGATATGTACAAGTTAGATTCCATAGGTTTGTTCCTAAGTTGAATTTGTATGCAAGTCAAAATTGTATATTTTAGAATTGTAGTTTCAGACAAAAATAATTTTTGCCCTAGCGGCAATTCGAGTTTCAAAATTTTTTGCTGTTATTAGACCAAGGATTATCAATAAAGCTTCATTACAGACACCTTACAGCTGATCATTGCACCTGTAAATTGTCACACGTGAGATTGAAACAATGATCTGTTGCAAAACTATATCTCAAATTTCTAATTTGCCACTAATATACTACACTAGTATACTATAGTAGTATCCAACATTGTCAAGGCTTTGCAACAAACCTACCGAATAGGGTAGCTCCTACTCCCCAATTTGTACAAAAGGCACAACTGAATATGTGTTTCAACCGTTAATTAAATAATTAAGGTATTTTAATTTAACCCCTTAATGACGCAGAGTTTTTTCCGCTTTCTTGCTCTCCACCTTCAAAAATCCATAACTTCTTCATTTTTCCATGTACAGAGCTGTGTGAGGGCTTATTTTGTGCGTAACAAATTTTACTTTCCCATGATTTATTATTCCATGCCGTATACTGGGAAGCAGGAAAAAAATTCTAAATGTGGAAAATTTTTTAAAAACCACATGTGCGGCACGTTCTTGTGGGCTCAGTTTTTTACGACTTTCACTCTTTGCTCCAAAAAACACCTCTACTTTATTCTTTGGTTCATTACAATTCGTGGTTATACCAAATTTAAACGGGTTTTATTGCGTTTTAATACATTAAACAAATGTGTAAGAAAAAGGAAAAAAAATTGCCATCTACTGAGGCTAATAACTTTTTCATACTTTGGTGTACGGAGCTGTGCAAAATGAGCCGACGTTTTCATTGCTACCATTTTGAGGACTGTGCAACATTTTTATCACTTTTCATTACATTTTTTATGTCATGTAAAAAGGTGTAAAAGTCGCATTTCGGACATTTGGGCGCCATTTCACATCTTGGAGGTCACCGCAGTCAATAACCATTTTTATATTTTGATAGATCGGGGATTTTGGGACTGCAGGTGTTAGCGATGGGTCTTTGTTGTGATATGCAGCAAAGCCAATCTATGTATGAAGAAGGCTCAGCCCGTGAGCCCACTTCATACACCCTTCATAGCTCTGTGGCAGATATATGCATCACAGAGTGTGAAGGGGTTAATATACTCAACATCATCTTTCTCAATTTTAAAAAATCAGTACAAGATTGCAGATATTAAAAGAAAAGTTCTACATGTAATCGGTATTGTACACCAAGCTCACTTAAACTCTGGTTAGAGTCCCCTTGATCAGTATCCATACTTCATTTATCTTCTAATGGCCTAGTTTTGGGGAATTAATTGGGAATTGCGAAATAATTCTTTTGGAATTATGAAAATGAGCCTTTCTAAGTCACAGAAGCCCCTTTGCACCACTGTGTTGTTTGCGCAACAATACATGTGGGGAGCCTGCCACCCCGGTCAGGTTTTGGATTTGTTGCCTGCCTTGTCAGGACTATTTCACTAATCATTCACTTGGTCCTTGGTATTCATGTGTTTATATGTATCGGCATATGTGGCCAGGTCCCTTGGGACTTGCATAGGTTAAACCTTTTATGGAAATTTCATCTGTTATCATGTGCTAGATTTGGTTCTTGACTGAATTGTTAAAGTTTTTGTCACAGGTGCTCCTGTGATTCCTGTCTCGGAATGCGGGTGCACCCGTGTCCCTCCTCATCTGTCCCGGCAACTTCTCCCCAGTAGAATGCCATGCAAGCGCGTCCCCTCCTCCCTGTGCCTGAACCTGACCACAAGACTGGTACCTTGACCTTGGCTGCCACCACGGGCTAGTCACACCTGTGGTATGACCTGGTGGTCCCCTGCAGCAACAAGACCATCCCGATTTGCGGCGGGCTCTGGTGAAGACCAGGTGCCACTTAAAATCCAGTCCCAGGTGTAAGCTAGTACCACCTCCCGTGGTGGTCCAGAGGATCCACAGATCCTGCATCCTTACAATTCTCTTGAGACTGGCTCAGTAAAGGGTGATATTTTGTTGCATAACAGGGACAACTACATCCTATTAAATATTTTCCTGTGTTGGATGCTTATTTATTGTGATTTATTTGCCTGAAACTGCCATATTGTTTTATGTTTAGGGCTAGGGTTGATTGTTACCAGACCCACTGTTTCCATTTCGGTTGGGTACACATTTGAACTTTTTAATTGCTTTTAGAATGTAGATATATCTTTGTTTTTCTTGTATTTGATTGAAATAAAGATTTGTTCTTTTTATGAACTTTTCGGTTCATGTATATAGCACAGAGCCGGCGCCAGAACCTGCGGTTGACAGCTATATATTATAGCCGACACCAGATTTCTCCGATCTCAGGTGTTAACCTGTAACACCCGCGGGGGAATGGGGGGCCGTGGCTCCGCTTACCGGGGGGATCCGTGGCTCCAGTCGCAGCTGCGGGACTGCCAGTGCCTGGAGCTGCCCGATCTTCTTCCGGGGAGCCGGGTCCTGCCTTCTAGCAGGACCCAGCTGTGACACACTGAGCATGCACATGCTTAATACATCTGTATTACACTGTATTAGGTGAAGAATAGCTTGAACAAGCGATCAGTGGATCGCTTGCTCAAGCAAACCTGTAAAAGTAAAGAAAAAAAGTTAAAAAAAACTAAATAAACACACTTTTTAATAAAAATAATTAATTAAATAAAGTTAAAGTCCCCTAAACACAAACATTCCCGATACACAAGTAAAAAAAAAAAAAAAAATCAACAAAAACCCCCACATATTTGGTATTGCCGCGTCCATAGCAATCCGTAAAATAAGCCAGAAACATTATTGGGCCCATACGGGGAACGCCGTAAAAACAAAACCCGAAAAAATCGCCAAAAATGTAAATTTTCATAAAATCCCTTCACAAAAATGTACCAAAAAGTGATCAAAAAAAGTTATGTGCACCAAAATGGTACCACTGAAAAGGACAACTCAACGCGTAAAAAATAAGCCTTAAACCAGCTATGTCAACCAAAAAATATTAAAGTTATATCTCCGAAAAGATGGTGATGCAAAAACAAATGAGATTTTCTTTATATTCGTATTTTCCTGTAAAATTGTAAAATATATAAAAACCTATATAAATGAGGTATCAACGTAATCATAGTGATCTATAGAATAAAAATATTATAGTATTTTTAGTGTACGGTGTATGACCCCCAAGATATACAAACCCCCCCCCCAATATTTACAAATACATTAAAGAGTTAATAAAATCTCATCAAAAAGGTACAGACCCACTAAAATGAAGTATTTGTAAAGTGCATCTCATGTCGCAAAAAATAAGCCCTTATATGTCCAAATTGCCAAAAAAATAAAGATTGTATAGCCAATAAAAAGTGACAATGCATAATCTGCTCTGAATGGCGCAGCTTCCCTTCGATGCCCTGGCGTGTGCCCATACAGCAGGTGACCACCACATATGGGGTATTGTTATACACAGGAGGGATTGGGTATTAAATTTTGTGGAGCGTACTGGTATTTTATCCACTGAGAATTTGTACATTTTATGAAAAACACATTCATTTAACCAAAAAGAATTTAATTTCGAAATTGCATCCGATTTTGTTTTAACCCCTGTAAAACAATTAAAGGGTTAACACTCTTCATAAAAGTTGTTTTACGTACGTTGAGGGGTGTAGTTTCTATAATGGGGTGATTTATGGGGTTTTACTTTTATTTAGGCCTCTAAAAGACTTGAAACCTGAGCAGGTCCCTCAATAGCAGGATTTTGCTTTTCTTATGAAAATGTGAAAAATCGCACCTAACGTTCAAAGCCGCTTAACATCTTACAAAAATGATAGTATGTATAAAAAATCACGGAGGCATAAAGTAAACATTCGCTGAATGTTAGTTATTATGTTTTTTGGTGTTATGACTATGTGTGGAAAAAGTAGAACATTTTGAATTTGTGTGACCCGAGGCTGTCTTCGTAACTGATCAAAGGGGGCGGCGATCAAATCTAAAATGGCAGTGCACACGCGCCGTCTCCATCTAGGGATAGCAGACGAGCGACGTACCTATACATGTCTGTATGTTTTGCTTTGAGAGAAAAAATGTGGTAATAAGCTATTTTTTTGACCAATCTATGCTGAATATATGGATTGTATATGATTACATTTACATTTAAATAGATCAAAAAAGTATATTTTCTTGTGATTAAGTAGATAAAAAAAATTGAGTTATTCAATTTGAATGATAATTTGAATAATCTGATTTTACATTAATCTAAAAAGTATACATGCATTTCTTTAATGGTTAAAAATGTGCAATTATTTTCTATTTTGATAAAATTGGTTGGGGATATTTATACATTTTAGTAAGTATGGTACATAAATAATTAATGTTTTATTTTGAATCTTGATATTTAACACTCTCAAGTGAACAGATTGCCTGCTTATTATTTATTTTCAACATCTCTGTTCTACCACTGAATATATTTAGAAGTACAATCTTCATCTAGATAGCTGATATTTGATGTATATTTATTTTTTGATGACAACAAGACTTCACATAGACTACCGATATCCTTTAATTTTTTTAATGAGCAAGGATTAATCTTCCATTAAATGTATTTTGTTTGGATACCAATTTCTCTTCTATTTATAAGGGGATTTTTTTTGTGTTGTTAATGGATGAACTTCAATCAAAGATATAAGAAAATTAATTAGAATATGAATTTCTATCTTTAACAATGCATAATCTCTCCATACCGATGTAAAAGATTTCAATAAGTTAAAATAAATAAGCATTATTTTGAGTCTATTGTCATGTTAATTGTAATTCTTTTTACAAAAGAAAGTAAGTATAAGAATGACTACTCACTTTATAAATTAATAATGTCTATTCAGGGGAATACCAGTTAATACATTAAAAGTGGAACCTAAAAAAAAAAAACATGCTTATAAGCATACACATTTCAAACCTTTCCCTTAGTACGTGTTAAAGGGGTAAATCGGGAATGTGAACATCTAGTAGTAAAACCCATAATGTTCTTAATAAATGAATAAAACAAAACTTAATGTAATTAATTACCAAATGGGGCTTAAATAGTTTGATTTTATGATTCACAAAATTGTATGGACTTTCTAAAGTACAGTTATCTCTATGTGGCTGACACCGGATACTACAACTCCCATGAGCCCTCAATTCTCAGCAACAGATCTTCCCTCTCAAACTCTGCTTTTAGTGATCTCTGATGTGATAATCTTACAGACTGTCCTGCTCTGTTACCATAGTACTGATGTGTTTATAACTGCTACCACTCCACGTTACCTCAGCCCACCGAGATAGCATCTCACCCCAACACTAAACCATATTTTAATATCACATACTTTACTTATGTGCCATGGTCCAAAGCATGATAAATCCCTCCCCATATTGTTATGAATTGCCATGTGCTGATTGTTTCCATGTACATCATCACCCCCATCTAATTAAAAAGCATCTCTCCCCTCCAACATACTGAAAAGATTCTGTCTGGAATTTGGCATGTCTGCTTTCTTCCACAAACAGAGGCACACCTGAATACAGTTTGTGCTTTTATTGTAGATAAGCTGTGTAAGACTTAATGCAGCTGAGCTGCCAGACCCCACATTGCCTGTTTATGGAAGAAAGCAGACATGTTTTTCAAATCCGAGAAAACCCCTTAAAACCCACCAACAAGCAAAATCACCAGAAACATACAGTGCTACATAAAAGACACTCCCTGAGCTCTTCCAACATAGTCCCACATGAATGTACCCCCTTTCACCCCCTGCCTCCAAACATGCAGCCCAATGTAAATGCATCCCTCCTTTCCCTCCAGCCTCCTAATATGCAGGCCCATTTAAATTCATCCCATGAAAAAACTAGCTATTGAGAAAGGGGTAAGACACCCTGAAATGTGTCTAGCTGTATAGCCATACCTACAGGACCAAACAGATTGGGAGAAAGCTGCTATGCTATAGCGACTATATTTCTGCCAACTACTTGAAATCAAGTGATACAGTTGTAGGCATTAACATCAACTCCAAGGATGCAGGCTTCCACGCTATTACAGTGTTAAAATCTGCCTCTAGGACCCAGCGGACTCCTGCTACACATTCCAACACTCATGCAGCTGACAGCATTTGGAAGCAGGAGAGGGAGTGAGAAATCCCAGAGTCTCTAGACCATGGTGGAGTTAATGTTAGTGAGTAACACTAACTCCTAAGAAAGGGCTGCACTGAAGGGAAGACACATGTAACATTTAACATTACAGCAAGTAGAAAATCTGTTATTTGCCTTAAAACCTGGTGAGGCACGTGATTCACCAGTTTCACTGTAACTCTGGACAATATATGGTGACTAGAAAAAGTGTTTTTGTGATGCACACCATCCCCTATAGGAGCTGCCAAACAGTCACAGATGGATCCCACATCTAGCAATTAGTAAAAATAAAACAGTCTGACCGGAGCTCCTTGTGTGTCCTTTTATATATCCTTTGATAAATCGATGATTTCACTCCTTTCCCAACTATGTTCCAAATTCTTCAGTACACTTCCACACAAACGGTATTTGGATGGGAATAGATCGCTATTCAGACAGTTTTAAGCTGCGTTTTCTTGCATCCTGTAGCCAAATAGTGTACAGCTACTATAGAAGAGATCAAGCAGCAGATAGGGTAGTATGTTCAAATATATGGAATTTATTTTATTAAAACATACTCACAAAATAGAATAAAATCATGCGCATATAAAATCCACCATGTGGACGCCAGACTCGCTAGTTCGCCCGACCCAGGGTTTCGCTACCACGGCTTCTTCCGGGGCGTTGCTGACTAGTAACCTCTCAATCTTTTTATACCTTACACATAGCACAATTACTGCCTTCCATTCTATTATAAAATAGATACATCAGACCATTTAGCAACTATTTAGTATACATACAATATTAATATATAAAAAAATAACAAGAATGTTCTACCAGGAGAAAAATAAAATATCTGTTGTTACACAGCTTTATCCAATCTAGTATATCCCAAGACTTCACACCCTCTTCCCCGTATTGTAGACACACCCCCCATGTAGGGGTTAAACATTGAACATGGGGGGTGTGTCTACAATACGGGGAAGAGGGTGTGAAGTCTTGGGATATACTAGATTGGATAAAGCTGTGTAACAACAGATATTTTATTTTCCTCCTGGTAGAACATTCTTGTTAGTTTTTTATATATTAATATTGTATGTATACTAAATAGTTGCTAAATGGTCTGATGTATCTATTTTATAATAGAATGGAAGGCAGTAATTGTGCTTTGTGTAAGGTATAAAAAGATTGAGAGGTTACTAGCCAGCAACGCCCCGGAAGAAGCCGTGGTAGCGAAACCCTCGGTCGGGCGAACTAGCGAGTCTGGCGTCCACATGGTGGATTTTATATGCGCATGATTTTATTCTATTTTGTGAGTATGTTTTAATAAAATAAACTCCATATATTTGAACATACTACCCAATCTGCTGCTTAATCTCTTCTATAGTAGCTGTACACTATTTGGCTACAGGATGCAAGAAAACGCAGCTTAAAACTGTCTGAATAGCGATCTATTCCCATCCAAATACCGTTTGTGTGGAAGTGTACTGAAGAATTTGGAACATAGTTGGGAAAGGAGTGAAATCATCGATTTATCAAAGGATATATAAAAGGACACACAAGGAGCTCCGGTCAGACTGTTTTATTTTTAATATATGGTGACTGTGTTGAACCCATATCCTGTGGATGGTATTTGTGCAATATCAGCAAGATAATGTGTTGGCTAAAGCCTTTTTTTTTCATAAACTAGAGATAAGCATTACCTTCAACAACAGTGAATGATCTATATTCTATACAGTGTATTTACATCCTGGTCTGCTTTGTCCATTCATTAACATTTATATAAGATTTTATGTGCATGCACTAGTACTTTTATCAGTGTTTTCTTTTGTATGTTGAGTTTATTTAGCTGCCACCTAACCTACTGTGACACTATAGATTGCCTTGTATTGTATACAAAACACATCCATATGTGGTATAATGAGACTATTTATTTATATTTATATTTAAACACATGTTGGTAAGCAGACTTCAGTAGTGCATGGGATTTTTATTTTAAATTACATATTTAATATTTTAATGACGCACTTGAAATTATACTTATTCCTGGATTATTCCTTTACGCATACAGATGTGTCCACCCTCCACCTGTCAATTCATCATGGAACCAATTCAATAAAATAAGGCAAAATGTCAACAAACCCTTGAAAGGTCACAATTCAAAACCCAACCATTAGGATACTATATGAGTACACATGTAAATGTCAAATGACATGTCCTTTTAGGAGTACAGATAGTGGAGGATATATCAGTCATTTTGTAACATGCACTGGATTTTTTTAGAAATTGGCAACAATGTCAGAACAATTGTCCCCATTACGCCACCTCAATGCCAAGTAGAAATGTCTTGCTGCATGGCTGGCCACCGGATATATGCCAGCTCATAATAAAACTACCCTCTAATATAGCAAAAATATTTAACAGAACTAGGTCAGGACCAAGAGAAAAAACACAGAACAAAATTACAAGGCAAAAGGATAGTCTGAATCTGAGCAAAAGGTCCAAATAACAGGATAATGGGAGCTTACTAAGGACTAAGTCTATAGAAGGAAAAAAAATTAGGGCAGGTAGACCTTTTATGTGACCAGAGTTCCAGCCTCATAAAGTGATCAGATCAAAATTCTGAAATTCAGAGTGAGTGGAGGGAAAGTCTGTGAGTGACAGTGGGTAAACAATTGATTAACTGGAGCATAGCTGAAGGAGAATGTGGTGTGAGGTAATTCAATCAAGGCTGTCAGGGAAAGGAAGTGTTCACACTAATCAAATAACAACATGAACAAACTGACATAACAGTGTATTCTCCACCGTATCCTCCGCACAAATTTAAGAAAATGTTACTACCATTCAAGGTACTTCATTTTGACAAGCTATTTTGTAGCAAAAAATTATTGCACATTTTTTGTTTCATAGACTTCATGATTCACTATAGCATATTGCTGTACCATTAATTATTCTGTACAAAACATTTCAACAAAAATAATAGTAAATAATGAATCCATTTCTGAGAACACATTGTCCCTTCTTATTTTGCATTTGCGATTTTCTTTTTCTTCCCTTATGCTTTTGTTATTGTAAGCTTAACTGAACTGTCTAGATCCATTTACACATCTATATGACTCTAACTGTTATTCATCTACTGAAGTTCATCTTAATTTAATGTATTTGTAGAGATAATTAGAATACTGGATCTGTTCATTAACATTTCAAAACTCATTTAAATGTAAATTGTAATATTTTTCTTTTTTTGTGAGAGTTGGTAGTTAGTGTCATTCATGACTAATAACTAATTTGCTTCTTATTAGCGGTACAGCTCATGAAAGAAATATTTAAAAGGGACAGCATGTATAATTTTAAGTAGTAGTAGTAGTCACCTGCATGAAATGTATTGGTAATTTAAAAGCCCAATTTTTTAAGCTTAATTAAATTTTTATGTAAAATTAGAAAACAAGCTCCTTTAAGTCTATGGTGATAAAGATATGACAAATTATAAAAACAAGATCAAACTGCGCATCCTAAAAAAAAAACCTGTTCAGGATATTTGGAATTGATAGAAGTTTTAATTGGGTGCATCCAGGTCTGGGTTCCTGCTGGTGCTGTGTTGCAGTGGTGGTGGATGCCATGTGATGCGGCACCCAATAGCATATAGACCCACTATAACAAGGTCACCATGAAGTGGTTAGTGGGCTTATGCAATTTGATCAAAATGTAACTAACAACCTCAAGTTCATTTTGTAAGTGTAGTCTAGTGGCAATAGATCATTGTATGATGTGTGGTAAAGTTTTTTCTTTTTTCTCCCAATGTTGGTTTAATTCTATTCTATCCCCTCAATCATTTTGTTTTTTGACTGGTGCCAGAAATCTGCCCCACTCGAGACAGGTATTTTTAAATTAGCAGGAGACTGCATATAGTGGCTGCCTACTTCCTCTCAGCCAGTCTCTGAGACCACATGAAACAATGAGCATTCACGACCTGTCCACACATAGTGAGTCTTGTTCACATGGTCTGGTATTGCAAGGCATCTGCTACTTCTATTGTGTGGGGACCCAGGTCCCAGAGCAATGGGGGCTATGCCTACCAGTATCAGTGCTTGGGGCAACTGAGTCTTGCTCCCTGCTAGTGTTGTGTAGCATTGGTAGATGACATGTGAAGCCACACCTAATAGCGTAGGGACCCACTAGTCACCATGAAGTGGTTAGTGGGTAAATGTAGGCTAGCAGCAATAGATCATTGTATGATGTGTGGATATGAGATCCGGTTCTTTATTACTTTCCCAATGCTGGTTTAATTGCATTCCAGTCTTTTATTCCCCTTCTTCAAAATGCCTGATTGTTTTACTTTTTTTTTCTATGATCAGAAATGGCTTATTTCTGTGTGTCAGATTGTACTCCCTAGTGGTGCCATTTAAAGGGGTATTCAAGGAATAAGAATAATTCATATACAAATGGATCCTTAAAATATAAGCTAATGTATAATTAGTTGTTATTCGAAATTTTGTTCCCCTTAGCAGAAGAATGATGTTGAGATGTTGTAATGAAGAATTAAAATGCTACTGGCCCTTTAATCAGTCCAATGATTTTCTCTGCACAGAGCAGCCACAGGACATAAGATGGCCGCTGGTCACATGTCCAAATCACATTTCCTGCACCTGCCTAGCAAGGTCATGTGATCAGCACTATGTTTGGCTGTAGTCAGTTGGTTGCAGTGCATCCAGTATGGCCAGTGTTGTGGTGAGACCAATCTCAGTGAGGCAATGTGCAGTGATGGCAGTTACACATCATTACTATGGTAACAGAGCAAGACAGTCTGTTACATCATCATTGGGTCATCTTTGTGATAACTCTGCTTACTTTAGAAAGCCCATAACATTTTGTGAGTCATAACATCAAACTTTTTAAGCTCCATTTTGTTACTAATGAGTTGTTATATTCATTTATTTATAGCATAATGGGGCAAATTTACTTACCCGGTCCATTCGCGATCCAGCTGCGCGTTCTTTGCGGTGGATTCGGGTCTTCCGGTAATTCGCTAAGGTAGTTCCTCCGATGTCCACCAGGTGCGCTGATGTCCGCCGAGGCTCGCCGGAGTACACAATGCTATACTTGGTGAAGGTAGGTGCAAGTCCAGCTACACTTTTTTTTTTTTTTTAAATGCAGTGGTTTCTCCGAATCCGTCGGGTTTTTGTACGGCCACGCAACCCGATTTCCGCCGCATGCATGCCGACGCTGATGCACCACAATCCGATCGCGTGCGCCAAAAACGCAGGGCAATTCAGGGAAAATCGGTGCAAATCGGAAATATTTGGGTAACACATTGGATCGGGCGCGAATGGGGTCCTTAGTAAATCACCCCCTGTGTGTTTTTGCATCAGACATTCATATTCCCCTTTAATGTTTGCTTGGTGATGGCTACATTTAAACATGTACATATTACACATATGTCTGTGTATATTCTCAAAAGTCTTGTGAAATTACAGAATGAAATGTAAATGATTATTGATATTAGGAAGAGCATGGCAGCTTTCTTCCATAAACAATGCTGTGCCAGTCAGGAGGTTGTTGTATTGTAGACCTTTAACTTCAATAGTGAGAAGCTGCAATACCAGACACAATGGGGCACATTTACTAAGGGCTTTGCGCCAGTTTTGTGATAGACTTTGCACATTCATTTAGGTGTAAACGGCTTGCTCAGGTATTTAAGAAGTATCTGCTCCACTATTGTGTTGCACACGGCCCTATTGTAGCGCAGCTATTCTAGCCTCCATGCAACACAAATAAGTCGGACCATGCACCGTATTTAACATGCAAAGTCGCACACCCTATGTTAATGGTTCACCACAAAAAACTTAATGAACTCTGTCAGGCCAGTGCAGGGAAGGGACAGATTCATGATTTCTGGCACATGTTCTTAACCCCTTCCCGACGCGCGCCGTACTAGTACGGCGCGCGGCGGGTCCCGGTGCATGGAGAGGGCTCGCGGGCCGAGCCCTCTCCATAGCCGGTAAGTCTTTGCTGCATATTGCTAGCACCGATCGCGGGTGCTTTCACGGCGATCGCCGCCGGCAATGCTGCATTGGCAGCATGGGCGCCGCCATCTTGCCGCGGATCGCCGCTCCCCGATGACGTCACGGGGAGCGGTGATCTGTTGCCATGACAGCATCGGGTCTCACGAAGGCCCGATGCTGTCTCGTTTTAACCCATTCATTACAATGTGCTATCAGCACATTGTAATGAATGAGGAGTAAAATCCCCATATACTGCCATATTGCAGTATGGCAGTATATGGTAGGATCGATCAGACAACCTAGGGTTAAAGTACCCAAGGGAGTCTGAAAAATAGTTAAAGTAAAAGTAAAAAAAAGTTAAAAAAAAAAAATTATATTAAAAAAACCTAAAAATTCTAATCACCCCCCTTTCCCTAGAACTGATATTAATATTAATAAACAGTAAAAATCATAAACACATTAGGTACTGCCGTGTCCGAAAATGTCCAATCTATCAAAATATAATAACGGTTTTTCACTGCGTTTAACCCCGTAACGGAAAATAGCGTCCAAAGTCAAAAATGACATTTTTTTGCCATTTTGGAAAATATAAAAAAATTAATAAAAAGTGATCAAAAGGTTGTACAGTTCTAACAATGATAGCAGTGAAAACTCCATCAAAAGTCGCAAAAAATGACACCACCCACAGCTCTGTACACCAAAGTATGAAAAAGTTATTAGCGCGAGAAGATGGCAAAATCAAAAAAAAATTTTTGTACAGGAGGTTTTAATTTTTTTAAATGTATGAAAACATTATAAAACCTGTACAAATGTGGTATCTCTGTGATCGTAGCAACCCAAAGAATAAAATAGACATGTCATTTGTGGCACACAGTGAAAGCTGTAAAATCCAAGCCCACAAGAAAACATTGCAAATGTGTTTTTTCACCATTTTCACTGCATTTGGAATTTTTTCCCCGCTTCCCAGTACGCGCCATGGAATATTAAATACCACCACTATGAAGTGCAATTTGTTACGCAGAAAATAAGCCATAACAGAGCTCTTTATGTGGAAAAATAAAAAAGTTATAGATTTTTGAAGGTGGGGTACCGCTGTGTGAAAGTACCCTTACTCTAGTACATCTTCACGTGTTGAGCTGAGAGGGGATGATGTCTGCAGCAACTTTGAGTCTCCTTGTGTTTCTTTCCAACAACAGAAATCTACTAATTCATCTGCAAATTTACAGCAATCTTGCATCCCTGGTAAATGAGTGTGAAGTCTGAGTGTTAATGTGTGTCTTGTATGGGGTGTGCTGCACATGTATGACCTGTCTAGTCCTGTGTGTAGGTAAGTGAATAAGTAGAATGCAATCAATGTACTTATGGCGGTTTTTCCACAATGGGGGCATTAATTATTTTTGGTGCAAGTTGTTTTTATGGTGCACAATTTTAGTGTATTGCACTGTAGTTTTGCACTAGTTTTGATAAATCTGTGCCAGTGTGCATATTGATGAGTACAAAACCTTTATTAATCACAAAGCAAATAGCAATGGTACCATAAGAAGCTAATAGTCATAAAACGCCAGTAGCCAATAGTTACATTGCTCCAGTTCCCACTTCTAACTGATGATGGATTTGACTTTGTGTATGCTTCAGCTTTGTGAGGTCAAACAAGAACAGGACCTGCCATTATTAACATCAAACATCCAACCAATGTTGTGAATTTATGATGCCTTCTTCGTAGTTGAGACCAGTGATAAGATAGCAAAGCTGAAACATATATGTCAGATATTTACTATTCATCCCCCAACTCTCTGATGCTGCTATTTAAAAATTGACATCATTACAGACATCAATAGCAGCTCTCTGATGCTCCTATTTAAAAATTGACATTACAGCTGTAATGATGTAAATTTTTAAATGGCAGCATCAGAGAGTTGGGGTCAAGAATTATTATATTTAGATAGTTGTGTAGTAGCTGTAAGGAAATTGGCGAATTATAGTGTAGCCTGTAAAAACCTTCCTGGGATTTAGGAGGCTGGTATCATATGCAGCATTCGAATGTGGAGATCAGTGGTGACATAAACCACTGTGCAACATCATTCAGCACGGCACAGTGGGACATAATACTGTGTAAGAATCTGAACTGCACCCGATCACCTAACCAAATACGATATTTACCCACTGTGAAGGCAAAATACTGGATTTGATAACACATCCACACTATAAACAATCACCCACTCCAGCTGTGTTTTTAAACATTGTTTATATATACAATGTTACAATTCCCTGGTGTATCCAATCATAACACTCTATTAATATTGAGCAATAAAAGTTACTTTTTAACCTTTGATGAATGGGTTTTGTTGTGCCTATGGCATTTTGTTTTTGGAGTATATATATATATATATATATATATATATATATATATATATATATATATAAGAAAACCCAGTCAAAAAACTGATCATGTGGGACAATTCATTTGACTAACTGCTTGAAACCATGCCAACCACTCCACAACTGTGATATTTGTCTTTAGGACACAGCTTCGCAATGATAGGTGCTACGCCGAATCCTCCCCACATTCTCTTTCTGGAAACAAACCCATTTAGATGTAATGGGACACATTTGTTAATGGAGAGGCAAACTGCACTATGCTCTTCATGCATGTGGTGCACACTGTGTGTGGCCAAAAAGCATAAACTGAGTGTGCCAGTTTTTTTTCTGGTGCACTGTGTTTAAGGGGCTTGCAACACACTCATGTTGGACTTTCGACATAAATGTGCTGCACAGCGCGAATATGCACTAGAATGCCCCAATTTGTGCACATAACTGTGTAGGGGAAGATACAACACAATATTAGGTCAGACACTTCATAAAACATGTTCAACCAATTTGTACATGCATTGATGTGCAATGTATGCTAGAATACTGGGGTAGATTCCTTCATAAATGTGGGTCATTATAGTGAACCCCAAATCAAACCCAGCAGGTACAAATTTTCAGGAGACTGAAACCCTCACAACACATTTCTGAGAAAATGAGTATCCAGAAGCTAATCATTTGAAGGCCTTGACAAAAGCTAGGACTTTAGACAAAAATAGATAACCTAAATGTAAATATAAATATAGATACACATACAACATTACACATACACAGAATTAAACTACATTAGAATGTACAATAGAAAAGGAGATTCACTCTCCTTCTGTTTATTACAGTGTCTTTAAACACACTATGGTGTCCACATCTAAGTTTGTGTACCATTTCTGGGAAATATTAAGTAAATACCCTTTTAGCATATTTTCGAGATTTTCACAATTAGACTCTAGTGGTATGAAGTTTGCAACAGTACAAAAGGTCAACAGAGACAACATCCAGAGTGAAATCAAAGATGATTTACAATCTAAAAAACATTGATTCCAAAAGATTTAAATGTAGTGCTGGAATTATTAAGGGTTGGGAGGCCCTCAACATGGAAGAAATTGATTAAATAAACCAAAAACAACATGTCATACATAAATAAATAATGTAGAACATCTAACAGTAATATGTACCAGAAGAGCCAAAAGCCTCTTTGAATAATCACATAAAATACCAAAAGAAGAAGCAAAAGAGGAAAAGAAACACAAGGCTACAAAATGAGTAATGGAAAAGTGATAATCTTTATTACATATCAAAAGACATAAAAACGATATAAAATAAAAGATAAATGCATCACAGGATGAGATACATAATGTACGCCAGGTAATAGGTCCTGATAAAGTAAAGTATCAAAAGAGTAGTACAGATAGTAAGTAATATAAAGTCACAAAAGCACATATAATATAGCAAGAGGTAATAGGCCATAGAAACTGGTATACGTATACATGCTTACAAAAAGCAATAAGGTGAGGAGTGTACCATAGCTACCAACAGATGTACGTCCAACGTGACAAGAGACATAACATGATCAGTGATAGATAAGTAAACACCAAAAAGTGGCAAAATAACATTGGATCCAATAACATCCCTTGACAAAGACCTGCTGCGCTTGAAAAGCGTGTCGGGGTTGCACGCCAGGTAATAGTCTGTCCTATTATTGACCTGTTATGTCTCTTGTCACGTTGGACATACATCTGTTGGTATCTATGGTGCTTTTATACATTTTTATACTTTGGTATATGAAGCTGTGGGTGGTGTAATTTTTTGCCACGTTTGATGATGTTTTATTGCTATCATTTTAAAGGGGTTATCCGGGTTTAAAAAATTTTTTATGGCCGGGCTGGGGAGGGCTATTTAAACATAATAAACATGTACTTACCTCCTCCGGTGCTGCCGATGTCCCGCGCCGCGGCCCGTCTTCTCCGTGCGCCGGTTTCAGTACAAGGGCGCACAGGGAGCTTCCGGCCGGCCGGAAGCTCCCATGCGCACCATCTCCCAGGGCTTACAACGCTGAGAGATAGGGACGGATGGGAGGAGCCGTCCACAACGCGGACCGGAAGCTCCCTGTGCGCGGCTTCCGTGCCCCTGTTTGTTTACAGGGGCACGGATCAAAGTGACCGCGGCGCGGGACATCGGCGGCGCCGGAGGAGGTAAGTCCATGTTTATTATGTTTAACTATCCTTCCCCAGCCCGGCCATAAAAAGATTTTTAAACCCGGATAACCCCTTTAAAGTCTATACGAGCTTTTTATCACTTTTTATTGCGTTTTTTATATTTTTCAAAATGGCAAAAAAAAGTGGGTGCTATTTTCCATTACGGGGTTAAACGCAGTGAAAAACCATTATTATATTTTGATAGATTGGGCATTTTCAGACGCGGTGACAGCTAGTGTGTTTATGATTATTACAGGTTATTTATTTTTATATCAGTTCTAGGGAAAGGGGGGTGATTTTAATTTTTAGTTTTTTTTATTCTATTTTTTTTTTACTTTTTTTATTTTTACTTTTACTATTTTTCAGACTCCCTAGGTTACTTTCACCCTAGGTTGTCTGATTGATCCTATCATATACTGTCATACTACAGTATGGCAGTTCATGGGGATTTCTCTCATTCTTTACAAGATGTCGGTGCGCATCTTTTTGAAACTGCTAAAACCGATTGCGGGTGTTACAGGTAAGTCTTTGCTGCAATATTCAGCAAAGACTTACTGGCTATGGAGAGGGCTTAGCCCGTGAGCCCTCTCAATGCACACGCACCTGGCATGTAATGTACCGTTACGTCACATGCCGCGAGTTGATTTGTTTAGGTTCCAATCAAATTTTCTCTGAAAGATAGAAATTTTTAATGACCTCCACACTAGACCCTTACATATCTCCTCAAACTAAGAAGACTGCATGCGCAAATAAGACAGGGGTCACTGCATGCACGTGGGAGAAAAAACAACTCCCATTATTGCCCTACAAGTTGTCTAATATTTTATAAAAAGTTCTTCTGTATGAAGTTGGTGAATACTAAGAGAAAATGTTTTTAATATAAATATTAAATTTTAATTTTTATCTACCACTGTCCCTTTCTGTAGATAACCCTTGCTAACAGTATATCTACCATATATACTCAAGTATAAGTCGACCCAAGTATAAGCTGAGGCCCTAATTTTACCACCAAAAGCTGGGAAAACTTATTGACTCGAGTATAAGCCGAGGGTGGGAAATACATTGGTCACAGTCAGCAAGCCCCCAGTGGTATATAGCCAGCCCACCCAGCACTTAAAAAAATGTAACTTATATACTCACCCTCAGGCGGCTCCGATGCTCAGAGCAGCTCCACAATGTCAGTGCAGCTCCTCTTCTGTCTTCACCATGGCTCCTCTTCTGTCCTCGGTTTTCTGTAACAACTGGCAGAGACACGGCCGACCTTAAGATATCATGGCCGTGTCTATGACGGGTGTTACTGAAGGAGCCGCGCTGAGCATCAGGGCCATCGGAGGGTGAGTATTTAAAGGGGTATTCTCATCTGGGCACTTACATTCAGTTTCATTAATCTGTCATATATAAACATTTCTTCAATTGGATGTTATTTAAAAAAATGTTCCTGTGTGAAGATAAATGTTTCCCATAAATGTAGCCATGTTGTCCCTTAGAAACGAGCTAGCTTCCTCGGATACGGGCACGTCTGATAGATTGAGTGCACAAAGAAACAAAAGGTTATTGTATATAAAATGTCCGGGAGTTACTACATGTCGCACTGCCGTCCTGTGGTAATGAACGCTGAATCCTGGTGGTTTGGCAGGACTCTATAGCGCAAGTCTGGCCACCGCTGCCAGAGTATGACGTGGTCGTATCCGAGGAAAGTATCTTGTTTCTAAGGGACAGAATAACTACATTTATGAGAAATTATCTTCACACAGGAACATTTTTTTTAATAACATCCAATTGAAGAAATGTTTACATATGGCAAATGAATTTAATTAAATGTAAATGCCCAGATTGGAATACCCCTTTAAGTTTCTTTTTTTATTGACTCCCGTTTAAAAGGTGAGGTGAGGTTTTTCAGCACATTTTTTGTGCTGAAAAACTCGGCTTATACACGAGTATATACGATAATTGGTGGTGAACACTTGGTAGTACAGGATTCCCCAGAATTCCTAGATACATATGTAAGAGATCATTATCTAGCACTCAAAACAGTCTTTCAGTTGTAAGGTGACTTTGAAGAAACCCTTTTAGCCAAAAATGTAAAGCTGTCCCGGCATGAGAGCAGTAACCAAGACACATCAGTCTCTTAGAAAATGCAGACTCATCCTCTTTATCAGCACACAGCTACATGTATAAAATACAGAAAATCATCTTCATAGGGACGTGATAAGGTGATCAAATTTTGCAATACTATAGGCCAGCTTGAATATCTCCCCATAAATTCACTTTCCCAAAACATGCAGATGAACTTTACATATTATTTCTCACACAGATGCTGTCTCCAGGGAGACAGAATGTTTTTACTAAAAGTCCTGAGAAGAAGACTCAGATGGCTCCTCGGTGAGGCAAAAACATAAAATAAACAGGTGCTGAAGAAAAAATATAGGACAAGGACAAAACTGTCTCTCAGCAGATTTAACAAAAAAAATGATGTTTGAATCATGAGATGAATAGACATTTAAGAATATGGCTGACAGTGGTCAGGATGGCGTCCACTTGGTTCAAAATGGCGTCTTGTAGAGAAATATATCTCTCACACATAATACATGATTTTTACACAATATATTATAGAGAAAAACTACTTCTACCTTCTTCCCAGAATCAGGGTTTAGATTATAAACCGAATAATTCCTGTAATTTTTGTAGAAATATCACATCCAGATAACATAATTGGCCTTTATTAGTCAACAAGTTAGATGATATAAAACAATAGAACTAATTTTCATTTTCTCGTTCGATCTTGTTATAGTCATTAACTTGTAACATTACATGGGATATGTTTGTTTCAAATTATTCATCCATACATTCATTAGTTTATATCAAAAGGATTATGTACAAGGATGACTAGCGATACCAGATGGATTTAATTCACCTCATGCATTTGATTTTTTTCCACCTCATTACTTACTATTTTCAGTTATTTAATAGACATTTGCCAGCATTAAACTGGGTTTATTAACAGTAAAACATATGTCAACAACACAACATCATTAATTATAATCTTTTAAAATAGAAATGCACTTTATGCTGAATTAATTACTTCTTTTTGTTACCTCATTGTTGGACATGAAAATTGATAGCAGTTATTCACCCTAAACCCATTATTTGTTATTTTAATAAATTATTAGGAACCTCCAGTCATGTTTGGCTCTAATATTCACAGACTGAAATAAAAAATACCATTAAAGGGATTTCACTTATTTTCTACATATGTTTACTTTTTTACTTTTATCTTGGCTTGATATGTTCTAATTTATGTGTGATGAGACTTTATATTTTATATACATATTGTATACACTATAAAAATGTGGCAACATCTGTTGCCGTAAGAGACTGCATCATTTTAACTAGACAGCAAGCTGTCTGGTGGTAGCTTTTGCTCTAGACTGTGAAGGGAATGGTGGCAGCTTAATTTTATACTTTTGAGGGACTGGTGGTAGCATTTGCACTAGACTGAAGACTGACTGACTAGATTGAGGACTGACAAATGGGAGTGCTTATTCTAGCATGAGGACTGACTTATGGCAGAGATTAAAGTATATAGAGGTGTGACTGGTGGCAGTGATTATACTAGACTGAGTACTGGCTGGTGGCAGTGATTATACTAGATTTACAACTAACTGTTGGCACAATTTACACTGTGGAGTCACTAATGGCAGAATTACCATTAGACCATAGTTGGATAGCAGTCACTTTGTCTTGTTTATAGTATTGGCTCTGTACTCACATCTTCAGAGGAGACACATCATAACGACCAAAAAAGTCAACTTAAATGGGTCTTCTGTAAAAATCTATCAAAGTCACATAAATTGAAAGGTATGTACTGTGTTCTGTCCTTCCATCTGCAGTGTAAGGTTGGTAACAGCACCATCTACTGGTGGTTGTTTCAATGCACTATGGGAAATCTTCTAAGCATTATGGGAAATGTCTTGAGGCATTGTGGGTATTGCTTGTTACTGTAGTCTGTAATAACAGTAGCCATCTTTCCACATGTCTGTCAGTGTGAGGAGCCACTTCATATGACTTGTTTGTACCTCAAATTCATTACAAACAGCCTGTTCCAGCATAGTTGGTGAGCACATTATCCATGTATATGCTGACATGTTTGTAGCTTTAGTATGAGTGATGTATTACCTCATGGTGTTGTGAATGACAGATACCATATCATATGATGTATTCTGAATATCACTGTTATTCATCTTATAGTTTCACCTTTTCCTGTCTGCTATCAATAAAGAGAAGGTTTTCTACAGTCTTTTCTTAAGAGGACAGGGAGGTTTAGCTACATGTCAGATTACACACCATGCTAACGTGTAAGAGGACAGTACAGTGAAACAACTGCTAATTACAAGCTCTTGAGATCAGACTATACGGAGTCCGCCATTATCCACGCAGAGCCTGCATACGGATATTGCAACTGTCTCCAAACAGTCGCACCATGTCTCAAAGTCGAGCATCTTCGGTCAAGACAAGGTCCCTGACAAGTGGCTCTAACAGGACATCGATCAGAGAAGCTGCCACCATTGCCCGCGCAAAAGCAGAAGCGGCAAAAGCAAAATCCAGCTTCGCTGAGCAGGAAATAGAGATCAGGTTAAGAGAAGCTTCCCTGAGTATGGAGAAAGCACGCCTTCAAGCAACCCTAGAGAAACTTGCTGCTGAGAAAGAGACAGCAGCCGCCATAGCAGAAGCAGAATTTCTAGAATCATTAGAACTTCCAGAAATTAAGAAGTATCTCCCGCCAGAGCTTGATCACCAGGATCCAGAATCACATACCTTACAATACGTCTATCAACATTCCAAGTCAGATGGCGACTATTTTTCACAACTTGATGAGGAGCTTCTTAACAAGCTAAGCCACCGTGATTATTCGGACCACCAGAAAGTCCACTATCAGTCTCCTTGCTGCAAACAAGAAGATTTGCATCAAGGTAAAGCAAGCTACAACCATTCCATTGTACCATATCATATGATGTATTCTGAATATCACTGTTATTCATATTATAGTTTCACCTTTTCCTGTCTGCTATCAGTAAAGAGAAGATTTACAGTTTTCTACAGTCCTTTCTTAAGAGGACAGGGAGGTTTAGCTACATGTCAGATTACACACCGTGGTAACGTGTAAGAGGACAGTATATACTGTAAGGCCTGAAATGTAAAAGACTAAAATTCCGTATATCTTGAGGCTTATTTTACTTCTGAGCTGCGTTTCATTGTTCGATTGATTGTTTGTGTCTGTTAACATATGCTTATTCTTCAGCAGGATATTTTGTTGTTGCTGTTTTAAAGTTGAAAGGCTATTATTGGCACATCCCTATCTTCAATATTGGATACCAGAAATGATTCTTTGTCTTGTCTTCATTAAATTTACATGGTATAGTTGGAAAAGGCTTGCACTTCACTGATCGCATAGAATGGACAGGAAAATGCCATAAATATACGGATGCGCTACTCTGTTTGTTGGTGTCCGCAGCTAGCGGACAATGCATTTCGAGAGTGAGCAGCTCCATTTGTCAGGTCCAAAATACAATGTACAGACTAAAATGACAATATACAAATATGAATAAAAGTAATAATAAGCCCATACAAATTAGTATAGATGCTAAAAACATAAATATTGTGGTTTAAAATATAAAGATTGTAGTTTAAGATGTAAACATAAATAGCATTCAAGTTCATGTTAGGTTATCTTAAAAAAAATAAAATAAAATAATAATATTGATCATTATGAATTAATGTAATTGACGTACATAACATTAGTGTTCATAGTATTTGCGTATCCATTCATAGAATAAATTAATATATAATCAATAGAATTACTATAATTAGTAACATTCAGATTTCTATAGAGAAAAATGTGGAATTAGACTCACCGGTAATACAGTTTCCATCAAGTCCTCCATGACGGCCCACTTGGAGGATGTCCCTTGACCTCTGTAGGGACAGGAAGCAGAGAGGTTAAAAGCCTCCCACCCGCATCCTCCCGCCAGTGTCTACCAAATAACTACACCGGTGGAAGGTACAACAAAATTTTATTTTGTATGTTAATTATTCACATACAATACAGAATTAACCTAGGGAGGGAAAAATATGTAGGCCGTCACGGAGGACTAGATGGAAACTGAATTACCGGTGAGTCTAATTCCACATTTCCAATATGTCCCCTATGACGGCCCACTTGGAGATCTACCAAATAAGTAGAAACTCTAGGGTGGGATGATTGCTTGAAGAACCTTCCTGCCAAAGGAGAGGTCCTGAGAACCAGGTAAGTCCAGACGGTAGTGTTTTATGAAGGTGGATGGTGAGGCCCAGGTAGCGGCCTTGCAGATCTGTTCTAGAGAAGCACCTCTTTTCTCAGCCCAGGAAGTGGACATAGCCCTGGTGGAATGGGCCTTCAGATTCGTAGGAACCTCCTTCCCTTGCATCATATAGCAGGTAGAGATAGCTAATTTTAACCATCTTGCTATAGATGTTTTCGAAGCCCTCTTCCCTTTATTCTTCCCCTGGAATTGAATAAACAGGTTATTGTCTATGCGCCAGGGTTCTGTAGCCTGTAGGTAAGCTAGCACAATTCTTCTTACATCCAGAAGATGCCATGAAGCTTCCTTGCTAGAAGAGGGGTTTTTGCAGAAAGATGGAAGGGGGATTTCTTGACTCCTGTGGAATCTGGATGCCACCTTGGGAATGAAGCCTGGATCTAGAGTAAGGATTATACGATCAGACAGCACACGCATGTAAGGCTCTTTGATTGAGATAGCCAATCTTCTAGCTGTAGTGACAGGAATGAGAAGGGTAGTTTTTAGCGTTAGGCTCTTAATAGTAGCGCTATCCAGAGGTTCAAACGGTGGTCTGGAAAGTGCATCTAGTACCAGTTTAACCCCTTAAGGACGCAGCCATTTTACAGCTTAAGGCTCAGCCCGATTTTTTGGATTCTGACTTGCTTCGCTTTATATGGTTATAACTTTTGAACACTATTACTTTTTGAAAAATTTGCCATTTTCGAAATTCTAAATCATTGCGTTTTCAGGCAGATAGATTTACCACCTAAATAAGTTGCTGAATAACATTTCCCATTTGTCTACTTTACATTTTCATAATTTCTGAAATGTCTGGATAATTTATTTTGATGTCACGCGGCTTACAAATAGAATATCGCTTTTCCGGATTTTCAGAATTGACTATTTTGGGGATAAATACAGTTTTGAATGAAATTTTACATATTTAGCATCAAAACCCCCTATATAATCTACCCATTTTCAAATCTGCACCCCTCAAGCTATCAGAAACAGCTTTTACGAAGATTGTTAACCCCTTGAGATCTTCATAGTAATTGAATCAAAATGGAGGTGAAATTTAGAATGGTCATACTGTTCCCTTATACGTTCATTTAGCACAAAAATTTACACATTTCCAAAATATAAAAAGAGAAAACCCACCATACAATTTGTTCTGCAATTTCTCCTGAGTACAAAGACCCCCCACATGTGGCTGTGACTTGTTTTATGGGCGCACAGCAAGGCGCAGAAGGGAAGGAGGGCACTGCAGCTGCCAGGATTTTAGTTTCCTCATTGGCCCCTTTTGAAGGCTATAAAATTTTCGCTTTTTCGTTATTGGGGCCATGTGACGGCATTTTTTTGCGGGATGAGATGCTTTTTCCATTGTTACCATTTTGGGGTTGGTATCACCTATTGTTGAAAATTTAGGAACTTATTTTGACGGCAGGAGTAGAAAAGCATCAATTCTGTACTGGATTTTTGACTTTTTTTTTTTTGGTGTTCACCGTATAGACTAATAATCATGTTAGCTTTATTCTATGGGTTGATACGATTACGGGGATACCAGACATGAATATATTTTCTTACGTTTTACTAAATTTGTCAAACAAAACCCTAATGTGGGGAAAAATCTATAATTTTTGTATTGCCATCTTCCAAGTGGCATAACTTTGTTACGTTTTTGGCTACGGAGCTGGTTGATGGCTTGTTTTTTGCGGGACATGTTGTACTTTGCACCAGTATCATGTCTGAGTACATATGGTTTTTTGGTCGCATTTTATAGCATTTTTTGTGGGATTGAAAAGGTAAAAATCATAATTTTTGGAGGGTTTATAACAGTTTTTTTTTACGGCGTTTATCGTGGGGGTTCAATAATGATTTACTTTTATTCTACGGGTTGTTACGGACGCGGTGATACTATATATGTGGGGTTTGTGTTATGATTTAGACTTTTTTTTTGAGTTATATGTCTCTTTATATGTTTTGGGGGTTTGGGGCATTTTTAGTGATTTATGACTTTATTTTTTTATTGAATAACTTTTTTTTTTACTTTTTCACTTTTATACCATGGGATATGAACAAGCAATCATCTGATTGCTTCTTCATGATAATATTCTGCAATACTCACAGACGCCATCTTACTGGCAATTCTTGCTAGTAACTCTGGGGTCCAGATCGGACCCCAGAGTTACTATAGCAGCGATCGGCGCCCCCCGAAAACGGTTCGGGGGGGGGGGCGATCGTGGGGGAAAGACCCCCCAGATACTTGTTAGATGCCGCGGTCGCGCTGACCGCGGCATCTAAAGGGTTAAGCACCCGCGATCGGAGACAACTCCGATCGCGTGTGTTACACTGGGGTGCCGGCTATTAGTTACAGCCGGCACCCCGTGTTTCCCGATGCCGGTTCGGCTCTGATCCAGAGCCGAGCCGGCATAAGCGCCGTGGCGGATATATCCGCCACTGAGCGCTAAGTCACTGCGCTCCGTGGCGGATATATCCGCCGCGGAGCGTGAAGGGGTTAAGGTCCCTGGTAGGAACTCTCCTGAGAATCTGGGGTCTGATTCTGGAGGAGGCTAGGATAAACCTTTTGACCCACCTGTGCTCCGCCAGAGGACAATCAAAGAAGGCGCCAAGGGCCGAAACTTGGACCTTCAAGGTGCTGGTGGAAAGGCCTTGCTCCAGGCCTTTCTGTAGGAAGTCCAGAATCTGTAAGATATTGGGGTTAGGTTGAGATGGGGGATTATCCCCACAGAATGTTACAAATTTCTTCCAGATTTTGTGATATATTGCAAACGTAACTTTCTTCCTACTTGCCTTAAGAGTGGCTACTACAGCCCTGGAAAGCCCCCACGATGTCAGGAATTCGGACTCAGGATCCATGCTGCTAGCTGAAGCCTTCCTGGGTCGGGATGAAGAATAGGTCCCTGATGTAGAAGGTCTCTCCGTGAAGGTAGTATCACCGGTTGCTGCTGGGCCAAGGATGTCAGCAGGGAGTACCAATTCGTTTTTGGCCAATTTGGGCAGATGAGTATTACCCTTGCCTGGTCTGAAAGAATTTTTCTAAGGACCCTTGCAATCAAGGGAATAGGGGGGAAGGCATAGGAGAGAGGTTCGATCCATTGATGGCTGAAGGCATCCAGTCGATCCTTCGGTTACCCTGCTTCCAGAGAGTAATATCGATGGCATACTGAGTTCTCCTTTGTGGTGAAGAGATCGATCTGAGGAACCCCCCACAGGTCGGTCAGTTGGAGGAAGACTTCCTGATTGATGCTACACTCGTTGGGGGAGACTTCCCTCCTGCTGAGGTAGTCCGCCTCCTTGTTCAGAGTTCCTCTCAGGTGAGTTGCAGAGATGGAAAGTATATTTCCCTCTGCCCAGGAGAAGATGGTGCGCGTTAGGGAGGAAAGAGTTGTCAACCTTGTTCCTCCTTGTCTTCTCAGATAAGACACCGCCGTGGTGTTGTCTGATAATATGTGTACATGATGATTTTTTAGGAGAGATGCATTTAATCTTAGGGCTTCCCAGACAGCCCGTAATTCACGGTAATTGGATGGTTTCCTGGATTGGGAGGGTGTCCATAGACCCTGGGCATAGTGGGAAGGGAAGACCACTCCCCAGCCCACACTGCTTGCGTCTGTCGTAATTGTAAGACGTGGAAGGCAGTGCCAATGGACCCCGTTTTCCAAATTTTTCCCTTGTAGCCACCACTGTAAGTCCCTTTTTACTGAGGATGGAATGATGACTCTCTTGTCCAACCCTGAGGACCTTCTGTTCCAACTGCTGAGAATCCAACTCTGTAGGATACGGGAATGGTTTTGGCTCCAGGCCACCGATGGGAGGCAAGCGGTAAGGAGTCCTAGAACTTTCATTGCTCCTCGAACTGAGATGGAAATCTTCCTTCTGAAGGAGTGAACTTGATGTCTCAGATCTTCCACTTTTTCCTGAGGGAGAAGATTAGATGAGTAGAATTTAACATTACACCAAGGAATTTCTTGTGAGTAGAGGGAGAAAGGTCTGACTTCCGAGTGTTGATAAGCCATCCTAGATCTGAGAGTTTTTCTATAGTAAGATCTCTTGCTGCAATAAGATCTGACCTGTCTTTCCCCACAATCAGCAGATCGTCTAAGTAAGGGATGATAGATACTCTCTGTAGTCTTAGGAATGCCACCACCTCCACCATGATCTTTGTAAATACTCTTGTAGCTGAGGAGATCCCAAAAGGAAGAGCCCGAAACTGGAAGTGGAGGATAGAACCCTCTGGAGAGAAGACAGAGAACCTGAGAAATCTCTGGGATGAGGTGTGAATTGGGATGTGATAATAGGCGTCTTTCAGATCTATTGTGCACATACAGTAATCGGTGTGAATAAGTTGGGTGGCAGATCTTATCGATTCCATGTGGAAACGCCTGTAGGTGATGAAGTTGTTCAAGGCCTTTAAGTTTATTATTAGCCGGTTTGACCCGTTGGGTTTTTTGACCAGGAAGAGGGGGGAGTAAAAGCCTGTCTTTACTTGATCTTGAGGAACCGGGGTGACCACTCCTGAGAGGATGAGAGATGAAACTTCCTGCCAGATGAGATAATGGGTAGAGGAAGAAGTAGAAGATAAGGGTGGCATGAATCTTGATGGCGGGGGGGCACTGAATTCTATCCTGTTCTCTGTGCTGACAATATTCAGGACCCAAGGGTTTGAAGTAATGGAAGTCCACTGAGTGACAAACCCCAACAGACGCCCCCCCCCCCCCCACTCTGGCGTCACTGCTTCTTCCCTCCGGCGTTGTTAGGGGAACTGGAGAATAGAAACCCCCAGCCTCTGCCCCCTTTAGGATAACTCCAACGTCCCTGTTCACCTTTGCCCCGAAAGGATTGGTATTCCTGAAGGGACGAAAGGAAGGTTTTTTCATCGGAGGCTCTGTCTAAAATGGCGTCCAGTTCTGGCCCGAAGACGAAATCTCCTGAAAATGGGATACTGCATAATTTTGATTTTGAACGAATATCACCGCCCCATTGTTTTAGCCACAAAGCTCTTCTCGTAGCATTTGTTAATGCCCCTTCTTTGGCTGCAAAACGGACACCTTCAGCGGTGGCATCAGCCAAGAAGGCAGTAGCAGATTTCAGGAGTGGAATACTCTAGGAGTGCCTTCTCTGATATGCGAATCTAGTTGGTTCATCCAGAAAAGGAGGGTTCTGGCAACTGAGGTGGCCGACAGGTTGGACTTTAGACTGATCATGGATGTTTCCCAAGCTCTCTTTAAGAAGAGCGTCTGCCTTGCGGCCCATAGGATCCTTAAGTTGTACAAAGTCTTCAAATGGTAGGTCTGTTTTTTTGACAACCTTCGTTACTTGTACATCCATTTTTGGAACAGAGTCCCAAACTCTTGAGACTTCTTGATCAAAGGCGAGACGTCGCCTAAACCCTTTGGAAGTTGTTATCTTCTTCTCTGGGTCCTTCCATTCTTCTGTAATTAAACCTAAAAGGGTATCATTAACCGGAAAGACGCGTTGTTTTTTAGCCTTCAGCCCCCCAAACAATTCGTCCTCTCGGGACATGCAAGGAACTTCCTCTTCAATATTTAGAGTTTCACGTATAGCCTTTAATAGGTTATCTAACTCTTCTAATTGGAAGAGGTGACGCGGATCAGTTTTTTTACTTATATCCTGGGAATCAAGATCCTCCGTATCAATTTGAGAACAGGATGGGACTTCTGAATCATAGTTCTCTTCCTCAGAGGAGGAGATGTCCGCTAATGTCGATTTTTTAGGAGGGGGTTCCTTCTGCGCTGCCGAAGCTACTGAAGCAACTACTTTTTCCTCAATAAAGGATTTTAACTCATCCATAAAAGAAATTTTCTCTTCTCGCATGAACTCTTCAATACAAGTTATGCAAATGGGCTTTGAGTATGCCTCAGGCATGGTATGAAAACACATGTTACATTTTTTAGCAGTACTTCTGCTCTTCACAGGCTTCTCAGTCCTTTCTGGTCTGTCCTCTTTTCCTTTCCGCCTAGTCCCTTGATCCTTATCCTAAGGGAGAAGGTGAGGAATGAATAACTTGGGGTTCTAAAGTATATATTAACTACTACTAGAACATGCTATACAGCACCACTTACATGACCAGGAGGGTGGAGTATGCCCAAGTCTGCCTCATCAGCCATGTCAGGAATGTCAGGGATGGCAAAACCATTGAAACGGTACATGCACCAGTACGAGACACCGCAACTGGCCCCCATGATAGTGCTAGTTTAAGTACCTTATCGGGGAGCCCATCCCCCTAGCAGGTGGCTGTTGTGCATCTATTCCGGCGCCCCGGAACGCACTGACCTCACTTCCGGTCGCAGCCGGAAGTCGTCATCGGCGCAAAGGACTCCTGGGAACGGAGCGCCCGAATGTGTTGCGCGTCCTCGCGTAGGCCGTCGACAGCCGCTGGAGAGGACCGAGCTTCCGGATCACTTAGGACCAGGGAGAGAAGACCCAGCAGTGGACCCGTTCCGGAGGGGAACTACAGCCTGCAATAGACCGGCGTAACCCCAGGTAACAGAAAAAACGTCCCCCCCCCCACTTGGAGGAGTGGGAGAGCCTCTCTGACCTATCCCCTGTAGGGACAGGAAGACACAGGCGGGAGGATGCGGGTGGGATGCTTTTAACCTCTCTGCTTCCTGTCCCTACAGAGGTCAAGGGGCATCCTCCAAGTGGGCCGTCATGGGGGACGTATTGGAAATTCATTCATAAAAGTAAAACATCTTTCATAATTCATTGGAATAATAAAATGGGTTTCGATAGTTATCTGAAAGAGGTTTTCAGAGTGACAATTATTCTGACCTATTTAGCTTATTTCATGCATTCCCTTGTGGTGTACACAATGCTGGAAGCGATACAGAAAAACCTTTATGGATAAAATATAAGATATATGTATTAGCAGAGTATTTAAGAGAGCACCACAATCCTTATTTCATTCATTTCCGAACAGTCCAGCGTCTCTGCTACTCACATTACATGCTCAGACATCGGAGCCATTCGATTGTTCACTAGACACTCACATATAAAGAGGGCTTGGCGCGCAGATACGCTGATGTGTCCTGCAGTAAGTAACATACATAATCTGCTAATAGATATTTTTTATATATTATCCATATAGGTTTATTTGTATCACCTAAAGCATTGTGTACACCACAAGGGAACATGTGCAATAAGCCAAATAGGTCAGTATATTTGTCAATATGAAAACCTCTTTTAGAATACTATAAACAACCCGTTAGGCCACTAATTTTGTTATTCCTATGAATTGTGAAAGATTTTTTAATTTTTACTATTATGAAATAATTTTTTCTCTACGGATTTTTCTCTTTGGATAGACACCATTATTCTTCAGAAACCTGAATGTTATGTTACTAATTATATAAATTCTTGTCACTGGTGATCCCTCGACCCACACCTCGGGTCGCAGGCTTACCCCTGCCCATCTCCATTCTCCAGCGGTCCTACAGCTTCACTTACCTGTCCCCGTTCCTGCTCCGGCAGTCTTGCGTGCACGTTGGCTCCCAAAGATTCAAAGGGCCAGCACACCATTGATTCTTGCTGGCCATTCCCAGAATTCTTTGTCACCCGACCTCTCCCTGCACACCGCGCCAGATCTTTGTGCCTTTTTGCCATTAAGAAAGCTTGTTCCTGATGCTCTGTGTTTACTCTTGTGACCCTGATTCTGTTATTGACTCTGATCCCTTGCTGTCTGTCCTGACCTACTGCTATGTCCCCAACTCTGATCCTGTGGGGACTGTCTCAACCTCCTGCTTGTCCCCTGTCTTGCCTTACAACTTTGTACTTCGCCTTGGCCACCACCCCGGACAAAGTCGTGTCTGTGGGTTGACCTAGTGGTACTACGCTGCAGCAAGACCAACCCACTCTAGGGCGGATTTTGGTGAAAACCGGGTGCCACTCAGACTCTGCTCCCATTTGTTGACTTACAACATCGTCCGCAGTGGACTATTCTATTAATTATATATTAACTTTTTCTATGAATGGATACTTTTAAGAAACTACTATAAACACTAATGTTATGTACATCAATTACATTAATTCATAATGATCAATTATATTTCTGCCATTTTCTTGTCCGTTCTATGCATCTTCGTATCCGAATCCACCTAGATTTTTGTACAATTGTACAATTTGGCTTCTATAAGGCAAACATCCCTCTTTTCCTCTACTGTGCCCCAATACAATATTATATATGCACATGTGGGGTACTGCTACACTCAGCAGAAATAGTTATACACATTTTTGGGGTTATCTTTTATCCCTTGCGTCTTACAAAAATTAGGGGTAAAAGTGACTTTTATAGAAAAAGTTTTACCTTTTTTTTTCTATGGCCTGGATCTGGATCATACACCTGTATGGGCAAATACACATATTACACATAGCTAAGTTCTCTAAGGGGTGTGTGTTCAAAAATTAGTGTCATCTGTTTTATACCACTGGAGCTCCCCAAATGCATGTCAAAGATTTCTGTCAAATTTGGCTTCTAAAAATGCAAACATCTTTCTTTCCCTCTACTGTGTGCCCATACAACATTTTCTATGCATTCTCTACGTGGGGTACTTCAACACTCAGGAGAAGTAGTTTTACACATTTTTGGGGGTTGTTACATTCTTTTTATCCCTTGTGGCTAGAAATAATTATGGGTAATTGTGACTTTTTGGGGAAAATTTTCACCATTTTCCTTTTTGGGGCCTAATTGAATCAAACACCTTTAGTCAGTATATCGATATGGCAATGAGGACAGGGTTCACAAAGAGAGACTCTGTTTGGAGTGGAGCAACACTGAATGGGCTATCTTGGTAGTCTAATAATATTTAGAGGTAGTAGGAACCCCACAGCCATCCTGTTGTTTATGTGAAGATCCACAAGGTACTCGAGGTACTGTCCCGCTCCTGTGGGCGCTGCTACACTCAGTGAGTAGATAGACTTTTGTAATCATAAAATATTTTAATAGGAAACACTATGCGTTTCGGCTCCGGTCCGGAGCCTTCGTCAGGTGAGAAATTACACACTGACGAAATTTCTCACCTGATGAAGGCTCCGGACCGGTCCAGAGCCTTCGTCAGGTGAGAAATTACATATTGATGAAATTTCTGGACAAATAAACAGAGGATGTTTTATGAACAGGAATGTCTGGCTGATGAGATAAAAGAGTGGGGCTTCACTTTACCTATTAAGGAGGCGGTGCAGAACTTATGAAATGTGTGGCAGTTACTGCATGTGTCACGGGCACTCACGGTGCACTCACCTCCCCTGGCTCCCACTCCTGTCCGGACTAGGTCCCGTGCGCGCACCCTCCAGATTTAAAGGGCTAGTGCACAGGTGATTGGCGCTGGTCACTTCCTGTTCTGTATTTTACCCAATGGCTCCCATCATTCCCTGCCGGATCTTTGTGTGTACTCCATGGTGAAAGCTCCCCTGCAATATTCCTGCGTTCCTGTCTGGACCTGCTGATGCCGGATTTGGACTTGACTTTGCATCTCTGCCGCCTGCCCTGACCTACTGCTTGGACCTGACCATGAGACTGTCTTCCGCTATGGTACCTCGACCTCGGCTGCCACCGCGGGCTAGACACACCTGTGGAACGACCTGGTGGTATCCTGCCGCAGCAAGTCCATCCCGCTTTGCGGCGGGCTCTGGTGAAAACCAGGTGCCACTTAGACTCCAGTCCCAGGTGTCGGCTAGTACCACCTCCCGCGGTGGTCCAGAGGGTCCACTGATCCTGACAGCATGCCATTCTATCATGATGAAAGCCAAGTCCAGATGTCTGGCATTTGCATTAGACAGGCAGATGGTCAAACACACAAAGTCAATACCAAATGAAACAAAACCTGTACGCAAAAGAAATTAGTAAGACCTACTGTAAATGTTAGGAACTTGGATAGAAAGATATATTAATCCCAGTTGTTAAAAGACCCATGTATTTTGGTTATTTTAAATGATTAAAAACATAATTGTGTGCAAATAAACATCTACTGTAAATGTCTATATGAGTTTTGTGTAAGACATTATAATCTCCAATATATGTATGTGAAGGACATTTTCTTGTCCCCTGTTACTGTCAGATTTTGCATTAAAAAGTTTGAAATAAAAAAAAAAAAAAAAAAGAAGCTAGTAAAAATATAATTCAAATTAAATGGCATGATTTCTTGTGGCACCATGGCTAAATAGTTCCAAATATGCTGGCACGACATTATAACTATCTATTTAGTCTATTCTTGCATGGAGAATTGAAACATCATTTGTATTTTCTCCAAGGATGGATTAACAAGATCTGGCTTGACATGATTTGATTAATTAATGAGACCAGAGTATTCTTTGATCCTACTGTGATGTTCTTGAACTTTTTAGACAGGAAAATAATTCTAACCTTCAATACTTTAGAAACCAACAGGGTAAAGAAAACTTCTTCCATGACCTTTAAAAATAATATATCCAAATTTCAATGGAGTATATACATAAAGTATTGCACTTGACTAGTTTTAAGACTCCTGGTGGAAACTTGCATATCAGCCATGGTAATAACGAGTTGTAAGGCTGTCAGAGCACTAGAATTTAAGTAGCAAATACACAAGTCTAACCTTGAAAGATTAAATGTGTTCGTGTTATTATAAAAGTGTAATGTAAAGTATCTAAGTCTTATTCTGAACCACCACAGATGATAAAAGTAAATGATTTCTTCTACTCTGTTGAGTAGATTCTAATATTGTTCATGTACTGCCTTTTTCTTTACAAAAATTCACAATGAGCACATTACAAATTTAAAGCAAGAATAGATATTTTTTCTTAAAAAAAAGTTGTATTGGACACTTAAACTTGGACTTTTAAACTTAAGCTCTGGACTTTTGGTAGTTTCAGGCACAATCTCTGCTAGGTTGAACCTAAGGCCAAGTGTGACCTACAGGAAATTTCTGCTATAGTCTTTTTCCGGTTTCCAGTGAAGCCTATGACCCCTAGACACTCCCCAACTGGACTCGCTGGTCGGAAAAAAGCCTGAACTGGCTAAGGTTTATCATTTGCATCCATCTGGCCAAAAACTGAAATCAAATTCCTTGACATTTCCCTGTACACTGACTTCAAAATAGTCCTCAGTAAAATCCACTTTAACACCTTAACCACATGTGTCATATCTGTTAAAGGACATCTACTACAAGGATGAAGGACTGTATGAAAATGAGCCTGAGAAGTTCCAGGCTTCATAGGTGTTAATGGAGCCTAGAGCTTCTCAGGCACATTTGCATGTAGTCTTTCATCATGGTAGTAGATGTCCTTTAAGGAAATTTTGGAGCAGGCTCACTGACTGAGCCTGCTCTATACACAGCTGGTGTTAGCTGCATTATGCAAATGACACACATGACAGACACAATTGGTGACAACCAACGCAATTGGTGTCTCCATTAAACGCAATGGTGGCACTTAAGTGAGGGTGCCACATGGGTGCCACCATCTTGGATACAGCCAACGATCCCACTGATGTCAATGGTGGGCATCGGCCACTTGCAAATATCCAAATTGCCACTTTTTCACCATTTTACAGCAAATATAAATTTGAATAAAAAGTGTATCAAATGGTTGTAAAGTCCCAAATATGGTAATTATGAAAATGTCTGCTTGTCCCACAGAAAAAAATCTAAATTTAACACAGGTCTGTGAACTACAGTAAAAGAAAAGTTTAAAGTAAAACGTTATTGGTGTCAGGGCTAAATGAAGAATTTTTTATTTATTAAATTCTATTAAAACCTTATAAAACCTAAATAGATTTGATATCTACAGGATCGTAGTGACCCAAAGAATAAAGTAGAGTTGTCGTTTGGAGAGTACAATGAAAGACGTAATACAAAGCCCACAAGAAAATGACATGAATTGCATGGTAAGAAATATAATATGCTGCGCGTAGGAAGTACAATTTGTTAAGCAGAAAATAATCCCTAATACAGCTCCATACATGGAAAAATAAAAAAGTGTTGCATTTATACACTCATACATACAGCTTATACACATAACATGCAAACTAATAAATTATATTTATTATTTATAATTATATTATACATACAGTAAATACACATCAAATACACACACATAGAGTATGTAAAGATACTTAAACACACAGTATATATACCATACATATGCATACATACAGTATATACACACCATGCACATATACATCATTTTGACACATACATACAGAATACAGACCCTACATATACAGCATGTACACACATGCAGCATATACACATACAGCAGATACAGATTTACACACCATAAACACATAAATAGCATGTACACAAACATACAGCATATGGACAAACATACATTTATAAACTCATACAGATATGATATGAGATTCCTACTCCTGCTGTCCTGTTGTTCCCACTCACCCTCCCTCGACATTTCTCAAATAAGTAGCCAGATTGTCTGTTTTCGCTGGATGATGTGCACTGTTAAATACATATTATACAGTAAAATGTGCTCCATAATGTGGCAGGTCAGGAGGCTGGAACCCCTGACACTGCAAGGCTCATAGCAGTTGATTTGGCTGCTACCCATGTAGTTATACCCCTGCCCAAAGTGTGTAAAGAAGTCAGAGAAAGATGGTGGAGGAAGTGTTTTTGCGTTTTCTGCAGCAGGAATTGAACCTCTCATACAGCTATATGGCACAGTTAATGCAAGTGTGCTGGCTGTATAATGGGGACAGGGGGCTGCTGGCTATAGACTAGGGACATGGTCCTGCTGGCTTTTTACTTGGGACAGGGGCCTGCTGGCTGTATACTGTGAGCAGGGGCTGAAGGCTGTATACTATGAACAGGGGCTTGCAGGCTGTATACTGTGGACAGGGCAGCAAACTGTATATCCCGGGGGGCAAGGGCTGCAGGCTATATAGTGGGGGGAGGGGCTGTAGGCTATATACTGGGGGGCAGGGGCTGAAGGCTTTATACTGGGGGGAAGGGGCTGCAGACTATATAGTGGGGGAAAGGACTGCAGATTATATATTCAGGGGGCAGGGGATGCAGGTTGTATACTGCGGGGCATGGACTGGTTGGCTGTATACTGGGGGCAGGCTGTGACCAATGCATTTTCTACCCTTGGCTTATACTCAAATTAATAGTTTTTCCAGTTTTTTGTGTTAAAATTAGGGGTCTCGGCTTATACTCAAGTACATACTTAATTCAAGTGACTACTGCAGGGTTTTTTTAATGGGGAAGACTTTCAAAAAAACTAGGTGAAAGCATTGTGCACAATTAGTACTGTCTTTTTAAGAGACAAAAGTATGCGCATCACTTAAGATGTCATTTAATTTGTCATCTTGATAGAGTATGGGTAAATTGTTCCTAAAAATGTGTGCAATCTGGTCATGCTCAAGGCTAAAATTGGTAGAAAAGGTATCCAACAAAGAAGTGTGGTATTTGTGACTGGCTATAAAAAAAAACCCTCTTTCCATGGACCATATTGGTTAACCATGGGATATTAAAGGAAACCTACCACTTGAAATGGCAGGTTTAAGAAGAAAACACCGAGCACCCGGTGCATGGAGATGGCTCTCGGGCCGATAGTTCCAAAATAGTTCCATGTTAATACAATCCTTAATAGAAACATCAAAAATTGCTGACAGGCCACAGATAAAGAGGAAAGGCCAAAATATTTTTTAATACTTCTACTCCACATGTGGGATTTATAGAAGTATATGAACTAGTCACATCAAATAAGACCGGAATTACCTCTATATCATCCAGTAGTTCAAGTTCTCTGATTTTAAACAAAAAATTGGTTGCATCCCATATATATGACCATGTATTAGTGACATAATCCCTCAAAACTCTATCCAAAAAACTAGCTATATTGCTAAACATGGAACCCGACGCTATTGGGCAGCAAGGGGTATTAACCAGAGATTTGGGAATCTTGGGGAGGATATATAAGACAGGGGTCCTGGCTGAAGTAATAATAAGAAAATGACTAAAATAACTAATATAAATAAGTGGCCTTGTCCATGACGACCTCTGCCCCACCCTTGTCTTGCAATGCGTACATCCCTACCTTAGTTATATTAGGATGTGTAAAATATGTGTAAAAAAAAAGTGCACAATTTTGGATGGAATTTTGGAGTGCCGCCATTTTTCTCTTAAATATATATGTATATACACAAAGAAATCCACAGCAGCACAGCAAAAAACAGAGACAGCAGGGTGCACACCAAAAGAACCTAACAAAATTCCAAAATTCCACATAGAAATAAAAGAAAGTAATGCCAGCACTCCAAATATGTGAAAATATAAGCACACTTATTCCATAGTGCTACGTTTCAACTTCAACTGAAGCCACTAGGAGATTTCGGGAAATATATAAATAAGTTTGGCCACAAAAACACAGAAAACCAGAGCTCTTGTTACCTTGTAAGGCAGCTTTGGATCATGAACTGTACCTTGCCTTCACCGTACTATTTTCTGTCCACCGTTTTGATAAAGGTTGATCTTGGGTTCATGTGTCTAAAGAATATTGTTCCAGAACTGGACTGGATTATAAGATGTTAATTTGCAAAGTCCAATGTACCGTTTTTATTCTTGAGACTTATTAGTGGTTTACATTGTGCTGTGAACCCTCTATATGCAGTCTTCTCTTTATGGTGGATTTGTATATTGATACGCCTAGATCCTGCAGAGTGTTGTTTACTTGGTTGGCTGTTGTAAAGGGAGATTACTCTGCAATCATATCTTCAATAAAAACCTGGGATCGAGGGAGTGTGGAGCAGAGCTCCAGGTCCCAACGAGAACAGTGGAGAACAGATGCAAGGGGAGAGAAAGGCGCAGCTATCGTGTGATAATGTCAAGATAAATGGTAATTGAGGGGGAGTAAATCAGGACTCTCACCTTGATTGCGATGGTATAGGCATGTAATAATATCGCTACCAACAGCTGCCACTCCTGGGAGACCACGTTGACCAAGGACCAGGATCCCGGAGCGATGTGGAGATGGAGGAAATACCCGAAAGATTGTTTAGGAAGGCGCTTGATGCAATCAGCTGATGCGGAGATCCAATGGATACTATTTTAAAAATAACAAACGTATACAAACGTAATAAAGTGCAGTGCGATGCTTTTCAGCCCCGGACTGGGGCTTTCATCAGGCTTGTCACTCTTGTCTTTGTGGGCATCCAGGTCTTTTTTCCATTGATGAGTTAACCTGTGCTTTCTTACTCAGAATGTACCAAACTGTAAATTTTGTCACTGATACTATTGCAGCAATATCTCAAATGTTGTTTGATCTGCATGGCAATTACCTTTTACCACACATTTTCTTAACAGCAGAATCTTCCAAATGCAAGCACCATGCATTAAATCAAATCCAGACTTTATATTTGCTTGATTGAGAATGACATAAAGAAGGAATTGTCCACACCAACCCATGAAACAGCCTTTGAGTCTAGTTACTTTTGGTTCCTTTAAAAACAGGTTAGCAGTAGCACATGTTTAAGAGCTGAAACCTCTAAACCCTTCATCTAATTTTAATGTACATACCCTCAAATGAAAACTATAAAGCCTGGACTTTATGTATCTAACCATTATATAACTAAAACTTGAATATGTTTTAGTAAATAGGTTAAAAACAAAATTTGTGTCAGCGTGCAATTATTTAGTGACCTAACTGATCATAGAATCCACAAAACAAGATCCACTATAAAGACACTTTCTGCAGCCCAGAGATAGGGTTCTAATTCAGCAGTTAGGTCTTCAGGGAAAACACAAGCTTGCTGATCGTTGGAGATCCGAGCCGTAAGTGATGGTAGAAAAAAGTTGCCAACCGAGTATTCACCCCTGAAGGTAGTGAAATTGAATCCAGTGATGGGTGGTGGCTAGAAGTTTGATGGGCTGGAAATCCATGCCCTATGATCGATGACAGGATAGATCAATGTCTTGTTGTGGATGATCAAGCAGAATCCACTCCACAGACTAGTTTCCTCTGTCCACAATCGGAAACACTTCCAAAATAGATTCACCAGGCAAAGAAGTAGCCATCACAAACTCTTGCAAGGCAGCCCCCTTAATATCAAGTTTCCTTAAGGAGAACTCTTACTTTCCAATCAAGAACCTAATCTTATAATCCATGCTGGGGATTGAAGAGGAGACTCCTGATGTGCACAAATCAAAGATTTAACCACCTTTGATTCTCACCTATAATAAAATGGGTCAATCCAATGAGCTGCCTATAGTAATAAACCCATATTCACTGTCCAGTTGCTATATCTACCTTTTTTGACTATGTCTGTAAATTACATGTTTGTGTCTGGTAGTGGTCAGGATGGTTTAACATCAATTTATATTTAAGGCAATAAGTCTTCTTATCATGCTTGGCTTTTTACTATGACTCACCATGGGAAAGAATAACACCTGCTGAGTACACAATACAATTTCCCAGTTACAATTTAGTTTTCTACAGTTCCTAAAGGCACAAAAGCCTGGTGGCTTTAAGGTTTCAAAATATTGTCACTATCATCATCTATGTAGTGTATTCAAAATGTAGAACGCCATAGTGACTTTATTGAAGTGGCCTCCAATTGTTAGTTCTAGCATGTGACATTGGAAACTATTTTATCTCATCATGGTCAGTCAGGTAAACCTTTGAGTTGGTGATCTCTTGTGTGTCATGAGATCTTCAAAAAAAATTATATTATGTCTGAAAATGTCTGTACTTTATGTGTCTATGTGTGGCCAGCCAGGTATGAAAAGAAAAGACTTGTGTATGTTCTTAAACTATAAATGAATCTCTGGACAACATGCTGTCACATATATAATGCTATGAATATTTAAGTAAACATGACACCCTACAAATACTTATCAAGCAGTTATATAATTTGTATTGTAATGACCTACATGAAAACATAGGAAAAGAAGCTTCTTGGGAGAAATACATATTTTACTAAATAATAAAACATTTATGTGCAATATATTCCCACAACTTTTACATAATGAATAAAAATTAACTAGTAATGAAGTGCTTAAAGTTACTGGGGCAATACTTCAGGCAATAAAATATAAGAAATTTTAATTTTAATTCTCTCATTAGCTTTTTATCTTTTACTATACATCAATATTGCAATGAAGGCATACTATGACAGTATGAATTTAGTTTGCATAAGCCATGCAGTCCTAAAATAGACACATGACAAAAAAGATTATATTTCTTGGAAGCATTGGGAGACACCATTATAGAAACCAAACATACTTTGCTCTTGACATGCCAAACACTCTATTTTCAGGTGTTATGCAACAGTATATGATAAAATATGTTTGAATACTACTTGGTGCTTTAAAGGAAACTTACCATTTGATTTAATGCATTATGCAGCAAACAAACCTTGAGAATGCTGTAGCTACACTGATGCAGGATCATATCTTGGTTAATCCCTGTGCTGAGTAGTTTTGCTGATAAAACAGATATACGCGGTCCCCTAATTAAGAACACTCGACTTACATACGGCCCCTAGTTACAAAAGGACCAGTGGATATTGGTTATTTATTGTACTTTAGTCCTAGGCTACAATAAACAGCTGTAACAGTTATCAAAGGTGTCTGTAATGAAGCTTTATTGTTAATTCTGATTCTTATGACAACCCAACATTTTTAACCCCTTAACGCTCTGCGCCGTAGGTACAGGGAATGTATGAAGAGGGCTCACGGGCTGAGTCCTCTTCATACAATGATGGGGGTTGTTGCATATTGCAGCAAACCCCCACCGCTAATAACCGTGGTCGGTGCTTGCAAAGTCGGCATTTAAATGACGGCGGCATGTGGGCACCGTCATCTTTATTCCGATCGTCGCTCCTGCGAACGTCATCGGGGGGCGACGGTTGGTTGCCATGGTAGCCTCGGGTCTTCATTTGACCCGAGGCTACATGGCTTCTGCAGATTCGTTACAATGAGCCAGTGGCTCATTGTAATGAATGACCTGCAAAAATGCCATATATTGCAATACAGAAGTATTGCAGGATATGGTAAAACGATCTGACCATCTAGGGTTAATGTACCCTAGATGATCTAAGAAATAGTGAAAAAAAAAGAAAAAAAAGGTTTAAAAAATAAAAGAAAATTAATAAAATATAAAAAATTCAAATCACCCCCCTTTCCCTAGATATAAAACATAATAAACAGTAAAAATCACAGACACATTAGGTATCTATCAAAATATAAAAACGGTTACGGCCGGCGGTGACCTGCGGCCAAATGTCCGAAATGCGACTTTTACGCCTTTTTACATCACAAAAAATGGAATAAAAAGTTATCAAAATGTCGCACAGACCTTAACCCCTTCCCGACGGGTACCGGTGCATGGAGAGGGCTCGCGGGCTGAGCCCACTCCATAGGCGGTAAGTCTTTGCTGCATATTGCATCTAAGTGTGATTGGTTTACAATCTTTGTTCCTAATGGTAGATCTCCTTAAATCATATCAATTACAATGACTAATGTCACAGGGAGCAGATGGGGTGCGGTCCTAAACACTTGTACAATCCTTGTCACCTAACATCCCTCACTAACTCCAATGGTTGGGAACTTCTGGTCGACAATTCCTACATTGACTGGGTGCACAGTGAAGATGACAAAACACAGAGGGTCAAATAAGAGAGGAGGCAAACAAGCAAAGTCAGGCAAAAAGGGGTCAAATCCAAGATGACCGTGAAATACAAATACAAGAGACAAGAGAGAGTCAGGGAAACACAGAGGTCGCATACACAGAATATTAATAGCAAGAGACATGGACAAGTGTCAGAGGACTGAAAATAACCAGCAAACTGGGCAGACATATACGGGTGAAATAGATGCCAACTCCAGCAGCCCATTGGATGAACCATCCATCACCACAGCTGAACAAAACTGAACTGAATAACAACTCAGCTGAAACTCATCCTGAAAGTTGTCAATCAAAAGCAGTCCTTTGTGATCTTCAAGTGCAGAACAAATATTCATTACTTATGGGAACAAGTCATGCCCATTGGCTCTGCCACCTCTAGGGGACCACACATCTATAGAAAGTTATTTGTAGCCTCCACATACTGGTAATTTGATCAAGGTTACAAAATTTAATATGCATTAGAACACACACACACAAAAGCAAAGGAGCATATTGAATTTGACATGTAGATTAAAAATTGAACAAAACGTACTAAGCAAACCAAAGTTTAAATCTCAATTCAAGGGACATTTGTATTGTGGTAGTTTTTGTCTCTACTTCTGTATATATCTATATTTTTCCTAATCTTTTGACCTCTCTTACTCTGATTAAATAGCAATGTTGAAACGTAAAAACCCTGTTGCAATGGAAACTTTAGCAAAGTATAGTGTTTTTAATATATGAATAGGTCATGTTCCTGCTGTGACCTAGTGCATTTAATCTACAGGAGGTTTTCATGTCTGAAAACACAGCTGGGGAATATTACTATGGCAACTACTTTTTCTGCTGTAAATGTCACATCACTGATTGTTTCTTTCCTCTTTGGCTATTTTTTTTTTCATTTTTATCCAATAGAGTTGCTGTGGGGTAATTGCACATACCCTATATTTTCCTGCCTTATGATTTGCACATAAACAATGCTACCTGACAAAACTTCAAATACATGTCCATGTTGTACAAAATATTGCTTTTTGTTTGCAGAAAAACACAAAACATTCAAAATGAAGCAAATAAAGGTATATTTTAAATATACATACCTTTTAATAAAGGTCAATTCTTAGTCACAGTGAAATAATTCCCTTAAGACAAAATGCACAGATGTCTCTGCTTAAAATGTTACCATTAATTTTGGTAAGGTTGCATGTTATATCACCATTATTTTGAATTGTCTTAGATTATTTTAGAAAGAAACATTTGTTATTAGGAGCATATAGGGAATATTTAAGTGTTATGCCAAGTTTTTAATTTTTTTCTATACGCCTCCAACAGTGGGGGAAATAAGTGAAGTTTTCCTACCTACAAAGAATGTAAAGGTCTGTAAATTTTGGCGTAGATAAACTTACAAAAACAGCAGTGTAACAAATAGTTATTTTTGTATAACCCTGTATAAGACTCGAAAAATTCTGCACTGTGTAATATTATTTTATTTTTCTTTAAGGAGAGAAAATGTTGTGCTTATTAAATGGTTGATATGAAGCCTAGCAGGAGAGTGGATTTACTGGGTTGTCACTGATAAAGTTATATTTTAGAGCCCGTAGGGTCAAACTAATTTTTAGTAGCTTTGCGTTAGATAATCTCTACATTACCCGCCCCGTGGCTTTCAAATTTGTCATAGCAAAAGATAAAAAATGCATAAAAAATTCACTTGCTGCAGATCCTTTGTAGAAGCAAATACGAAAATCAAAAATGATAAGGGAATGACAACTTAATTAGTAGCCCTATTACTATAGTCCATTCAACCAAAGAACAAATATTGAAATCAATATTATCTAAAAAACATCTATTGTATACACAAAGGCATCAGACCTAATATTGGAACCCTAATATTGTAATACATAACACCAATATTGGAACCCACAATTGGGCTTAGCATTTTAAATGTTCCCCGAATGGCTGGTTCAGATTTCATCTGCAGTCTTGCAGTTTCATCTGCAGATTTCATCTTTGCAGTGGGTTCTGACAGTTCAGAGAGTACTTACAGTACTCCCCTTTAAGGATAGGCCATTGTGTTGTAACACTGACTGACCTGAAGTTTGAGGGAGGCGCTGTTCTCGCAGCTGCAAAAGCCCAGCCAAGTTCAGTTCTATTAAAACCCGATTGCAACCGACTACTGAAAGGCTCCATATTTAGTATAAGAGACTTGTGTGATAAGGGTATGCAGAATCTTAAATATGCAGCCACAAGAGTATCGGGCACGGAATAGGATCAGGGTAGAGGCTCTGAATCAGGGTACAGGCTCCGAAATGAGGGAGCCTTTTGTGTTTGCCCAAATTAAATCTATATATCAATCCACTACATATGACTTACATCATGAAGTAACTTAGATTTACAACTAAATTGTGTTCACATGTTAATGTATCAATTTGGAGAAAAATAAGCCTAAAAGACAACTTTGGTACACATGCAATGCAGTATGTTGCTGCCACATATGTATTCTTTAATATACATACCAGTATTATGCTCAGGTGAAAGTGGCATTGGTCAGTTCAATTCTTTATGTAGGGAAATCAAAGATGGCAGGTTATATTTTCCAACATATAGACATTAACATTTCAAATGTAAATAGCAATATATTACATTTTATAATGAGCCCTGACAATTCAAACTTTAAAGATTCACATGCAAGTGTCTGGTAAACTCTTTAAGATCATAGTAAGAGCGTGATTAGGGCATTGATCCTTCTAATAAAATAAAAAGGCTAATAAGGTTATTCATCTGGATTTACTTATCTTACTAATAAGTACATGAATAATAAACATGAAAGGTTAAATTGCAAATCAGGAATGAAAGAGATTATCTGTCCTTCAGAAACAGCTAGGTTTTCCGACAGGTTTTAAGCAGCTGCATTTAATTATTATCACTCACACTTTGTTTAATCCCTCATTTCCTTCTGATCTCATAGTATGTCAAGTGAAAAAGCAAACTTTTTCAAAGTACTGTATGCCACCATTGAATTAATGAAGCACTTTGAGAAATTATCGCTGGTAGCATTTTTAAAAGAAGAAATAAATTACTAAATTAACATTTCCAGCATGTAATCTCTCTGATGCTGTTGGATGTCATATCATGACAATTACACAAATAAAATATTGCAATTGAGTAAACACCGAATCCCACAGATAAAATGGTGCTTGTCCATCATGTATCGTTAATGCATTTAAATGTTTGGAACATGTTAAATTTTGGGAGTGGTGTACAACTTCCCCATGGGGAAATTTATTATCCAGAAAGTAATATAAACTTCAGGTTCATTCAGGTTTTTGTTCCCAGTTGCAGGGGGACCAAAAGATGACTTTGTACACACCCTGTACTAGACCCTTACAATGTATACAGTGAGTGAAACATCTGTTTGCTAGATACTTGGGGGAGGACACAAAGAATAGGTTTAAAAGGTCTTTGCATTGATGGAGGGAGAAAGATCTCCCTTCACAGCATGTGGCACAACCAAGAAGATCGATAACTATCCAATCATCTATACAATAATCTTTATCATTGGTAATCTGGCACAGTTGGGGCTTTTTTCATAAATGAAGTGTTTTACAATCACATGAGTACAATTTTATCTTGCACCAAATATGTATGTTAACAGTACTGCATATGCCACCTCTTACTAGGTATCACTGATATATATAGATATGTATAACTATGTATTTTGAAAATCCTGTACCGTACCAAGCTCATATGCGGATATTATTGCACAGGTCACTTTAATTTGTAATCTTGCATGGTTGGGGATTTTTCATAAATGAATTGTCTCACAATCACATGGGTACAATTTTATCCTGCACCAAATTTATATGTTAATAGTACTGCACTTGCCACTTCATAGAAAGCGTTACTGATATATACATTATTGCGTATACTTCTTTGCACATGTTATCAAACATTTTTAAATTTCTCATGTAAGGCAGCCACATGCAGTAGGTACCGACTGTTATGCCGCAGGCACTTGGGACCACTTCATCCTCTGTTACCTACCAGTGATTCCCTCTTCTCATGCGGTGCTTCGTATCCGACAGCGTCCTAAAGGTTCCTATGGTGAATGCAGGGATCGCGTTCTCATGAGATCCTGCACACGTGATCGGGCGGACACGTGACACCAAGCAGAGTCACGTGTTCACAAGCCCGCGATCACGTGCACAGCACGCTAGGCAAGCATTGGTTAGACACTCCCTCTTTAGGTGACCCTTGACCGGGAACCCCCAGACGAAGGCTCATCCCGAGCCGAAACGCGCGTCGGGGATGCGGTCTTCCAGGACAGTGGAGCACAGTAATTATAGAAGGTAAGAACTGGCATTTAATATGGAGTGGGCTCTGCATATTTCAGCATGTTTTTAGTGATCCCTCTCCGCTATCCACATATGATTTGTAAAGCGCTACGGAATTTGATGGCGCTATATAAATAAAGATTATTATTATTATTATTATACTTGACAGATAGCAGTTTACAGGCATTATGCCATATTCCAGTTCTTCTTATATTACACACAATTATTATCTCCACTTGGTCCGGGTTCAGACTGCTTCTGTTGGTCTTTGAGTCTCACCACCCATTTATGTACTGTACCTGGTGGACACCCTCAATTTGGGACCACTACTTTATCTTACAGTTTGTAATTTTTATTCTGGCACTAATAAAGAATATTGTTATTACAAATGTGCTGTGTTTCCAGTTGTACCCTTTTTCCCTTCATTTGAAGGGTAACGTCGGTTCTTTATTCAGCATTTGTTGGGGCAACAATTTAGGTGCATCAATACAGGGGGTCATATTACGTTTATTATGCTTATTATGTGTGACAAATAACATACCACACTCTTTAATACTCTCTTCCCCCCCATGCCTGCTCCTAACCATTAGATAAACTATCCAGAAGACACCACCTCACCATCCCCTGGGAGGCTGGATTACAGGCTGCTAGCTGAGTACTTGTATCTGAGTATATTTTTCCATTTTCTCTGAAAATTTATGTTTGCTCTTTTATCTATACCCCCTCTTCTAGTAACTTCCACTCTTGCCATCCTGATAGTTTAGTGTTAGATTGGATAAGGAACTTTATATGTGTGTGTAGCGGTGCATGTATTACACTGCCTAACTTGCTGATAAGTGGGGATCTCAGTGATGAGACCCCCACAGACCATGAAAGCGAGGGGTCCGATGGGCTCTCATGAACCTCCATCAGACCCCTTGTCGCTCTGTCAGAGTAATGGAGCAGATGGCCCCGCATGATCATTCTGCTCCATTAATCTATAGAGATTAATGGAGTAGAACAGTCATGTGCGGCTGTCTGCTCCATTACTCAGATGGAGCGACGAGGGGTCCGACGGAGGTATGTGGGACCCCATCGGACCCCTCATTTTTGGGATCTGTGGGGGTCTCATCACTGACCCCCCCCCCCCCCCCACACTGATCAGCAAGTTAGGCCCTATGTTGTGGATAGGGCCTAACTTTGTTCCTGGGAAAACCTCCTTAAAGATTGTTTTTGCTGATTTCTTTTCCAAGGTGACCATTATTTTATAGTGTTTATGTTCTGTATTTGATCATAAAGCTTGTGTTTTCTCCAGGTTATAGTTAAGGTGGATCTTATTACCTAACTGAGTAATTTAAAGAAGGGTATTTTCTTTCCGGCTTCCTGCAGTCATGTTCCTAGCAGCTAAATTCCATGACCACATACTACTCTGTGTTGGGGATGAATTATTGAGCCTTTCCAAGCAAATTTTGATTATATTGCACGTAATATTCAACACCAGCTTTCTACAAGAATACCCTGAATATAAGCTATGGACTGTCCAATACTATCTACGAATTTGTAACCATTGTTCCCTCCATCTCTTTGATTTAGGTTAGGTCCTTGTATCATGGAGCAAAGCTTTTCTAATCTAGTTAACTTCATGTACTTTGCGATCCACTTTGAGTCAACAGATGAAAGTTTAGCTGCAAAAATTGAACATAACCACAATATTTTGTTCCAATGGAGCAGTTGTGAACACAGAGCAACACTGTGTGTATTTTCTCAACCGTTTACTATATGAGGTAAAATAGTACTGGAGCTCCAAATTATTTTCTATTCGGCTGAAATGTCCGATTTTCTCTTGCCGATTAACAGCACCACTCCACAGATCCTTCTGATAAAAATAGGCCACCATTCAGACCATTGCGTTTTTCACTCTTCCTTTATTTCTTAATAATGAATTACTGGAAGAAATATACATGCAGATGGCGTAGTACGTGTTAATAAGTTTCAAATGTATTCAAGTACAATATACTCACAAAGTAGACATAAAAATTTGTGAGTATATTGAATTCAAATAAATGTTAAACTTATTAGAACGCACTACGCCATCTGCATGCGTATTCCTTCCAGTGATTCACTATTAAGAAATAAAATAAATGAAGGAAAAGTGATGGTGTTGGTCTGAATTGTGGCCTATTATTATCAGAAGGATCTGTGGGGTGGTGCTGTTTAACGGAAAGAGAAGATTGGACCTTTCAGCAGAAGAAAATCATAGAAAATCATTTGGAGCTCCGGTCAGAGTAAAAAACTATTTTTTCCTCTTTTAGTAATTATATGTGTGACTTTTTTGGACCGATCTGGAACCGTGGGTAACTCCTAGGGACGAATTGTGCATCAATGCAAGTAGGGTTTTGCTACGTTTACTATATGAGTCAGATTTGTTTCCATGTCAATTAAATTAGTAATGCTTTAACCCAATTAAGAGACAATCAATGCAGATAGAACTGAACTGTTCACAATTTCTGTATTGTTTATTCACCCAACTATAGTTTTCCATCATCACACTAGAAGGAACATTTCTGACTGCATTCTGAGCAACTTCTGTGATCCTTTTCAGTTACAACATAACACTTACATGCACACAAATTAAAATTGTCACAGTTATTGCTTCTCTACTGCTGTCAGTGTTCTCAGCCTAAAGGTGCAATCTGCAGTCATAATCTACCAGCACATTACTTATCACTATGTCAAAATAAAACAGTAGGAAGCTTTAACTTCCATGTTGTTGTCTTGAGTTGTCATTGCTTGGTAACAAGAATAGAGCTGTGTAAGTATTGTTTGGATATTTTTATCATATGTTATGTCTTTTATTGTATATTGGTGCATTTTAACATGCTTTCTAATTAAACACCACCTTTATTATTAATTTATCCCACTGAAAATCAGGAAGAAGTTATTATTGTTAATAAGTACACAATAAAGAGACAAATGGATGGATAGAAGACAGGCAAACATAAAAACAAACCAAAAAAAGGAATACAGAAGTCCAGAAAATGATAGCAAGCTCTAATGAAGGCTTATAGCAAGTATTGGGACAAAGAATCCTCTCACAAGTTACCTGGTCCAGAGAGTCATTGGACCAGTACCATATAAATCCAGATATCCAGATAAACCAGGCAAGCAGGGGAGTAAAATGATTGGAGGAAGTTTTTGTCCATCACAGCTGGTTTAACCATGTGCGAATACAGAATATGTGCAAGTACAGAAGCACATCTTCTACTGTACTTTATTGGCAAAGAGTGGCACAGAAGCCTAAATATGTAAGGATGTTACAAATAGTTTATATCCTTTAAAAAAGTTTTGTTTAAACATTTAAACAGTTTTAACTATTTTATATATCCTAACATCTGCCATTTGGCAAATAATGAAAAAATAGCTGAAATACAGGTAAGACCATGTCTTATGGTGGGGGTGCAACTGTTTGCATAACAAATGCGATCGCAGGGTGTGCAACCGCGACCGGGCTCAGTGCTGGGGAGGGCCGCCATCTACCTGAGATAGGTACGGGCCCTCCCCAGGTACGGCCACCCCAAAAAGGACCCATGCAGAGTTCTGCTCTCTATGACCCAGGAGATATCACGCATTTATGGGTCATAGAGAGAGAGGCCCGTGTATAGACGGCAGAAGAGGAGCAGCGGGACGAGGAAGCAGCTGGGTAAGTAATGATTTTATTTATTTTATAATGAGCACTGAAAAGTATGCTCAGTTTAGTATGAATTGTATTTGAAAGGGGCGCTGTTCTGAATTTATTTTGAGCGAAGGGATTTATGAATTCATTATAAGTGGGAGGGCTTTATGAATTCATTAGGAGTGGGGAGGTTTATGAATGTATTATGATTGGGAAGGCTTTATGAATTTTATATCACAGTGGATGTTATATGAATTTAATAGGATATTGGGTGCTGCTGTTATGAATTTTACATGACGGTTGGGAGGGCTTTTATGAATCTTATATTATGGAGGTTACTTTTATGTATTTTATATTACTGGGGGGCCTGTTGTTAATTTTATATTGTGGGTTGGCTGCTGTTAATCATTGTTTACAACACTGGGGTTACTGTTATGAATTTTATATGACATTGGGCTTTTATTAATTTTATATGCCATTGGGGGCTTTTATTAATTTTATATATGATGGGGGATGCTGTTATTAATTATATATGACTTGGGGTCCCTGTGTATTATTTTATATCTATAGATAGTAGTTTGTTTAGTTGTATTCAGTGTTATTTAGCAGCATGGGACATAGTAGTTATCCAGAAGACACTGGGGTACATTTAGGTGCTTGTGTCAGTTTCATGTCGGACTTGGCACGTTCTTTCTAGTGAAAACTGCTGCACAAATGTCTGCACCACATTTGTGTCGCAGCTTCATAAGTCTTCATGCAACACAAATTTCTGCACTGAAGAAGGTACTACGGTGCTCAGTCAGACCGTGCACCATCCGTCCGAATTGTGTTGCAAGCCCCAAGTTAAAGGTTTGGCAAAAAAAAGTGGTACATTCTTTCAGAGCAGTGCAGAGTGTGCCAGAGTCATGAAGAACGGGCGCCACAAATCATGAATCTCGTGTCCCCTGCACACATTTCACACTGCACTGTTATTAGTAAATGTGCTCCACTATAGTCTATTAACTGTGATATATTTTTAGTGGCACAATGTGGCAAGGAACTGACTGACTGGCAAATCCTACAGAGACAGCTGGGAAAAGTCAATGTGAGGTTGTATAGCTGAAGAAGAATTGTCACCTGTGAAGAGCCTACAGGATACGGACAAGCATAGACCAGGCCAACACAGAGAGAAAAGGAAGCAACTGCTACTGATTTAATCCGTAAGTGATGCCCATCTCTGCTCTCAGTATGTACATTTATTGCCACTATATATTATATGCTTGTATATATTGTGCAGTACATTATTTTCTGGTATATTTGTATTCACCACAGGTATATATTTATGTGTATGTATGTGTCATGTGTGGCGCTGCATGTGTTGGCGCAGGGCCGTGGTGCCAAGGTTAGCTCCCTGGCCACGCTTCACTTTCTGCCCACAGATACGACATATACCCACGCTCGGCAACCACTTCATAATATTCACTAGTTTGTTTACAATTCTTGAACAAGAATTATGTGGCAACCACTTCATAATATTCACTAGTTTGTTTACAAAACTTGTGCAATAATCATTGTATCTTTGTAAAGAAGCACCCTGTGTGTGGATAATGCGGATAATTTTTATAATTTGTTTCTGTTTTTGAACATTGGTGAATTGTGTACACTTGTCTAGTGTCTTAGGGTTTGCTCCCCATAGGTCCATGTTCACATTTGTATGATTTGTGATCTCTGTTTAACATAGGCCAGCAATTCAAAGGTTAATGTTGGTTTGCACCTTTTCCCCTCCCACTGGACATGATGTCTAGGTTAGGAGGCTTTTTTAAACCTGGTTTGTTCACACAATTTTAGATCATGACTAAGGTTATACGCCGAAACGCATCGATCGCTAATATTACGATGTACCTGTATTTGTGATCGCTATGTCGGGTTTTAACCAATAAAGAAAAGGATTTCTTCACCTAAATTGTGAGTGGCGGATCCTCTTTTCATATAATACATACAGCGTGTCGCCATATACCATATAATACATACAGCATGCCACCATATACCATATAATACATACAGCGTGCCACCATATACCATATAATACATACAGCGTGCCGCCATATACCATTTAATACACACAGCGTGCAACCATATACCATATAATACACACAGTGTGCCGCCATATACCATATAATACATACAGCGTGCCGCCATATACCATATAATACATACAGCATGCCACCATATACCATATAATACATACAGTGTGCCACCATATACCATACAATACATACAGCATGTTGCCATATACCATATAATACATACAGCGTGCCCCCATATACCATATAATACATACACCTTGGCGCCATATACCATATAATACATACAGCGTGCCGCCATATACCATATAATATATACAGCGTGCCGCCATATACCATATAATACATACCGTGTGATGCCATATAGTATATTTTACATGGTGGCACGCTGAATGTACACACATACATACTGAGTATATAAAGCAAATATACACACACATACATTTACCACATACAGAATATACATATATACAAACACACATCTATACATACATTCATACAGACATATATATACATACATACTTACATATACAAACATACATAGAAGTTATCTTACCTTTTTTCTTCTTTCATCATCGGCCTTGTCCTCCAGGGGTAAGGGGGGGGGGGGTTGCCGGGGAGGTGAGGATTGGTCCGGGGGGGGGGGTGAATCAGAGCCTGGGGGGACTTTGTGCTGGAGCAGGTACCTGTGCCGGCAGGTGGATGTGCCGGCGGGCTTTTGGAGGGTGTGGGACTTTGGGCTGGGGTAGGTACCTGTGCTGGCGGGCGGGGTAAAGTGCCGGCGGGCAGGTGTATGTGATGGGCGGGCCGCGAAGGGGAAGTGCCAGCATGCGGGTAGATGTGATGGGCGGGCCGCAGGAGGAAGTGCCGACATGCAGGTGGATGTGATGGGCGGGCCACGGGGTGATGTGCGGGCGGGTGGATGTGATGGGCGGGGGAGTGTGATGGCCAGTGGGCTGGTTGATGTGATGGGCAGGTCCATGTGGCAGCCAGAGGACATGCCAGCAGGCGGGAGCCCGACGCTGCCCCCTCATCTAGCAGGAGGTGCGCCGCCTGAGGCGAGAATCTCAACTCGCCTCATGGCAGGTGCGCCTCTGCTCGTGCCCATTTAGCAGAAACATGAGGGGGGAAAAAAACAACTTTGTTCCCGCTAATCAGCATAAACTTCGGCGTCGTGACGAATCAAATTTTAACCGAAGTTAATAATGGTAGGTTCAGAGGACTGATTATTTATCTTGATGCTGGAAAAATTCTGCCAGGTGTACACCACCTGGAAAAGAGAAGGAAAAGATGGCAGTAAAATTTAACTTTTATTATTACATTTAAAAATATTTTCTCATTTTTTCCAGTTTATTAGATTAATCATAAAGGGCAAGGAGCGGGGGTTATTCCCCTCGTACTTAAGTGCCTCCTACTTAAGTGCCTATTCAAATGTGCATGTCTACAAATCTAAATTCTAGATCAGTATTAGTTCTGTAGATACAATCAGTGCTATGTTGCCAGTTAATTGTATCAACCAGAGTGTGTTTGTAAATATTGTAATTGTAACTGTTTGTGTTACAAGACACTCATAGGTTGCAAAAGAAGTGCTGATATTGAAGCGTTAGCACTGTGAAGTAAGAGGGTTACAGATTCCTGATCCCAGTGCACGTGCGATCCCTGTACATTCATATTTATTAAATGTAGTGTGCTGCCTGCTGTGTTCACTATTAGTATTTATCACCCACACTTTTCATTGTAATTTAAAATAGATTATAATAATAGTAGTAGGACGAGCTCACAATGTGGCAGACAATGACAGTAGTTTTGGTTAATAATATCTCTATAGATCATAGTTGGCATATTGAGTTTCTCATTGTATGTATGTATAGTTGCATGTCTTCATGAGAGCCCAATTGTCCCCTAAATAACAGTTTCAGAGTGTATTGTTACTAACTGTTGAGAAGATTCTAAAAACTTTGTTCTTCCCATGTTTGTCATGTAGGAAACTTTTTCATGTATGTTATGTGAATTTTAGAATAATCATAGGGATAGGTGGGCAGCAGAACATTACTATGGCCCTATGCAGTCTCTTCACAGGAGCATCCCTAAGATAAAAACAGAGGGATAATTGTATGGATATTATTACTGCTGGGGTATATGGTATCTGCTTATATTGTTCACAGTATGTATTGGGAACATTAGCTTATTTATTTTTGGTCATTTAAAGGAAGCATCTAAAATTTAAGTTTTCATTTAATTCTTTCGGAATGACACAATTCATTTTAAAAATCCATTCACTTTCTTCCTGCAAAAGCATTCTATCCAGGTCTCCTCCTCTAATGTTAAGTTTTCTAACCAAAGTTAGAATCATTAGATTCGCCCATCTCTAGTCTATATGTATTTTCTCAAGTTTGATGTGTTAGATGCAGACATTAATATGGGCTTTCGTATATATGGGGCCTTGTTACGAAGTTTGCAACCTGGCCCTTTAAAGTCTTGTTATGCCACTGATGAGGCCATGTATTTAAGATTAGACCAATATTTCACACAAGGCCATTGTCACTTTATCCAACTCTGTAACTGCTGAAGATGGTCATTTACAGCACTCAGCTAGTTCCAGCAGTCCCATCATGTGAATAGAGTACCATGGGCTCTAACTAATAGATAAAACAAACAAAAAAATCATTATTGATCTTATTTATCATTATTGGCATTAATATAAAATCAAAATTGACTTTCTTGGTGGATATATCTTGATAACTATCAATGTGTTTCTAGCTACAAGGAGTCTGAAATCAAATTTTACATATAAACACATTTCCTGTCTGACAGTAAACTCTATTATTAACCTTCATTATTATGTCTAAGACAGAGCCATGACATAAATATGCTATGTTATACATTGCCTGTGAAGAATACTTTTTGTTATTTACATGCGCTGTGGCCTTATAATACTTAAAACAAAAAGCTGCCAATAGCCACCTTTAACCATAAAAAAAGATAATCCAAGCAACGCTAATTAAAATAGAAAAAGAAAAACTGGGTGAACCCTAACCAGGACCTCCAAAAATAGTATATAGAAAGGTAATAACAGCACTCCAGATATAGAATTGTGAAAAAAGATAAGTGGATTTATTTGGTTTTCAAAAAAAATTTAACATGCAAGACATTTTCTTACAAACGTTTTAACATTTGGCAATGTATCAGATATTTTATAGGTTACATGTCGGTTACTTTTTCCATTTTCTTGCGTCCACAGGGGGCTGGACAGCCTCATCTAGTTCCTAGCGATCTCTCTTTTGACCCGCTGCTCGGTTTACTGGGGATGACCTCTCCACATCTGCCATTATCCTCCTCTGAGGCCCTCATACCTGTAGCTTACCCAGGTTTCCCTTCAGAACTCCAGTGTTATACCATGTTGTTAATTTGAAAGGGGTAACTAGTTCTATTATTTCTTGTCTGGTCATATGCGAAACAATAAATTGCTTCCATTTGCTGAAAAAACCCTTGGTTTGCTTTTCCTTATGTCTGAGTGTTATAATTCTATCTAGTCGAATCAAGTGTTTCATCTGATTAACTACCTCCACGGTTGTCGGGGAGGAGTTCTTTATCCAGTGGTTCATGATGCATCTTTTGGCCACTAGTAGGAAAGCATGAATGTCTAATCTGACCTTCGTCCCCTTCTACTATGTGGATTATTAAGAGCAGCGGGTCCGTGGATAGGTTTTAAAAAGTCTGAATATTGTCGCATGACCATATCCCATGCCATACATCTGTGCTAGGTTGTTTGCATTTTGGGCAGGCTATCAGTCTGTCTGGGTTATTTGGTGTTCTTGGCAAATTAAAGCCATAGTAGGCATGGTGCATGATCTTAAAATATGTCTCCCGCCACTGTTCGCTCGTTATGCATTGTCTCACTTTGGCCCACCCTTGCATCAGTCCCTCATAGATCTCCTTGTCCGTGAATCGTTTGACCCAACAATTCCCTACTTTGTTTTGTGTCCCTTTTAACATACGGCTTTTGATATCTGCATATAGTATGGTTATATTGCGAGTACTCTAAGCTGTGCCCAATAGCGAACTGAAAGCACTGTCGGATGCCTCCCTTGTAATGTCCCCGGTTCTTGACCTGAGAAAATTATGCATTTGGTGATATGTGAATTCAATATTGCAGTTTAAGGAGAATTTCGTCCTGAGTTCTCCTAATGAGCGCCACCTTGGTTCAGTGTCATGTATGAGGTCGCCCACCTTTCCCACACCCGATTCCTTCCAGGGCTTATAGAGGGCACTTTCTTTCCCTGGCATAAATTCTTATGGTTCCAGAGTGACATGTGTTTAAATAGCAGGAAGGGTAAGTGGTATAGCTTTCTCACCTCTTTCCATGCTACCAGTGTATCACGTATTACTAATGACTGCCTTGCTATTAAGGGCCTTTTCGATAAGCTAGTGTGGAGCAATGTCACCACATCATTTGGCGCCACCAGTTCTCTTTCCAGTTTCGTGTTAGAGTATTTGGCCGTGCCATTGATCCAATCTACCACATGTCTAAATAAGCAGGCTAGATTATAGCCTCTTATATTGGGTAGGTTTATACCCCCTTCCCATTTACTGAGCATCAGTTTTTTGGCTGTGATCCTGGGTCTCTTCCCCCGCCACAGGAATGTTTGGAAGGCTTTTGTTATCTTGTTCACGTCTATGTGAGTCAATAGGATTGGGATAGTTTGTAGGGGATAGAGGAGTCTCAAGAACGAGATCATCTTTATTAGATGACCCCGGCCTAACATGGTTAAGGGGAGCTGTTGCCACCGCTCTAATTCTTTCAGAATTTTTTCAATTAGGGGAGAATAGTTTAGTGTATAGATCTGTTCAGGTTGCCGCTCAATGTGAATTCACAGGTATGTTAAGTACGAATGTGCCTTCTTTATGGGCATGTCTGGTGGCGGCCAATTAGTGCTAGATCTCTCTGGCCTCAACTCCAACATTTCACTTTTTTCTACATTGATAGTGAATCCTGCAAATGCTCCGAATCGTTCAATATGTCTTAGTACCCTCTCTAGGTGTTGCTCTGGGTTGGAAAAAAACAAGATTACGTCGTCTGCAAAAAGTGCCTGTTTCACGGTTTCTTTTCCTAATTTAATACCCTCAAATAGCTTCCCATCCACTAGAGATCTTGCTAACGGTTCCAGCGCTAAGTTGAAGAGTAAGGGCGATAGCGGGCAGCCCTGTCTTGTGCCCTTCTGTAGCCTAAATGGTGCGGACAGGAACCCTGGGGTGTGTATCCTTCCATCGGCTCATTGTATAGACTCTTTAGCAGGGTGCAGAACTTTCCAGTGAATCCATATCTTTTAAGCACCGTCCACAGCCAGGGCCATCTCACGTTGTCGAAGGCTTTTTCGGCGTCTAATGCCACCAGAGTCGGATGTTCCCCTGACTGTGGACAGCTTTTCACCCTATCTAGGATGGCCAGTACCTTGCGTATATTAGACACTGCCGCCCTCCCCTTGATGAAACCTACTTGGGACTCCCCAACTAGGGATGGCATGCAGAGTGACAGTCTGTCTGCCATGATTTTAAATAGAATCTTAATGTCCTGGACTGGTCTATCAGAGAAATCGGGCGGTAGGAGCCAGGGTCAAGGGAATCTTTACCATCCTTGGGTATTAATTTTATATATGCCGTTTTAGAGTGCCATGTTGGAGAATTCCATTAAAAAATGGCACCAGTATGGGGATTATTTGCCTTTTTAGCGCTTTATAGAACTCTGAGGTGTACCCGTCAGGTCCGGGGGCTTTCCCATTTTTTAGTGTGCTAATCACTCTTCCTATTTCTTCCTCTGTGATGTCTTGGTTTAACATGTCCAACTGGGTTTGACTGAGTTTGGGTAGATTGACTGAGGATATAAATCCTCCGCTTCCCCGTTCCCTGTCGTGTCGTCCCTATAGAGCTTGGCAAAAGTTGCGTTCACCTCTTTAGGGGATGAAAGCACCTTACCTGCGTTATTTCGTACAGCTGGGATGTGGTTTGGTTTGAACCTTCCTTTTGCTAATTTGGCCAACAATTTCCCAGACTTGTTTCCAAAAGTTCCGCCTCGTATGGCTTTCGGTACTGTTCCTCTTTTCTATCCAGCCAGAGATCATAATTTGATCTTGCCTCATCCCATGCTATTTTTGAGGCGGGTGTGGAAGTATTTAGGAATGTCATGTACGCTGCTCTTAGGGCATCACTGGCTTGTCTATATTGTTTTTCTATTTTCTTTTTTAGTGTGGAAGTGTAGGCCATCAGGCGCCCTCTTATAGCTGTTTTGGCTGACGTCCAGAACATCGCTGGGTCCTCCATGTGTACCCCATTCTCAAAGTCGTGTTCTATCCACAATCCCTCTAATGTTTCTGTGAATTAATCATCTTTTGTTAGGAAGGTTGGGAAACGCCAGAGGATGTCGCTGCCTTTGGGGTGTGTGTCATGTAATGTGATTACCACTGGAGCGTGATCTGACTAACTCTTCTATTTCTGATGTTAGCAACCTTTGGCTCGCTTTATCTGATAGAAGGAGATAGTCGATGCGCGACCAACTGTTGTGCGGGTGTGAGTAATGCGTGTATTCCCTCCCGTCAGGATGTGTATCACGCCATCCGTCCCTAATCCCTGTTTGTGACAAGAGATCTGGTAATGCTCGTTCTGTTTGGCGTGGTGTCTGTCCTATTTGTTTCTTGCGGTCTTCCTCAACCGATGCCACTGTGTTCAAGTCTCCCCCCAGTATTATGAGTCTTTCTGCATCTCCCAGTAGGGCGCCTGTGACCTGTCTAAAGAAAGGTCTATTGTTCTTGTTCGGGCCATAAACATTGTATATTGACCATATTTCCCCTTGATATTCTATTTGTAACCAAACCCGTCTTCCCTCTGTGTCATGCTTTGACTGTAGCACCTTCCCTGGAAAGGACCTATGTAACAGGGTTAGTACTCCAGCCTTCCCTTTTTGTGAGGACGATCCATACGCCTGTCCTACCCAGAATTTTTGAAGTCTAAAGTAGTCTGGTTCCTCTAAGTGGGTGTCTTGTAGTAAGACAATGTCAGGGCGTAATTTACCTAAATGGCGAAGAATCTTAGAGCGCTTTTGCGGGGAACGGAGACCTTTTACTTTCCATGTAATGATTTTCATGGCTTTTTAACTTAAGTGGTTGGTGGGTTTCAACGAAATTCCAGAAATTTGTATTTTCTGTGTAAAGATTGCTTCATCGGTCTGACAGGTGTTGGATTGTCTCTTTAATATGCTGCGCCCTCCCCCCGTGCACTTTACATGTATCTTATTTAGCGTATAATTGTTGTTTGCCAATAACATTACATAAAAGAAATCCCCCTCCCCCCAGAAAAAAAACATAACAACATTAGAATTCTTAGAAGCCAGGAGATTGGCCGTCAGACCGTCCTCGTCTGGGCTTGTGGACTTCACTTTTTTTCAGGAGTGTAAAGAGCACCTCATTAATCCGACCTTGTGTCCAGAAGTGTCCACCAGGGAGGCATTTCGTGCTAACTCATTGTGGGAAATTGATCTAACTGTGTGTGCCCTTTGTTTCCTTGATTGGTTGTTCTACCAATTAAAACAGAAAGACTCATAATACTGGGGGGAGACTTGAACACAGTGGCATCGGTTGAGGAAGACCGCAAGAAACAAAATGGACAGACACCACGCCAAACAGAACGAGCATTACCAGACCTCTTGTCACAAACAGGGATTAGGGACGGATGGCGTGATACACATCCTGACGGGAGGGAATACACGCATTACTCACACCCGCACAACAGTTGGTCGCGCATCGACTATCTCCTTCTATCAGGTAAAACGAGCCAAAGGTTGCTAACATCAGAAATAGAAGAGTTAGTAATATCAGATCACGCTCCAGTGGTAATCACATTACATGACACATACCCCAAAGGCAGCGACATCCTCTGGCGTTTCCCGACCTTCTTAACAAAAGATGATTCATTCACAGAAACATTAGAAGGATGGTGGATAGAACACGACTTTGAGAATGGGGTACACAATTAGGACCCAGCGATGTTCTGGACGTCAGCCAAAACAGCTATAAGAGGGCGCCTGATGGCCTAAACTTCCACACTAAAAAAGAAAATATATCCAAATAAACATATTTGTGCCAACACATATTTATTAAAGTGAAATCAATATGTTTAAAAAACATTTTTACTCTGTGAAGTGATATTACCGTGATGTGTCAGTGTTCTGTGACAATCCAGTGCATATAACAACACACTGGGGCAAATTTACTTACCTGGTCCTGTCGCAATCCCCGATTTGGACGCTCTGGCGAAGATGAAGTCTAGCGCGATTCACGAAGCTCGTGCGCCCGAGTTTTTGCATCCATCGCTTCCCCGCCGTGGTCTGCTGGAGTTCACCTTCTTCTTCCCGGTGCTTGTTAGTGCGTGTCTTGAGACACAATTCTAAATGTTAAATCCAGCGCGTTGTCCGAATCCGTTGGGTTTTCCAACAGCCCGCTTTGTGTCGATTTGTGTCGCGTGCAAGCCGGCGCAGATGCGCCACAATCCGATCGCGTGCGACACAATCCCCAGCGCATTGCGGCGCAAAACGGAAATTGTTGGGAAACCTGAAGTAAATGAGCCCCAATGAGTTAAAAACATGCCGTTTCGGGAGGATGGACATGTTTCCCTGCCAGCTCCCGTATTAGAAATACAGCCGATCGCTGTCGGCACAATCAGAAACAGCGAGGTTGCTGTGAACTGCATAATGGAACGCAATAGCGGAAGTATTCACTACTATTCCATAAGCAAATCACATGTAACTGTATAATCATAAACAAATGCTCAATTTTAGCCCGGGGGGCTCAAAATATACCATACTATATATGTATGGCTCACTGAAAAAGGGGGAGAAAAAAAACGAAGGAAAAAACAAGTGTCAGAATGGAATAACACAGGCAATCCCAATGTCATATGGGAGGGATGAAAACCATCTTATATGTGAGCTATGTCAGGGTGTGGCATATGGCCAAAACCTAAAAAGGTATAATATATATTAACCCCCAACAACGGGGTTATTGTTAGTGTGAACAATGTCAAAGTGCAGCATGATGCTGAAAAACCTGATAAGGTAAGTTAGACCAGTATATATTAACCCCTAACAAGGGATTAAGGGAAAACCTAATAAGGTGGCATAAGGCAATATATATTAACCCATAACAAGGGAATTATGACGTTCCAGGACAACACAAAGGTCAGTGTTCCCACTAATATGCGGCAAATCTGCCTCGGTATTGGGACTAAGACATAATAAAAAATAAAATTAAAAAAACTTAAATTTGCTTACTTTTAAATCCTCAGAACTCAATATCATGCATAACAGAGAAGTTTTATTGTCAAGGAAGTATGATCCATAAACATAATATGAAAAAAAATTGTGAAAAATCCAAAAGATGTATAATTTAATGTATAATATAAGGTGAAGGGGGAAAAATATCCACCAGCTTGAATGTAAACGCTTGAAGTTTAAAAAAAAACAACACTATACATATTATACATTCACCTACACAATCTGTAGGTATAGTTAAATGAAATGGCAAGTCAGGAAAAGGAATCACAATCTCAAAATACATTAAATTTAAAGTTTACATTAAGACCCTTGGGTTTGAAAATGTCCAATGTAAGGATCCACCATAGTTCCCTTTGTTTAAGTAGTTGTTCACGGTCAACCACTCTACACAGGGGAAGTATGTGATCAATGATTCTATATTTGAAGTGTTTTTCTGAATGACCCGCTTCTGAAAAATGTTTGGGAAGTGGTAAGTCCTTTTGTTGCAAGGTTACCAACCTCCTTGAATGCTGTTCAAATTTTCTTTTGAGTTCAGTCTCCGATGGTGTTGTGAGAAATGTGACATGTGCAATATACTTTAATAAAAGTTTGCGGGCGCCCAAAGATACAAAAGATATATATATGAGATTGTCACTATATGTCAGTGATGGCGAACCTTTTAGTGACCGAGTGCCCAAACTACAACTAAGACCCACTTATTTATCGCAAAGTGCCAACACAGAAATTTAATTTGTGTTTTATACCTCTTGATGTCCCATCTTATATTCATAATCGCACCCTGAGGAAACCAATAAAGCAAAAAATAAAAGAAATTCGGATGATCATTGTAGCTTCCTTCCAGGATCCTCTAAAGAAGAAGAATTGTCAGGGCAGGAGCTACAATGATAATCCAGATCTGTCCACACCTTCCCACTGCTCCAGTAGTCCCAGGTAGCGCAGTCACTTTAAAATAGCTCTGTGCACAGCAAGTCCTGGGCTGTCTGGGACTGCAAGAAGATACCTGGAGTCATCTCTGGTGATGGCCTGAGTGCCCACAGAAAGGGCTCTGAGTGCCACCTCTGGCACCAGTGCCATAAGTTCGCCACCACTGCTATATGTATTTAGCTTGAGGAAGGCTCACACTATGATCGGAAAAGTCACTTTGAATATGGAATAAATCCACTTATCTTTTTGCACAATTCTTTGTCTTGAGTGCTGTTATTACCTTTCTATATACTAGACCTTTAACCATAGGTAGGTCAAAGAAAGGTATTGCATCCAAAATGCGCTTCTAATACCCTTTCTGATACCCTGGTATTCATTCCTAAGCTCATGTCCCTGGTGATAAATGAACATGTTATGATAAATTAGCAAAAGTTGTTGTAAAACTGAAATAAAAATAGACAAGTTTTTTTTTAACTTTGTATCTTTAGAAATTATGCGGTTTTTATATTAAAAACTATTTAAACCATATAAAGAATTTTGTATTCATTCTCAGTACTTTGTTACATTTAGCTCTGAATGTCACGGTCAGATGATTTCTCCCTCTAGAAAATGTGTTGTGAATATGCAAAAAACACCATTAGTTTTCTCTGTTATGCCCTTTATAATATTTAATATTTTATGTAAATTTGGCAAGAGTCCCCATCAAAATACTTTATTACACTAACGGGGAAAATTACTAATGTAATGAATGCAATAAAAATATTTTGGGAAAATGTCAAATATAACCATCTTTTAAATGTAAAATTGAGTTCACTTCCCACCATTTGCTAAAGAAATCCATTCTTCTAAGCTATCCTGAATCCCTCTATTAGAATTATCCAAGAACTGTTGATACACAATAACTCACATGTGATATTTCTAGCAAGCCTCTAAGTATGCTGAATGCATACTCGTTTAGGTTCTGTTCTAATAAGTGAGATGTATTACAGTTGTACATTCAGCAACCCTTTCTTCATAGGGGATAAAAAGTTTAAGCAATCGGTTTTCTGTGAAACAATACCTGTAAAATAGATGGGTTATGTGTTTTTTGTTCTTTTCCTTTCTATTTTTGTGGAGAGAAGTGCACAAGTTTATAAGTTCAGGCAAAGGGCAAAATAGGTAGTTTGTTGCAATATTGTGCTGTAAAAATTCATTAAATTTTAGAGGCTTTCCGAGCTTTAAATGTGAAATGTGCAGAAATATATTTAGCTTGAATATTATGTACCGTAATTCTCACATATATAATTAAGATGCATTGGAGCAATAATGCGGGCGGTATGCAGCTTGAAATGCTTGTTCTGATATATTCACATTCTTAAGTTCTAAGAACGATTTTCAAATGTATTTTTTTTTCATTTATACTGATGCACAAAAAAAGACTTGTGTGTGCATATATGTACTTCATGCCTTTTGTTTTTCCTTTATGCTTCCATTTTTTCCTGCTATTGCTGTTATTGTGACTGCATGAGGATTAATGAATATTTCTGCAATATATCATGTCACTTAAAGAACTTAAAGAAGACCTGTCACCAGAAATTTACCCCCAAACCAACAATACCTGATGATATAGGGTTACAAGTATTCCCCACTATACCTATAATGGGTTTGACCATGAAGAAATAAAGTTCTCAAATTTTAATCCTAGTGATATTTACAAATCAAAGATCATTTTAACCCCTTACTTTAGAATTTTGCATAGTTTTATAGCTGTTTTAGCTCCATTAAGTCAGTGTTGATCAGTGTAAAATTCCACAGTGTGGGAGGGGATTCTCTAAGCAGACACTTTATGATCCCTCTAGTGCTGTGAGATACTGTGTGATGACAATGTGCTTAGAGTATCAAGGTACAGGTCTATTGACATTTTTATTTAACTTCTGACACAGAGAAAAAGAGAGATGAGACAGATCAGAAATGAGAGACGATAAGATCCATGAGATGCACATAACACACAATCACACACTTCAGCTCTGCTACATCTGAGTTATAACACACACAGAGTGTCTCCCCGGATGCTGCCTGCCAGAAGTGTCTGTCTGTGAGCTTGTCTTGTAATGGAGGGGGGAAGGGCTGGAGGCAGAGAGGAGAAGCATACAGGTGAGGATTTTTATGAGAATAATATGCCATGCTCAACCCTAGAAGATTTACTGTCTGATCCAGGGGCAACCAAAATTATAAACACCAGGACTGATAGAGACAGGTTGGAATTAAATCTGTAAAAATGCTGTATTTTTGTTAATAGAATTAGAGAATGTGTTATTTTGTTAAGAATAAAAGTATATTTAAGAATCTTGTCTTCATGGGAATACCCCTTTAACGCTGTTTGTAACCCTTTTGTGTGATATGTAAAGGAGCATACTTGACTCTTTTATCCTGGATAAGATTCTTGGTTTCTCATGGGCTGCCAGTGAACCACACCCCCTTATCTTGATTGACAGCTCTGTGTCTTCAAATCTCTGTCATTGCCCTCCCTTCTTGTTCCTGATTGACAGGTCTCACTAGGACATGCTTCTATATGGAACTAGAACTTAGTGACCATCTGCCAGTATTCAACAACAGTCAAATTTTGTATATGGTGCCTTGTGTTACATTCATGCCATGTGACCATGGTGAGGTCATCTAAAGTCATTTTCCCCCTAAAATTTTACATATCTAACCCATGTTTGTATCTGATAACTTGAAATCACAGCATGCCTCTGTGGGGGATGGGGAGAAGTAGATGTCCATTGAAGCATGCTGCAATTTCACATGATCAGAAAAATTACCTTTAATGACATTACCCTGGTCACATAACATGAAGTACTAAAAAGTGAGGAGGCATAAGACATGGGAAGGAGTAGATGGGATGAGCTGGCCAAGCAGGGCATACCCTCTCTGATGCCAGGTAATATAATTATATAACCCTAGAACGCATGACATTAAAAATATACATATTAACGTAATGGGGGCCCCCATGCACATAATGTAGAAAAACACAAAAATAACTTTCACAAGTTTATTTCAAAATTGCTCGATAAAATATGAATAGTGGGCAACATTTCAATTATAATTTTTAACAGAAAACACCCCCAAAAAATTTTACCCCAAATTTCACAACTTGAAAGCACACAAAAATGCATAGAAATATAATCAAAATGAATTATTCTTCCAATTTTCTCTTATCTGCGCACTGTCATTGTCGCCTTATAGTGTAGATCAGAAAGTGGGTCCAGAAATAATTCTTGTATTGGGACATCATACGATTTTTGACTCCCTGCCAGCAGGAAAAGTTCAATATATGCATAAAATTCCTCTTTTGAAATATTTTTCCAGGACTTATTTTTTGCAGAAGCGATAGGTCTTCCTTCTAGATCTGAACATAATAGGACTTCTTCTGCAATATTGTCAGAAAAGTAAGTACAGAATACATCTTTAGGGGTAAAGTAACTGAGACGTCCCACAGCTCCTTGAGCCTGTCTCACAATATTGGGGCAAATTTATCAAGCTGTCCGAAAGCCAGAATATTTCTAGTTGCCCATGGCAACCAATCACAGCTCCGCTTTAAAATATTCATGAGCACTGGTAAAATGAAAACTGAACTGTAATTGGTTGTCATGGGCAACTAGAAATATTCTGACTTTCAGACAGCTTGATAAATCTGCCCCATTGTGTATTGGAGAACGTCCGACTAATGTAGGATTACTGTCCCAAAAAACATTCGTTTTGGATGTTCTACTTATCACTTCTTGTTGATCCACTAGATTCACTTATCCATCATCAGAAGAATCACTGGATGAGGATGTTTGATTAGCTGGTGGCAGATATTCTTCAACAGTTCACTTTCATCATCGCTTTGAAACATAATTGCTTCAATCTCTTGGTCAGTCAGACACTTGGAGGAAGACTGTGCCATTGCTGACTAGATGTTAGAAAATGAAACAGATTTCCTCTCAACAGCTTATCTTATCAAGGTCCTTCAGCAATTAGCTCACAGTGGATACAGTCCTCAGTACTCTATACACAGCTCATTACTGTGTTCAGAGGACCTGAGGTAATGTCATGGTCTTATCACTCCCTCCAAAAATCACATGACATCCTCACCTGTTATTATCCACACCTGGCCCCTCTACCAGCATTACTGAGTACAAATAAAGTAACTTGAGACACAAATACTTCTGAGAACATAAAAACAGCGGGGGCCTAAAAGGCCCCCAATTCGTGCAGATGTAGTTTTCACCAAACTAGCATTGTTACACCATAAAGCCTATGAAAAAAAATTATGTGAACAACTGGATAATATCAACAATGACATACTTGAGGAATACCTGGAGTTTCAAAATTCTAACTAAAATAATTTTGCAGATAATAGCAAAAATGTAAGCCTAAAAGGCCCCCAATATGCATTCTAGGGATAAAGTTGATTTTATGGGGATGTGAGGAAAACAATTTTAGCTAAAGAAAAAGGTGTCATTCAGTTACTAGGGCTTTATGGGAACCTGCCACTAGCTGAATTTGTGGCAACAAGTTCCCTTTAATTATTTTCAGGCTTGAGGTTGCCCAGAGGTTGTCCCTACCAAGTGGTCAGCTCACCTTCACATTTATACGTTCTTGAAAGGGCTTCCTTTGCCATAGATGAACCCTGCCAGTGATAGTAATAGCAATGCCACTAGAATAAGCCACTCGAGTATAGACAAAATCATTGCCTTTGAGACTGACGGTAATGCTGCAGGAAGTCTTTTCCACAGAAGCCACATTACATCATTGTGCCACCTGTGTTCTTTGGTCTTCCAGTGCAACCAAAAGGAAGTTTAGACAAAAGACTTAGAGGTAAGTTAATTATTTTTAATTAGGAGGCTATTATTGAGAGTGCGAGGGCACTTTATATGAAAGTAATTTGTGAAGCACTTTATAATGGAAGCATTATTTATAATACAATTAAGGGGTGCTTTTCAAAACAATTGTGGGGTCCTTTATTGTCATTAATTTGGGAGGCACTACAAAAGATAATTTGGGAGCACTATATATAAAAAAAATTGGGAGGCACTTTATATAAAATAATTTGTAGTCCACTGTATAGAAAATAATAAGTGGCATTATACAGAAAAATTGAGGAGGGCACCAATTGTAGAATAAAGTAAACAAACAAGGACAGTGAGCCCTGGCACTGAGACCCCAATCTGTCCTTAGCAACTTATTTGGTCCCCCCTAAATGGTGGCCAATAACTGGGTGATGTTTCCTCCCTGGGTAAGCTGTGAACACGTATTACTCTATTTCACTGCTTCCACTGCCAATACCAATCCCAGGCTTCCTTACTGCTGATCTTGGCTTATCCTTGGCTAATCCTGACTCCCTTATCTCCTATTCACATCTATGTCTATGGTCTATGGGTAAACCCCTTTCATCTTACAATATAGGTAAATATAGGGGGGCACCCTGAGTATATTTTACAGCAAGTGCCTAGGAACTCACAGTCCAGCACTGATTTTTTTAATGATCTTATCAATTAGATTTCAAAATAATGAACAATTACCATTAAATAGTTGCTCATTAGTTTAAAAAGACACACTTCCAACTTTGTTACAGAGGGGCTTTTGGGCATTTCTATTATTGATACTGATTACCCATTCATAGTATAAATTATCATTATTAGACCAGCGGACGTTTAAAATTAGATTGGTTGGTTTTGGAATATTTACTGTGGACTGAGCCCCAAGTAAAAGATTCTATTTGCTGTGTAGTTTTGTATAATGGTAGAGAACTCCTCTGTGCAGTGCTACTGCTGTACTTTATAAGGTGCCTTATGCTCCTAGCTCCATCCACAGATTCTAGTGTCAGATTAGCTACCAAGGAGCTGCATCACAAATACATAAGGGGCCAGTAAATCCCTCTAAATCTGACATACAGAAATTTGGCATGATATGTTTGGAATGAAAAAAGGTTATACGTTCCTCAAGCATGTGCCCTAACTTACCTTTCCTCTTGGTTGAGTACATCTGGACATGTGTGGCAAGTAGAAATAAGTATAAAGTGGCACATAGGTTGCATTCAAGATAAACTGTATACTAGACTATGGTAATAAATTGAAAACTATCAAACACAAGCATATTTTACAGCCTAGAAATTTACCCCATAGATGAAATGTTACAATGGGGTGATGGCATCTTATAATAGAATATGAGAAGTATTGTAGAGCTTAAAGAGAAATTGTCACCAGTCACCCCCCTCACAGACACACACAGTCCTCACACAGTACACTGTAGATTTCTTTATACATGTTCCACTGATCCTCTATCCTCTATCTATGGGATCATAGGGAGAATTCTTGCAAAAATGATTTTGTTGATGTCCTCTGGAGACAGAGAGCTGCAGTAGAGTAGGGGAAGGTGAGAGAGACAGCGACCTTGTGTGGCTCTGCTCTACTATATCATTAACCACTCCTTCAGGAAGGTGGGAGCTGGCTATATGAAGAGAAATCAACCCCTCAATAAAAGTCTTTTTAAGAATAATGTTGGCTCTTATCCCATGGGTAGATGCATTAGTGAAACATGTATGAAGACATCTATATAATATGGTGTGTGGTTTGTTGGGGGAGGTCACTGGTGACCGGTTAGGGATTAAAGGCTAGGTTTTTTAAGTAAGAAAGCAGAGTGAACAGAATTCTGTATATGGCAGTAGTGCAGGAGGGTACTTTTGACATTAAACCTCTAGTATTTAAGCAGGACATTTTATTACAAGCAAACATATGCAGATATAAGTGAATATACACAAGCATAAATATTCCCTATTAAGTTTACTTACAGTACAGCTTATTATATCTTATATGATATATTATTAGCAATTACAGCAGTTTGTACTTTTTCCTCAGAGGTGATTTGTGTTCTTGATTAACACATTCATTTAGTATTGAAAAGTTGAGCAGTTTCAGATCTCATAGATTGTATACTCTAGTGACTATGGATTTGTTGTTTAAACTGATGACTACTATATTGGCCTGTAATGTCTTATTTTGTTTGTATATCCATCACAGGGCTCCTCCAAATCCTTCAGCTGACCAAATCATTGTAGTTCTTTCAGTTTTCTAACATACAATTGTCTCAACTACAAAAAAAGTGCACATTTCTTAATGACCAGTCAACTCCACTTTACACTTCAGCCTTCTTAAAGCACAGTTATCACGTGAATCCGAATGTGGTACACAGATTTATGAAAATCGACTTTTCAAAAAGCTACAATTTTGGTGTAAATATACTCCAATCCCCTCCTGGCATAGGAAATACTTAGGAATTAGTCATTAGAAAAGTCATTATAAAAAGAAGCGATTATTTAATTGATACCAATTTGAGAACTGTGTGTCCATTTTATCACTTCAATTGACATTTTTATGGCAAAAAAGCAGCGATGGACATTTGGCAGTTTGTTTTCTGTCATTGCTTTCAAGGTACGTGATGATCATTTTCATATTTTGATAGATTAGGCATTTTGCTACATGGGGATATTTGTATTGCAGTATGTAGTGAAGCAACTGCTGATTTGTGATAATATCTGATCTGTATAATACAGCGGACACCTGCCTAGTATGGAGAGAGCTTAGAAAATGAACCCCTTGCATACAGCTCCTACTGCTCCACAACATACTACTATGTTGGGGTACACTTGTGGGCTACAAATGACCACATCATTTTCATTTTTTGTTTTCAATCTTCACTCCTTTATTATTTTTCTGTTTACAGAGCTGCAAGAGGGCTTGTTTTCTGTCTAGCTAAGTTGTACTTCATGGAGACAGAATTTCCTATTCCATGTCAGTTACTAGGAACTGGACAAAAAATTCCAAATGTGATAAGATTTAGAGAAAAGCAAATTGCACCAATTTTTAGTGCACACAGTTTTTACGGATTTCATTGTACACTCAAAATGAAACCGCTACTTTATTCCTTGGGTCGGTGCAATCACAGAAACCCAAAATTTATACAGGTTTTAAAATGTTTTGATAGATTAAAAAAATAACACTTTTTGTCAATTTTTTTTTATGATCACACTACTAACTATATTAACCATTTTTATATGTTGATAAATCAGTACTTTTGAGATTTTATTTGTTCTAAGGATTATGTTAGAATGTTTAGGTTATAAAATGTATATATATATTTTATTTTTTGTACTTTGTTGTACTACATTTAAGACCCCCCAAGGGTACTTTAAACCCTTATGCAGCGGTGGGCATTTGCTGCATAATTCACCCAATACCTGCTATGTAAGTAGAGGGCTCAGCTGGTAAACCGGTCAGCCATGCTTAACAGCATTACTGCATATATTTATGTCATAATGTATTAAAAGGTTAATAAGCAGCAGTTAGCTCATGCTACCCTCTCCAATTTATTACACACTGGCTCCTCAGGCTAAAGGCTCAATTGGACTCATGTTGACCAATTGTTATTATTAAAACCCCCTGCAGATGGATTGTGCCATTTTATTGACTGTGTGGATTTCTACTGGCATCTGGATCACCAAAAATGTTAGTCTCTCAATATAAGGAATAATTTGGTGTATACATAGGAGTCTTAAGTGGCATGTAGAAACTGTGTCAAAAGTGTTAAAATTGCTCTGAAGCTAAAGGTTTAGATTTCTTTTAACAAATTTACACTGAAAGCATTTATTTGTGCCACAGCCTGCTAATGCAAGTTTCTAAAACTTGAATGTTACAAAATGAAACACGAGCAGCAATGCAATGTGCCTACGAATTGAGTGCATATGGACACAAAAGTACTAATATCTTGAACTCCAAGGGGTATATTGAAAGAAAATTTACATAATGAGAAAGATGTAAATTTTCTCCAGTGGTGGAGAAGCACCCTGCTGCTGAATATATACACATTCTCTAATGCTATATTAGCTCACACAATGGCTTCTGAATAAATTTGTCATTTGTATTTTCCAAACCTAGCTACACTACTAAGTTTATGTCTCTGCTTGATCACATAAACCTGTTTATTTGAACTTTTTCAGCCATAACTCTAGATGCAGCATTTTGCATTAGTTCCCGAAATGGCACCACTTTTCATGACCTGATATTTGGCCTAAAGAAGAATCATTGTGGGAAATTACATTGGTGCATTTCAGCTAATTATGTTTTGTTCAATGAATTGTTACAGAATTCCATTTCTATGTTAACATTATGTCTTTGTACTTTATACAATGCCTTATGTTTTGCTTGAGGTAAACAAAGCCAATTATGGTGATATATTCCGGATTGCCATACTATCAATAGTTTTCAGAGTTATCGTTGACAGAGCATACCCATTTACCTAACCTCATTCTTGTTAATCTAATATAAAATCATATAAAAAGGCTGCTATACAAACAAATTGCTTTACAATGCATGTGTTGATTGTTTATGTAAGTTTGGATTTGTTGAGTAATATATGAGGTGGGATAAGACACATGCATTAATATGAGAATCACATGAAATAAGGAAATGTATTCCATTACAAGCTCTGGCACATACATTTAAAGGTACTCTAGTGGAGGGCCATAACTATCTCTATTTTATTGGTATGTACAGTGGCTGGAAATGACTGGTGCAGTGTGAATATCACTACTTTTAGGAAAGAGTATGAGTTGAAACAGCAGGAAATTGGCTATCAGTATTTAGGACAATGGAACTATAATTTACAGATTTACATGTTTTCAACTAACTGAACACTGACACATTGGGGTCATTTAACATTAGGCTTAATTAAGCTTAATATTTGTATGATTATGCCATTTAGATTTTCAGGAATCACCAGTGTCAAAATTTTTGATCTGTGAAAGATGTCCAACTTCCTATCCTATTATTACCTTACAATCAGTTTATGTAGTCTGTGTGTCATTAGGCTTGTAATTGATTTTTGTATCTGATCTCCATACAACACGTGCATGAGAAACTGACTGCACAAGGATGACATCCGAGTGCTGTCCAATTTTATGTCATGTACCTATTGACTGCATCTGCAGAGTTTCACACATAATGTGGAACAGAATAGTGTATATTGCTATTTTCTCTGCATTAACTGATGGTCCATATAGAACATCATACATTAACACACCACCAAGAACTACCAATTTCACTGTCAGACTATGTCCCAGTTCATTCCAACTTAAAAAAAAACAGACAATATATTGTGGACAAGGGACTTATGTTTGATCCATTCTAAGACCAGTCATTGGCACCATATAAAAAGGATTTTGTAGGACCTAAAGTCCTGCCACTGCCAGAGGCCCAGTTCTAATGAGGGATAAATTGCCCAATCTGAACACTGACAAGTTTATCACTAATTGGATATACGACTATCTAACTAAAAGACCTCAATGTGTCCTAATGGAACAATGAAAAACTTTGGTCAGTAACCGAGGAGCAACGCAGGGCATCTTACTCTCTCAGTTCCTGTTTACTTTATACACTTCTGATTTCCGCTATCACTCAGAAATTTTCAGATGATTCATTGTTGTCTGCATCCGGAAGGGTGACGAAAAAACCTATAGGGAAGTCATAAACAAATGTTTGGAATTTAGCGAAGGTAGACCTACAGAGGAAAAAAAAAGCCCATCAAAGGTAGAGCCATCAACCAGATCCATACCTATAAGTATCTTGTTGTTGTAATTGTTAATAAGCTAAAGTGGAGGTTGAACAGCAACATGGCACTCAAAAAACCTTCCTCCAGAAAGAGATTTTCAACATCAACAATTGTAACATCATTCAACATCTGTAAGAAAAACCTAGATGTTTTACATATCTACTATCACAAGCATGTTATGCTACGTCTTTGTTTCCTGGGCGATGTGAAAAAGCACATAATAGGCTGGACAAAGTATTGGTTATAAAAAAATTAAAAAGAGATATCTGGCCCAAAATATTACCGTTGAAAAATTCCAGCAAAAAACAGTCTAAGATTAAGTCAAAAGGTCACCCAAAGGTTTCAGATTGAAATGTTTCTGATGTTTTAGATTGAAACAGGGCTTGCCTTGTTTTTTATTGCAAGAAAAAGCCAAAATAAACAGAAACCTTATAATTATGGCTAAAAACTAAATAGTACCTGCTCAGCGGAGTAGTAACTATACAGAGTTTCCCCTGACTACTTATATGGCTTACTACCAGCCACCTGAAATAAAAGAGAACAAAGTTGTGGGTTTTACTTCTCACAGTCCATAGACAGGCTTGTAGGCCTCAGTGCAGGAGACTCCAGACAGACAGGTAGGTAGGATCTGTCTCTCCATATGGTCCCCCTTATAATACACACAGTGCAATAATTTGTAACTCAATGTAGAGCTGAGCTCCAACACCTGGGTTTCCTGATAGCCACCAGGAAAACCTGTGCTGGACAAGAAGGGAATGACCAGCCCCACTACCAGCCTGCTAATCATTCCAAAACTCCACACCAAAAACATGTGAGAATGTACTGGAAGACTTAGCACCTAATAAGACATAAAGGGTCCAGAGAGTGTAGAGAGTGTAGAAAAGTGTCCTAACAATACTTAATGATTTTAATAAACACTATCTTGGAGTATCTGAATGATGCTTAAAATCCATTGAATCAGAACATATCTATCATAGGTTCACACTTTATATAGTAAGTGAAACATCACAGCATGCTAGGTGTTATGCTATGCAGGCAAGCAAACAATGCTCTGGGAATAATATGAAAAACAACAAATATTTTAAATGCACTTTTCTCACAGTGGTCGTAAAGTCGTATTGTGAATGAGAAAGCACATAGATAAGTCTAGGCATCCGGTGCAAACTTGTATACCTAAAGTACATGATCAATGAAACAAATCCAGAAGTATCCTATTGTATGCTTATCCAATAACTTTTTAAGGTAAAGAGAAAGAAGGAAGTCCAGTCCAATGATTTACATTTTGTGTAGTATATATGTTGAATATTGGGGATCCATAAGAATATACTATGAGAGGTTGGTGAAGCAGCCAGGTTTCCTTTAGTTGCATAATGGAGTCCTGATTGAGTAGTAAAGATGTTATGGTGGAAGGGGCCTAAACAAAATTTGTAAAGCTACCCTTTTTTTACCCTTTTTTGACTCTAACAAAGTCTAACATTAAAGTTTACAAGGTCAAAAACAGTGGCAGCAGATTTTAACATGACTGATTGGCTTTCAATGGCATCTGTAGAAAATTTACATTTTGCAGCATGTTACCAGATTTATGTAATCAGCACTGGATTACTGGAGGATGCCCAGGGCGCGCACCTTGGGGCCCACACCACTTTGCCATTAAAGGGGCCCCCATCAAATGTGGGTGATTCGGGCGCCGTATTTGTGTCCGGCTCCCCGTGTCATGTCCTGCAGATGTGTTTTGACTTCAATCTATGGCAGAGAGAGGGAACTATAAGTTCCCTGCTCTGCCATAGACTATTGTCAGAGGTATACAAAGATGGTGGCACCCTGCTGCTGTTGGGGGTGCGGCGTGTGATGTCACAACATCATAGCGCCACCTGTGGTACACTTTCAATGTACACACAATGACTGACACCTCGAGGGAAGGGTAAGAGGTTGGTGCGCATCAGAGGAACGATGAAAGGTGAGTACAATTTTATTATTTTACCTAGGACTGTAAATATTTATAATAGGAGTCTGTATATAATTATGATAATTATGATAGGGGTATTGTATATAGTTATTCAACTGTGGGTTGTGTACAATGATTGCTGGGGGCAGTATACAGTGATTTCTGGGGGCTGTATACAGTGATTGCTGGGGAAGCTGTATATAGTGATTGGAGGGGCTGTATATCATGATTGGGGGGACTGTATATCATGATCGCTGTGGGAGCTGTATATATATATATTTTTTTATAAACTTTTATTGTAGCAAAAAAACACATTACAATTAAAAACATACAAAACATTTTATCTTTCATCATTATATCCCTCTATCATAATTACAAAACCACATTTAGCTATTTTCTTTTTCCCATGCTCCCTTATTCTTTAAATCATTTTCTATCGACCAACAAAAAGAAAAAAAGCTTTGGACAATGCCATAACATGTGAACAAGATCTGCATCAAACAGGTCACATCTAGGACATTTTTCTTCCTTCTTATTCCCAAATTGGTTCAATCGTTTTGGTGTGTAGTGTACTCTTTGTGTTATATAAAGTTGTGAAACAGTGTGGGATAGATTTTTTGTAATTTTATTAATTGTTCCCAATAAATCCACCCACTCTGCTACTGTTAAGTCCGGTATATCTTTCTTCCATTTCTCATAGCCTTTCTTTACGGGGGGTATATTCTCGTCTGTTACCAGTACCTTATATACCTTGGACATTAAACCTTTTTTCCTAAGCTGCCGAGAACACAGTGCTTCTATTGGACGTGACGCTTCCCCCATGTACTCTCCCCTCTGGTTCTCACCGAGGCGTTCCTCAATTGATGCATAAATAGTAACCCTCTCTCTATTAAAACCTTCGTTTGGCATTTTTTAAATCCCCACAACGGTGATATCCTTGAATAACCTTTACCCCCTGTTTTGGATTTAATCATTTCCCATACCCACTGCATTAAAGCACAACTAGGAAATTGGGCTTTGAATTCTACCCGGTGAAAAACCCCCGTTTCCAATATTCCCCATATGTCATAAATAGAGATGAGCGAGCACTAAAATGCTCGGGTACTCGTTATTCGAGACAAACTTTTCCCGATGCTCGAGTGCTCGTCTCGAATAACGAGCCCCATTGAAGTCAATGGGAGACTCGAGCATTTTTCAAGGGGACCAAGGCTCTGCACAGGGAAGCTTGGCCAAACACCTGGGAACCTCAGAAAAGGATGGAAACACCACGGAAATGGACAGGAAACAGCAGGGGCAGCATGCATGGATGCCTCTGAGGCTGCTTAATCGCACCATTATGCCAAAATTATGGGCAACAGCATGGCCATGACAGAGTGACAGAATGAAGCTAGATAGCATCTAAAACATCCAATAATTGACCCTGACACTATAGGGGACTTCATGCAGAGGCAGCGGCAGGCTAGAGAGTGGCATGGCGACATACCCTAAATGGACTCAGGCTTCAAACCAATGGGTGGCAGAGAGGAACCAAAGGAGGTGAGCAAGAAGCACTCAAATAATATCGGTACATGATAAAAGTTTGCCAGTATATTTTGTGGATTACACAGCAGGGTGGCGACAAAGTTAACATGGAAGCCATGAAAACAACCCAAAATTCTGCCTGACACAGCTTGCTTGATAAGGGGACCATGTATGGAGGCAGTGAACTAGTAGTAGATTAAAGGTGCTGCAGTTAAAACTATGTTAGTTGGATCTTGGCATGGAGCTGGCGCTCCGCTGCCAGGCGAGCTTTCGCCAATCCAAGCCCCTGTCTCTAGGCTACTCCCCAAACAGCACTTCTAAGAACCTTTTGTATAAGATCAAGTGTAATAGCGTTCTTATAAGTTTAGGATATGGCGGGTGAGGGGAATGGAAACAGATGCGCAAGAAGCGCTGAAATAATATTGGTAAATGATAAAAGTTTGCCAGTATATTTTGTGGATTACACAGCAGGGTGGCGACAAAGTTAACAAGTTTGTTGTGGAAGCCATGAAAACAACCCAAAATTCTGCCTGACACAGCTCGTTTGATAAGGGGACCATGTATGCCTACAGTTCATGCCAGACGCTGCTCTGGCTGCCAGTCTCCTTTCGAATACAGTTTAAAATAATAACCCTCATCCATAAAGCTCTGTATAATGCTGCACCCCCCTACCTCTCCTCTCTTATCTCAGTCTATCGCCCAACCCGTGCTCTTAGATCCGCCAGTGATCTTAGATCAACCTCTACCCTAGTGCGGACCTCCCACTCGCGTCTCCAAGACTTCTCTAGAGCTGCACCAATTCTATGGAATGCTCTGCCCCGGACTATCAGACTAATACCTAACCTCCAAAGTTTCAAACGTGCTCTTAAAACCCATTTCTTTAGGCAAGCCTATAACACTCATTAACTGCATGAAGTTTTAACTCTTCTACTATCCCGTCCTGTGTCGTCCTCCCATCTGTTATCCATCAACCAACAGGCACCAGACTTCTATGCAGTCCCATTCACCCTGGACCTGGTGACGGCTGAGTGGTTCAAGCGACAGCAATTCCATTTATTATATTTTGTTCTATTCCCTAAGAAGAATGGCTTGACCATTAAAAATTCTTTTACCTCGTGTTACCCCATCATCTTCATAAACCGTAAGCTCTGGCGAGCAGGGACCTCACTCCTGTTGTTCCATACAAATGTTGTGCTCTGTTACATTACATTTGTATTTGTTTCCTATGATTTGTAAAGCGCTACGGAATATGATGGCGCTATATAAATAAAGATTATTATTATTATTATTATGGAGGCAGTGAACTAGTAGTAGATTAAAGGTGCTGCACTTAAAACTATGTTAGTTGTATCTTGGGATGGAGCTGGCGCTCCGCTTCCAGGCGAGCTTTCGCCAATCCAAGCCCCTGTCTCTAGGCTACTCCCCAAACAGCACTTCTAAGAACCTTTTGTATAAGATCAAGTGTAGTAGCGTTCTTATAAGTTTGGGATATGGCGAGAGAGGGGAATGTAAACAGATGCGCAAGAAGCGCTGAAATAATATCGGTAAATGATAAAAGTTTGCCAGTATCTTTTCTGGATTACACAGCAGGGTGGCGAGAAAGTTAACAAGTTTGATGTGGAATGCCCTGTAATAGCTCTTGGGCGGTGTGCCTTTTATCGGCTAGGCTCAGCAGTTTGAGCACCGCCTGCTGTCGCTTAGCGACGGCACTGCTGCTGTGCCTAGAGCTACCGACTGATGGCGCCATGGCCACGGATGGTAATTTGGAGGAGGAGGAGGTGGAGGAGGGGTGGGAGGAGGAGGAGGTATAGTAGGCCTTTGAGACCTGGACCGAGGTAGGCCCCGCAATCCTCTGCGTCGGCAGTATATCACCAGCCCCAGGGTCAGACTCGGTCCCAGCGTGCACCAAGTTAAGTGTAGTAGCGTTCTTATAAGTTTGGGATATGGCGGGTGAGGGGAATGTAAACAGATGCGCAAGAAGCGCTGAAATAATATTGGTAAATGATAAAAGTTTGCCAGTATATTTTGTGGATAACACAGCAGGGTGGCGACAAAGTTAACAAGATTGTTGTGGAAGCCATGAAAACAACCCAAAATTCTGCCTGACAAAGCTCGTTTGATAAGGGGACCATGTATGGAGGCAGTGAACTAGTAGTAGATTAAAGGTGCTGCAGTTAAAACTATGTTAGTTGGATCTTGGCATGGAGCTGGCGCTCCGCTGCCAGGCGAGCTTTCGCCAATCCAAGCCCGTGTCTCTAGGCTACTCCCCAAACAGCACTTCTAAGAACCTTTTGTATAGAGGAGCAGGTAGGTGGCCCTCCAGAAAAATGGAATAGATTGAGTGCCTGTATGTGGCACTCCCAAAAATTGTTTAAAACAGAGGACCGGGTCGGTGGCCCTCCAGAAAAATTAAATGCATAAAGTACTATAGGTAGAGCCAGTGGGCCCTGTCAAAAAATAGCCAGTTTCCTCTGCTTTACTGTACAAAGAGCAGGAGAAGGAGGAAAATGAGGAGGAGGAGGAGGAGTGGATAAATTATTCAGGTTGAGCTTCCTTCACCTGCTGGAGATTGGAAATTAGGAGAAATCCATGCTTTATTCATCTTGATAAGCGTCAGCCTGTCAGCGCTGTCAGTCGACAGGCGTGTACGCTTATCGGTGACGATGCCACCAGCTGCACTGAAAACCCGCTCGGACAAGACGCTAGCGGCAGGGCAGGCAAGAACCTCCAAGGCGTACAGCGCCAGTTCGTGCCACATGTCCAGCTTTGAAACCCAGTAGTTGTAGGGAGCTGTGTGATCATTTAGGACGATGGTATGGTCAGCTACGTACTCCCTCACCATCTTTTTGTAAAGATCAGCCCTACTCTGCCGAGACTGGGGACAGGTGACAGTGTCTTGCTGGGGTGACATAAAGCTGGCAAAAGCCTTGTAAAGCGTACCCTTGCCAGTGCTTGACAAGCTGCCTGCTCGCCTACTCTCCCTCGCTACTTGTCCCGCAGAACTACGCACTCTGCCGCTAGCGCTGTCAGAAGGGAAATACTGTTTCAGCTTGTGCACCAGGGCCTGCTGGTATTCATGCATTCTCACACTCCTTTCCTCTCCAGGGATGAGAGTGGAAAGATTTTGCTTGTACCGTGGGTCCAGGAGAGTGAACACCCAGTAATCGGTGCTGGAATAAATTCTTTGAACGCGAGGGTCACGGGATAGGCAGCCTAGCATGAAATCTGCCATATGCGCCAGAGTACCAACGCGTAAGAATTCGCTCCCCTCACTGGCCTGACTGTCCATTTCCTCCTCCTCCAACTCCTCCAATTCCTCTTCTTCTGCCCATACACGCTCAACAGTGAAGGACTCAACAATGGTCCTCTCTTGTGTCTCGCCAACATTCTCCTCCTCTTCCTCCTCCGCCTCCACCTCCTCCGATATGCGCTGAGAAACAGACCTAAGGGTGCTTTGGCTATCAACAAGGGAATCTTCTTCCCCCGTCTCTTGTGAGGAGCGCAAAGCTTCCGACTTCATGCTGACCAGAGAGTTTTTCAACAGGCCAAGCAGCGGGATGGTGAGGCTGATGATGGCAGCATCGCCACTGACCATCTGTGTTGACTCCTCAAAGTTACTCAGCACCTGACAGATATCAGACATCCACGTCCACTCCTCATTGTAGACTTGAGGAAGCTGACTGACCTGACTACCAGTTCTGGTGGAAGTTGACATCTGGCAGTCTACAATCGCTCGGCGCTGCTGGTAAACTCTGGATAACATGGTCAGTGTTGAATTCCACCTCGTGGGCACGTCGCACAACAGTCGGTGAGCGGGCAGTTGGAGGCGGCGCTGCGCTGCCCTGAGAGTGGCAGCATCTGTGCTGGACTTCCTGAAATGCGCACAGATGCGGCGCACCTTCGTGAGCAAATCAGACAGATTGGGGTATGTCTTGAGGAAACGCTGAACTATCAGATTTAACACATGGGCCAGGCATGGCACATGTGTCAGTCTGCCGAGTTGCAGAGCCGCCACCAGGTTACGGCCGTTGTCACACACAACCATGCCTGGCTTCAGGTTCAGCGGTGCCAGCCACAGATCAGTCTGCGCCGTGATGCCCTGTAATAGTTCTTGGGCGGTGTGCCTTTTATCGCCTAGGCTCAGCAGTTTGAGCACCGCCTGCTGTCGCTTAGCGACGGCACTGCTGCTGTGCCTAGAGCTACCGACTGATGGCGCCATGCCCACGGATGGTCGTTCGGAGGAGGAGGTGGAGGAGGGGTGGGAGGAGGAGGAGGCATAGTAGGCCTCAAACACCTGGACCGAGGTAGGCCCCGCAATCCTCGGCGTCGGCAGTATATGACCAGCCGCAGGGTCACACTCGGTCCCAGCCTCCACCAAGTTAACCCAATGTGCCGTCAGAGATATATAGTGGCCCTGCCCGGCAGCACTCGTCCACGTGTCCGTGGTCAGGTGGACCTTGTCAGAAACGGCGTTGGTCAGGGCACGGATTATGTTGTCTGACACGTGCTGGTGCAGGGCTGGGACGGCACATCGGGAAAAGTAGTGGCGGCTGGGGACCGAATACCGAGGGGCGGCCGCCGCCATGAGGCTGCGAAAGGCCTCGGTCTCTACTAGCCTATAGGGCAGCATCTCCAGGCTTAGCAATCTGGAGATGTGCACATTAAGGGCTTGGGCGTGCGGGTGGGTTGCACTATATTTGCGTTTCCGCTCCAGCGTCTGGGGTATGGAGAGCTGAACGCTGGTGGATGCTGTGGAGGATCGTGGAGGCGACGATGGGGTTTTTGTGGCAGGGTCCTGGGCAGGGGGCTGACTATCAGCTGACACAGGGGAAGGAGCAGTGGTGTGCACGGCCGGAGGTGAACGCGCTTGTTGCCACTGAGTGGGGTGTTTAGCATTCATATGCCTGCGCATACTGGTGGTAGTTAAGCTAGTAGTGGTGGAACCCCTGCTGATCCTGGTTTGGCAAATGTGGCACACCACAGTCCGTCGGTCATCCGGTGTTTCCTTAAAGAACCTCCAGACTTCTGAAAATCTAGCCCTCGCCGCAGGAGCCCTCGCCACGGGAGCTTCACTAGTTGACACATTTGGCGCTGATGCACCAGCTCTGGCCCTGCCTCTCCGTCTGGCCCCACCACTGCCTCTTCCAACCTGTTCTGGTCGAGGACTCTCCTCCGTCTCAGAAGCACTGTGTTCACCCGGCCTCTCAACCCAGCTTGGGTCTGTCACCTCATCATCCTCCGATCCCTCAGTCTGCTCCCCCCTCGGACTTCCTGCCCTGACAACAACTTCCCCACTGTCTGACAACCGTGTCTCCTCATCGTCGGACACCTCTTTACACACTTCTTCCAGTACGTCAACAAGGTCATCATCACCCACAGACCTGGGCATCGGAAAATTGCTCATCAGCAACCGGACAAGTGGTTTGTGACTGTGGGAAGGGTCCAGAAAACAGTTCCTCAGAGTATGCCGGTTCAAATGGCAAATTTTGCTGGGAGGGGTCAGACTGGGGGGGAGGAGGCTGAGGTGCAGGAGCTGGAGGAGTGCCGATTTCGGTGACATGGGTGGACTGCGTGGAAGACTGACTGGTGGACAAATTGCTCGAAGCATTGTCGGCAATCCACGACATCACCTGTTCGCACTGTTCTGGCCTCAACAGTGCTCTACCACGAGTCCCAGTAACTTCAGACATGAACCTAGGGAGTGTAGCTCTGCGGCGTTCCCCTGCTCCCTCATAAGCAGGTGGTGTCTCACCCCGCCCAGGACCACGGCCTCTGACCCCTGCAGTAGTTGGACGCCCACGTCCCCGCCCTCGTCCTCTACCCCTAGCCCTCGGGTTAAACATTTTGAAAATGAGAGTTATAACTTGAATTTTTTTTTTAACTTTTTTTTTTTTTTTTGTTTTTTTTTTGTGTTTTTTAGTTTTTAAAACCAAACGATGCTATCCTATTGCTATGGCTATTTTATAGCCAAGTATGAAAGCACACTGCTATGCCAGATGAGATGACGCTGAGTTATGAAAAAAATAAACGTAAAATAAAAAAGGAAATGGCAGACTGTGCCTAATTGAAATACAACCCCGGGCCCTAATAAATTTTCCCACTTCGGTCTTTGCGATGGATATGTGCGTCACTAAAACACAGTGGTCGCAAGTCTGACTCCAAATTGCTCACAATTTGCTAGTAGATGCACTGCAACAACTACAGCCACCAGCAGATCAACCAGAAATCAAATATATATAACGCTACTGTAGGCGTAATTAAGCCGTTTGTATTCTCCTATGGCTATTTTCTAGCCAAGTATTACAGCACACTACTATGCCAGATGAGATGACGCTGAGTTATGAAAAAAATAAACGTAAAATAAAAAAGGAAATGGCAGACTGTGCCTAATTGAAATACAACCCCGGGCCCTAATAAATTTTCCCACTTCGGTCTTTGCGATGGATATGTGCGTCACTAAAACACAGTGGTCGCAAGTCTGACTCCAAATTGCTCACAATTTGCTAGTAGATGCACTGCAACAACTACAGCCACCAGCAGATCAACCAGAAATCAAATATATATAACGCTACTGTAGGCGTAATTAAGCCGTTTGTATTCTCCTATGGCTATTTTCTAGCCAAGTATTACAGCACACTACTATGCCAGATGAGATGACACTGAGTTATGAAAAAAATAAACGTAAAATAAAAAAGGAAATGGCAGACTGTGCCTAATTGAAATACAACCCCGGGCCCTAATAAATTTTCCCACTTCGGTCTTTGCGATGGATATGTGCGTCACTAAAACACAGTGGTCGCAAGTCTGACTCCAAATTGCTCACAATTTGCTAGTAGATGCACTGCAACAACTACAGCCACCAGCAGATCAACCAGAAATCAAATATATATAACGCTACTGTAGGCGTAATTAAGCCGTTTGTATTCTCCTATGGCTATTTTCTAGCCAAGTATTACAGCACACTACTATGCCAGATGAGATGACGCTGAGTTATGAAAAAAATAAACGTAAAATAAAAAAGGAAATGGCAGACTGTGCCTAATTGAAATACAACCCTGGGCCCTAATAAATTTTCCCACTTCGGTCTTTGCGATGGATATGTGCGTCACTAAAACACAGTGGTCGCAAGTCTGACTCCAAATTGCTCACAATTTGCTAGTAGATGCACTGCAACAACTACAGCCACCAGCAGATCAACCAGAAATCAAATATATATAACGCTACTGTAGGCGTAATTAAGCCGTTTGTATTCTCCTATGGCTATTTTCTAGCCAAGTATTACAGCACACTACTATGCCAGATGAGATGACGCTGAGTTATGAAAAAAATAAACGTAAAATAAAAAAGGAAATGGCAGACTGTGCCTAATTGAAATACAACCCCGGGCCCTAATAAATTTTCCCACTTCGGTCTTTGCGATGGATATGTGCGTCACTAAAACACAGTGGTCGCAAGTCTGACTCCAAATTGCTCACAATTTGCTAGTAGATGCACTGCAACAACTACAGCCACCAGCAGATCAACCAGAAATCAAATATATATAACGCTACTGTAGGCGTAATTAAGCCGTTTGTATTCTCCTATGGCTATTTTCTAGCCAAGTATTACAGCACACTACTATGCCAGATGAGATGACGCTGAGTTATGAAAAAAATAAACGTAAAATAAAAAAGGAAATGGCAGACTGTGCCTAATTGAAATACAACCCCGGGCCCTAATAAATTTTCCCACTTCGGTCTTTGCGATGGATATGTGCGTCACTAAAACACAGTGGTCGCAAGTCTGACTCCAAATTGCTCACAATTTGCTAGTAGATGCACTGCAACAACTACAGCCACCAGCAGATCAACCAGAAATCAAATATATATAACGCTACTGTAGGCGTAATTAAGCCGTTTGTATTCTCCTATGGCTATTTTCTAGCCAAGTATTACAGCACACTACTATGCCAGATGAGATGACACTGAGTTATGAAAAAAATAAACGTAAAATAAAAAAGGAAATGGCAGACTGTGCCTAATTGAAATACAACCCCGAGCCCTAATAAATTTTCCCACTTCGGTCTTTGCGATGGATATGTGCGTCACTAAAACACAGTGGTCGCAAGTCTGACTCCAAATTGCTCACAATTTGCTAGTAGATGCACTGCAACAACTACAGCCACCAGCAGATCAACCAGAAATCAAATATATATAACGCTACTGTAGGCGTAATTAAGCCGTTTGTATTCTCCTATGGCTATTTTCTAGCCAAGTATTACAGCACACTACTATGCCAGATGAGATGACGCTGAGTTATGAAAAAAATAAACGTAAAATAAAAAAGGAAATGGCAGACTGTGCCTAATTGAAATACAACCCTGGGCCCTAATAAATTTTCCCACTTCGGTCTTTGCGATGGATATGTGCGTCACTAAAACACAGTGGTCGCAAGTCTGACTCCAAATTGCTCACAATTTGCTAGTAGATGCACTGCAACAACTACAGCCACCAGCAGATCAACCAGAAATCAAATATATATAACGCTACTGTAGGCGTAATTAAGCCGTTTGTATTCTCCTATGGCTATTTTCTAGCCAAGTATTACAGCACACTACTATGCCAGATGAGATGACGCTGAGTTATGAAAAAAATAAACGTAAAATAAAAAAGGAAATGGCAGACTGTGCCTAATTGAAATACAACCCCGGGCCCTAATAAATTTTCCCACTTCGGTCTTTGCGATGGATATGTGCGTCACTAAAACACAGTGGTCGCAAGTCTGACTCCAAATTGCTCACAATTTGCTAGTAGATGCACTGCAACAACTACAGCCACCAGCAGATCAACCAGAAATCAAATATATATAACGCTACTGTAGGCGTAATTAAGCCGTTTGTATTCTCCTATGGCTATTTTCTAGCCAAGTATTACAGCACACTACTATGCCAGATGAGATGACGCTGAGTTATGAAAAAAATAAACGTAAAATAAAAAAGGAAATGGCAGACTGTGCCTAATTGAAATACAACCCCGGGCCCTAATAAATTTTCCCACTTCGGTCTTTGCGATGGATATGTGCGTCACTAAAACACAGTGGTCGCAAGTCTGACTCCAAATTGCTCACAATTTGCTAGTAGATGCACTGCAACAACTACAGCCACCAGCAGATCAACCAGAAATCAAATATATATAACGCTACTGTAGGCGTAATTAAGCCGTTTGTATTCTCCTATGGCTATTTTCTAGCCAAGTATTACAGCACACTACTATGCCAGATGAGATGACACTGAGTTATGAAAAAAATAAACGTAAAATAAAAAAGGAAATGGCAGACTGTGCCTAATTGAAATACAACCCCGGGCCCTAATAAATTTTCCCACTTCGGTCTTTGCGATGGATATGTGCGTCACTAAAACACAGTGGTCGCAAGTCTGACTCCAAATTGCTCACAATTTGCTAGTAGATGCACTGCAACAACTACAGCCACCAGCAGATCAACCAGAAATCAAATATATATAACGCTACTGTAGGCGTAATTAAGCCGTTTGTATTCTCCTATGGCTATTTTCTAGCCAAGTATTACAGCACACTACTATGCCAGATGAGATGACGCTGAGTTATGAAAAAAATAAACGTAAAATAAAAAAGGAAATGGCAGACTGTGCCTAATTGAAATACAACCCTGGGCCCTAATAAATTTTCCCACTTCGGTCTTTGCGATGGATATGTGCGTCACTAAAACACAGTGGTCGCAAGTCTGACTCCAAATTGCTCACAATTTGCTAGTAGATGCACTGCAACAACTACAGCCACCAGCAGATCAACCAGAAATCAAATATATATAACGCTACTGTAGGCGTAATTAAGCCGTTTGTATTCTCCTATGGCTATTTTCTAGCCAAGTATTACAGCACACTACTATGCCAGATGAGATGACGCTGAGTTATGAAAAAAATAAACGTAAAATAAAAAAGGAAAT